>NC_041396.2:264119157-265319157 GCF_900747795.2 Erpetoichthys calabaricus | reverse complement strand
TTATGTATACTCTTTATGTAGATAGATAGATAGATAGATAGATAGATAGATAGATAGATAGATAGATAGATAGATAGATAGATAGATAGATAGATAGATAGATAGATAGATAGATAGATAGATAGATAGATAGATAGATAGATAGATAGATACTTTATTAATCCCGAGGGGAAATGTAATTAGAAATTTGTAAAGTTTGTATTTGTGTCTACCTGTGAACTTGTCGTGGAGCTCTGTGCCTGCACTCCGTGAAGAGCACTATACAAAAATAAACTGAAATGAATTAAATTGTAAATATAAAATAAAAAAAGATACAAAGTATAATGTTTTAGCACCCCGTTGTATTTGATAACCCTTTCGAGAGCCTTTATTCCATGTTGGCAAAAGGTGCCTCTTATTAACATGCCAACCAAAGTGAATGGTTCTTGTGACTGCAGTGATTTCTTCATTGGCCTAAACAAGTGAAGATCAGAGGGGATCAGATTTGGGAGATATGGATGGTGGACACAGAGAATCTGTCATGGATTATTTTTGCATGCAGTCTTGCATTGTTGTGAAAGACAAGGTTGAGCCCAATTTTTATTTCCATTTTTTTGCTGTATATGTCCTTTTTGCTTTGTACCCTCCACCACCATAACCTATTGTCCATGGAGGAGGAGTGAAAGCTTCAGATTCGTCAAAAATGTCAATGGAACTTGATGTTTTAGGGTCCCTGGACACTGAAAACCTTGATATCTCAATGATGGGTATGTGTCTGTGTGTCAGAGTTTCTTGAGGATGATCTGGAGCTTAAACGGCTGGACTGAAAAATACCAAACTCAAAACTTAAGCCTGGTATGAGATGACAATGTGCTGATTAGTTATTCAGCCAAATTGTTCAAGAGAAAGAGACACTAAGAGAAACCCTCAAATACCGTAATTCTGCAATTAATTATGAATTATTTTCATCGATTGCTATTGTAATGACCTATTTTATGTTCAGAGCGGAAAATAATTACTGAAATGTTATAGGATAGTTTGTGTAACTTGGTTCCTAGGGCTTTTATATTGAAGTATATAAAATGCAAAGTTCATACACTGTGTAACCAGTTTAAGGTCTATCAGTGTTCACAATGTAGAATATACTGCTCCTGTAAAGCTGTGTGGAAAGACACTGTGTTAAATCAAAATGAAGTTGACGATTGAAATTATTCAAGAGAGCAAAATGCTTGACACATAAAACTTTCAAACCACACAGCCATTTATCTTTTTGATAACCATGTGACACCATCCTATCTTCTCAACGTGACACTCCATATTCCTAATCTTCACTAACTGGTTATTATAACATTACATAACAGAACAGAAATGAGATGTGTTACAATTTTAGTAATTAATATTTTGTGATATCATATATTTTTAAAATAACAATTATAAAAGATTAGACACACACAGGAAGTTGTTTGGGGGCAGCCACCCGTATACTTGAATTAGGCTGCCAAAATTGAAAGGTTGAACAGGCCTCAGCAGACTTCAGTCCAACAATAGAACAATCATAACAGGCAAAGATGGCGGTTTTAAAGCCGGGCAGGGGAAGTGATGTCATTGAGGCAGGAACTAGAAGTGATGTCATCGGGGCAGGAACCGGAAGTGACGTACTCAAGTCCAGGTGAAATTTCCCGTGGTTGGTTTGCTGATGAAAAAGAGGGAGGATTAGTGAACCCTGCCACCTCCTGGTCTGGTATGGAATTATCCCTTTGTGGGCCCTTCAGCTACCTCCCATGCGCTTGTGTGTGACAATACACTGTATATATACAATGCAGCATTAACATACATCAACACTTAAATTACTTTAAACACACTGTGAAACAGAACAGTTGTTACTGTGATTAATATAAATGCACACAACTGCACAGATGGTGTGGCTGCAACCCTTTCTGAGCTGAATGCTAAAATATCACTTTGTCTTTTATGTTGACTAAAATTAGTGGAGTTGACGTTGGATACATTTATTTGGCCAGTGTTTTTATCCAAAGTAACATTTGACATGCATTTGACAACAATTGGTTACATTTCTTTTTTCCCCAATTGGAGCACAGGCAGCCCTTTTGATCTTGTGGTTTGAACCTTTGTCTTCATGTTTAGCTTTACCACCTAGTCTTTCAGCACTCACAATAATCCTCAGACATATTATATCTCATAATATTAACAGTGCTAGAGTAACTCTAGAGATGAGCCACTAGACTGATTCCAGGAGCTGCTTTTTTTCATTTTAAATTCTAAGATTTAACATAATAGATGCTTTCAAAGTTATGAAGTGAATTAGTAAGGTCCCAGGGACACAAATATAAGTTGGTTAATGGGAACATTTCACACAAACGTTACAAAGTATTTCTTCACATAGAGAAATATAAACATGTGAAATAAGTTAGCAAACAGAGCAGAAGATGAGAGCACTTTGGAGACCTTTGAATCTCAACCTGATGTTTATTGAATGGATTAAGTAAAAGATAATTAGCAATCAAGGCTGGGCTGAGTAGCTCATTCTTGTCAAATTTTCTGTCATGCTGTTATGTTTTTAACGCGAGTGATTCATCATAGAGATACGGTACATGGGACATAAACATCAAAATACAGATAACTGCAGACCGTTGTATTAGGATGAGGTAGCAACTTTTCAAATAGGCTGAGTAGTAGTAGGGGGAAAAGTCCCTACAGTGAAGTCATTTGGTAAATGTTTGATAGAATTACACAGGGGAATATTGTATTCAGAGTTTTCTGTGGTGGATGTGCTGGTCTATAAACCCTTCCAATACTCTACTGTGGTAAACAGTACATCAGTCAATTCATTTGAAGTGTAAATACAACTCTAAAATAGCCATATTCACACCTAAGCTAAGCCATATTATAGATACCAGCCAATCAATTGCACATCTTTGTCTGTGTGAATCAAACTCACACAAATCACTTTAGCTGTGAGGCAGCAGCTCTGATCAATGTGACATTTTCCACAGTTTAATAGATGTATTTTCTTAATATGCATATACTAGCTCTGATAAACATCTAAGACAGGTTGAATTCTAAATAATCCACGTAGACATCAGCATTAATGTTTGCAGTGCACCATTTTTTTTTTGTAAATGTATGTAGTAATAAAATGTATTGTATTTGTCATTTGTCATTTCAACAGGTGACGTAATACAAGCATTAGTAATCATAAAATACGTTACTATAAATTTTTATGCCGTGCCATCTGTTCGAATGACAAATGCAATGCATTTTATTACTACTCCATTACAAAATACATTCCAATAGGTGGTGCTGGTGTTGGAATGACAGGGACATAGCAATTAGATGGACACACAGATGCTTATCCTTTTATTAAGGTGGATATAAGTATATAATGTAAATATAAGCAAACAAAAACGAAAAAGGTTTGGGGATCTAAACCTTATATATAATATATATTATACATTATTATAATGAATTATAATATTGTATTATAATATAAAATATACAGTATAAGGCGGCAGGGTGGCGCAGTGGGTAGCGCTGCTGCCTCGCGGTTGGGAGATCTGGGTACCTGGGTTCGCTTCCCGGGTCCTCCCTGCGTGGAGTTTGCATGTTCTCCCTGTGTCTGCGTGGGTTTCCTCCGGGCGCTCCAGTTTCCTCCCACAGTCCAAAGACATGCAGGTTAGGTGGATTGGCGATTCTAAATTGGCCCTAGTGTGTGCTTGGTGTGTGCTTGGTGTTTGTGTGTGTCCTGCGGTGGGTTGGCACCCTGCCCGGGATTGGTTCCTGCCTTGTGCCCTGTGTTGGCTGGGATTGGCTCCAGCAGACCCCCCCGTGACCCTGTGTTCAGATTCAGCGGGTTGGAAAATGGATGGATGGAATATACAGTATATATATATTGTGATAAGTAAAAAGCACAGAGGCACAGGTTAAGTGTTGGGGAGCCTCCCCGTATACGGTTTCAGGTTCCAGTACAGTCAAACAGTCATAAATCAACTCAAACATTTGACAACAAACAAAAAAAAATTCTCCGACTTATATGGAGGCTATACAGGAAGTATAATTACCAGCAGCTGTTGTCATAGAAGGTAGTAGTGGCCGGAGATGTTATCAGTAGCAGAGGGATGGAACTGAGGACATCAGAAGGGGATCGGAAGTGAGGTATTTTCTTAGAGCCGGAAGAGGAATCTTCTTATTATCGTCGAGATGGTGGTGGATATTGGAACGTTATATCGGGTAGGAATGTTTTTTTATTCTGACGTTTTTCTATGGATGGAAGGAGAGAAAAGCATTAGTGCCCCGTTCTAGTTCCCCCTCTCTTGGTTATTCACGCACCATCGTGCCTTTTCACTGTCCCCTAATCACGCACAAATGACAATATATATTTAATATGCACACAATCTTCTTCACTATTTTCTTATTTGTTTTTGTGAAAAGAAATGTGAACATGTACTGGACAAGAGAAGTCATTTGTAATGTGCACAAGAAAAGTTATTTGTAACATGTCTTCAAACACGGGAAGTATATTTGCAAGAATACAAATGATGTGTTCACAGCAGATAAAGGGGGCCTGTCTACCATTGGTGGCGGGCAAAAAGAGGACAGGAGTTGAGCAAGGCACCTCAAAATAACAGATTCTGAGAAGCTGGCATTACAAGAACTCGATCGAGAGGGGATCTACCGGAGAAGACTGGTTGAGACACAGCAGGATACCAAAGAAAAGCATAGGACAAATGCTGACAGCTTACATAAGGCAAGAGATATCAAATTTGAAATATTTTTAATTTCGGTTATCTGCCTTTAACATGTAACATACCTAGTAGCTAGTTTCCTTATCCTTCTGAAATATCATTTCTTACTTCTAAACTAATTTTCTTGTTCCTATGTCTGGAGGAGAGCCATTGTTTTCTTATACCAGATTCTGGACTCTTGATCATTGCCAGCAGGAGGTATTTATACCATACCATGGGGATCCTCTTTCATTGTCATGCCACAAATCCCTTGCTGTCTATTAACTAAATCAGGCACCCAGACCTGCTTCTGAAGGGCACACTTTTTCCCAGATAGGTGCCAGACTCCTATACCCCTTGCAGTGTCCTCCTCTTAACCTGAACCTAGGTACTCTCCAATATGGTACAATAGTCTCATGGTCCACTAAGATGCTCTGGAAATATATTAGCCACATAAAACATATCGGCCACGTAAACATCCTGCATTACTTAGACATTGGGTGGGAGTCATTTTTACTTAGTCTGTCTGTTTTATTAGGCTGGGGCTAGCACTTGCTCTGTCTTGGTTTCTCACTCTCTGCAAAGATGTGCAGTTTTGCTAAATGAAGAGTAAAGTGTGACCTTTTATCTTTTTCTGATTGTTCTGCTGCACTAAATAGATAGAACTGTCTGTTTTATCTATAGATAGGTTTAGCTGCATGGAAAGCAGTGCCAGTGCTAGGTTATTTTACACCCTAGGCCAAGCTTATTAGTGTGCCAACCGACTGTTCGATAGTTAACCCGTGTGCCTGGGTAATCCCAAACCACCCCCCCATTCTGATCTGTGCTTTAGGCGAATGCCTAATTCACCTTAATGGTGGCGCTGGTCCTAATGGAAAGTAGTCACAACACATTCTGTGATCTTTGTGTGGCAATTTCAAGTGTTTATATTTAAAGTAAATCTGAACAATCTGATTGCTCAATTTGGCTTTGGTGGCTCTTTATTGGGGATGACAACATACTCATTTTTATTTTTACAAAAAGGAAGTTAACATGGAGCATTTATTATTTATTGTTATAAGTGATGTTTTCACGATTTTGTGATGAGTTACTGTCTACCATTGATGGTAGTCAAAAAGTGGACAGGATGCAAGCAAGGCAGAGTCTGAGAAGCAGGCTTTACAAGAACGCAATTGAGAAAGGTATCAAAAAAGATATCAAAAATAAAATAATTTGAAATGTATTCTGTTACCTGTTTTCAACTGGTAAGCATAGCTCATACAATATAAAAGGTGAGTGGTGCAGTGACTCAGCTGAATTTAGGTGGTCAGTAGGCTCACTTCAGTAGCAACCTTTTAGATATGGAGGACATTTTATGAGAAAGAATAGCTGGTCCAGCTATGATACCTCCTTGTCCAAGGCAGGGACTCCTTGCAGAATTAGAGGACTGTTATAACTTAGGGTCATGTCCTTTAACTTGTTTTTGGCATTGAAAGACTTAATGGGTCAAAATTGATTCCCACCTATTATGCAGGCTTTGAAAGCATCACTGAATTAGATCTCCATGACCTTGAAAATAAACTTCTAGTTAAAGGAAATGATTTGCAAGTATATCCCATCAGTATGGACCCTTGTGCCCAGGCAGCTTAAAAAATGCTGCTTATTTCTAGACGAAGCCAGTCATGGCCTACTTTATTTTATCGTTCATATGTAAAAGATGTGACTTTTGTAGAGAGACGTAAATAGGTCACCCTGATCTTGAGGAGGATCCCAAAAAAAAAAAAAAGTCTTAATGAGCTCTGGATTTGGCGTCTTGGACCCTCAGCATGAAAAACTTCTAAATCTGAGTGAACAAGGAAAGCCAATGGGTGAAGAGAATGAAAAGTGGCTTAGGAATAATTCCCCGCAATGCAGAATTAGATAGGTGTTGACAAGTGATTGATCTTGGAAGAGTGCAAGTTCTCCCACAGGGACTGTGCTGTTTCCATTGGCACCTTTTTGAGGCTCTGTGAAGTGAGAAATTCATGCATCTTGTGAGCTGCATGTATGCCAGGGGGATTTGTCAAGTGCCTCTGCTCATGTGAGTAAGCATGAGGTTCATGCAAGCCATGGCCCTTAACGACATGCGTTGGTAAGAAATCCAGTAAGAGTCTGCACTGAGGTGTGGCATTCTTCTTCATAAATATTTTATAACCTGGCACTGACATCCACAATAATTATACAGCAGTAGAGCAGACACCAGCAGACCTTACTCATCCTTAGCCATATGACTTGGAATAGGGGTTCTCGGACAGGCATGTTGTGGATGGGTGCTCCTAAGTGTAATGAGGACCGTTGGATTTATAAACTTGTTTCCAGTGTCTTGTGTTCATTTTAAATTTTCCTCGGATGAGTAAAGCATTCCTTTTTGGATCAACAAACTTTACAGAGGAAAATGTCAAAGTAATGTGAAACTACAGACAGCAAGCAAATCAGCATGGAGTTTTCATTAACCTTGATTGAGGCTTCAACCTCCAATCACCCAGCCTCAGCCTTACTCTGTTATCAGTTATCACTCTTGATAATTATTAGCCCTTTCCAGGATGGTGATTGTCCAAACTGGTCCTTCTCAGTATGTTTTTGGGTAGGAGGTCTTATTAGTGCTCTCATTATATACAGTGCCTCATTGCATTTGCTCTACCTGATCCAGTGTGTGGTGAAGAGCTCATAATCATCATTATGTCTGCCTGATCAACTGTTGGTCAACGACCTTATTATCATTACGCATACTTCTGCTACTGATGGCTGAGGACATCATTATTGTCATTAGGCTTAATGATCTACTGCTGGATGAAAATCACATCTTTGTCATTAGCTTTATTGGACTTGAGTACTGTTCACTGAATGCTTGATCATTGGCATTGCCTCTGCATGACCTACTTCTGTATGGAGCCATCGATGCCTTCATTAGCTCTACTTCATCTGCTGCTGGATGAAGACCACATTCATATCATTAGACTCAGAGTTTTATTTTAACATTAATAAAAACTCAGCCTCAAAAGAACTTTTTTTATCAACTCCCCATAATCTATTGTTGGATGAAGACACTACATCGTTTATTTACTATACTGATTCCCAAATGATGAGTGGTCAGTTTGGTTACAGTAATACTCATCGTTGTAATTAACTGGAGTTGGTCTACTCCACAATGAAAACTCATCCGTGTCATGATTTCTGTTTGATCTAGAGTAGAATGAAGGTTGATCCTAAAGACTGGCACTTATTAATATTGGTTAATCTTGGGAAAAATGTGGAATCATTAGCTATGTTGTTCACAGTAACTGTTTTTTTCCCTTTGTTTTCTCTTGATAGAAAACAAATCATTCTCTGTCTTTGGCTAATCAAATATAAAACAAGTCCAATATGAAGACTCATTGACATTAAATCTGCTTGTTCTAATTCATGAAGAAGACTCCTTATTCTTATTAGGTTAACTTCATCTAGCCCTAGATCAAAACTCATCCTTGTCATTAACTCCAGTTGACCTACTTCTGGGTTTAGAGCATTTATTGTTATTTATTATTTATTCCGCTTGATTGTCTTTTAAGACTCATCCCTTTTAAACAATCAAAGTGAACATTTTTGCTAGCTTCCGTTGATAAAAAACTCATGTAATTATGTCTCCTTGACCTTCTCAAAAATAAATAATCGTCACTGTCCTTAACGTAGGTCAACATAATAAAAATGAGGAATTGCCATTCTTATTAACTTTAGTTTTTGTATTCTATTGTTATTTACTCTCCTTGGTCTTCTCAAGAATAAAGAATCATCAGAGTCATTAACTCTAGTTGATATAATTAAAATGCAAAATTGTCGTGAGCTTATATGGATATAGTCCTTGGTTGAAGGTTCATTGTTATTAACTTTCCTTGAGAAACTCCGAAGTGAAGAGTCATCACTTATTAATTCTCTTTTGTCCAGTACAGATGATTTCTCATCCCTTTTGTTACTTCAAGTCACTCTAATATAGAATCAAAACTCATCCTTGTCTTTAAATGTGCTTGATCTATTCCTGGTTCAGGACTCATTGTGGTTGTTACCTTTACTTTATTTGCCCCAGACTACTTCATGTCATAAACTTTAACTTTTATAGTTTTTCATGAAGGACACATTATTGTTGCTAACATCTCTAGTTTGTAAATGAAAGAATAAGGTTGTGGGTACAAGCAACCAAGTTGAGCACTGATGTAGATTCATTGGACTCGCTCCCCATTGGGACAAGTTCAGAATAAACTGCTTCTTCTCCAGATCTCCAGGCAAAGTGATTTGGACATACAGTCAGAATGACACATGGTCGCCTCCTTCGGGAGATGGATTAGGCATGGCGCAAAGGAAGGTTTCTTAGAGGTTGTGCCAAGGCACACTAGAGAGATTGTGTTTCAATGGGGATAGAAGTGGATGGGAATTCCCCAGTGTTCCCACAGATGAAAGAGTGAACAGGCCATTAGGGCAAAAAAGACCAGGAAATGAAAATGTAGTTGGCAATATATAGGTAGACTATATCAGATCATCAAAGAATCTAACTCTGAAACACTTAGAAAATTGTTTTTCAAAATTTGTAGCATAGGTCAGACCTTAAGTGATAAAGAGCTTTGTTCATCAAAACTCAAAGTCAAAAAATTGTAATCAGAGCCAAACTTCTTATTATTCAAAACACTCACAATTCACATTTTTTGCATAATTTTGGACAAGCAGGAAGTGCATGGCACCTACTGCTGCGACAATGATGAATGAATGAAGGGAGTCCGTTTATAAATAAATAAATAATTTAATAGCAATCTCCATCTCCGTGGGTGTGTGTGCTTGCATGGCTGCGGGAGGTTGATGGGGTGGTAGAGACGGAGTACACCTGAGTGTGGTCTATCTTGATTGCTCCTTTGGCTTTCCGTGGTCCACGAACGAGGTGCTGCACCCATGGAGATATATAAAGGGGAGCCAGTATGAGATTGGGAAACAGAATGAAATAATAGGTATAGAATGGAGACAGAGATTAGAGAACGGAGAGAAGGCAGGAGGTTTAGAGAGCCAGTGCAAGTGAGTGAATGTCATACAGAGAGAGAGAGGGAGAGAGAGAGGAAAGACAGGCAGCAGGGAGGAAGTCCCTATGGGAGTGTGCGGCTAACACTTAGGGGCTGAAGTAGATCTCTCAAGCAGAGCAATTGGGGAGCTGGAGTGACATGGTACTTGATGGAGTGACTCACCGTGTAACTCTGGGGGAAAGGCAGCGGGAGCTGCTGTTGAAGAAAGGATCAGCGTGTTGTCCTGCAGGAATCCATGGCAGATGGAGTCAGAGGTTCGGTGTGGTCCTGCTGGGAACCATGGGCTGCAGAGACCCAAGCCAAGGATGGCTGAAATGTCGGTTTGGCGTCTCCTTGGCTGCAAAGTCCCATTTGGGATAAGTTGAAGAGACCTCCGTATTAAAGGGATGCACCAGGGTGGTGATTTTAAAGGTCAATTTCCTGCCTTGGAATTTTAACCTTTTTTTTATGAACTATTTATTGGATCCATTTTAATGTCCATGAGCACTTTGATTTTATGGATTATTTATTTATTGAAGAAGTTTCACTACACTATTTTGACACTGTTTATTTGATTGATTTTAATAAAAGCACTTGTTCACTTTTGCACCTACCCCTTGGCTGGATGTACGTGTCCTCATTTGTCCAGTTCATCTTGGTTACAGAATTGATGGTGGCGGGTTTAAGAGGCTCTCAAAGAAGAGTTGAAGCATGGAGCTAACTCGCACCATCACAGTCACGTATTTCCATTCAACGCACAGTAGCAGCCTTAAACAATTATTCTCAAAATGGTGATGACCATAAGCAATACCAACATGAAATAAAATAAGACATTAATAGTTATGCCAAAATTAAAATACTGTAAAAGTATAAAAGACTGATAGAATTGAATTTTCTGTAGCATAAGACCGCTGAATACATACGATAGTTTTCATAAGTGCAGATTGAAGCTTAAAATTAGATAAAAGCATTACAAAATCATAACCCTACGAAGAACTGGAGAGTTGTTGCAATTAGGAAAGTTTGACCTTCTCACCTTAACGCCATGTCACATTAGAAGATTTTTAATGTGATTTTGAGTTGTAGACTGCATTTACAGTTGTAGATTACATTTTACTGAGTTGGGGGCAGTCGACGGTGTGCTCTCATGAAGGCATCTCACTCCAACTAGAATCAAACCTAATTGTAGGGGCGGGCACTGTGTGTGTCAGCAGGCAACCAATAATGCTCATCTGGAAGTACAATTCATGTAATACAGGGACAAGGCATAAGGAACTTGTGTGTTTTGGACTTCATAAACATAAGCAAAGTTTGTCTGTCTGATGTTTTGTATTTTACATATCATGACAGAATGGAAAAAAAGAAAAATGGAGCAGAGATTGGAGCTGAAGTCGCCATATCTGTTAACCCTTCGTACAGCTCTGGCTCCTTCAGCCAACATAGTATTGACTGCCAGAACAAGGGGCGAGCTTGACTGTGCTGGAAGGTCAGCACTCAGTTGGCAAATGTGACGTAGCCAGCAATTTTCAGTCATTTAAATGTATATGGTTTGGTGAGATCAATAACTGTGGTTGGCAAATCTGACATATTCCATAACTAGAAATTGTGTGATGTTTCATTGGCTTTAGTTTGTTGGAACCATTAGCCTCATTAAGGAAAGCAGTGAGTAAATGACATGCAATAAAAATGTTGTTGCTTTAACCGAGATTACATATCCCCAGTCATTTTTCCTCCTTGATTTAGTTCTACAGTACATCAAAACTCTTTATTGTCTCACTCAATACCTCTGCTTAATATACTGTAGTGTTTAATGAAGATCTCATTATTGTCTTAAACCTCTCTTGCTTTACTCCTGGATGAATGATCCTATTCATTAGCCTAAAACCCATCCTTGCCATTTGTCTACCTCAGTCTATATCTTAGATGAGGCCTTTCTGGGCTAACCTGCTGGCACAGGTTTATAATTTAAAATACCCCCAAATGAAGACAAGATTTAAACACAAGTTAGCTTTTGATAGTTTACTCTGGAATGAAGTATCATTGTTCTTAGCTCTAACATCACTGATTTTGAAAAGGAAGTACCGTCCTTGAGGTTGTCCCAGATCAGTTCATACTTTAGACAAGGTTTTCCTGAATAACTTTTACTTGCAAGAATTTCTAATGTTATGACAGAAAATGTAGAGAACTAAGAAAGGACTTTTTTAGCCTTTGACAGTAGGGCAAGAATGAAAATGACTGTAAATTATTTTGACTAGGAGTGATCAGGGACTGTTTACAAAACAATCTTTAAGATAAGACAGGCAGTCAGTGGTGCTTTGATGTGGGCTGACAAATCATTTATCCATTCTACCATCTTTCCAGGTCTTCTGAGAGTGGAACTTATGCAAGCAGCCTTGGGCACAAAGCATGGACCAACCATAGATGGGCAGGGGTAGATGATGGGCAGAGATGATGGTGACAATTGAGAAACTGCTTACTTCCTTCTTGCTGTGTATTCATTGATTAGTTAACTGCTATTGATTGGCTTTCCTTTTGCAGTTACTTTCCAGCACTGTGTAGGAGAGCAGGATTCTGACAAAGGAATAGGAAGTTCATCCATCCATCCATCCTCGTCCACTTATCCGAGGTCAGGTCGCGGGGGCAGCAGCTTGAGCAGAGATGCCCAGACTTCCCTCTCCCCGGCCACTTCTTCTAGCTCTTCCGGGAGAATCCCGAGGCATTCCCAGGCCAGCCGGGAGACATAGTCCCTCCAGTGTGTCCTGGGTCTTCCCTGGGGCCTCCTCCCGGTTGGACGTGCCCAGAACACCTCACCAGGGAGGCATCCAGGAGGCATCCTGATTAGATGCCCGAGCCACCTCATCTGACTCCTCTCGATGTGGAGGAGCAGTGACTCTACTCTGAGCCCCTCCTGGATTACTGAGCTTCTCACCCTATCTTTAAGGGAGAGCCCAGACACCCTGCGGAGGAAACTCATTTCAGCCGCTTGTATTCGCGATCTCGTTCTTTCGGTCACTACCCATAGCTCATGACCATAGGTGAGGGTAGGAACATAGATCGACTGGTAATTTGAGAGCTTTGCCTTACGACTCAGCTCCTTTTTACCATGACAGACCGATGCAGAGACCGCATCACTGCGGACGCCGCACCGATCTGCCTGTCGATCTCACGCTCCATTCTTCCCTCACTCGTGAACAAGACCCCTAGATACTTGAACTTCTCCACTTGAGGCAGGATCTCACTCCCAACCCTGAGAGGGCACTCCACCCTTTTCCGGCTGAGGACCATGGTTTCGGATTTGGAGGTGCTTATTCCCATCCCAGCCGCTTCACACTCGGCTGCGATCCGATCCAGAGAGAGCTGAAGATCACGGCCTGATGAAGCAAACAGGACAACATCATCTGCAAAAAGCAGTGACCCAATCCTGAGTCCACGAAACCGGACCCCCCTCAACACCTTGGCTGCGCCTAGAAATTCTGTCCATAAAAGTTATGAACAGAATCGGTGACAAAGGGCAACCCTGGCAGAGTCCAGGAATAGGAAGTTCTAAAAGAAAAAAAAAATCAAATAATGGGGAGAATATAATGGTGAGGTTCTGTTAGTTCATTAAAGGGATTAAAATTCTCATCCTTCTCAGTCATTATCTTGTCATTTAATATCCTAAAAAAATCATGTGTGTTAAAGTGCATCTTACTAAATATTTGTGCTTATCCTGAGCCATGGGAGAGGGTGGTCATCTTTAGAGAAACGAAATGTAAAACCAGAAGTGACTGCTGACTTTATACTATGAACTTTACTAGTCACAGCCCGAGCAGGAGAACCCCACAAACTCCACATCCAGGACTCAAAGGTCAGCTCTCTGGAGTATTACACATTGTCCTGTGGTATTTTTGAATATATGGTTACTCCAGAGACATTTCTTTCATTTTCTTTTTTTTTTGCCAGTGAGAAATTTGACGTTACACAGTGACCCCCCCCCCCCAATCCCCACCCCCCAGCACATCTTTTATCATATTATTTCTACACACAGAAACAAATGTCCCCGTTAGGAGAAATAAAAGGCAAACTAGTTTGTCTTCTGTCCGCCTGGCGCTCATCCAATACCCCTGTGTACCAATTATCTGAATACAGCAAGACTGCACCTGCCTGGCAGAGGGGCGCGTGCTAATAGAGCAACGCAGATCGTACTGAGACTGCGACGAAGGCTTAAAAAAAGAAAAAAAGTAAACTGGTGGGGGAAATGCCTCAGAAGAGGACTCCTCTCTACTACTTTATCTATGGGGAAACGTACAAGGCAAAGCTACAGTTCTTTCAAGCACACCTGAGTTTCAGGACACCTTTCTTCCTGAATGAGACCTTCCATTTTCTGTGACTATTTCTCACCAGCTATATCTCATTAATTAATAGCAGTAATAAAATAAAGATTTGATGTTCCTTTTGAAATCAGTCCACTTTCAAACATGCATTGAAAGCCAGGACTCATGAGGCACCAGCACAAACTGGAGAAGCCTTGGGGCTACCAGAATTCTATTTGTCTATCCATCCACTTGCTGTTCCACTTATCGGAAATAAAGAAAATAGTAGGGTCTCACCATTTCTTTGTCAGGTGGGTTTCATGGTTTACTTCTGCTTTAATTTATTTGGCCATAGACCTCCCACTGAGAAAGGATGTAAGTAGCTGTGGTCAACCTAGGCCAGCAAAGAAGTCCAACTGGGTGTGAATATTTTTAGAATATTTCATATGGGAAAACTTTTCACAATAAACTAGAAAAACAGTGGTCCATCCACATCTTCATTAGTCAGAATATATAAGGGTAAAGTGTAATTTTCTTTTGACCTTCACTCATTCACTTTCTGGTCTGTGAGTCATTTTTATCTTTAATTCAGAAAAGAAGTTTTTCATATGTTACCTTCATAAAGTATGTCAGTGTAGGAGCCTCTCCTTACAGTAGCAGACATGTGATAGTAAATCACCTTGAATATAGCTAAAGACTCAGAAGAAATGTTTAAAACTCTGCTAGGCTTGTTGTTGAGCTGCAGGAGGAAACCCACAAGTATGAGGAAAAACTGTAATGATATTGGCCATTTTCTCCCTTTGTCCTGCTGACTACGCTGTTTTCCTGCTAGTGGACTCTCTTGATGCTTACCAGTGTTTCATATGACACCTTCCTCTCACATTTAATCAACTTGTAATGAATTGTTTACCAACATTTAAACTCGTGATATTCCTGTAGTCCTTGTTGAAAATCCTATCTTAAAATGAGAGTTGACAACCTTACCTCTCCATCTGTCTATCTATTCATTTCAGAAATGTTTAATCCAGTCTAGGGTTGCATGGGGCCTGAACCTGAAATTATGCTTAAGGCAGAAAGCAAAACAGCACCTCCTTGTATGGAACATTCACGCACATGCTTGTGCAGGGTCAGTTTAGAGACACCAGTTAACCTAAAACATGTGTCTTTCGGGTTGGGAGGAAAATGGGAGCACCCACAGTAAAACCCACTTGGTCAGGTAGAACATACCAACTCTGCATAGACCATCTTATTTTTACTCATAATAAGAATAAATGCTTCTTTAATGCCATTAGGGATTAGGCTAACAGGATTCAGTTTCTCCTGTCTTTTTTCATTGTCCTCTGTCATACAAAGAGCTAGATGCACTTGCCTGGACTATATCTTGTGCTGTTATGTCCTTTTAGAAATTATGGATAGCAGACCGGGCAGCACGGTGGCGCAGTGGTAGCGCTGCTGCCTCGCAGTTAGGAGACCCGGGTTCGCTTCCCGGGTCCTCCCTGCGTGGAGTTTGCATGTTCTCCCCGTGTCTGCGTGGGTTTCCTCCGGGCACTCCGGTTTCCTCCCACAGTCCAAAGATATGCAGGTTAGGTGGATTGGCGATTCTAAATTGGCCCTAGTGTGTGCTTGGTGTGTGGATGTGTTTGTGTGTGTCCTGCGGTGGGTTGGCACCCTGCCCGGGATTGGTTCCCTGCCTTGTGCCCTGTGTTGGCTGGGATTGGCTCCAGCAGACCCCCGCGACCCTGTGTTCAGATTCAGCGGGTTGGAAAATGGATAGATGGATGGATAGCAGACCAGTTGGATGTAACAAAAATGTTATATGAAACTCACACACTAGACATCTTCACAGAATGTATTGGCTCTCCATCTACTGTTTGATAAACATTTTTCCATCATTACTGCAGACTCAACAATTGAAGTATTGTTAGAAAATAACATAACATGTTAAGGGCTAAAGAATGAGATAGTGATGGGAATTAAAGTGTCAGCCTTTATGTTGTCTAATGGCACTAGGCTGTTCTGTCCCAAATCCCTATGTCCTTGATTACAGTATATCTCCAACTGAAAGTCACCAGAAGACATCCTCACCAGACACCCAAACCAAATGAAGTAACTCCTCTTGATCATCTACCATGAGAGGCAATTCTGGGTTCTGCTGAGAATACCTGCAGCTTTATTAATTTAGTCACTTCTATAGTCAGAAATGAGGACAAACCTATTGAATGACAATTAAACACAAAGTCTGGTCCTGAAAACTGACGTCTTGTCTGGTACAAAGCCTACAACACTACCATCCTTATTCTACTACTCAACTCAGAGGTGCTTGGACTCTTCAATTAAGGGGTACCTTTTCACCTTTCACACTTTCTGCAAAAGAAAACCCTGAACATAAATTTGGTTTGGCTTGCAATATCATGTGGTAAAGCGGAGCCCATAATCACACATGAACCTTTACCCTCGCTCTTTGCAGGTGGTGAGGTCACCCACAGCTCCAATTATAAATGTTCCTCATTGTGTTTCTGAAGGCAGTTCTATTTTTTTAGACATAGTTATCCATCCATTTTCTAACCTTAATATCCACTTCACCATATGTGTTTGAAGCTAATTCTGCTTTTGAGTTCCTCAGCCTCTGTACTGTCTAAATAAATAGCTAGAGATAAAAGCAGCGGTCGGCTGTGGGTTGCTACATTTCTTCCTCCACCGGCTTAAACCATTTGTGCTTAAGGTTTAATCCTTAATTTAAGACTTATAGGCTCATTATATTTGAGTTGTATGTCATTTTGCTGTCTCTCTCATGGTTCCTAACAGCTGTGAAATTTCTAACAATAGGATTTATCTCTATCAACTCCACCATGAATAAGAGCTATCCAGAGCTAGATGTCTGCATTCTGAAAAGGGGCCAATCATCTGATTTGGGAGAAGGGCTAAGATGATGGGATTCTGACAACAGCTGAGTAGTAAGGGATTGCAGAAGGCCCCAACCTAAGGCTTCAGTTAGGGAATGCCCTGATATCTCCTCATTTGTTCCCTTCACAACACATACAAACTAATCTGTACATGTGGAAGCTCACTCCTGTCGAATCTCCATTCTAAATCGTTGCTGGCAACTGTCCCAATGGCTGAAAAATGACGAAAAATGTCTCCACTCAACCTGACATATATTCCCCCAGCTCTTCAAAGGTGTTAGTCTCATTGTCTTACAGTGACCCATCTACGACTATCAACCAAAGGAGGAAGATCTATTTCTTAATGTCAGCGATCATTGTTATTAAATTCTCTTCCATGCTTGAAGGCCCACTACCCTGCCCTCCAGCAACTTGTAAAAGAAGGTGGAAATTGCCACCCCACCTATGCCCAGGAGGCCCAAAACGAGCAGCTTCTGCTCTGAAAATCCGCCGTTAACTACTTGTTTGTTTTGCTTAACACCTTTTTAAGGCATAAAACAATTAAGAGGAATTTACTAAGAAAGTAGGAAATGCATTTTAAAACACAAGCAGTATCCATTGAAATGGAGATAGAGAGCAAACAATGGGAATACAATGGAAACATCCTCCTTTACCATACAGTTCTTCTTGTAGCAAGCGGGATAATACAGACACACAATGGGTGTCTGTCCATCAGGACTTGAGCCCTGGTTTCTTTCTCAGCTTATCCACCTGGGTTGTCCTTGTTGATTTCAGTGTAACACTTTTGGTTAGACTCCAAATAGGCCCTTGAGTGAGTAAATATGCCATATAACTTATGAACTGCCGTTCTGGTTTTGCTATAGCGGTACATTTCAGCAGTCCTTTTTGTAAAGCTCTGTTATCGCACTGAGTGCCTGAACTGAAATCCATACTTCTCTTGTGGCATTTAAAAGCCGATATTTACTTCCTCACCCTGGTATCACTTCCTTTAATGTCTTGCACTGTCTTCCACATGATGTGCCCTGGCCATTTTGTGAGGACTGGCAGCTTCACTTTATAGCTTCTTTATTTCCACTTTAGCTGTCTGGTATAGTTAGCTAGCTAGATGCTGTCCAGTTGATATCGACGCATGGCTACTCCATAGATAGTTTCCCGGAAAAGCATCTGGGCTTCTGTCACCCGGCTTAAATTTGATAGTGGGGGCATCCATAGCTATAGTAACTGTGTCCAGCCTCTGCACTGCAGGTCATCCTCTTGATCTTCCACTTTCCCAAGTATGATGTCTTTTTGTTGTGAAGTTTTATTATTTGAGTTTCTGATGAAATCTTTGGTTTGATCTGCTGTCATACCCATGCATCTGTTTTCTGTGCCATCTAGAGTATGCTCAGGATTCTACAACAGCACCACATTTCCAAGGACTCAGTTTTCTTCCTATCCATCTTCTTCAGTGTCAAACTCTTGCATCTGTTGGACATGACTGAGAAAGCCATGGCTTAAACTTTTGTGCACAGAATCACATCCCTTCATTTGAGAATTTTGTCCAAGCTCTTCATGCCAGTTTTATACAAGGCAATTTGTCATCAGATATCTTGGGTGCTTATCAATTCATTATTAATTACTGATCTAAATGAGGTGGCACGGTGGCGCTGCTGCCTCACAGTAAGGAGACCTGGGTTCAGTTCCCAGGTCCTCCCTGTGTGGAGTTTGCATGTTCTCCCTGTGTCTGCGTGGATTTCCTCTGGGTGCTCCAGTTTCCTCCCACAGTCCAAAGACATGCAGGTTAGGTGGATTGGCGATTCTAAATTGTCCCTAATGTGCGCTTGGTGTGTGGGTGGGTGTGTCCTGCGGTGGGTTGGATTGGTTCCTGCCTTGCATCCTGTGTTGGCTGGGATTGGCTCCAGCAGACCCCCATGACCCTGTGTTTGGATTCAGCGGGTTGGAAAATGGATGGATGGATGGATCTAAATGAGCTGAATTTTTATACTGTTTCTATGAAGTTTTCTGGTTGTGAAGAGCTTTGTCTTCTTCATGTTAAAATGCAAACCTGTTTTCAAGCAATGTTCTCTGACCTCGGTAAGCAGATGTGTCAAATTGACTTCGCTTTCAGCTAGTATGGTAGTATCATCAGCATGGCAAAGATTGTTGAGGAGTCTTCCATCGATTTTCACACCCCATTTTTCTGCATATAGCCCTTCTTTCCTCAATTGTTATCATTTCTGCGTATACAGTATATTGAATGGATAAGGAGACAGTACACAGCCTTGTGTTATGCCACAACCAATCTTGAAGCGATTTGGAATAATATACTACTCTGCAAATTTCATTCTTTGGTAGAAAGTTGATTTTACAGAACAGCAGAGAGAATGGGAGTTAGTAGCATGACCCTTGATAAAACCCAGGGTCAGCCATTAGTTGCATTAATCCAAAGTCATGGTCAGAATTCTGAATTGCCATGTACTATAGAATGCTTAATTGGCCTCCTTCATAGAGATTGCCCTTTAATATTGGCACATGGGATTTGACTCCTCAGAAATCTGCGCATTATTTATTTATTTGCATTTCCTCCGTTGTTAGCTGGCCTTTCCTTAATATACATTATATCACCACTTACTTATCGTATTATTTTGAGAGGTCTTAAGATCCTGCTTAACAAACATTATACTGTTTATATATTTATGCATATGTGTATCATATTTTTATAACATAGTCTATCCATTGATTGATTTTCTAAACCCACTAATTCCAGCACAGAGTCACAGGGAACTGGAGTCTGTCCTCATAATATGCAAGGCAGTAGCCATTATATGCAAAAAGTGCATAGTGTATTTGTTCAATTGCTAATCCTTCCATCATTGAATCTGCATAATTCTTGCTTAGCATAATTTTGGGGGCAAAGTACATCCTGGCAGCATTAGGCACAAGGCTGGAACCAGTCCAGAATGTGCAAAGTTCATAATGTATAAATTTTATTATCTATCCTTCCACCAAGAGTTCCAGCTATCCATTTCCAAGCCAATGTTTTCAAACACAGAGATGTGAAAATGTTCCTGACTTATTTGGATGCAGAGAAAGAAGCAACCTAGACCTCATTTTAGGTTTAAAGTGAATCTTTTAGGTCCTGGGTACCCAATATGGATTTGGTTGTAATTGGCACACACATGGCATGCACTGTGGTTTAGTGGTTAAGGCTTTGAACTTAATCAAATTACATCCTGCTACTGACGCTGTGTGACCATAAGCAAGTCACTTCATCTGCATGTGATTCTACTGGAAAAGCACAAAAAGAAATATAAGCCATCGTATCCCAAATGTTGTAAGTCACCTTATATAAAAGTGTGAGAGAAATAATAATAATAGAGTTTGTTGAATAAAAGGAGACATTAACAAAATGGGAACCCATTATATAAAAGAATAGGAAAAACAAGGAACCTGTTATCTGTCTGGGCCATAGCTTTCATAAACTTTAAAAGTTGTCAGTGTGGTGAAATGGCTAACCGCCATGCTCAGCTCTTAAGCACCACACCACTGGTGTCTTTCTCTGGAGACTCTGGCTATTCTTTCACCCACTAGCAAACATTCAGTCCAGCTTTCCAACAGACTTTAGTCTAATGGAGTCAGTAGCTGGTAATCCAATGAATCTACTGCTGAGGTGTACTGCTGAAGTCGGAGGCAGCCTGGTGGCCTCTACAACTCTGAAAAGTTCATGATTTCTCAGGCCGTTTCTGGGCTGCCTGCCAGGTAGGTAAAAGAGTCTCACTTCTTCACACCTAGGATTATAGGCCGTCACTTAATGGCCAGGAGGGAAAATTACTCTCAACAGTCATAAAAGGAACATTACACCTGCAGGGCTTCTCATTTCAGTCCAGTGGTGCCTGCCTTCCCACACCGGCCTCTAGTCCCATTGCCATTGTGAGATTAATTTCTTTCTTAAGGCTTTCTCCTCTCCTGCTCTGGCGCCAGTGTCATTGTTGGAGATCCCTTTACCAGGGGTGGCACAAACATTCATAATAAACACACAAGAATTGCAGATATCCTACATAACCAACAGGATTGTTCCACTTATTCCATGTGCAGAGTGGTGGCTCTTAGGCTAGGGATCCACGCCAGCAATTGGAAGGCAGCTGATTGAGATCCAGTAAATGCCAGAAGTGATTCCACTCTGTTGGGCCCTTGAGCAAGGCCTTTAACCTGCAATTGCTCTGTCCTGGGTATGATGTTAACTTGTAAGCAGGTCCTCCAACTTGCAGGGAAAAGTTGAGGGTTAGTGGCAGGACTGTCACTCCAGCCACAGTAAAAAACCTCAGACTGTTTCAATTCCATTCAAACTAATGTGGTGCTGATGTGTCACCCATTGCATGGCCGTGCTTGGGTCCTAATCTGGGATCCTGAGGTGGTTCATCGTGTGGTGGGTGTGGTAAAGCGCTGTATCAGTGCATGCTCCCAATCTTTATGGAAGAGCAGCGTGCTATTATGAGTTTTATGATGATTCGGGGGAATCATCTTTAAGAATTATTAGGCCAGGTATGTTTAACAGAGTAGTTGGGCCTCCTGTAAAGAAAAGGCCAACAGCTCCCACTTCTGACTTCCTGTGTGATCTTAAGTAAGTGGACTCACCAGCCTGAAAATTACTGTGCTCTCCAGAAAGTAGCTTTGAATAAAGGCATCGGTTAAATATGGAAATGTCAGTTGGTATTTAAAGCTAAAGTAAATGCCAAGGACCACCACCATGATTGTCCTGCTGTTACGCACTAATAGCCGCCCCCATACTGCTACTCAAACTCTCCTGCAGCTGTAATTTAAGATCTTGCAAGACCCACCAAATAGTCCTGACTTTGCATCATCTGATTACCACCTGTTGTTGAGACACTTCAATGATGTTTTAAGAGTAATTATGACCTGCAAGGTGCAGCTTGTCACTTTTTTTTGTTTTTGTGTACTTAATCATATACTGTATAAAGCTGAACAGAATCACTGTGTAACTGCTAGGCTGATAATGTATTACATGGGAGTGAAGTAAAATGCTTAGGATTCTTGTATTGGTGTTTTTTTCATTTTAATAACTGTACTGTGAATATATTGAGTATACCATTCAAGTGCAGGGCCGCATAGTTTTGTAGCTGCAGGAGTCTAGGTTCAAATTTATTTAAAGAGGGAAGGGAAGTTAATGACTGTGAAACACCCTGAATATTTTCCTCACTTCTTGCCTGAACTGAGCCTTCAAAGTTCTCCCGTGGCTACTGGAATATACTAATGAGACACGTAGCTTAAGCAGAAACCTTAACAACCTTTAAGAGGTATCTGGATGAGATATTAGGACCATTTAGCTATTAGCTAAACAAACGAGCTGGATGGATTGAAACGTCCCCCACTCATTTGTCAAATTTCTCATGTTCTTATGTTTTTCCAATAATCGAGTTTTCATGTTGTCCCCGTTTTTGGGTCTGGTTTTCCTCCCACATCTCACCTGGTTTATTGGTAATTTTAATTTGGCTGAGTGAAAGTACCCTACAATCTACTTGCACCCTGTCCACTACTGAAGAGACTGGTTCTACCATAAACTTGCTTTAACAAGGCTCAGTAAACAAATGGATGGATCTTGAAAATGCAGTCTTTTTAACTTTTAAGAAAGGCAAAACTCATTCCTTATTTGATCTTTTCTTACTCCATGTACAGTTCTTGGAAAACCGTCTTCTCTTAATCTTCTGTCACCCAGTTGCCCATCCTTAATGGTGCTGAGAACCTTACAAGCAAAAATCTTTAATCAAGCTGCATTATAGTAGCCATGTTCTCCACAAGCTGTTGCACTTCCCTCAGCATTTGTTGCCAGATAAAGACTCATAAAAATTATTTCACACGTTGTAAGATCTCGCTAATCTGTTAACAGCCATCATTTGCCTCCCATACCTCTAATTTTGAGGCGTGTCACCCTACTGCTTTATTTTTATGCCACTCCTACTCTAACTCAGGGTTTGGGGGGAGACTTTCTGCCGATTTAGCTGTAAGCACTTACTGCCGGCCAGGCATCATGCATTTCTGTTTGGCAGTACCTATATATTCTGTTGCAGTGTGCAACATTGAAGGCAAACATTTTTTTTTGTACTCCCCCCCCCCCCCCCAAAATAAACACAACAAAAAAAAAAAAGAATGAAAAATAATGAACCTTTCCAGTGCCAATTCTCCATTTTTTCCTATTTTTTTGTCAGCTTCAGCCTTGAATTTATCATCCAGTTCTCACCTTGCCTGTTAATTGTTTGGGATTCTTTTCTACTAATTGGCTCTAGTCCATCTTGGGAAATTAAAGTAGCTTTGCAATGGGGAGAAGTAACACAGCTTTTGTTGTTAATACATTTTCCTTCGATTTGGTGTATAAACCAAAAGCTTGATGCAGAAAAAGAAAAAAAGGGGAGTAAACCATGCAACCAAATAAGCAGCTGTGGAAGCAAATGTAATCAAAAATGCGTTTGCCAATGGAACACGTGCCACAGAATTCCTTCCCCTCTTGAATGTGCAATGAATGCAAAGGACCTTCACTAGGATCTGCTCAGCTTCACAGTGTCCCTTGCTTTCCATGCTGCTGTCGGAATCACATACAAAATATTCATTTAGTAAAACAGGAATATCGACAATTCCAGTACTCTCTGTTACACAGGTTGGAGCTTTTGGCACCTCCAGTTTCTCCTCTCCTTTTTTATGGTATATTTTGGGATGAATTGTGGCCATTGCTGAGACTCACTGAGGTGGTGTTTTGGATTATTGCCATACTTATCGCAATGAATGCATTTATCATGGTGGCAGAGTGAAGAAGGTTTCCTCCATTTCAATTCCCAAGCTTACACATTCTTAATTTGTTCACATTATTTTCCTTCCTCAATCCAAAGACAAACAATCAGGTACACTGCCCCTGGTGTGCCATGAAGGCAAGTTGTGAGCACAAGCAGGATTACTGGATCCCCTTTGACCAGGATTAAGAATTGGCTGATAAGTCGATAAAGAGTCCTTGTCTTGTAGAACTTGTTATACTGTGTACTTGCCAGGGTGACCTCTAGGCTATTAGTTAGTAAAAATACTGAATGGGTTTGTGCTAATAGAGTCTTAATTCAATTGTGCAGCAAAACTAATAATTATTTATAATTTACTGGCCATCCCCTGTGGCCCTGCCCACATAGTAGTGAAACAGGACAGTGAGGAGAGCTCTGCCCAGCTCCCTACACCTGATGTCATGCTTCTTCCTCCACTCGGCCAGCAGCCTCTGTCTCGGATTAGCACAAATATATCACTCCTGCAAGCGAACTGTGATTTTTAGTGCGATGAGAGAAGTCGCAAAATCAACCAGAATGTTCAAGCAAATTACAGAAAAAAAACCCCAATCTAAATCTGTTAAGTAGTTCTCTCATTCGCTAGCTAAGCGGAGGTAAGGTACATGCCCTGAGGCTGGAGCTTGAGTGAGAAGGCCCTACCCCCTTCCCCTTAGCCCACTGCATGACAAATAAATCGGTAGCGCAAGCAAGCTATAATACATAGCACAATGAGAGAGGTCGCAAAATTAAACGAAATGTTCAAGCAAGTTATAGAAAAAAAACCCAATCTAAATCCATTAAGTAGTTCTCTCATGAAAAGCAGACAGGCAGACAGACAGACATTGGATTTTATATATAGAGATATAATATTTTGTCGTAATGGTGAAAATACCTGAATCGACAGAAGCATTAGGATCACTGTGAAGAAAAAAAGTGAAAAAATAAAAACAAGTCCGTTTGCAATTAACTTTGAATTTTCAACTTCCAATGCCACATTTATACTACGGTCTGGTACTTAATTTTAGTGATTAAAGTTGAAATGTCAAGACAAAATGTGATGAAGTGTAATCTTGTGATGCAGAAGAGGAGAAAACACCTTCTGTACCTTTCACAAATATAAATGTGACAGCACATTCAAATCTGTACAGCAGTGAGTTTAAACAATGAACTGTAGGTTTGTGTATGTTATACAGCATATCACCTTTAATAGTCCAAAGGTGGGGTTTGTGCATGTAATATATTCCTCAAAATTCCCCAGCATAATTCAACACATTGATTTGCAGTGCTGTGCCTATAAATAAAACTCCACTCACCTGTAAAACTGTAACTGTGATTTCTTTAGAAAAACAGAAGCATATGTTCCATGTGTCCATTTTTTCAGTGCCACCATGAATTGCAATACCATATGGCTGCATTTTATTGTAAAAGTCCATATGCTACAGTGCATTTGGACCCTGAGGGCAATTTTGCTTTCTTCTCAGCCGTCATGCTCGCCAAAGCTCTGCGACTTCAGGAGCTTCTTGTCTTGTGTAAAAGCGTACCGTCTTTGGATTGCTCGCAGGTGGAACCACTGATGTCCTTGCATTTGCCGATTTTTGGCAGTTTGGCATCTCCAAAAGTAGCTACTTCATCTAAATCCGATCATTCTTGTAGCTAAGCACGTGCAACTTTAGGTTCAGATTACAGTTGAAATTTCAACTTTAATTAATCACAAAATGAACTACCATGTTAAATTTGAAAAATACCACATTTCAGACTTAACAAACTTAACAAATTTTGAATTTAATCACAAATTATGGTGTTTTTTCTTTTCCATATGAATCTTTTAGTACAATATTTTGTGTGCTGAATCCAAATTCATTTTTAGAATTTCTCTATTTTCGAGTGACTTTTGTATATTTTCATGCTTATTAAAATGGCCGACATGTAATCTAAAACTTATCCATTTTGATTTTCTGATGTACTTTGCCCCAGGAACATCACTCTTAAGAGTCCAGCAGTCATCAGCTAACATACTGGGACTCCATTTGCCTTTGTCATGTTGGACATATCCTGATGTAATTGCTTGCCATGTTCATCACTGATCACACAAAAGTTTTCAGGGAAAAAGTCCAAATGAGAGTCCAAGAAATGATAAATTGCATTCCATTATTTCATATGACTTCACTCACTATTTCAGAATAGTTTTCAGCAGTATGGTTTCCAACAAAGTTTGTACAGACACCTTTAAAGGTCTGTCAAGCATCTTTCTCAACTTCTTTCAACTCTACCAAATCTGTCGTCTTTAAACACTGCTCTCATCTGAGAATGTACAAAAATGCCATTTGTAATCTTGGCCTCACTGATCCAGAGAGTTTTGTTTCTCAAGTACATCAATCCCATTTGTGTTGTACCCATTGCTTAAATAAAGTTTTTCATAAGTTCAAGTTTAATAGGCAGAGGAAGAAGGTAAACTTTCTCTGGGGCAACAAGTGAACTGTTTACCACTTTTTTTTTCCTGGAACAAGTGAGGCCTGCTTTCACCCAGAGCCGGTAAATCCATTAGGTGAAATGTGAGGGCAGCATTTATGAAAGTTAAGGGGCGTGTGGTCTGGAGAGCGAGAAGGACCCACCCCAGTTTGTAGAAGTAGGATAATAATGTCTGCGGTATGTACACAAGGAGGTGCTGTCTGTGTTTCCCTAGGCAGTCACATTTTGCACACCGAGGGGGGGTTTCGTCAAACCTGATGATACTGAGAGGCTGCCGATACCCTCTGGGTCCTGTTTATGACAGTGAAAGCGCACATATTCTGCACTCCAAGTGGCACATGCTCCTTACGTTTGAGGTATATGCACATAGGGGCCCTGTTTGTGCTATTGAATTTGTGTACACTGAACCCTGAGAGGGACCCAACCACATGTTGTTGAAGTCTAATAATACCGCTTACCCGCTATAAACAATGAGGGGGCAATGTCCATCAGTGTCACCTAGGGCTTCAAATGGGCTTCAACTGGCACTGCTCTCACCAGTCTTTCTAACCTTAGTAGTTCTTTTTGTCCCTACTGTTCCTCTTAGACAAAAAACAAGCAAAAGTGCAGTTACTTTTAGATCTCTACAGTTATTGTACTTATATTTCTAATACTAATATTTTTCTAAAAGTTACTTCATGTTCTCATTTGAGTCTTTCAATGACTGTAACGTGCATTAGATATAAAAGGGCATATACAGTATTTCTGTTATGGAGAAGGATAGCTTTCAAGTTCACTTTTGAGGAGTCAAGGAACAAATGCCACCCACCACATTGGGTTCATGATCAAGAGTCTCTAAATCACAATTAAAAAAAATATAATTATTAATGTTTGGAAAATATACATGTATTTATAAAATTTTTATCCCGCTATTACACTAAATGTTGAAAATATGAAGGTTGTATCACAAGAAAACTATGCCTGATTTGGATTCAGTATTATAAAGTATGCTTAGAATGGCCATCATAATCCTTAGGAAAATATTGCTGAGCAGTGTTATTATTTTTATTGCATTTAAATTATTATAATTATTATCATAATATAATATTCTAACAATGTTTCTCAACCAATGGGTTTTAAGCCACTTTTGGGTAGTAGACTTCCTCCTGTGGGTCACAAGTTGCTTATGATTATATTGCTAGTGGGTCATGGTGGGTCACTAGCGGGTCATGAAATGTGTCGTGGCAATCCCGCTCTGACAATCATGCTTGATTTACCAGGGTACTACTCCCTAGGTGGGCTGCAAAGTCACCTATATGGGGAAAAAGTAGGTCACGACACCAAAAAGGGTTGAGAAGCACTGATCTATAGCACTTTTCCGCAGTGGGTGTCATCCCAATTTCCTTTATAGGGACAGTACTGAACAGCTGTTCACACGTGTCTACAGCTACAGCCCTGGCAGATGTAGCCACTGGATTGCAAGAAGTGACTGGGTGACATTTCCTCTCCTGTACCTTAGCGCTTAGCTAGAGAGGTTAAATAAATGTAAGTGGTAGCTACAGTATTTGGTCTTATTTACCCCTTTAGCTGAGCATGTTTCTACTGGGTGAGACTTACCTTAAGTATATCTAGAAGTTGTTTTTTTATTGTGGCTAAGCTGGTTGATTGAGTGCTTTCTTGCGCTGGGAGCCATTTCTGTTGTTGTTTCCTCCCATATGACTGAGCTTTCCTATGTAACTAAACTATAACTGCAGCTGATTTGGTTAATTTCTATCATAACTCTCATATCAATTAGAGGTGAGTTAGTTGTCGAGAGGGCGGCACTGTGGCACAGTGGGTAGCGCTACTGCCTTGCAGTTAGGAGACCCGGGTTCGCTTGGAGTTTGCATGTTCTCCCCGTGTCTGCATGGGTTTCCTCTGGGTATTCCGGTTTCCTCCCACAGTCCAAAGACATGTAGGTTAGGTGCATTGGCGATTCTAAATTGTCCCTAATGTGTACCTGGTGTGTTGGGGTGTGTTTGCGCGTCCTGCGGTGGGCTGGCGCCGTGTCCGGGGTTTGTTTCCTGCCTTGCACCCTGTGTTGGATGGGATTGGTTCCAGCAGACCCCCGTGACCCTGTAGTTAGGATATAGCAGGTTGGATAATAGATGGATGGATAGTTGTCCAGAGTGCTATATATTTATGATTTTATATCAATGTTATTTGTTTAATTTAGATTTTGTTTCTATCCTATACATAAGAAAAGCTGACATGCAACTCAGACGACTTTGCTGTGTTTGACTACAGCCAGTGTGAATAGGTCAGTAATTGCAGTATATTTATCCAATTATACAAATCAAAAATCAGTGCTCATGGGCACAAAACAGAAACAAGCCACTTTCCTGCCTTTGGAAAAATGTGTTTTAGCTCTTGAGAGCAGGTCTGTCACAAGGATCTCCGTCCTTCCATCAAGCCCGGGTCCAAATGAGACACCAACATTAGTACACTTGGGATCTTAATAGCCCTGCTGCTAGAAGGCACAGTGTTATTTCCTTTCAAGGGGTGTCTTCTTGCTGCTGCAGAGGAGGAGAAAAAAGATGAGGCTGTTAGCAGCAGCACCCCCTCTCAGCTCAACAGGGTATTGCATATCGGTGGTGAGCGGGGATGGTGCTCCTCTGATGCACATGTGTGACACCAGCTGTCATTGGATTGGTGGCAAAGAATTGAAACTTTCATAGTGTCATGGGCAGGACACTGGCCCATGAAGAACAGAGTCTTTTTTGTGCCACAGTTGCCAAAAGATGTTTAGTCAACAAGAGAGACAGAGTGGTGCTTTGTGATCTAAAGTGGAGGCCTTCTGTATATTCTATCTGTACACTGTAAAAACTACATCTTGACTTGGTGGGTTGGTTTACATTCTCAAGATTTGCTCCCTTATAGTCCAAAGTCCACAAGATGTGCGTCTATGTTGTCTTTAATAAAGTGGGTGAGCTGCTCCACGTATACAAGCCTGCCATTCTAATTGGCATGAGCAGATTCTCTTTTACATTTGTGAGATTCATGTTTCCTAGTGTTGGAAACTGCTTGAAAACCAGCTGTATTTACAACTAGTAAACTTAGGTGGGCTTCCTCAGATTTATGACTATGGTAGAGTGTTTCTTATTGGTTAGTGTTAAAAAAATGGAGGTGGATGCGGGTTTCGAAAGATTGCATTCCTCATTATATCTAGACCAGACAGTGGAGGCACAGGGGTGCCTTCATACTAGGAGTGCTGAACGTGCAGTTTTTGCCCACTTCTGGATGCCCCCTTATGCATTGTTGTATTGTTTACGGCATTATCACCTGCGTTAAATTAACACATCAAAGTGGGCATTTGGGAACTGTGGTCAGATATACTGTGTGCGCTTTTAAGAGATCATTTTAACCAGATGACTTTACTATAATTTCTTTTATAGTCTGATGTTGCAATGTATGGTATTTTTGCAATTGTTACTAGGATGCATTTCACATTATGTGCTATAGATGGGCCATCCAGTCTGATTCCACTCTGCATGTCACTAATCTTATATATTTTTCCAATACATAATATTTGTCTTTAATGTATTTTAACTCAAAGGCATTGCTTCTCATTCTTCCTCAGTATGGTTACTCTGTAAGATGAGAGATGTCCATATTCTTCCCTCTGCAGGCAGGTTCATTTTTGATATTTTCCTTCCTAATTTCCTCTTTACAGGTATAGCGCTTAGAAGTCAGTTGGTTGTCTGTATTTGCCTGTACACCTGAGGGTGGGCTTAAAAGATGGGGAACAGGCTCACCAAAGTGTCTGTTAAGCCGCCTCTTTTTATAACTCAGTTCGCTAATCCACTAGAAAAACAGGACTGACTGGGAGAGTGAGAGATTTGTTTTTAACCGCAAGGACTTTTCCTGCAAAAGCTTTTCTCTAGTATGTTGTTACATAAAGCAGAATGTGAAGTCCGGCCACACTAGTTCCAAATGATGGATGTGGGCTGAGCACAATGAGAAATTGCTGTGTGAGTGAACACCGTTAGTCACATCGGCCCCAGTGATGTCCTGAAGGAGCTTTGCAGTTGAAACATATGTGACCGGTTGAAGCCACCACCGCCTCTTCAAATCGTTTAGATTTAAATATCATGTCTGATGGAATGCACTGTCATTAAAAAGAGCTGCCTCATTTTGTCCTTTGGATACAAATCCGTCTTAACTCGCCATTCGATAGTACGACATAAGTCAAACCAAATGAATCCAGGTGAAATTGACAAGCAATTTGACTTGCTGCCTTCTGTTGAGAAGGTAATAGCAAAATCGTTTTCGCTGTTAGACCTTGATTCATTTGGTTTAGCTTATCTAAAACAAAATTGCAAGTAGGAGAGCAGGCAGGCAATTCATTGTATGAAAAAAAAAAAAACAAAACCTGATGTTCAACAAGCGGATGCAGTCAGCTTACGGGCACACTGGCCATGATTATGTGAACAAATGCAGTTTAAGTGGAGCAAATGAGCCATCCTGTCTTCTCATTTTGTTTTATATTTTCCCATTGTCCTCTGAATGCTAGAATATTTATCTGTCCATCTACCTATCTGCACACTAACTAGAGACAGCAACAGCAAACTTCATCTCTTTAAAAACTAGTGGGAGTAAAACAGGAGCTTCAGACCTGCCTATCAATCAGTTTCAGAGCTGGACAACAATGGAAAATTCAAACCAATCTTTCACATAGAATATCTGTTAAGATACAATTGGAGATCTTTCTGTCTATTTGAAAACTAGTCAGAGACAGCACCAGGAAATTCAAACCTATCTTTCTGTTTGGATACAGTTGGGAGACAACAACAGGAAATTCAGATCAATCTAGATAAATAAACTAACCTTGAAAAACTTGTTTAATCCATTGTAGGCTTGCAGGGGTGAGACTTTACTGGCAGCATTGATCATAAGGACAGGATCCACTCGTCCGCACACACAGGGCCAGCTTAATTCCTCTAATTAATATAATTTACATGTTTTTGAGATGGGGAGGAAAACCTTTATAGACACATTGAGAATGTGCAAACTCCATATAGACAACAACCAGGAGTTGGATCTCTGAGGCAGCAGCACTAATGTCCTTCTGAATCAGTGCTTCCATTTGAAATCTATCTATCTATCTATCTATCTATCTATCTATCTATCTATCTATCTATCTATCTATCTATCTATCTATCTATCTATCTATCTATCTATCTATCTATCTGTCTGTCTGTCTGTCTGTCTGTCTGTCTGTCTGTCTGTCTGTCTGTCTGTCTGTCTGTCTGTCTGTCTGTCTGTCTACTAATAACTGATAACAGTATGAAATCATTTCTCCCTATCTGCATGTTAATCAGCGACAATAAAACTGATGCTTTTCCTATAATTCTGTCTATATCAGTCTATCTGATATTTATATATCAGTCTATCTGATGTAATAAGTAAAAACATTTAGGCAGCTCAATGATTTGGGTTGCAATTTTGACAAAACCCCATTTAATGGTTGAAACAGGAAAAAAAAAGATAAGAAAAGGTACAATAATAGTGCAAAACAAATCAGCCTCTACCATCCACAAAAAATATTGCAAGTAAATGCACTTCTGTTTAGGAGCTCCAGCTCTACCACAAGTGGGTCTGTAATGAACAGTCGCTTCTAGTGGTTGTGTTGGTTTTATAGAGAACCTCTGAAAAGGCAGGGCTTCTCGGACTGCTGAGGAAATGACATCAGTTAACTTCTGGCTGTTGTCCCTCTGAACTGTGCAGTGACAGGGGGATGAAGTTAGCAAGAGTGCCTCCTCTCAATCTGGTAGTGGTATTGATTATATCATGTAATCCCTAAAGATATCCCCCATTTGTGGATGCTTGACACTAGCTGCAGTAAGATGTATCTGTATGTCTATTTATATTAATAGCCAAGACACATATCAAGTTAGATAAAACATACTTCATTGTCTCAGAATATAAATATGGCTGTCATAAACTGTTGTGAAGGTTTATTTGGCTGTTTTGAGACCACAGAGTACTTGGACCCCAGCTTGATTGTGGGCTGTGATGCCTAATCCTCCATAATACAATTAATTATGTTTGTGACTCTGAATAATCATGGGTTATATATGGCTCTGGACTTGAGTGTCCCGGGCCAGTAACTATAGCATGCTCAGTGCAGCAACCCCTTTAAAGAAAAGCATACTGTATATAAAGTGCAGGTGAAGGGTGTGCTAATACTATATTTAAAGCAGCCCATTTTTTCTAAAGAAATCTCACAATAGAGCAATATTAAATAATATTTTAAAGAATATTCCATCCAAATAATCACTCTTCTCTTTATGTGGACCATGGGACTATACTTTAGGCCACATTTCATTTCCCACCTTTCTGTATGATGTGCTACTTTCATCTCATCATTACTTTTGAACTTTTGTCTTCTAACAACACACAGGCACAAATGAAACAATTTCACTGAAAGTCCTTGAGCCCGATACTCACTATCTCACTGTATTTCTCAATGACCTTTTCCCATTTCTTAAACAAGCGTTTAGAGGACCTCATTATATGAGTGACAATAGGGTGAAAGAAGCAGTGACTCATTGTTAGGAAGAAGATGATGAGATGATAGCACAGCTGTTAGCCGTTCATCCTAATAATTGCAGTTCAGTTCCCAGTCTTCTGTTTTTGTGGAGTTTGCATGTCTACCCCACTTATCTCCTAAAGACATGTAAATTAGGTTGATTGGTGACTATAAGTTGTCACTTATGAATGGGTGTGCCCTGTGATGGACTGCTTAGATTCTGTCTGTTTGCTGCTGAAATGGGCAATTTATCAAATGTGTGCCTGACAATATGAGTGTTTGTGGCTTGGGGAGTAACTGAATAAGGAGTTGAATATATGAATTAGAGAAGGAGGGAATGAACACAAAAAGGAGGAAGAAAATGATCAAAAGTTTGAATGAGTGAGTGTATACATGAATGTTTGAGGATGAAAGAGAATGAATGAGTGAAGGGGGAGTGACTGAATGAGGAAGAAGTGAACAAATGACAAATGAATAACTTATGGAGGGCACAAGAGTAATGGAGTGCATGAGTAAATGAATACCTGGGTGAGTGAATGAAAGAGGATAAGGAAAATGCAACTTCACATGTGATTGAGGATGGAATTAGAAGAACTGAGTGAATGAATGACAGATCAAGAAGGTGAGTCAGGAAGTAAATTAGGAAGGGAAAGCGTGAGTGAGTGTCTTTGGGTTACTAGAGGTAGATGTTCTTAGCACATATTCATTGTGTGCTCTGAAGTTACTGTATATGGAAAGTAGCACTAGGGTGTTGTACCATGTTAGCCATTATGAATGTAGTGAGAAGTCAAGCAAAATTAACCTTTTATTGGCTAACTAAAATGATTACAATATACAAGCTTTTGAGACAACTCAGGCCCCTTCAGGGATCATGGGAAGCAAATTGAAAGAGTAAACATTTAACTGATCATTTCCAAGGCTGTACACTTTGGCTCAAATCAGTCTGATCCTCATTTTGTATTTCATACTATACATATATGTATTACATTGTCTAAGGGCTCCACTAAAGGCTCTGTCTTGTAACCTAAAGTTTATTAGTTTTCTGTTAGAGATAATACACTGCAAATAGTCATGAGATAACATTAACAATGAATTCAAATATGGATGTCTTTTAGTATCTCAAGCCTGATGGAGCGTGCCGCATTCACTGCTCAGTGCGATGTGATAAGACTGACTAATCTTAGCAAAGCAGTGTCTCAAATAAGTTAGGGCTAACTTATATAAAACAGTGAAGAATCATTTCAGTTTAAACCAATCAACATACAAATAAATGGTATTTTTTTCTAGCACACCTTTGCCTTAATATTATATTCAGGTCCCAAACAGATTGAAAGTGTCTAGCAGATATCTGATTCATTGAACAGGGCTTCTTATTCTGTATAAATTATTACAGAGAACAAAATCAAAAGTTAAACTATCATATGATCTCATCTTGATAGTGATGTGCTGGTACAAAAGATGCAGAATGTCTTGGTTAAGCAGGCAGTCGCAGTCAGAGGTACTTTACAAATTCAAATTACTCCTACACTTTCTCAGTGTGCGTGGCTTCAGTATGTGGATGTCATAAGCTCATTTAGACCTGGAGCATCACGACTGGCATCACATTTGTTTTTTGTTTTTTTTAGTGATAAATTTAATCAAAGTGATTTGGAAATCCCAGTTTTTTAGGTCATTTTCATATTATCTATACTCAGCGAGCAATGGCACATTATGCATGTGTCTTTTCGAATGTGTGATGTGGCACCTTTAAGCTCTACATTTTAAAACATTAATTTCCAGGCAATGCTGATTGCATAGAGAAACAGTTTTCAGATCTGAACCCAGGTCTTTTACCTACCAAGGTGTTATTAAGTCATAGTGTCATAAGGTAAGCTACAAACTAGTGCAATTAGATGTGATCAAGTAGCATGCATCATCTCAAGTAAAATTGGCAGATACCATTTTGTTCCTTTTGTGCCATGCTCTCTAGGGTTGTTGGCTTTTTTAAATGGAAATAGTGGTCTTGTGTGTCCTGATGACTGTTTTTTTGGGCTGTATTCTGTTTGCTGGCATGCTGGGCTGGAGCTGAATTTCTCTCCACAGAATGTTTGTCTAGCTGGCATGGACTGGCTCATATTTTCTTGATCAAGTCCTACCACCTGCTTTGCCCCCTTGCGTGCAGCTTTTGGCACTTTCTTAGAGTTCCATATCCCTTAAAGATGGCTTCCAAGCCGTTGAATATCAGAGCGCCCTCCAGGGCCTGGTGGCCTCCAGATCTGATCCCTCACACAGCTTTGGTAAACAAAGCTTCATCTCGCCATAAACAATGTCAGCGCACAAAGCCAGTAAGTACTTGGCATAGCCCAGCTGCGCCTCACAAGCTCTTGTGCTGCTCTTTTATTTGGACAGGAGTGACGGCAGGAATATAAGCACATTACGGAGAGTTTACTCTTCGGAGGAGTGCTGGACGGGCCAGGCCGCATGTGCAGCTTCACTAAGAGCTGATGGTGGAGGTGGAGAGCCCAAGTGTGGAAGGCTTTATTAAATATCACACACAGATTTAGCAGCAAGCATAGCATGACCAAAGAAATCCGCTTCAGTTAAAGCAGATTAGCAAGTAGGATACTAGGTACACCAGTTCAGATCAGATTAAGCATGAAAATAAGTAATGAGTAACCAAATAGAAGGGTGGGGAAGGTCGGCAAAAAAATTTCCAGATGTGATTAAACTGGGAGAAGGCGATGGGGGGGATGGATGAGTGGAAATGATTCTTCTCACTTAAAAAAAAAACTCACCAAGCCTGTTAGCTTAGAATTCCTCAGTGTAATAAGACCCTCCAGCCCCTTCAAAGCCTTATAAGGCTTCTGCATCAGGTAGGGGGGCTCTGCTACTGCCTAATTACCAACCAACCCGTAAAATAACAGGGATTTCTAGAATCAAGAGCAAATGCCTTTCCAAATATAAGATGAGTGACACATCACACAGTGGCACAGTACTTTAAGACCCTAGGGACTTGGGTTCAGTTTCTCTACTCTGGTCATTGTCTGATCTGGTGTTTGCATGCACTCTTCTTGACAAACTGTATGTTTTGTTTTTAAATGCCATTTTCTCCATTTGCATAATTGCTGCCTGTATTGGACTGAAGGCTTATTCAGTGTAAGTTCTTGCTTGGCAAATTCCTTATTCAATTGACACAGCATTGGAACTACTTGAGAAGTGAGGAAAGCAACAATATAGGATGGCTAGGATATTTAATAATGCTATGTATTACATATATTTTAAACAGAAAGGAGCTGTGTGCTAGCAATGCTATGTGCCATTTTTATCACGCTTGTCCTAAGAACAGTTACGTTACCAGGATGTAATGCAGTCAGTGAGAATGGAGACCACTTGTAGAAGTTGCTGAACATAGATGAAGACATCCTGGCTTTTCTAAAACATCAAGAGAAGTAAAGGCTTTGGTGATCCTTGTTGACTACACAGTGCCTGTTTAAAGTTTTCACATTTTATTGTTATGCAACTTTGAATCACTGTGGTTTTAACTTGGCTTTTTTGGCATTGATCAGATAAAGGGTCTGTGAATGTCGTGCTGGACCCTTTCCCAGCCCTGATGCCATAATGGAAGAAGATGGTATGAGGCATAACCCGGCCGGAATTGGGCTGAAGCAATCAGGGCAGTTCCTCTCCCATTATGGTAGATGGCAGTGCTCTGGTGGTGTGGACCAAGTAAGGACATCTGCAGGAATGTATGGGAATCATAGTCCTGAGGGACAACCCTCTCAGGGTCATTGGGTGCCGCCAGAGATTATTACAGGGAGAGGGACTCTCTGCTTCAGGCGTCTTCCATCTGACCTGAAAGTGCTCCTGTCAGGCTATGCCCGGCACTCCCTGGTCTGACATAAAAGTGAGCTGTCTAGCCTCCTCCAGTGAGTCTGAGCTGGGAGGCAGAAGGCAAAGCTCACCTGGAGGAGGAAAAGGAGGAGTAGTTTATTGAAAGGCTGTGCAATTTATCTGTAAAAGAAGGTATTTTGTGCAATAAAACCTTAATGTTGTATCTGGGACTATTTAGTATGGTGTGTCAGGGGTTTGTGGGGCTCAATAGCACCCTCTGGCTTTTGCAGATGTCCATCCATCCATTTTCCAACCCGCTGAATCTGAACACAGGGTCACAGGGGTCTGCTGGAGCCAATCCCAGCCAACACAGGGCACAAGGCAGGAACCAATCCCGGGCAGGGTGCCAACCCACCGCAGGCTTTTGCAGATGTTTGATATCAAAATGAAAACAGATCTCTGCAAAGTGTATTAAATTAATTACAAATATCAACTATATAATAAAATGCTCTGAGCAAAATCTCTCTGAGTAATCTCATTTGTCAGTTTAGCTTTGCTGTGATTGGTCAGTTTAGCTTTGGCATGATGAAAGAGGAAGTGTGAGATGCACAAAGAGGAGTAAATGAGTATGAGCTATACAAAGAGAGTCACTTTCACAAGCAGCAAGTATAACATCAAACAGAAGGCAGTAAATGCGCCTCACAAATAATGAAAGAGTATGAAATGCAGGCTTTACAGGAACATGTTCAAGAGAGGGAGCACCACTGAAGAAGTGTTCACACATACACAAATACAGAGGAAAGGCGTTGACAGTACGCATAGGGTAAGAGATAACAAATATTTTTTAATTATTCTATTACCCATCTGAAACAGGTACCATGGCTAGTAATAAATAAAAATGTGAAAACCTACAACTGGGTGAATACTTTATTTAAGCACCATGTGTGTCCTGATGAGAAAAGAGTTAGTGTCAGCATTACATTGTGGTTCAGTGCTTTGTGGTCCTGAGATGAACAGTTTGCTTATCAGGCAGAGAGAAGGGACACCACCTCCAGCAGACGTTGGTGAACACAAATGAAGACATCTGGGCTTTCCAAACACGTCTAAAAAAGTAAAAGCTTTGGTGACCCTTGCTGGTGATAGACAAGAATGAGGTTTGTCCATTTCTGATCAACGGTAATGGTGACTTTATGGGATTTAAATATACTGACTGTTGACACAGCATTCCCTCACACACAGATGGAAGTGTACTTTACCCCCTACTTACTTATGTTTGTGACGTTATTAGAATAACTTTAACTTCACAAGTCTGCTGTGCTCAGGGAGGATGCCCCTTTTTTGACAAGAAATTAGGCATTTGTTTTGAAGGAATGTGACTTTATTTCTCTTGTGTGCAACACACCACCCTATTTTATTTACAGAGCACACTTTTTATTCACATAATTCCTTCACAAAGCAGTAGGCAACATATCTAAGACAACATTTCACCTCCTTCTTTTAGGAATGAGCTGAATGAATTCCTCATAAAGAAAAGAAGCTGCTTCACTATAGCAGCACTCCAGACTCAGCACCACAGTGTATACCAGGTGTCCCAGTGCTTTTCTAAATGATGTGTTTTATTTCCCTCCCTTATGTTTGACTTGTATTTAATTTCATTTGAGTCTCTGTGATTTTGCTAGGAGCTGAAAATGACCAATTTCTCTCTTGAATATTGTTAACAATACCCTTTGTTTCACAAATATAACTCAATAATTCAAGATTAATTGCCAATTATTTTCTGACTCAGCCAAGATTCCTTTTTTTCTCCACCATCTGAAGCATACAGTTACAGTTACAGTTAGTGAATGTTTTTCACACTTGTTTACCAGACAAGACTGTTTTCATACTTGTATTATAGAAACTTGCATTGAAGGATAGAACAGACTTCTTATCACATATGCAGCTTTGTCTCTATTTTGTGAAAACTGCTTTCATCAGAGTACACATTTGGCTTTTGGAACATATTTTTGTCTTGACTTAAAAATGGTGCATCAATCTGCTGATCCTCTCTTGTTTGTCCCACAACTCTGTACAGTTGACGTATGGTTGTCTGCAGTTGTACTTTATAAATGGACACATTGACTATTAACCAGTGTGTACTGCCAATACAGGTGAACGGAATCTCAAAGCTATTGAGGCCCTGTGAGCCAGAGTCACCCGTATATTACTGTTATGCACCTGGCTCTGTGCTGCTCATGATCAGTGTTTTTCTCATTCCCTTCACAATTGATTACAACTGTTGGCTTCTCATCCATGGCAACTTGGGGAAGTGGAATAAACTGGAATCATGCAGAGAACTTTCTGCAGAAAGACAAATGCTCTTCAGGCAAACCTGCTCTCATCTTTAGCTGTACAAGCAGCTGTTCATACATTTACATAGTGCATGATATAAACCTACAGTAGTCGTAACCCAAGAGAGTCATCCAGTGACATAGGTGATCCACATGGCCAGGGAAGGCAAGTTAATAGATTTGCATTTGTGTTCCATTAGGATCACCTAAGAAAGACAATAATTGGGAACAGTCACATCTCAGTAATCCAGGTAGCACTTGTACTGGGCACTCCAGTACACCACTCCATGAATGATAAGCTCACAAATTCATCACTGTTGAAAGTAAATGAGTTTATTTGTGAAACTGTGTGGCAATCCTGATGTTAAAGTAAGGTATAATGACCATCAAGGCTTAGCGGACAGTGTAAGCCAACACTTCATTCTCTGCAAAGATCTGGAGCCTTTCTTGAAAATCTGATTAATACTTCAGGACATAATGTGCCAGCTGTGCAAGTGAGATGCTATTCATGGGTTTAATCTTTTGATGGTTCCTGATTATTCTCCATTTCTGAACTATGTGTGGAGTGGTACATCAATAAGTCTCACTTCTGCTGTGGAGCTAATGACCACTACATATGTTAATGGAGATAATGTGGGTGACAGTCAAATTCTTGAACATTACCCAACATTACCCAACAGTCCCTCTGTGCTGATTCAGCTAATTGTAAATGATCGGAGAGTATGAAGAGGAGGAAGAGCTTATACTGTGTGCAAAGCAACAAACATAAATAAAGGTTTTGGGGTTTTTTTATAGACAGGACACTGATATAACTAAGAACTGGAGGTCCTACGTCCTAGTGAGGTTGGATGGCCACTCGAACGTAGCCTTAGTCAGGAGTCATCAAAGCTGCTTTTTAGAGAAACTCTGACTGACATACGACAGACAAAGGTTGATGGAGGGGTTTCAAAGATAGTGGCTCATTATCCTCCAATGTGCGCTTCTGTACGGTATTTTAAATAAAAGTGATGTCATGTAAAATAAAGTAAAATAAAGTAAAAGAATCGAGAACTCCAACAAAAGTCTTAATTTTAAAAGTGTGTTTGTTGCAGCAGACAAAGCCAAAATGATCACAATTAAAGAAGGTGAAAAAGATGAAAGGAGGACATTTTGGTCATCAAACTCCTTTGTGTGCTCTGGGAAAATTGACTTGAAGTTTGTCACATTAATCACTCGTCACTTGATGCTGTAAATTGCCATCCTTGTACTACCATCAGGTCTACTTTTAAAAAAAGCCTCCTTGCCGACCAGGATACAGAAATACTCCCACCGCCTACAAAGCTATTAAAAGTACTGCAGTATTAGCATCTGACTTGCTTTTCCAAACCTACGAAACCTACACCTGTTGACATAATGTGCTTATGACCCAGTTTATTGAAATTCTGCTATGCGTGAAATTGTCAGTATGGCTCATGCAATCCAAGGTGCGCCTGTGTTATAGCTTGCCACTTCCTTTACTTCATGTACTGATCATTAAGGAGCTGATGTGCTGAATTCTTTGTGGAGTTCGTCCACTCTGGCCTGCCTTGCAGCCCTCCACTGCCCACTTTTCCACCTCACTGGTTGTTTATTAGATTAGAGGTGGGTGAGCAGCCTTCTGCCATTCATCATGTGTGCATAGGGCTTTGAAATCCTTGGATGATCGAATGACTGCAGTTATTACTGCTATTCATTAATTTTCGGAAATCACTTAGGGTAGAGCATCCAGGGGGTCTATGCAGGAACCAGAATGGAGCACCTGTCTGCCATAGCAAGCACTCTCACCTTCAGTCACATATATTGAGTCTATTTAGAGCTGTCTGTTATGTTTAGAGATTTAGAAGGAAACCCATATAGTCAGTGAAAAAACAATACAGAATTGGACAGTCTGCATGGGGTACTCTATACGGATTTAGGGTGGGCCAGTGATCAGCAACACTAATCACAGTCCTGCCATTTGACACATTACGGCTATCATCATCATCATCTGCAGCGGAACAGCACCCTGCCCAGGGTTATTTTATATTTGTACCCACTGCTGCATGCCCCCTCTTAATCCTGAGCTGGCTTAAATAGAATCAGGCCGACGGCAGGAATTCCTGAATGTCCAAATTTGTGGATAAATCGAAACTAAATAAAACCCTTCTGCTGTTATTGTTTAAAGCTCTCTCTGGTTACAAATTCTTTTCTTTGACTTTGATTTACGTCTTGCATTTTGGCTTTGACTGTGTGAAATATTGTGGTTACTGACTCTTTCCTTACATTTCTTGATTTTTGATTTTATCTCATGTCCTGGCCTTTGTTTATTTAATTCCTACGCTCATGGTTACAACCTTGGCTAGTCATTACACGTACAATCCATCTTCAGATTCCATCTTACTTTAAACTGCTGCTGCCTTGTGTCGTCAGTACATCTCTCTTGTGGGGTCCATTTAGAGTTGCCAGTTAATGCCATTGGACAGGATGGAAGTCCGTCACAGGCGCCACACATACACACAAACACACACAAGGACAACTGAAAGTTGCAAATATACGTTAGACATTAGAACATTTAAAAAAAAATTAAAACAAGCTACTCAGTCCACCAAAGCCCGCCAATGTACCTACTATACTTCCCAAACATTAAGTCCGGTTTTGAAGGTCCCTAAAGTCCTACTGTTTCTACTTAGTAATTTATTCTGTGTGTCTATAGTGTATAACATACTGTTCTAGCACATGGAAAGGAAATTTAACTACCTGGAAAACTCGCATAGAAGTGGGACAAGGAGAAAACCCCCCACAGGTCTGTTAGAGATTTTTAAGTTTTTAGTGCTATAAGGCAGTGGTAGTCACCTCTGAACGTCCATAGTTATATTCATGATGATTTTACAATTCTTTAATTCCACGGCATCACATTATCCTCATAATGATGTTATGTAATTTTTTTTACTATTTATTTTTAAATCAATATAAGCGAGCCAGAGCCTGTTATTGATGAAATGTGCCATACAAGAATAAAGTATTTAGATCAGGAATATTCCACTTAATCCCACTAAAAACATTTTTTTCTTGCTCATATGGCTCAGTAAGGAGGTTTATGAGAGATTAATGTGTGACAGCTTAACAGTTGAGTTCACCTCGGTTGCTCCTAAGTGTTTCTCATCAAATGGTTACATTTACATAAATATAAAAATCAAATAAGGAAGGTGGCAGCCTGCCACTCCACAACTGACCTTTACAAAGTATGACTTGGAAAAGGCAAACAGGAATCCTCTGCCCAGATGTGCTATGCTGTACAAGTCGATCTGAATGGGGCTGCCCATGCCACTCTACTTCAAACTGGTGCCTAACAAGGACAGAAAGCAGAGTTATTTAAACAACAGCTTAACTTGAAGAAGGGGCCTTCATGCTCAATTATGGCAAATGCAGAAGGTGATTTTTTTTCCTGTGTTGTTTTTCATGATAAACTTTGTCAGGTCTCCCTAGTTGATGCCATGACTCATCTGGCACAGTGAGGTTCCCTGAAGGAGTTGAGGATTTCTACTTTATTTCCAACCTCTTCTAGTCAATTAATCACTAATCTATTTAATCTTAATTGTATATAGCTCTTTTCACAAAGCACACTGTCACAAAATGTTGTGTAAGTAAGTTAACCCCTACAATGTCTTCAAATGTTGTCTCAATGCTGTGGCTTTTGACCTGATTCTGACGCCCCCTTTAAGATGCCCTGCACATCAAAGTTTTCACTGTAAACTTATTTTATATTGATTGACCATCTTAATTTTGCAGTACCAATGACCCTAACTTTTACAATAGATGCCATTTCGGATGTTTTTATCGGTTGTGAACAAACAAAGCTCCTTTAAAAATCCATTAAAGTCAATGGTGGGTCACAATTGACCCAAAGAACGTGGCAGTGTTCTAAATGTAAAGCAGCACAAAAATATGACATTTGGAAAATATTTTGCTTTTAGTGAAGTTTGATCACTTTAGTAAAACATTTCACGGTCTGCACTGAACAGATGCCGTTTAGGATGTCTGTATGGGTTGTGAGAAAACAAACCACCTTAAGGGAAGAGTAAAATCCAATAAAGTATATAGCAAGTCAGGTCCTATACAAAAGACAATACCAAAAGTCTTCAGATTTCTGAGCTGAACAGGTGACATTTAGGGTGTTTGAAGGGGTTGTGAACAAATTAAAAGCCCTAAATGTCGTGTAAAATCCAGTAAATACGCAGGTCAAAATCAACACAAAATTTGTAGCAGCTGTAGAAAAATGTGACATCTGGAACCTTTTTCACTTTATATTCAGTTGGGTCATTTAAATAAATGTCTTCATATTTCTGTGCTTAAAAGATTTTAGGATGCTTTTTATAAGTGGTCAACAAACCAAATACCATAAATAATAAAATCCAGTAAAGTTAACAGTGAGTCAAAACTGACTCAAAAGGCATGGCAAGGTAAAAAAAAAAAATTAGAAGTTGCATAAATTGTGGGATATTTATTTTATTTTTCATCATTCATTAACTGGGATTAATATAGGAAAAGTGGAACGATTTCAACCTGAAAAGGTGAAATCTATGGTCCTTTTACTGATTTTAAGCACAAACATTGGTCATATTTGACCCTAAGATGTTGTAAAGGCTAGTAAAAATTTCAGCTTTCCATGTCATGGATAGTACAGAAATAGTGCATATACTGTATCTCTCCATCCAACCATCCATCCATCCATTTTTAATGTGATTATCCTGATGAAAGTCCTCGGGTATAGGAGCTCATGCCAGCAGTACTGGGTACCTCACACTCCTGCATGAATCCACACTTGCTTGTATGTGGCCAACTTCAATATACCATCTCATCTAACAGGTATATTTTTGGCATGTGGTGAGAAACCAGAGAGTTTAGAGTAGAATTTGTGTAGATGTAGGGAGAACTGGCAAACTTCACCCAGCCACCTACAGGGCCAGCATTCAAACAAGGAACTCTGGGGCCCTGATGTAGCAGTGCAGACATCTCACCCCTGTACTAAACATATTTTAATATAGAGACCCTACACAAGTAAACATGAACTGAGCTAGTTACTGGGAAGAATGAAAAAAGAAGAGTAATACTGCAGGTACAGAAGGATCAAAGTGAGAATGCCAAAATAAGAATACCACTCATTATAATACAAATATTATTGAATTCAAATAATGGATTTTATGCTCAAACACCATAACATGCTAGTATGGCAGCATCTGAAGTCTGGAGTGCAGTTCTGGTCACCACACTATGGGAAAAAACATGGCAGCACTAGAAGCTGTGCTGAGAAGAACATCCAAGTGCATGCATATCCATCACTGACAGGCCAAGGGCTTTGAGCCGAACAAAACTGTACAAGGCCCTCATTAAGGTCTTTTCAGTTGTTCAAGCAAAATTCCTTTTGTTAAATAATTATTTACATACTTGATGTCGAAATTAAGAAGAACTGCATTCAAGATGCCAAGCCATGAACAACTTCTTTGCATGGACTGGGGGAATCTAGTAAAAATTGCAACAGGATTTTTAAAACTGTTTGAATGAACTTTTGGGGCATCGTAGCAATTAGTTAACCAAATGAGCTGAATGGGCTGAATTGTCTGCTCAAATTTGTCACAGTTAATATGATTAAAATGCAAAATGCATTTTACCATTTCTCGCTTTGTGCAAGTGTATTGCCCCGAGGTGGTTTAACAGTTACTTGTTTTTTTCTATAGTTCTTTTGCTAATCATTGTTTCATGCGGACTACAGCGAAGTCAGCAGAGACGTGTCCATTCAGTCCCTCCATCTTCTGAATTTGCTTTGTCCACTATGGGCCTTTGGAGAGCCAAAACATATCTTGACAAAATCCATGGCAGGGCACTCTTGTTTTTCTGCTTCGGTCATTTAGAATCAGCAGTTAAACCTGCAGAGATGTGTTTGGGATGTGGGAGGAATCCAGAATAGTCAGGGAAAGTCAAATCGAGCTCCCCGAGATTTACTCCCTGATCAGTGCTTGATGGAGATGTCTGGCTGTTTTACAGTCCCTAGAGTCACACTAAATCAACATTGATGGAGAAAGCCATCTGCTTTGGATTCCTGAGAGTCATTGTCTGATGAGAGGCTGAATGTTTCAGGACCTTTAGGTTACAGATTTATGGAGACTTCACTTCACAGTATTGAGACCACACCGAACAGATCCAAAGAGCATCTGTGTTACTCATTATCACGTACTGATTTTGTGTTGTATTGGTTTCCTTTAGAGCACATTGTACTTGGTTTTGCACATTTAATGTGTTTGTGCGCCTCTTCATTTGTATTCCCCTATTTAATGCCGCTCACTTTTTTTTTCAATATTTAAGAATTTTTGTTCTCATTCAAACAGAAAGCAAATAAAACTGACCCTTGGCCTGCATATGGTGTGCTATCCGAGTGAAGACTATGGGGACTGAGAACTGGTGTGTGCACAGTCGAGATCCTGTTGGGTTCATATTTACCTGAGAGAGATTATTTAAAATTAAAGCAGAAAAAGGAGATTGTTGAGCTCTACTTCAAGCACAGTCTTAATATGTTAAACCGCACACCATTAAAATAAAATCAAGAGGGTTGAAGTTGAGCAAAGAGGATTATTTTCTCTGCCCACACAAAGTCAGAATAATAAGTAACAGGAATAGTTAAGGGAATTCCTTACTGCTTGTAGACTTAATTTCACTGAGAATACAGATTGTGTAGCCTTGTATTCTTGCTGTTTGTGTTTTATACCTCTGGAGTCGGCCTAGACATTGGTTTTAACTTTGTCAAATACCTTGAGGTATACCATAACTGAAATAAAATTCTGGCCTGAATTGTCAGGGATTTTCAAGCACGATTGACTGACAGGAGTGCTAGACTTTGTGTAAAGCAGAGGGACACTATACATTAGGTGGATCAGATTAGCCTTCTCTTTTCACTTTCCGTTTTTTCCAGTGGAGCTAAATCCTCCTTTATTATGGGACTATAACAGCACACAGTGTTCCTGATGGAACAGCAAAATACATCTAAATTATAACATCCTTTCACTTGTACACAATATGGCCCAAGATCCTTTTTAATCACTTCTGTATGTTGTCTGGTTGAAGGCAGCGATCAAGGGGCACAAGGCCTGTTTTCTAGCTCCAGAATCCCCATCAGGTACACCATGTTTATCTTCTCCATCTTTCATTTTTTAAAATCAAATCATATTTGTTACATACAACTCCATTTTGAATTTTGTCCATATTCATGTAATAAAATCTATGTCTCCAATGCATACAATCCAGTATGGGCTGATCTGTGTAGTGCCGTGTGGTGGACTGGCTATGGCTTTATACCACAAACCCAAAAATGATATATGAGGGATGTTCAAAAAGTTTCTGCACTTTTTTTTAACTCTATCCATCCATTATTCAACCTGCTATATCCTAACTACAGGGTCATGGGGGTCTGCTGGAGCCAATCCCAGCCAACACAGGGTGCAGGGCAGGAACAAATCCCGGGCAGGGTGCTAGCCCACCGCAGGACACACACACACACCCACACACCAAGCACACACTAGAGACAATTTAAGATCACCTGTGCATCTAACTTGCATGTCTTTGGACTTTGGGAGGAAACCAGAGTACCTGGAGGAAACCCACCCAAACACAGGGAGAACATGCAAACTCCACGCAGGGAGGACCCGGGAAGCCACCTTCCTTTGTGATGCGTCGTATCAAGTTTTTAATGCCATCAGCAAAAATTATCTTTAGGTTGAGAGTGTAGCCACTGATGCACCGCTGCTTCCATTCCTCATGGTTGTTCCTGTAGCTCGACATCCGGAGCGCTCTGCATCCATCACACTGGTACGGCCATTTTCAAACATTTCAATCCACTCATAGACAACTCTTCAAGAGAGAACTTTATACTGAGCACACATGCAGAGATGAATTTGTATTCCCGGCACACCTTCTGCCCACATAAAGCGTATGACAGAACGCTGTTCCTCTTTGATGCAATTTATAAGTTTTGCAGCCATCTTCACCACAGGGTGACAACTCTTATACTAAACTGCAAGGGGAGCCTAGTCACATGACACTCTCAGACATGACCAATGACTACTCCTCCCGCTTTCACCGTTTCCAACGAAAATATAAGTGCGGTAACTTTTTGAACATCCCTTGCATTTTTTTAATGTGATACTTACCCCATGCAGTTTGCAGTGATGCCTGAGAAAAATATTTTATCTCATGTTTTCATATGGAAAAAAGACAGCGAAGTTACTAAGAGAACAGGTATTTATGATAACCAATGCTGGACAAAAGCAAACAATATCAAAAACATTCATGATGAAATCTCATGTTACACGTGTTGCATAATCCACATGTCACATCATCCAGTTGTATGCTCAAAATCTCCCAAACACATGTTTTTTTATTAAAATACTGTTAAAAAACAATCCTGGAAAACACTCTCTTGAATAAAAAAGGCAAGTCGCCAGACACAAATGAGCATTTGAATTAAAGACTCGCCTCCTGTCGTTACATTTATATTCATAGCAGTGAGCCACAACTGGAGTACCTTGGGATTATTTAGTTAAACTGAACAGGTGAGTTGACCTTCTGCCTGCTGAAGTATCTCACTAGTATGAGGCATGTTCTCTTCGTGGTGATGTTTCCACTGGCTTTTCTTTAACTGTTAATCTTAATTTGTACATGTTTCTCAGTGCATTTTGTAATGTTGATATCGTGCGAAGTATTGGATATGCAGTTACTGAGCTGGACTCCTGACCAATGAGTGAGGTGGAGAGGCGGGTCTTTAATTGAAATGCTTGCTCTCATTAGAGCACGTTCCATTTTTTTTAATTAGAACATTTTCCAGAAGTGGTTTATTTAACAATATGTGTTTGAGATGTTGTGAGCACTTGGATCACTTCACATGAGGACTGTATGACACTAAGTAGCATGAGATTTTTTTCATGGATGTTTTCATATTTTTCGAATTTGTCCAATGCCGGACGTTTCTGTCAGAAACATACTTGAGTGGTGCATGAGAAATGAGATTGATTTTTTTTTGCTCATCACTACAAACTACATGGGTAATTCAAATGTAAAAATATAATTTTTAGGTAGCATATTTATTTAAATCCCTACCCTTACTATGTGACTCATTTAAGTATAAAGCAGTCAAAAATGTATGAAAAAGTGTAATGTATCCTGATCTTGTAAGCTGCCTGGGATGAAGGCCTCCACCAAATACCTAACATAGCAAACTTAATCCAAATTGATTCCCACTGGAGCCTACCCTGTAGGCACTGTGCGTAATGCAGGGAACAACACTGCCAGGCCATTACAGGGCTCACTTGCACAACGGTATTAATTCTTCATAAAACAATTGAACTAAAATATATATTTTGGTATTGTTATAGGAAATCCACAACAGATATAGGGAGAACGTACTTAATAATAACTTTATTTTATTTATTTATATAGCATCTTGTCATACATTTACATGAAACTTAAGATGCTTTCCATTGATTAATCAACAAAAATAATAAATATATACCATAGTTTTTTGGATATTATCAGTAATTAATATTATGACAATTTCTAAAAGATGTAAGTGTACTAAATGTAAACACAACCTAGGCATTGTTAATCAAAATTTAAATGCAAAAGTGCAAAACAAACTTTCACTCTTATCAGAAACAGATTCATGTTTTCTAATTTAAAGCCTTATACCTAAAGATGGCAAGAGAACAACCAGATCTAATTCACATACATATGAAATAAATATACAGTATATACAGTATATATCTTCATTTGAATTAGGCATGTGTACATGACAACACACTAAGCAACACATTTAGTAAAGACAGTTTGATGATATTAAATCTAATGAAAGGATACAAAATTAAACAAAACAGTCCATATTAGTTTTGGTAGATTTGGGAAGTAAATGGTGCTCTTGATTTCAGAATGTGATTAGCTGACCAGCTGACACAGAGGAGAGAAAAGCAAAAAACTCCTAAAATTGGTTCAGTAGGAGAAAAATAAACCTCTGGCAGGCCACAGTCCCTCAAACAAATAGTTAAGTGAGATGGTAATCTGTTTCTGCATCGTAGATGTCTGAATGACCTAGGCCGGCTGGTCAACCACCCTCCACTGGGCACAGTTGGTACAGTTAGCATAGTCGTCAGTAAAGGTTTCCAAGTCCTCCTCATTTCCTGCAGTACCCCAAATAACTTTGAGCAGGTGTAGGTGGCGCATAGTGCCACCACACAGAATAGGAGACAGAAAAAACAAAGAAAGCAATGGAGGAATTCTGGGGACTTATTTATACATCAAAGAGCTAAACCTATAATTAGGTCACTATGTAATGCTTTAATTACTGGAAAGCCAGATTAAATAAATGAGCTATTAGAAGTTTTTTTGAAATGTTCCACAGATTTTGCCTGGCGTATTTCTGTTGGTAAATTATCCCAAATTTTAGGTGTGTAAAAACAGAAAGCTGCCTCACCAGTTCATTTATGCTTTGATCTTGGAATAAAGAGCAAACCTGGATTTGCAGATCTAAGACTGTGATTTGGTATATAAGGAAACAGGCATTCTGAAATGTAGGTAGGGGCAAAATTGTTTAGAGTCTTACATACAAGTGAAAGTATTTTAAAATCGATTCTAAAGGACACTGGCAGCCAATGTAAACATTTTAATATTGCGGATATATGCTCAGTTTTTTTTTTTCTCTTTTGGTTAAGATTCTTGCTGCCACATTCTGGATAAGCTGTAGCCGATTTACATCCTTCTTGGGTAGTCCTGATAGGAGAGCATTGCAGTAATCTATTCGACTAAATATAAACACATGTATTCATTTTCAGCATTTTTAAATGTGATGAGATCACACCCTTGCAATGTTCCTTAGGTGAAAGAAAGCGGTCTTGGTAATATTATTAATATGTGATCTGAAATTAAGGTCATAGTCAATAATAACACCTAAATTCATGACCTCTGGTTTCATTCGCAGGGCTTGTTTTTGATTAGTTTTATTTCTAAGAATCTCACCTTTTTCATTGCTGCCAATATCTAACAATTTCTGTTTTTTTCCTTGTTTAGTTTAAGGAAATTCATACTCATCCATTCTGTTATACTAGTAAGGCACTGGATCAAAGGGTTTAGAGCCTCTGAGTCATCAGGCACAATGGAAAAATAGAGCTATGTGTCATCAGCATAGCTCTGGTAATTTACATTGTATTTTGAAATAATCTTGCCTACCAGAAACATGTAGAGTGAAAATAATAATGGTCCCAAAATTGATCCCTGCTGTTCACCATATAGAATATCATGAATTTTTGATGTGCAATTGCCATAACTGACAAAAGTATTTCCATCCATTTTCCAACCCGCTGAATCCGAACACAGGGTCACGGGGGTGTGCTGGAGCCAATCCCAGCCAACACAGGGCAGGAACCAATCCCAGGCAGGGTGCCAACCCACCGCAGGACACACACAAATACACACTAGGGCCAATTTAGAATCGCCAATCCACCTAACCTGCATGTCTTTGGACTGTGGGAGGAAACCGGAGCGCCCGGAGGAAACCCACACAGAGAACATGCAAACTCCACGAAGGGAGAACCCGGGAAGCAAACCCAGGTCCCCAGGTCTCCCAACTGTGAGGCAGCAGTGCTACCCACTGCGCCACCGTGCCGCCCCGAAAGTATTATATAGGATTTAAATCAGCCGAAGGCAGTCCTTGAAAGCCCTACCCCATGGCTAAGGTGGTTCTGAAGAATATCATGATCTATAGTATCAAATGCTGTGCTCAAGTCTAGAAGAACAAGTACAGATATTTTATTTGAGTCTGTATTAATTCGCAGATCATTTACTGATTTAACTTGAACTGTTTCAGTACTATGATTTGATCTAAAACCTGACTGATACTTTATCAAGAATAAAAGTTGTATTCAAATTATCACTTAATTGCTGAAAAAGTACTTTTTCTAGAATTTTACTGAGAATAGTCAATTTGGAGATTGGCCTATAATTGTCTAAGATAGAAGACTCGCCACACAAACACCAGCCGGGCATGGTGTTTCAACCCAGGATGCTGGATCTGTGATTCTGCAGCACTAACAGCTGATCTATCATGCCACCCAGCTGACTGCATATAATAATACTTTCAAACCACTTGTAAGTTAAATTCTTTGGTTCACATTCATCTCAATTACTAATATAAATTAAAAAGAGAAGCAAGCACAGCAATTTCCATGGCAGGTCCCCATTTAAAAAATCTCCAACTTAACAAAGGCTCCCTTGCACCCTAACAGAGTGTTTTATGTTTTTAAATGTATTCTGAACACAAACCAAGTATAAATTAGCATACATTAAGTTAGACATCTCTTGAACATTGCATAATTTAAAGAATGGAAAAGATTTTAACAAAGATCATTTCTTTTGATATTTCATTCAATGCAAACAGCACACTTTATGGAATAAGGACAGATATGAGCAGAGATCATTGAGTTGTCTCTCAGGTATGAGGAGAATCCAATCCATGATCTCAGGGATGACTTTGGTCACATAAGAAGCTGAATACAGTGATGATACTAACAGTAGTCTCCGGGTGGCTCAATCTGAGCACTGATAGAGGCAATGAAGGATAAGAGCCATTCCCTGAGGCATAGAAGCCTTTAAAAATCACCCAACTTTGAACATAGGCAGTGTGGCTTAGCGGTTATGGAAATGTATAGTAAAGCTCAAGATGGCCAGTTCATCTGCCCCTACTGATTTAATGTGTGACACCCTTATCACATATACTCCAATTATAGAAAAAGACAAAACAAAAATGTTCAGGACCTGCGAAGTGCTATTGGATGATGTAGTAAGTGACTCAGAAGCGGTAGACTTCTGATCTTCAGATCCTTAAAGACGTACGTCACACCCATTCATCCCTCCATTCATCCATTCATCCATTTTCCATAAGCATTGGTTGAAAGGTATATATCAGACAAGGCACACTGACACCCTTCAAAGAGAGTCACCAATTAAACTAATATAACTTTAGGATTTAGAAGTAGATAAACCCTCATAAACATGGGGAAAGGGGTCATGGGTCCAGGCTGGAATTCATTCCCAGCTTTGAGGCAGCAGAGTGAACCACTCTGACACTGTGCCTCCAACAAGAAAACACTTTTTAAGTAATATAAACATTTTCTTTTTTATAGCTGGACAGATCGACTGAGTGTCACACAGTGAGGCATAGATAAGATTGAATCTGCAATACTGTGGTATACAATCCAATGCATTAGCTTCCACGTAGCACAAAAGAGAGAACTGCTCACAACCTGGAGCTCTGCAGATCAGTATGTCTTCGTAAACAGGCAGAAATTTTATATCTTTTGCCTCTTGGCAAGTTCAAATGTTAAAAGGAGTGAATCTGTCATGCTTTACATTAGATAGGAAAGGAGAGCAAATCACAATTAAAGGCGATTTATTCACTGCCTGCTCTGTGGCTCCTGCTTCTTTCTTAAATGCATTTTATACCTTTTAAGTTATGCCCAGGGGAGCAAGATGCCCCCAAACCAAATGCCACACTGTGGAAAAGAGGCATGGAAGCTGGAATGTGGGGATGGGTGGTTCATTTTGTTTCATTATGGAAAGACAGGTAGCAAAACCCCGACTCATGCCATAGTGTCAGGAAACCAATGTGGTGGAATACGAGCAGCAGATATCCTAAAGGGCAATTAAAATGTTATTAAGTAGTTGGTAGACTGGACTCCATAATAAAACAAAAAACATTTTATTGAAGTCCTTTCAGTTCAATTCAACTAATTTTTTTTATCACAGCCTGCAATACAATAATGAACATATTCAACCTGTTTCATATATCATATGAAGGTGTTTTCCATCCAAATATGTAAAGCCTGAGTCTCATTTTTGGAGAGCTTCTCGCAGAAGTAAACATTTAGTTTCCATCAAAGACATTTTTTTAAGTCATGGCTGCATTGAGTTAGGGCAAGATGGGCAAGGTACCAGTCCTTCACAGGTCCTACTCGCACTCCTACTTCCATTGATAGTTGCATGTTTTTAGAATGCAGATAAATATCTATTATCCATGGAAGACATCAATAGCAATACAAATTCCAGCTTCTTCTAGTAGGTGCCTGGCTAGGAAATGACCTGACGTCTAAGCACTGTGACTAACCTGTGGACCTGCACTGTTGATTTTGCTATTCTTACCTATGCTTCTCTAAGCAGCTCCATAGATCCTTGATGTAATTCCCTTTAATCTGTGTTATGTTCATTGAATGAACATTTCTGCATATCCTTTCGATTCTAGGCCAGGGACCAAAAAGAAGAGGCTGCCAGGTTGCTGCTGTGTTACATATGCCCTATTTTTGTGGGCAACAGACACATCTGTAGGAGCGCAGATCATTTACATCTACATGGTTGTGCATTCATTTATCTACTTTGTAACTTTTTAAAAGAAGATTTGTTTTGCAAAAAATACTTTTGGAACTAAAGCATTTCCAGTATGTATGTTTGTTTTTAACGGTTCATGTATTCACTGTCTCATAGTGTGAGGCCCACCTGTATCAGGATAATGTATAGGTCAGCGTTTCTCAACCTTTAAGTATTTGCGACCCGAGTTTTCATAACAGTTTTAATTGTGCCCCCTAAGGTTTTTTTGAAAGGAGCCCACTAATACCAATTTGTTCTTTTTTAATTAATGATATATCATAGAAGCATGTTTTATTATACCTACTTAACTTTTATCGACATTTATCTAATTCTATATTTATTTTTCTAGTATCAGAATGTAGTTTAAGTTAATTTGTTTTGGTTTAAATAGATGTATTTTTCATATTTTCAATTCTTGTTTTCTTTTTTTCACATCTTCGCACCCCCTTTTTGTTACTTTGCGCCCCCCCCTAGGGGTTCCTGCCCCACAGATTGAGAACCACTGTTATAGGTGGCCAAAGCCCCTTGGCCGAATTTTCAACAAGGGGATCATGGTATTAAGTGTGGATAAGCACTCGGGCCACATTCACAATTCAACTTCAAATGGATTAAAAAATGGATGCATCAGAAGAAAATGTAAAGTGTAGTTTAATCAAATTAAAATGTTTACCGATGAGTGGTGGTCATACCTGTGGTAGCAGAGGCTGAAGACAAATGTCTGTCTATTCTGATCTCATTCTGCCAATCGCTGTCATTTAATCACTTTAATGGCAATTAGGGTTAGGGTTAGGACTTAGGTCACTAACGGAGCATGCAAAGTCACACTGTGGAATAGTAAAGTCCCCTGTGTGTGTGTCTTGTTTTGGTGGCAGTTAGGTGCAGATTCCTACCAGAGATGTTGCTAAGGGGTTTAAAAGACAGTAGCTCATTCTGTTTGTTTCATTCCAGGTTGTTCAGCTACTTACAGCAAATAATTTAGAATTTTTGGAAGCCCACATGAAATGGGTCTTCAACTGTAATCATCTCTATTATTGTCTTTTATGAAAACAATTATGGAAAGAGAACTGTGAACATTGTGTATATGAAACAAACATGGATGGCTGAACCTGACCTGATGCACCTCCAATTTGTATTGAAACATCTGAAAAAGAGCAGCTGTGCAGTGTTTAAACGGGATTTTTCATGTTCAGTTTTACTCTTTGATCATTTTACCTTTTGACGTCTAATTCAGTCCATGCATTTCTTACATAGATCAGGAACATGAATTTGTTTCCACCCGCCTTTGAACACTTTAGCACCATCTACTGTATGCAGTGGCCCAAAAACACCTACTCATGCTTGTGATGCTCATTAAATGGTTGTTTTCCATCTGCTGTGGTAGCCACAAAGCTAATATGAACATGACAGCTACTACAGAAAAAGAAACAAAGTAAGTGATATGAAAAAAGAAAAAAAGAAAAACTCCGGGTCTTTGAAAATGCTCTAGCATCTCATTAGAATTTGAAAACAAAATCGCTGCTGTACACTTGAGTCGATTAGTATTAGGAGGTAATGAGCAACTCCGAAAAGCTGACATTACCTTCCAAATATATAGTGGGGTCAATTGTAAATATATATATATATATATATATATATATATATATATATATATATATATATATATATATATATATATATATAGAAGCAGCAATGGCAAATATAAAGTGTTTTGGAGTAAGTGAGGTATACACACCCAGGGCCAACAAAAGCCACAGGTGATATGGGTGATTCTCTAAAGCACACCACTGAATTGGAAGGTGACAAATGAAGAATGGGCCTTTCACGTAAACCATATAGGCACTTGCCTAGGAAAAAATCTCCATGACACCTGATCACAGTAGTGTCTCATGGCATTGAATATATAGATAGTTGTCTTGGATATGACACCCTGATGAGGTCATCACACAGATGCAGAACATGTCCATGAAATTTAGGATGCAGATCATGTGTGCTACATCAGAATGGCTATGAGACATGGATACAAAGCCATCCTTTGGCATAAGCAATATAGAGAGCCTCACAGCATCACACAAATGCAGTTTCCACCGATACTGTAGGCTATATAAGCACTTGTATAGGGTACACCATTAGGAAGGGAGTGCGCAGATGAAGAATTGGCCCATGTCACAGGCAAGTTAGGCAAATACCCATTGTAATGACTGCACAAAGCACTAATTATTTTGAATAGACATAGAATCAGAAGATGGATCATCTAGCCAAGGTCAAAACCGGTAAGACAAAATTTACTAGCATAGCATGGAAATTGAGACAAAAGTCATAAGTTGAGAGTAATAGTGAGACGGTCAGAAACCAAAAAACAGTTAATAGAGCCAAAAGCCAAAATCTTAGTTGAGGGCAGAGGAGAGTTCAACACCGGAGGTTCTTTTAAACACAAAAATGCTTGGTATTAGGTTGTATCCACAAACTTGGACAATAAAATGTTCCATGCTTATCAGCCAGCACAACATCCGGGAGACATTGCCCAGCAAAATATAAACATGTCCTTAACTATTAGGTGCTCAAGAGAGAGGCACCTATGACAAAATTAAGATGCTGTCATGGGGGAATGTGTTTGCTTTTAAACACTACTAAAAGCTACAATATGACAATTTCATTCCTTGACCTCTAAAACCCCCAAAATGAAGTTTCAATTATTTTTGGAGGTCAGGGTGAAACAGTAAAAAAATAAAAAATAAACCCCAGATTATGGCACCTAACTCTTACCTTCTTGTTGGAGGTGAGTGAACGTATTCCCTATTTGTGGTGTAGACAATATAGGCACAGGTTCACCACAGTCATGCGAGAGCATGAACACAGTGGGCCATTAATTTAGGACACATCACCTTGGCAGGAGGATACAGATGCAGAACCAGCAGATGGTGTGCTGACATCAGGCTGCCTTGGTGGGAATGCACAGATTTTGTAATGGCTCTCTATAAAGCCCCACCAGTTTGGAAGGTGACATTCTTATTGGATGGAACAGTTAACAATTTCTTATATAGGTGCGTATAGACGTATAAAATCATGCACTCTGTGATGGCAAAAAAAAATTTCAGAGTTGTGTATTAGTAGGGTGATGAGAGAGCAGAAAGACAACGTTGTTTTTAATTTCATTTGTCTTTTCATGTGTACTTGTGAAAGTAAAGTGAGGAATGGCTTACTACAGGTAGTGTATGCTGCAAAAATATTCACAAAACGACTCATGTAGGCCTGATTTTTTGAGAATTACACCCTCACATTTCTATCTGTATATTTTAAACTTGATTTCTTTAATCATGATGTTAATAAAACATTATATATGAAATTATCATGTCGTATTTTACAATGACTGGATCTCAGTTTGGTTCCCAGATATACTGTTTTCTCAGTAGCATTTGCATGCTTTCTCCTGTATGATTTTCTTCAAGTTCACTTGTTTCCTGCTACAGGCCAAATGTGTACATGCATTTGAGTAATAAATAAAGCTGAGACCAGCCTGTGTGTGGCTGTGTCCACTGTGAGGGGCTGATGCAGTCTCCAGCACCTCATAACTGTGAGCAAAGAGTGAGGGATACAGAAAACAATGAATGAAAAAGCATATATTTTAGCCTGATCCTTTGTACTGTTTGAATTTGGACCTGTAAGGGTAGAAGTAGAAATGAAAGGTAAGCCATTAGGAAGTATTCAGAAGCACAGCCATAAAAGCGGTATGTGTTTGTAACTGCTACATTATTCAGCTTGCTTGTCTTTTGCCTTCATCATTTAATAACCTTCACTCATAATCCGCTGAACCTTTTCCCGCATGGCCTAAGCCCATATGGCTCCGCATATTATTTTAACAAAGATCCACTAATACATTTCTCCCTAAAACACATTTCTTCAAATGAATCTCCGGAATCATGTCTACTTGCTCTTGAGCGGCACTCACAAAGCGGCAGCCTTCTGAAGTTGGCAGCTTGAAAGGTCAGATCTGCGTCTGTGCATTAGTGCACTCCAGCGAGAACATCGCTCAATAGCACAAGGCCAAAGTCGCTTTCATTTTTCAGTGGTGTGGCTTGAGTGTTTTTGATCTTATCCAAGCTCGCCTCCCCCTTGCACCCCTACCCCTTAACTTCCATTGAATCTCCACTACACCCCAGAAGTGAGATATGGCAATTTTTCATGCTTGTTCAACTACAATCTTGAATTTGACCTTGGGCGTAAGAAGAAAAAGGTTAGGAAGGATGAGTTGACTGAGACAAAAAGAAACAAAAACAAATGACACCCTATACCCAGCTAAGCCATATTTTAATAGATAAGTAGAAACAAAACTCCGTCTAGCAGTTATGAAAAGCGTACTCCTCTAAAATATTTAAAACAGCCCTACGGTGACAGACAAAATACACCAAAGAGAGAGCAAATGTACAAAAATGGCACTGTCTTCACAAGAAGTGACATAATAGGTTTATGAAAATACTACAGACTCATCAGTAGAATTAAAGCTCAGGTGGAAAAAGTGAACAATTTTAATTATGTCATGTAGCTAAATAAACATGAATGTTACAGTCATTTCCATATTTATACAACTGAAACATTTGCTTACAATGAATTAGATATATGGATCGAATTTGTGTCCCTGTGTTCTAGAGGCCATTTCCTCACCGATTATGCCACCAGTTGCATACTTTCCACCACTATGGACTTTTTAGCAGGTAGCTGTACATAGTGCATGAAAATACAGGGATAGTCTGTGCACTTTGGAGAACTAGGTGCCGTCTAAAGAAATTAAGCAAATCTAAAAAGAAAAGTGAGGTCATTTTAAAGGCTTAAAGTAATTAGAGAAACTATCAGCAGCCTCCATTCTAAGGACAAAACCACATCCAAAAACTCCAACCATCCTGATCTTCACATTGGTCAGAGATCATACATAGCTGCGGACCACTGCTGCTTGACTTAGTGGAGGACCAGCTCTTCTGGAGCAGTGATGCTCAAAGTGTTAGGGGACCACTTTGTCAAAGTCAAAGATATGAAGGTCCATCTATGATCAACCACTCATTATCGTAAAATCCTCCTCCTCCTCCTGCTACTACTAGTATTCTTCATTTACTGATGTGAAAAGTACTGTAACAACCTGTGGTGCAGAGAAGATGAGCTGGTTACAGTAATTTAAAAAATGAGCTTGCAGGCCTGAACAGAGATGTTTATTAGAAAGCAGCTAAGTGACTGTGCTACTCCTACTGTTATGGAAGACACACTAAGAAAGACAACAAGAAGCCCAGTCTGAACAGAAGTCGGAACTACTCCTCAGTCCTCAGCTAATTCTCCTACTGCTACTCTATGATCTCCCATGCATTCTCCTTTTTATTGATTTTACCTGCAGGAGTTTGCCTCTCATCTTGTGTGTCCTCTCAGGTTGGGTTGGTATACACTGTCCCGATATGAGCCTCTTGCTTACCTGGTGCTGGAACCTGTCCACCTGGAAGGAAAATCTGCATTACAAGATTGTCATTCAAACGTAAAGTTGGTGGATTTATGTTTCAAGTCTCAGATTTTATCCATATCTAGCTGTCCCCAGCAGCTCCGCCCGTGTATTAGTGCAACAGGACAAACTTTAAAAAATCAATAAACAAACAGATGTCGTTAGCTAAGCAGAGGCAAGGTCCACTCCAACAAGTGGCCAGAGGTAGAGTGATTCGAATGGCTCCCCACTCCTGACGTCACACTTCCACCTTCCCTCGGCCTGCAGCTTCTTTCTCTGATTAGCGTGAATAAATCACTCCTGTAAGCGAACTATGATACTTAGGGCAAAATCAACAGGAATGTACAAGTAAATTATAGTAAAAAACCAGATCTAAATCCATTAAATAGTTGTCTTGTGAAAAGCAGACAAACATACAGACAGACAGACGTTGGATTTTATATATATAGAGATAAAGCATTGATGGTGTTATAGCAGACAGACTAACAAAACAAATGCATCAGAAGCAGCGTTGATCAGTGTCCACAGAGAATTAAGAGAATGCTATTGCCAGGAGATGGCTGTCCTGGTGAACGTCAAGGTGGATTTAGGTTGGATGGAAAAGACACTGTGAGTTTGAAGAAATGTCAAAAGAGAGAAAGATACAGAGCAATTACTACAACCGTATAGGATCAGAGTGGGAAGGAGTTGTGTAGAAGTTGAAGATGTTATCATCTGCAAGAAAGTCAGACAGGGTGCTCTGTGATTGTTGTCTTAGAGCCATTTCACGTGACTTCGTCAGCAAGAAAGTTTATTTATGGAAGATGACTAGGTCAACCGATGGACCACACAATACATGCTCATGGCCCATGCTTTTAGGACCATTCTTCTAGAGATGTCAGGCAACTACAAATTTGATTTCATCTCCCTTTTACATCCCACGTTCACATGATAATAGGCACTGTGGTGTAGTGGCACTGGACTTTAAACTACAAGGATGACAGTTAAGTTTCTGTTTGTGATTTACATGCTGTTATAAACCTATGCTCCTGTTGTAAAAAAATATATATATATACATATACTGGGTGTATATACACTCACCGGCCACTTTATTAGGTACAGTATACCTGTTCAAGTGCTTGTTACCGCAAATTCCTAATCAGCCAATCACATGGCAGCAACTCAATGCATTTAGACATGTAGACATTGTCAAGATGACCTGCCGAAGTTCAAACCGAGCATCAGAATGGGAAAGAAAGGTGATTTAAGTGACTTTGAACGTGGCATGGTTGTTGGTGGCAGACAGGTTGTTCTGAGTATTTCAGAAACTGCTGATCTACTTGGATTTCCATGCATAACCATCTCTAGAGTTTACAGAGAGTGTCCAAAAAAGGGAAAATATTCAGTAAGCAGCAAAATTCCTTGTTGATGCCAGAGGTTAGATTAGAATGGCCAGACTGGTTTGAGCTGATAGAACGGCAACAGCAACTCAAATAACCACTCACTACTATTGAGGTATGCAGAAGAGCATCACTAAATGCACAACATGTAAAACCTTGAAGTAGATGGGCTACAGCAGCATCAGATCACACTGGGAGCTACTCCTGTCAGATAAGAACAGGCAACTGATGCTACAGTTCTCATGGGTCATCTAAATTGTACAACAGAAGATTGGAAAACATTGCCTGGTCTGATGAGTCTTGGTTTCTGCTGCAACATTCAGATTGTAGGGTCAGAATTTAGCATCAACTACATGAAAGCTTGGATCCATTCTGCCTTACATCAATGGTTCAGGATGGTGGTGGTGGTGTAATAGTATAGGAGATATTTTCTTGGCAGACTTTGGGCCGCTTAGTACCAATTGAGCATCATTTACATGCCACAGCCTACCTGAGTATTGTTACTGACCATGTCCATCCCTTTATGACCGCAATGTACCAATCTTTTGATGGCTACTTCTAGCAGGATAACATGCCATGTTGCAAAGCTCATATCGTCTCAAACTGGTTTCTTGAACTTGACAATGATTTCACTGTACTCAAATGGCCTCCACAGTCACCAGATCTCAGTCCAATAGAGCACCTTCCAGATGTGGTAGAACAGGAACTTCGCATCACAGATATGCAGCTACCGAGTCTGCAGCAATTATGTGATGCTATCATGCCAATATGGACGAAAATCCCTGAGGAACATTCCTAGCACCTTTTTGAATCTATGCCATGAATAATTGCGAAAGTTCTGAAGGTCAAAGGTGGTTCAACCCGCTACTAGCAAGGTATACCTAATAAAGTGGGACTGTGTGTGTATATATAAATATATAAATATAAATAATATATGAGGTAATGTATCCTGTCTGTAAGGTACCCTTGGGTAAAGGCATTAGGCAAACATACAACAATCAAGTATCCTTTCTGTAATTACCAAAATATCCCCTGTGTGTGTTGAAGGGCGTCACTGATGCTCCCATATGGGAAACTTGCATGGCAACTAATCCACCTCCATGCTGACATTCATATTTGTCTAAGCATGTTCACTTTTTGGGCACGCTGGAAAGGAACATTGGTAATTTGAGACTGACAGTCTAGAAATAATTGCATAAAAATATGAAAATCTGAATGTCAAATGAAAAGACTAAGAGTTTAGTATGAAAAAGTTGATAACTTTTGGCCTATGGATAGACTGGGTTTAATATGAAAAATGTGGCAGATAGTACATAAGGGACTGAACTCCAAACCAGAAGTGTACTTGTTTAATTCTCACCTGTGTCTCACTTTATGATCCTGGACAAGTCACTTACTGATGCAGTGGGGCCTGTTACACATTTTTTAATGTTCTGATTTCAAAGTCAAGACTGGAGCTGGCCCTGCTGTTCATTTGGGAGATCCAATCTAAATCAATTCTTTAAAGGTGCTCATTTTTTATGGCAGTGCTAACAGCATGGTTTCTTTCTTTCTTTCTTTCTTTCTTTCTTTCTTTCTTTCTTTCTTTCTTTCTTTCTTTCTTTCTTTCTTTCTTTCTTTCTTTCTTTCTTAAACTATCCAGATTTAGTGAAGGATTTAAAGTTATTGATCACACATATTATTTCAACTAGATGTTTTCATCATTTTGTATATGTCAATGCAAAGCAAAGCAAAATTACTTAATAAGAATAAAATAGAATAAAAAGATACAACCAAATGATAATTTGTAAGACAGTAAAATAACAGAAAGTTAAAACAATGCAAAAAATTAAGAGAATAAAATAATGACAGAGCAGTGTTACAATTCAGTAATAAAATCAATCAAATGCACAGGAAAATAAAAATGTTCTTAATTATGATTTAAACGCTTCTGCAGTTGGGGCATCTCTAACATGTTTTTGGAGATTGTTCCCTTTTTGTGTCGTATATAGGCTAAAAGCCATTTCACCCTGTTTTGTTCTTATTCTGGGTATAACCAGCTGCCCAGGCTCTAAGGATCTAACGGGTCTATGAATGGTTAGCATCTCTGTTATGTAGTCTGGACCTTAGCTATTTAGTGACTTATATACTAAAACCTGTATCTTAAAAGCAATCCTGTAGCTTACTGGAAGCCAATGCACTGATCTTTATACTGCAATTATGTGTTCTCTTTTCTTAATTTTTTAAGCATTCTGGCAGCAGCATTCTGAACAAATTGCAATTTTTTCAGAGACTTTTGGAGTAGACCTGAGAAAAGAGCACTACAGTAATCTGCTCTGCTGAAAAATAAAGGCATGGATAAGTAAATGCTTTATTTCAGATTCCCGTGTCTCTTTGTAAGAAGGATACATCCTGGTTTCCATCTAGAATGTAATTACAGGTTGATTTTCACCAGTCTCTTCAAAGCTATTATGCATTATTTAGCTGGTAGAATCTGATATCTTTGACAATTTTGAAGAAGTGAATGACACTCCCAAAAAGTCAAATCTATCTATCTATCTATCTATCTATCTATCTATCTATCTATCTATCTATCTATCTATCTATCTATCTATCTATCTATCTATCTATCTATCTATCTATCTATCTATCTATCTATCTATCTATCTATCTATCTATCTATCTATCTATCTATCTATCTATCTATCTATCTATCTATCTATCTATCTATCTATCTATCTATCTATGTCCTCACAGGTGGTGCAGTGGTAGTGCTGCTGCTTTGCAGTAAGGAGACTGTGGAAGATTGTGGGTTCGCTTCCCGGTTCCTCCCTGTGTGGATAGCGCTTTGAGTACTGAGAAAAGCGCTATATAAATGTAATGGATTATTATTATTATTATTATCTATCTATCTATCTATCTATCTATCTATCTATCTATCTATCTATCTATCTATCTATCTATCTATCTATCTATCTATCTATCTATCTATCTATCTATCTATCTATCTATCTATCTATCTATCTATCTATCTATCTATCTATCTATCTATCTATCTATCACAAAACAACATATGGTGTGATGGCAGGACAATAAATAACAGTCAGTCAGTCATTTTCTAACAAGCTTGGTCCTGAACAGGGTCATGGAGGGTGTTGCAGTCTATCCCAGTTAGCACAGGGCACAAAGCAGGAACAAACCCTGGACAGGGTGCCAGTCAATTACAGGGCAAACACACACGCACCAACCACACACTGGGGCTAGTTTAGGATCACCAATGCACCTAACTGGCATGTCTTTGGACAGTGGAAGGATACCGGAGCACTGGGGAAACCCACACAGACACAGGGAAAACATGCAAACTCCATGAAGGGAGGACACAGGACACAAAGCCAAATCTTACTGCTGTGAGGCAGTAGAGCTACCACTACTACTGCACCAACAAGCCACCCCTACAATAAATAACATACAACTAAGTATTACAGGCATAATGTATTAATTAAACAAAGTTAGAATTGTATCCTTCAAAGTACAGGGATTGTGTGAAGATTTAAGTGTAGCATTGTAAAATATTATTACAAAGAGAACCAGTTTATTAACAGCTTTTTGGTATACTTCAAATTTATAACAGCGTGCTATTCAGGTGAAATATTGGGGTTTTGGCGGTGACCCCAAAGTTGGAGATATAACCCTAATCACGGCTCACTGTGGCATAGCTGGGATTCACTTGACATTAATATGCATCTTGGTAAGTTGTTCAGTATCATTAATACTTATTAGGACATTGTCCACTGTATGTAAAGACTGAATTTCTTACAGTAATTGATTTTACTCAGTTAAGACTTCTTTTTCTTAAACTTAAATTTTATTGAGATTAAACTTCACTTTACAATCTGTAAAACACAATCCATTTGGTAACGGACACTTAGAGCCCAATCTGAAGAGCCATACAAACAACAGGCTCATTCTAAACTGCTTTCTTACAATACATTAAATCATCAAAAGGAAAGCAGCACAGAAGCAGAGGACTGGTAAACATTATTTTAGAACAAGAATTTTTTTTTTTTTGCAGTTTTCAATAGTATAATGCATCTCTTCCCATTGAGTTATGGAGCGTGGGTTAGAATTCTTCCAATTAAGTCAAAATAAGTTGACATGCAAGCAGTGCAGAGCAGGAAGTCGCATTGAATTTACTGTTACACACTCCAAAGCATGCCATTAAAGAATTTGGAATAATTGTGTGTCAAACACTTCTTGAGAAATAAGCCAATATTTTCTCCCCAAATGGTCTTTGTGTAGAAAATTCCCAAAACTTGTGAACTTGCGATGCTGATGAGAGAGGGCATTGTTTACAAGTGAGGTCTAATCCCTAATAATCTTAACAATTTTAAGCTGAACTTCACCACATTTTGCACAGATTGATAAGAAGTATAAATTATGATTGATTGAATTCTGTTGCTTGCTTGAGATATTGAATGACAGGCCCCTTTCCCAGCATTGCCTAAGAATCACTAGAGGCTGTCAAAGTGAAATTAGATGATAAAGTCTTGAAATACTAGCTACATTCTCCTCCTTACTGACTAAAAAAAGGCTCCTTTTTGACAAAGTTTCTAATTTTAATTTTTTAAGATCCTTCCAGTGCTGAGGGTGGCTTACAGGTTTGCTCCAAATCCCCTCCCCGCAGCAGTGCATGCACAGGCATGAGTCTGTCTGTTCAGTATTTTGGGTTCCATTTTAGGAAGTTAACCACTATACCTGTCAAACATGAGAGAGATGTGTCACTTCACTGAGGCTTGAGCACTTCTTTCTTTAACCAAATATGAGTTTTTCATCTCACTGAGCCCACCCTGTCCTCATGTAGCTCTCCAGCACAGACATGTCAGATTCCAGGCTCGGCTAGATTAGTGTGGCTTTCCGTTGCACACTCCACCCCATCACTCACAAACACTTATTAAAATATCAGCCCGCCACAAAAGGAAGGCGTCCGGGGGAAGGAGCGCCACTAATGCACTGTAATTACCACCCGCCTTCTCACAGCTTACCAAGTTCAGAGCCCGTGAAGGGCGCCATAGCGTTGCACCTCCCTCTTCTACTTGTCCCGCTCCCCGGGAAGAGTGGGGGTTGGCTTAACAGTGAGCACAAAAAAGAAGAGCACCCACCTGCTTATCCCAAGACAAAGGGGGATTCTGCTGAGGGAGACGAGTGGGATTTGTTTCCAGGCCGCAAGTTTGAGTTTTGTGCGTGAATTTGTTTGGTTAGTTAACACAAACAGGCATGCAGTTGCTAGGATAGCATTTTTCACAAGGCATTTGCAGCTATTGAACTGTGGCTGGGGGGCAGAAGTTGTGATGTCACAAATTATAGCATTTTAGGATGTTGTTTAAAAAAATGTGTATTTTGAGGTCTACTTTTAAAGTCTCCACAGTGTTTAATCGGCAGATTGCTCCTCCTCTTTAATATGGATGTGAAGTAAATGTGTACTGCAGTCTCTGGCTTCATAATTTTGGTCTGCTTTGGAATGCTTTTCACAGGTACATTCAAAATTGGGATGCTTCAGACTGTGTTGTTTAAGACTATGCTAAAAATAAAAGAAACAAGTAGGTCTATATTTTCATTTTCCATATTAGTTTGCCTGATGACTATTCAGTCCCCATAAAAGATATCTTATTTTATACCAGTAATGGCGCACTGCACGATAACGTGTAGTGAATATCCTTGACTTGAGCATTCCTAGTTTTCATCCTCTTTCTCTGTACGTTTAGCATTTGTTTGATGCGCTTGCTGCTTCCTGAGCAGCTCTTCTTTTCTCTAGCGGCCCGCTTCTTCTCTTCTTTCGTTGGCATGTTTTCACGTTAAAACTGATTAAGTCAGTGTTTGTGTTGCGATTACTCAGTACGTTTTTCTTAATTTTTCACTTAAGCTGGCACTTAAGCCTTCAATCTGCCTCAAGAATGATTTAAGATATGAAGAGGTAGGGGAAGTGACGGCGAAGGTGGTAGGGATGAGGACGGCACTCGTACGCATGGCCGCCCTGCTGGATGCTGCCGAGAGTTGATCTACAATAAAATAAAATAAAAATAAAAAGAGGAATAACCTTGGAGGTCAATCATCACCCTGAAAGCGAATAGTAGACTTCACGTAGTATATGTGTACCAAATTTCAGCTCAATAGCTCAAACGGTTTGCGAGCTACAGGTGATTTAAAATCCTGGACAGACAAACGAACAGCCATGGTAGCGTATTATATATAAAGACAACATGGAATTATAGTGGATTTAAGTTGGTGCTTTGACACTAATCAGCAGTAAAAGACTCTTCAATGACAAAAATGAAAACAAATATTTAAAAAGTGATCTAAATTACTTGCATGTATAAAATGAAAAACATTGATCTCTGAAGGATTCGCAACTGTATAGTAAACTTAAATCATCAGCGGTGCGGCCAAATGGTCTAGAAGTCCCACCATTAGTTCAAAGGAGGGTCACCTGTGGGGTTTTTTAATTCATTGTAGTCTTAGTGCTCCTTATATGGAAGGCCCAACTTGTGGGGAGTCAGTTTGGCGGCCAGAAGTATACAATGAAGACAAAAGAACACTTCATGCAACTTTCAGGTTCCTGTACCAATAGATCATTGTGAGCTCCTGACCGGGAGCTGTAGTTGAATGATGCACAGAAGTGAAACAGGGGGACTCCTCGTTCAAGTGTAGAATCACCGCAGACAATGCTGGCAAACACCTGGGAGTCAGAACATCGGCGGGTCTGTCGGCATCTTTAATCTGCTGGCTTGCACTTGCTACAGTCTCATGCAGAGCCTGTCCGTGTGACAGACTAAAAGTATATTTTTTCAGCAGATGCTTTTATCCATAATGACTTAAAAGCGATATTTCACAAAAACTGAATGAGGGTGGTCAATTGCCATAACAATTATATGACATCATACAGTATATGATTGTTTAATCCATCTCAGATTCGCCGGAAGTAACCTGAGCCAGTCTCCAGAGTACTGGGGACAAGGTGGGAAATCTGAACATGGTAGCAGGATATTGCAGAACACACACACACACACACTCATACGCACACACACACTTGCAGTGGGACCAGGTTAAAGCTGCCATTTAGTCAGGATTGGAGTTTTTGAAGGAAATCTTGAGGACACCAATGAAAATGCACATAGTCCCAGGCAGAAGATGCAAACTCCACTGCCATAATTGGTATCACAGGATTCATTCTTGTTAAAAGAATTATACCTAATTATAGCTTTTCTTTTCTTTTAGAATTAGTTAAAGTGAAGTTACTTGTGAGGTAGGTTCACAAAGGCTTCGGGAAAGAAATGGCTGGACAACATGCATGGAGGAGCACTGTGGAAAGAGGCAATACTGGCAACACAAGATGGGTGTGAGGAGGCCTATCACAGCCATTTTAAACATCTAGCACCGGCCCGCCAGTGTATCTGTGTTACTTCTTGCATGCCGAGGAAGGGACATTCGATTAAATCTGCATGTGTTGTAACAGGGTTCCCAGCAGAAGAAAGTTCACGTAAACCAGTCATGCGAGTTAAAGTCCCGGAACTGGCCAGATAAACGTGGTCTGGCCCATAAAACTGAGGGATGCTGAGCAGGGGTGGTCTTTTTGGATTGTAGGGTTAGTAGAGCAAGTGTGTTGCGAGCCATTGAAACCACTGCTGTATATATATATTTTCGAAGATTTTTCTTTTCCTTGTGCATTTTTGTGCCCATTACACTTTTCACTTTTGCTTTTGATAATTGTGTTTTTCAATCTTCTTGATTTTTTCTTTTGTGAAAAAAGAGAAGGAAGATGAGTTGTCTCATGTTTTCCTTTCTTTTTTCATCTCCTTTATTTTTGAAGCCACTGTACATATTGTAAATATTCACCATCACTTATTTGAGTTTATTGTTGTAAAACGTCTCTGTCATTGCTGTGAACTGCGTCATTAGTGTACTACAATCATTTCTCTGGCATTGAAATAAAGAATATTGTGTCTGTGCTACCATTTTTCCAGCACTAGTCAGTTCAATTACATGTACAGAGTTTGATAGTCTGTGTAGATGGGCCTGTACACGGGGGCATCACATCTACAGAGACAGTGGCTGGTCATAGACTTTGAACAGAATGGCAAAATCTTGAGGCAGCAGCACTAAACAATCTGGCACTGACAATAATGAAAAATGTATGCATTTATTTATTTCTTTTTTTAGTTAACAATATTATTTCAAGTGACATCACTTTTGCTAGTGCAGCCTGTTTCCATACTTCATGTTGCGAACCAGCGGTAGTTTTCTGTGCTTTACAGTTTAATGTCTTAATAAGCAGCAGAACAGACAAGCCATAAGTTTTAGTTACTGTTGTAAGGAGGAGAGCATCAGGGTTTTGGGCACCAAGGTGGAAGCCTAGTTTAATTAACTGAAAAGCTCTTTTGATGAGGAATTGCACAAATAAAAAGGGTAGCTTGACAGTCCCTTAAATTTTCACCTTCTTAGCCTTTCTCAGGGATCAAAGATTTTTTATTGTCATTCCAACATCCATGTGCAGAAATGAAATTTGGTACTCAGGTCCTGGTAATTAAACAGAGTCCAGGGGTCATCCCATAAAAAACAAACAAAAAAAAAACTGTATAATAAAATAGCCCCCTTAACCCCATGGACATTGTGATAAAGGTATCACAGATAAACGATAAATAGAATGAAATAACATCCATCCATCCATTTTCCAACCCACTGAATCCGAACACAGGGTCACGGGGGTTTGCTGGAGCCAATCCCAGCCAAAACAGGGCACAAGGCAGGAACCAATCCCAGGCAGGGCGCCAGCCCACCGCAGGAATGAAATAACATTAATACATAAATACAATAAGATAATTATTTCTGTCCTCGAGGGTCCAAAATGAATTCCAACTTCCAGTTTCTCCTTGATTTATACAGGAGACAGGGCAGGATTTAGTTCAACAGGGTGTAAGAGATGTCCGTGTTCGCCTGTAAAGGCTTTCTCCAATCTATTGGAAACAACATAGGAACGATTAGAGATCAAGTTTCACCATCATCCTATTTCGTCTTTACTACCTACTTAACGCCAAGAAGCTCATGTGGATAGCGCTGAGCTCCCTAATGCTTTCATCCAAAGTGAGCAGCTAATCGCTTTCAATAGTTACTGTATTTTTGTTTCTGTATTTCTATATTTCTGTATTTCATGGTGCCAGTGATGAGGACTGCACTCTCAATGTTGAGATCCACTGTTGGCTTCCTTAGTTTTAGGCCATGCCAGCTGTTATAGTGATTGACTTATTTCATTGGTTAATGCTTTCAGCCAAAATCACCAACAAATCATGTGTGGAGTGTGGAGTACAACCCTTCTACATTTCTACATTTGTAGCTTGTTTCTTTGGAACCTGCATTTGCTAATGTCATACAGAATCCTGTTTTTGCCACTGTTTTTAATAAAGAAGACTCACAAATGTAAGGAGCAATGGCAGTCTATGTGACTGACTCTAGGTGCACCATAATATTTAACCCACAGCACTTAAACCACTGGGTCACAAATGGCTGCTAATAAACATTTGATGTTACTTAATAGAAAATAACCTAAAATCAGGCCAACGCTTCCATTTTCATATTTGTGCACCTGGAAAACTGGCAAATATAGTGACACGTTCAGGGTGACCCTCTGAGTAATCTATATCCTTATTATCTGCAATCCGTTGATTTAGCCACAATGCATCAGTATGCTATGACTGGATTTTTGTTTTATTTGCTTTATTTTTCACATTCCCCGACACCCACACCCCCGAATTGAAAGAGCCATCAGACTCTCATCTTTTGCCTCGTGCCATTGCAGACCATGCACTGAAGATGGCTGATAGAATATTTCCACCTCACAGCCTGTTGATAAGGGCTCTAATCTGATGTCGAGAGAGCGAAACCTAAAACTGTTTTTTAGCAACAGGCTGATCCTAAGAATATAAATGTTTATCTCCACTGCCTTCAGTGCTTTCTTCAGATCTGAGAGATAGCAGGAGCTGCATAGTGTCAACTGAAAGGTGAATCTCTGTGCTGCTATTGAACAGTTCTATAAGTCTTTTATGTGTATAGAGTGGCCAAAAAAGTAGAAACATCGAAGTGCGCTGGCATGTGCAACCTTCCAGCTTCTGGAATTCTGCGCAAGTGAATGTCAGTCAACTCCTGCTTTTTAATGGAAATAGGAAACACCTTCACAAAAATCCCCTTAGGACTGTTCATAAATCCTTGAATGTATTCCCCATTGAGAAGTCCATGGAATGTGGGCATACACTTCTATTGTCATGCTTATTAAACTATTAAGTAGGTGAACTAATGTCATCTGTAGGTAGTGGAATTGGTCCAATCCCTCAGTGTTCGACAAACAGGCTGAGGGATGAAGATAAGTACTCCGAATCCTGAAATACAGCATAAAACTGACTTCACCTTCTAAGGAGTTGAGATTAGCCATACGCTCAGTGGGGAATGCACCTCATATTGTTCTGGAAGAAATCTTTAGTATTAGGTGTTAACATGCAGGCCGGAAGGACTCTTTGAAACAAACTCATCCATATATGTTGAACATGTTCAAGTAGGATTTGTGTGACCATATCATGTTTCTCCAGTAGTCCTTTGTTATGCTGTAGTTGTGTGCTACCAGGAGTTATTCTCTCCCTGAGCATTCGTACAATAAACACACAGAAAACTGTCCAAGACTGTTCAGCAATCTGTAATCATGCTGTTCCTTCAATCCCTTGTGAGGCCGTGCTCAACAGCAAGAAAAGGCTAACATGTATCTAAAGCCAGTGAACGCAGAGTTGAAACTATAAATTATGCATCATTCTATCCATCTGATTTCTCATCTCGTTAATCCATTTCAGGTTGGTTGGGTTATGGTAGATCAGAATACGACAAAGAATAATGCATCATGTGCATCTGCAGAAGCACCTTGAAGAGGAGTTGGCTGTGGTAAAACAAGAGGTCTTCAGCTGCATTTTATACACAGTACCAGGTCCCATGGCATATCTCACTAGAGAACAAACAAAAGGATTTCTTTCAATTGGAGCTGAAAATTACAATTACCATAAAAGCCAAAATTGGAAGGGGAGAATCAAATTAATATTACATATTCAACAATCATGCAAAAATGGCTAAACCAATTTTCACAAAATATTGCATGTAAATTACCATGGATCCAACTTAGGCTATGGGGCATATCGGAGAGAAGGGTAGTAATGCAACTCAAAAATCAGTGCTGATGAGGGGACTACAATTCCCATCACTCAGCAGGAGTGCACTGGAGCTGATAGTAGGATATCTTCATCAGTGCACACAATGATTTGTACCAGCCAAAGCGGGATCTCATCTAAGACTGCAGGTACAGTGTTTTCTTCTCAATTAATCCAGACAATTTCATTGTCTCGCTGGGTTACAGTGTATGTCATTTTTGTCAATGTGGGTTGTGTTCAGCCTTGTTGATTTTCCAAAATATGATGTTTCCTTGTTTAGTTTCATTTAGACCCCTTTCTGAGATGTATTTGGTTCTAAAAGTGGTGTACGGTGTTGCCAATAAACTCTAAGTAACCCTTTTTAGTGAGTTTGTCACTTGCCAAATGAAGTTTAATGTCCCATTCATCAAACTATATGTGAACGGAAACACAGCTACTCATTATACCTATTATTTTGTGATGGTATTTTATAAGTAGGTTTGGAAAATGAATGGATGGCTGGCTGGCTGGCTGGATGTATACTTGACAAAATTAACAAACAAGGACAGTGGTGGCCCCCACTTTGGTCAGAGATGCAGGTAGGAATTTCATTGCACTGTGTACACATAAAAATAACTCTGAAGTGAATGGATGACACTGCATTTTTTTTATCAAAGTAAAGCCCGAAATTTTTGAAAAATTCAATGCTAATGCACACCTACTTATCATTACTAGGTTAGATAGGGATTAGACATAAATAAAATGAAACATGATTTTCTACCACATGTTGTGTTGCTGTTGAGAATATGCTAGATAGAGAACGACTGAGGATGGTGTCAGTACTTCTTAATGGTAGACATTTATTCAAATCCGTTTTATGATGAGACATTTATAATTTTAGGCTTTGATGCCAAAACAGCAACATGATGTGTAGTAATTTTAAAATCAACGTTGAATGAATCAACTTTGAATTATCTTTGTATCATTATTGACTACCGCCACTAATGCTGTAATAATGGTGATGTCTGTGAGTCCCAATCCCTCCCAACTCCCCCTGCTGAAGATGCATTCCATCCAGTTTATTAATGTTGGATAAAAACATCTATTTGTGAAAGCAGAGCAAACTAGCAAATACAAAGAAGTTGCGTTTATGGTTCCAGCCCAAAATATGTTATGGCAGTTATGGAATTCAATCATACGGTAGAAGAACAAGTTCTTGACACATAAGAAAAGAGACATTGGTAGAGAGGGAGTGGAAATGATGCATAGGACACTTGCATTTCAGTCAGCTTTGAAAAAAAGGTCAACATTTAAAAAGCACATGAATATTTCTTTCTTACCTTGTCACATTATACAAAAATACCTGGGCAACAACAGATTATTGAGTCAGTTAGAAATGAATCTGCATTATTTTATTTTTAACTATGGGGCTTTGACCCCTGCTCGCTTCGATCTCCACCTCCCGGGCCTGCGCTATGCACTAGCCTCTTTGCAGTTCTGCCGCTCGTGTATGGGGATGCGGATGTATTACAGCGAGTAATTAACCGTATTAAAAATAGTAAAACATAATAATTTGAAAGTAGGTTTCATGTTTCATGTTGCGTTAGAGTTATTCGTTGCATAATGTGATTTTGTTCTGTTTGGCAATGAAATTAACACGCAAATACTTTTTAAACTTACACTTTTCCTGTAAAACTTAAGTAAAAACAATTTTTTGAATTAATTTTTAGTCAATATCGCATTGAATTGTGATTTTGTGTTTGGACTTTCATCGTGACAACGCAACGTATAACTACCCATGATTGAATTTCCTTTCTTTGTCTCTATTAAATAAAATGATTTTTTCGAATTCTACTGTTATCCGCAAAAGATATACTGCATTAACTTTCTTGGATTCATCCTTCTTTCTACAGTAATTTGTGTGGTGGAAGACTGGATACTGTTAAAGGTTGTAGATATTCTTCGGGATATTGTAAATTGATTTTCATCTTCCACATGATCACCACCAACTATTTCAGCATAGTCTATTGATACGAATTTAACCAATTTGTAACCGATTGACATTTTTGGCGTTACTTCGTTTGACTTCATCGTTTCTCGGTGCTAGGATTGCCCATGTACTCATTTTTTCTGTTGATAACCCTTCGTGATGAAATTCTTCAATAAGATTTGGACATAATACGTCTTCTTTAATTGGGAACTTAAAGTGAGGAAAACATTAAAAATTTATAAGAGCTGAAAGAGCAGGACATGTGTTTATCAAAAGCATTCACACGAATGAGAGGTGAGAGGACTGTGTGCGTGGTTGAATATGGTTGAGAGGAGGGTGTGACTTGAAAAAAATCTCATGGCAAAAGTCCGTTCTCACGGGGCTTGAAAAAATCTCTTCAAAAATGTCTTGTTGCAAGATTTTTTTTATATAATAGAAAGATATTTAATTTTTGTGTGCATTACCATCTATGGCCTGTTTCCAGGGTTTATTCATGCCATTCACCTGATGCCTCCACAATTGAGAAGGAACGAGACAATTCTCCATAAAGTATTAATACTAGACTTTCCAGGTATCTTTAGAACAACACAAATTTATAGGTTTACCAGGTTTCTGCTTCATCACTAATTTATTGTGTAACCCCGATTCAAGCTTTACTGGTTTTGTTCTCCTTCTCCAAATGCTTTATCCAAAGCGTCTTTTAACTGTGAGTGGTGCTTGACGTAGCGAAGGGTGGTTGGTCAGTCAGTATCAACTAGTGGTTTATTGCAATGCCTCTGTTTAGACCAAACACCGCTAACTCAATGGCTGCCCCCTAAATGATGCCAGTCACTTGTGTTTCTCCATATTGCTGAAATATGATAGTGATTGTAATACATACAGAAAATGTCATTCAAATATCAGCCAAAGACCAAAACACTAAGCGATCCTCAATGAGGCGACTACTTTTCCTGATTTTATTTTTGCCCATTTTGCTTTTTTTGTGACCATGCTGTAGTAGACAGAGGGTGTTTCTTGTAGATTTTTATGAGGTGTCACTTTAGGTGGCAATAAGTTTCTGAGAATCAGATTCAAAGATCACTCTTACAGAATGTGTGCCCAGGTTTATTGAGCATGATTTCAAATCTCGACTTTATGATACATTTAGAAAAAGTTAAGTGAAGCAGTTCTGAAGAGCTTTGTTAATGATATTGTTCTCCAAGAATGTCATCCTGTCACTATTTATACAAGGGGCTCAAACTGTTCCAGCCCAGCACTTGTGGAGCCATTCTTTATTTTAATACTACTCATCTGCTGCTTTTGTTAAAATTATTGAGGTTTGCTGCTGTTGAAGTCCCTGTGGCCCTGAGAATGAGTGCAGATCGAAGCACCCAGGCCTTCATAAAGGCTGTTCGGAGCCTCCCTGGCTTCTTTCAAGAGCAGGAAGTGTTCACGAATGGCACAAGACAATTGTGGAAAAGGACAGAGGTTCAAGCGGCTTCTCCTCCCCAAAATCACATGCCAGTTTAACAAATGAGAAAAACAGCAATCATAGCTGGAGGGCACCCCCATGGCTCTTCAGCTTTTCTTCCTGGTTTTTAGGGATTTGGGTTTTGGAGGGTAGGCAGTGACAGTTTATTCCAGAGAAAGGAAAAATAACACGGTGGACGCCTTTACACAGAGGGAGGGAGAGAGTGAGAGGGGCGCACTTCACTGGGTTTGCAGGTCGCTTTCAAAACCCTATTGTCCTGCCGTTCTCTTACATTCAAAGGCTTGGCCAGTTGTGGGGATGAAGCCATTGTTTCGGTTCAAGCAGCAGCTGGGAAGGGGGGAGCCGGGGTTCTGTACAAAGAGAAAAGAAATTCCTGATGGGAATGAGAATATTGAAAGAGAAATGGCATTCATCTTTGAAACCTGTAGAGGGTCTATGCAGCTTTCCCCCCAGCCCTCCACCAGTTCCAGCCTCTGGCTGATTGTCTACATGGATATTCAGAGAATTCAACTGGGTAGGGGGTACGCTTTCTTTTATGGATGCAGGGATTTGCTATTGTATCTTACTTTTTTTTTTCCTAGGTGGGAATGAAATGTAGAAATGTGATAAGGAGCCTGCTGCTTTTTAATCATCTGTCTTATACTCTTACATTCTGTCCTCTGTCAGATATGGGCCTGTCGCCTATGAGAGGGCTCTAATCTTTGAAACAGGGGACATCCCCATTGGATTCCACCAGTGGATTTCAACAACAGGAAGCCTCCTTTGAGCCCTAATATGAGGGGTTTTAAAATAGAAAAGGAGCACTGACTTCACTGGCATGGGAGGCTGATGGCTTCCACAGTTTTACATTTTCCTTCAACCTGGAAATCGATTAATAAGTGCATTTTAATAGCATTTCTTATGCAGTGGTGATGACTTACATATTATAATCCGAGCAAGATCAATTGAGTGCTTTTATATGGTCTCTTTCCGTGGTGACACCATTCCAAAGTGCTTTACTGGTTTAATATATAAGTTATTGATTTGTTGCTACTCTTGTTTACACTACAAAGTAAATGGAGTGCTCTTTAAATGACTCTTTAGAAAATAAAGATTTATCGATGTTATAAGGTATCATTCTATAGTAAATGCCATCACAAAGTGGTTTACTTGATTAGCACGTAACAACCATTCATTTATTTATACCCCCTGTTTGTATCATATACATTAGTAACACTGAGCACCGTCATCGCCAGCTTCAAATGGTTTTAACAGCCATTTTGTGGGTTTGCCCAGATTGTCCTGCACTCCTTGGCATATTCTGGGGTAAGATACACATCAAATGATGTACATAGCAAAGGTTACAATATAAAATAAAAATGAGTTAGTTGATCTATATTAAATACTCTCTCAAGGTGATTTACCGTGTACTTGTTTGTATGATTATACCTCCATTTATGTTATAAAGCACCTTGTAATGGTGTTTAATATGAAGGGTGCAATGTAGCATTTAAAAAAAATGGCAGATTAATTGAATGTACATAGCATTCCCTATAGCAAGCACTACTCCAAAATACTTTTTACAGTTTATTACATATTAATGGTACTTAGCTCCCTTCTTTTCCAGGTATAAATAACATAATCAGAACAAGAAAGGCAAACACTGTAATGAATGATTTTAACCATGTTGCATGGCCACTATTCTCCCTTCTCTGTTCTGGGGAACAACCACTAACAACAAAAACAGCAAAATGTATTTCTATAGCACATTTTCATACAAAGGATGTAGCTCCAAGGGCTTTGTCAGATGTGAAAGAAGTAGTTACATGCAAAGAAAAACAAAGTAGATATGGATATGAAAAGTAATGCACAAATAATATACAAAAATAAATTCACACTTGCATAAGATAGATATATAATTAAGAGAAACAAAGTTTAAGATTCTTAGTGACAGTCTAATGATAAGGTCAGGTGGACAGAAACAAACAAAAAACTCCTGGAAAGCTAGAGAAAAAAAAAACAAAATCTGTAGAAGTTTCAGACCAAAAGACCACGCAGCCCCCACTGGGTATTCTGCCTAAAATACAATGTTCTTAAGATGTTCATTATTGTTTTATTTGACACAGTGGTAGCGCTGCTGCCTCGCAGTTAGGAGACCTGGGTTCGCTTCCCAGGTCCTCCCTGCGTGGAGTTTGCATGTTCTCCCCGTGTCTGCGTGGGTTTCCTCCGGGCGCTCCGGTTTCCTCCCACAGACCAAAGACATGCAGGTTAGGCGGATTGGCAATTCTCAATTGTCCCTAGTGTGGGTGTGTTTGTGTGTGTCCGGTGGTGGGATGGCACCCTGCCTGGGGTTTGTTTCCTGCCTTGTGCCCTGTGTTGGCTGGGATTGGCTCCAGCAGACCCCTGTGACCCTGTGCTCAGCTTCAGTGGGTTGGAAAATGGATGGATGGATGGATTTGACACAGTGAGTCTCGTAACAAGTTGGGGTATTCACTTTCATTCAGTCATTATAGGTGGCTGCACAGAACCTTGATCAGTTGGTGGGGGTGCAGAACGGCAACACGGAAGAAAGAAAACAGAGAAAAGTAAAGATTAATAATGATTGCAGAATTACTGAAGAGAATGATAATGATATACATAAATAGGTTATTAAGAGTAGAACTAAACTGAAGCAACAAAAAACCTAAATTAAAAAAAAGTTGGATTTTAGGAGTTTTATTAGAATTTCATTAAGAGACATAGCATAAGGATGGCTACTCAATAGTTGTTCATACTGACAAATGTACAACTGCATTTTGTATGTATATACGGTATACACACACACACACACACACACACACGCACACATTCATATATACAGTGGTGTGAAAAACTATTTGCCCCCTTCCTGATTTCTTAATTTTTTGCATGTTTGTCACACAAAATGTTTCTGATCATCAAACACATTTAACCATTAGTCAAATATAACACAAGTAAACACAAAATGCAGTTTCTAAATGGTGGTTTTTATTATTTAGGGAGAAAAAAAAATCCAAACCTACATGGCCCTGTGTGAAAAAGTAATTGCCCCCTGAACCTAATAACTGGTTGGGCCACCCTTAGCAGCAATAACTGCAATCAAGCGTTTGCGATAACTTGCAATGAGTCTTTTACAGCGCTCTGGAGGAATTTTGGCCCACTCATCTTTGCAAAATTGTTGTAATTCAGCTTTATTTGAGGGTTTTCTAGCATGAACCGCCTTTTTAAGGTCATGCCATAGCATCTCAATTGGATTCAGGTCAGGACTTTGACTAGGCCACTCCAAAGTCTTCATTTTGTTTTTCTTCAGCCATTCAGAGGTGGATTTGCTGGTGTGTTTTGGGTTATTGTCCTGTTGCAGCACCCAAGATCGCTTCAGCTTGAGTTGACGAACAGATGGCCGGACATTCTCCTTCAGGATTTTTTGGTAGACAGTAGAATTCATGGTTCCATCTATCACAGTAAGCCTTCCAGGTCCTGAAGCAGCAAAACAACCCCAGACCATCACACTACCACCACCATATTTTACTGTTGGTATGATGTTCTTTTTCTGAAATGCTGTGTTCCTTTTACGCCAGATGTAACGGGACATTTGCCTTCCAAAAAGTTCAACTTTTGACTCATCAGTCCACAAGGTATTTTCCCAAAAGTCTTGGCAATCATTGAGATGTTTCTTAGCAAAATCGAGACGAGCCCTAATGTTCTTTTTGCTTAACAGTGGTTTGCATCTTGGAAATCTGCCATGCAGGCCGTTTTTGCCCAGTCTCTTTCTTATGGTGGAGTCGTGAACACTGACCTTAATTGAGGCAAGTGAGGCCTGCAGTTCTTTAGACGTTGTCCTGGGGTCTTTTGTGACCTCTCGGATGAGTCATCTCTGCGCTCTTGGGGTAATTTTGGTCGGCCGGCCACTCCTGGGAAGGTTCACCACTGTTCCATGTTTTTGCCATTTGTGGATACTGGCTCTCACTGTGGTTCGCTGGAGTCCCAAAGCTTTAGAAATGGCTTTATAACCTTTACCAGACTGATAGATCTCAATTACTTCTGTTCTCATTTGTTCCTGAATTTCTTTGGATCTTGGCATGATGTCTAGCTTTTGAGGTGCTTTTGGTCTACTTCTCTGTGTCAGGCAGCTCCTATTTAAGTGATTTCTTGATTGAAACAGGTGTGGCAGTAATCAGGCCTGGGGGTGGCTACGGAAATTGAACTCAGGTGTGATACACCACAGTTAGGTTATTTTTTAACAAGGGGGCAATTACTTTTTCACACAGGACCATGTAGGTTTGGATTTTTTTTCTCCCTAAATAATAAACACCATCATTGAAAAACTGCATTTTGTGTTTACTTGTGTTATATTTGACTAATGGTTAAATGTGTTTGATGATCAGAAACATTTTGTGTGACAAACATGCAAAAGAATAAGAAATCAGGAAGGGGGCAAATAGTTTTTCACACCACTGTATATCCACATAGTGGTTGAAACTTCTGAATTTGTAGCACTTGCAAACCAGCAGTGTGTGGCATGTACTAATAGTGTAATCGAGCATACCAGTTTACATCACCGACTTCTAAATAGCCTCCTCCCACCAGTATTTCAGTGCAACTCCAAGGTGGACATCCCCACCCTGCTCTTCTGTATCGCTCTTCTCATAACTACGGTTGGATCGAATATCAGGGGATCACGGAGCTCGCAGCTTCCGCCTATTCAGGGTGCTGGCACTTACATAGTCTGAGGATTGGCATACTTCCCAGGTAAACTCTCTTTAATTCTGTAACAAAAAAGAAAGTAAACAAAAACAAATGACTTCTGCCGTGGTTGAAAATCTGCTTTGTTTTCTCTCTTGGTCATAGTTCCCCAAATGAATGGCCACTTTCTGTGGATCTCAATATAAATATATAGCACTTGACCCAGAAGGTGAGTCCCCTCTTGTCCCAGGGTGGAAGTGCTTACCATGCAGGACCCTTGAAAGTGTACCCTAAGTGTACTTACAGTATATATGTTGTTTGTACATATGTGTATTATAAGAGAGGATGGGCATAACATCCAAAGTTAGTGAGTAATAAATCACCAAACAGGAAGTGACTTTTGGCCTTGAGGCACTCTGAATCTTCTCAGAGATACGATAATGAAGCTGTTGCCACAGGAGGTCCACTCTTTTTGGGCACAGTGTATAAAATGAATGCCAACTTACAGTGGCACGTTAGAAATGACATAACAGCTCATCTGTATTTCCTTCCTCCGATGTGAGAGAAAAGAGGCAAGGAAAGTTACCAGCTGCGTTACACCATAATCTTTGCTCATATTTACCTGACCAGAGCCTGGGGAGAGCTCGCAAAGCTGGTTTATGTGAATTGTACATGTTGCTTTCGTTGTCTTCTTTGACTGTTTTTGGTATTCTATTAGAGAATCATGCAAGCAAAATTTTCATTGGGCTTTGCAAACAAAACAATAGACCTAAACTAATCAACATTTCATTTAGTCCAACAGTTACACATCCAGTCTTAGAATTAGAAGTCGCTAAAAACCGAAACATTCTACCTCATAATGACACCCCCAGCTTGGGGTGAGCCCGTTGGCATTGGAAGCATTCATAGGTCAATACACCTCTCCTGGACGCTTGCATGTGGAAGACCTGCTGTGCTGTTCCATGCTTTTGGTCACTCAGCCCTACCTGTTGAATGGCTTCCTATTCATTTTCAAATCAGCAGCTGGTTTTCTGAGGGCCTTGAGTAAATTGACTTTGTGTTCAACTGGAGGGCCTTGTTATCAGATTAAATGTCTTTGCTGAGGGGTTTGGATTATACCGCTGCTCAGCAAGGGCCCGCGTGTGCATGCCTGCTGGCAGACAGCTTCTGTCATCGTGATCCCGGCTCGCGTGAGAGATCTTCCAGCAGTTCCCAGTGCCAGAGAAGGTAGAAGACAGCCATCTCTGGTAGTGGAGTCAGCACTGCAGGTCGAATGGTGCTAATAAATACTTAGTGTGTTGGATAGATGAGTTTTCTTGGAGAGGCACGGGAGCCATCCACATTTTGTCCGCTCAAATGGCTGTAGCATCTTGGCATAAGTGCAAGTATTCTTTTAGATTTATGTTGCTGCTGACGTTTTTCAAAATAACTTAAAAAAGTAACATCATTCGTATATCTCTAGAAAAGAAAGAGGACATGATTTGCTTAGTGAGTCATCATGAGTGAAGGATTTGAGTCAAACCAGTGGCCCAGTGAGTTTCCATCCAATGTCTTAGCTACTAGGTGTGCTCACTTCATACAGACAGTTTATCCATCCATTTTCCCAACCTGCTTTTTCCATTACAAAGTCACAAGCAGCAGGGTTTCTGCTATCACCACAAGAGTTACACACATCCTCACAAAGCATATTCACACATTTATTCTGATGACTGTTTCAGAAGAAATCAGAACAACATAAAAACTCCACACATGCTATAATCTATTCAGGGTTTGAACCCAGGTTCCTGGAATTGTGAGTCATCATTATTAACCTCTGTTGTCACCATGCTGCCTGTGGATAGACCTATGCACTAAACGCATCCTGATCCTTAAAGTGTGTCAGATGTCGGAATGCATCCAGAACGACTGGAAACATCAGTTTGCTTCTGCTGTAACAAATTTGGCTATATCTGCTACTCTTCTAACATGGAGTGGTCACCTCTTAAAGACAAACTTTACTTTTGTATGTTTGTGCTGCTGTCACTAAATGTGAACCTTTACATCAGGGTGCATTGTTACTGGACATATCACACATTATCACCAGTAGCTTGGAAGCCTTTCTTTTTCTCCTTGTGTAATGCTGCAGAGTCTTTTGGATGTTTGCTCTTCTCTGTCTTCATCTTGAGTCTTGGAGGGTGGCCAAGACCACTTATAAGAATATTTATGTCTGTGTTATCTATCCGTCCATTTATTTTCAAACTGACTCAATCCAGTTCAGGGTCGCCTACAGCAGCAGCATTGTGGTCTGCTTTAGATTTTTTTTTCTATAAATGTTGCTGCATTTTTATGGCAGTAGCAAATTACATATTCTGCCACTTATTTTCTGTCACACATAGCTCTACACTTGTTTTGTGTTTATTTCTGTGTGATGATAAGATCATTTAGATTGCATGAATCCTGTCCTCAGATGTCTCATGTGCACAGGAATTTCACAGTGTTAAGAATGTCTGCTCCAAGGAAGTGCCTAAAGGGTGCGGTCCCAATCCCACTAGACAAAGGAGCCATAGTAGATCTGACATAGGTTAGCATTTCACAAAGTTGGAGAAATGCTACCAACAAAAGCAAAGAAAATCCATTTATCCTTCTACCTATACATTTTCAGAAGCCGCTTATTCAGTACAAAGACATGGCGAGCCAGCATCTGTCCTAGCAGGTTCAAAGAAGGAACAAACTCTGGAGGGGGCACCAGTCCATTAAACGGCTTTATACTTGGCTGATTTGGAGGTGCCTATCGACCATAAGATGGTGGGTCTTGAGCCAGTTAGAAGTGTCATTCAGAGCAGGAGCATGTCTTTGAACTGTTGGAAGAAACACACATGGACACGGAAAAGAAAAACAACCACCTGATTGTGTAACTTCTGTAGTTTAATACTTCTTACACTATACTTGGATTTAAATTATTTTAATTTTGTGGATGTTTAACCAGTTGGTAAATTGTATCATTTCCAATTATCCATTAATATTATGTCCTTGGATTTTTTTTTACATGATTTGGTGGCTTTAACTTAGCCTTGTGGGAGTTTGAGCATGAGTGGGAGGGCTCTGTGATGGGCTGGCACCTTGGACAAAGCTGCCAGAATTGGCTCTGTTCTTATCAGATCATGGTGGCCACTGGTTAACGCGTCTACCTCGCAGCTCTGAAGTTTTATCCTGGCCACTTTCAGTGAGGAGTTTTTAAAGGTCTTGTTATATTAACCTACTCCGAATTCTTCAAATGGGCAAAGCTATGCAGATTAAGTTGATTGTTAACTGACCTACTAAGAAAGAGTGAATACGTCTGCCCCATAATGCACCTGCACAACATTCAGGGCTGAATCTCACCTTGTACCCAAAGTGGCAAGAGATCGGCTCCAGCAACCCAAAATTAAATGAAATGCTATCAGGAAAAGGCTGGATGGAGATTTGAATATGAAAAGAAAACTAAAATTGAATCTCACCATATAAGCTCCTCATTGGATAGACAACTGGGGTAGAATTGCTGTGCATTGTGGAACACAATGTAGCTCCAAAATGGAAAAAATATCATAGTAAGTAGAGAGAAAGTAGAGGGCAATAAAGACGAAAAAAGCTTTTACAAAGACAATATGGTGATCAAAACTGAATTCCGCACCACTAGATTTCCTATGCTGTGCTTGTCACACATCCTGGAGTTGCGCCATTTGTTAGATGCTTGCTTTGATTGACGCCACTACTTATTTTTTCCAGTCGTACTACTGCAGATTCGATCTGAGATTGCAGAAATTGTGATTCCTGCATTATTAGGCATTGCTGTATTGTGTTATATTATATTAATGTAATTATTATGATTATTGGTGTGGGCGACATGGTGGTGCTGCTGAAGGGGACACAGAGACTGGGGTTCTCATTCCAGGTGCTCCCTGCATGGAGTTTGCTTGTCCTTTACCTGTCTGCTTGAGATTCCTTCAGATGCTCCGTTTTCCTCTCACAATTCAGAAACATGCAGGTGGCCGATGCTAAACTGTGTGTGTGTGTGTGTGTGTCTGTGCATGTGCGTGTTTGTGTGCGTGTGTGCGCGTGTGTATGTATGTTCATCCTGTGATGTATTGACAGCCTGTCCGGGTGTTGATACTGCCTTGCTTCTGATGCCTGATGAGATAGAAATGCCTTGGATAAGCAGGTCAGCAATATGGATTTTATTTATATTTGTTATTGTTAACATTATCATTAATTTTCGTTGTAGCTCCAAGCTGTATAATAATTTGAACGGTTGCTTTGTAGAAATCCATCACTGATACTCAGATTAAAATAAAAGATTACATCTCACTCACTGAATAAACCTGCACAGCCGTACATGGAAGGGTTATTTATAATATGATAAACTGATTTTAAAAAATATTAAATAATTGCAAGATTTTGAAATTGGTTTTAGTTTAGAATTGTTAAACTGTATAGGCTCAGCTCTTTTAAAGTTTCCTCATCATTCAACCATTCAGCCTAGTTGCTCTTCTCTGGACCTTCTCTAGTACAGTTATGTTCTTTTTATAGCCTGGAGACCCAAACTGCACATAGTTCTCCAGATGAGGCCTCACCAGTGGCTTGAGCAGAACCTCCTTAGACTTGTATTTGGACTTGTAGAACTAAAGGAAGAAACTAGCGATTAGACTAAATAATTTAAATTACAAAGCAAAATTACAACAAGCATTATACACATGAAAGCCCAGTTAAACGTTACATTTTACACCAGTCACTAGGAAAAGGCGATATAAAGAATTTGGGGGTCAATTGAGATTATGAGAGATAGTCTAAAAGTTTGCCATCTATGTTTTTGTTTCTGAGTACATGGTTGGATTTTCAATGCTTCATTGTAGGCTGGGTGGCCCTGGTGGCTAATGGAATCGAATGTGAACAAGGAGGATTCACTGTCCTTTTAAACAATTCACTCATCTTGCCTGGACCTCCATAGAAACAACTGGCATATGCATTCCTGCTTTATAAATTGTTCTGAGTAAACGTTTAAGCTAAATAAAATTCCACATAACATGTATTTATGTTAAGCTCTATCAGTAGCAGCCAGAATAAATGGGTTAGATGACCCAAGTCCTTCTCAAGATCCCAAATACATAACAGGCACTTTGACTGAGACAATTTTGGCTCTTGTTGCATAATATTTTCTTACTGTTACTTAAACACAATTTTTCATGTCTGTTTAAATATTGCTCAAATTAAGTTATCCTTTTGGCTGTCTATTCAGGAGGTTACCAAAATGTGAAATGTGTAACCATATGTGAAAAATAACTTGCAGCATCAGATTTTGTCGGTATTTGAGATGCTGCAAGGGTTTTTTTTTCATCCATCCATATATTTGTTCAGCCTGTTGAATCTAGTTGTAGAATTGCATAATTCCAAAAGTATGGAGCACAATAAAGGAATTTATCCAATCAACTGCGGGAAACGCTCACAACGGGCCAGTTTTGAACATAAGAACATACGAAACTTGACAAACAAGAGTAGACCATTCAGTCCACCATGCTCATTTGTTTAGCCAAGAGCTGAATTGTCCAAGTATCTCATCCAGATTGTCAAGGATTCCACTTCAACTACATGACTCAGCAGTTTCTTACAGATTCCTAGTTAAGTGTTTTCCATTATTTTAACATAAGTACCATAGGTAGCATAAGTACCAAAAGAAGAGCTCTCACCGACATGGGGTGATCATGCAAACTCAGTAAAGAGCCTGCTGGACCAGTGAAGCACCAGTCACAGCTGCTGCAACACCACATAGAGCAAACAAAATTGTATGTGTTTAGTCAGTGTGTGGCAACCCAAATTTAGAAATCCAAATTTAGTTTGAATGTTCTTCTTGTGCCTTTATGATTCTCCCTGAGTTGAGACCTTAGAGAGCCAGAATTCTGGGCTGGTGTCAGCATGAACCTAAGAAAAACTGTGCCTCCAAAATGGCCACTAAGCCAAGCATGACTTATCTGTCCCTGTTAATTCATCCACCTGGCCAATTGCAGATATCTGAAGCTTATTCTGGCATAACTGGGTGCAAAGTAGTTAAGAAATCTGACATAAAAAGAAAGGAGACTACATTAAATTCTTCAGGCTTGTTTGTTTAGCTAATAGTTAAGATGCCCCAATATTTCAGCCAGATGCTTCATAAAGATTGTCAAGGTTTCTGCTTCAACTACTTTTTAAAAGGACATAAGTATATACTGCAAGTGCAGAGGAATTGAATAAACCTCTGACACTATCAGAATTACTAGACTCTATAAACTCATTTCAGAGTGGGAAAGCACCAGGTCCTGATGGTCAAGGTCCTTTATAAAAATTTATAAAAATTTCAGTTAAGTTAGGTCCCCTCTTATTAGCAACATTTATGGAAGCCAGAGACAAAAAAGTCTACCTCGAACTTTTCTCCAAGCATTAATTACCGTTTTTCCGAAGTCTGTTTTCATACAGACCAATCTCACTTCTGAATAATGATGTTAAGAAACTCTCTAAAAGGACATAAGATTCATTTTCTAAATCTGCCTTCTCCAATACAAACTGACAGAGATCAGTAGTGTATGAAAATGTTGTCCTTGTTAAAATCATACATTCATCCATTCATTTGAACCTACCCCAGCATCAATGAGTGGCAAGCAAAAGTGATTCCAGGATGGAAAACCAGTGCACAATATGGCACATTGACACATATAACCACTAACACACACGCAGGGGAAAGTTCTCTTTTGGACAGAGAAAAAACTACCATGGAGAATTTACAAACCGAGCCAAAGTCACCAAACTGCAACATTCTATCAGTTATCATTGTACCACCCAGTTCTCTACATGTGTAAGCATTTTCCTGACTCCATCTGCTCAAGTAATGTACCCAGTTTACTCACTCAGCATCCCAAGAGACACATCTCCTATATCTCCAGTTGCATCTCCCTCCATTATTCACTGTGCCTGCCAGGACACCCAGTAGAGCCACATGGAAGAGGCAGGGAGGCCTGCTGCAGTTTATCACTGCCTCCTGAGTTACTGATCCCCTGTACATCCCCCTTTTCTATGCTGAAGAGCAATGCCAGATATTTCCTTTATTTTTTTAAATCGTGCAAACCAAAAAACAACAATCATTGCATATTTTCTTTTCACAATTCAGCAAAGAGCTCTGTGAAAACCTGTGGGACTGACTCAGATTTTTTTTCTTTTTGCAGTGTTGTTGAATTTCAAGCCTTTGACTTTAAAAAAATAGCCCCTCTTATTTGACCCATTTCCAGAGGCTTTTTTCAATGGTATTAGCTGCTGGCAGCCCCAAGCACTTCCTTCTGAAAATGACTTGGAATTGCAGCCTGTGACCTTGATCCCCCAAAGGAGCCATCCAGGCTCAGGTAACTCTGAGGTGAATTGCACCGTTTCATCTTGTTAACTTCTGCAACTGGCGAACCGTCTCTGGAATTGCAATGACAACAGAAGAGGTGTGGATGTGCCCTGTGTATCCTGACAACCTAGAAGACATCCACAGCATTCACATGGCCTCCCCTCCGGCTTTTCCAAAAACACTGCCAAGTGGAAAAGGCTTTGTGTCTGCTGCTTAGTTCATGTCTGAAACAGATCCGCACACTGGTGGATCTATCAGTCTGTCAATCCATTGATTTAACTAGTCAACTAGTTTTTTTTTTTTCAATACAGAATTGCAGTGCACCAAAGCAGTGCCAGAAGAGCCAAACCTGCATGGAACAGCACACCCACGCCACTTCACATGGAGCAGATTCTGATAGCATGCCTTCCTCACATGAATATTTGGACAACGTGTGAACTCAGCTCACAGAGGTGGAAAGCTACCCACCACTGCACTCAAAAAGACACAGAAAGACTGAAAAAATGGGGAATATGGGTGGCATACTTGCACAATAGTTTGCCCTATTACTGTAATAGCTTGGTGTGGGGTCTGCTTATGGCTCAGGCATTGTACAACACAATTCTTAATATGCATTTCCAACCAACACACAACATGTTGACACTCTTCGTTAATATGATAAATAAGAATGTATAAAATTTAGAACTTCATTTAACATAAGAGCATTTGACAAATGAGATGGGATTATTCAGTCCATCAAGCTCCTTTCTTTGGCTAAACTCTCCCAATATCTGCTTCATCTACGTGTCTTGGCAGTTTGCTCCAGATTCCCACAACTCCTTCTATAAAGAAGAGCTTCCTGGCTTCATTCCTAAATTCACTTGACCTTAATTTCCACTAGTGACCTCAGATACATGATTGACCCTTAAACTCAAAGAATTCTGCTGGATCTGCCTTATCAATGCTTTTGAACATTTTGAAGACCTGGGTTAGGTCACACCACAGACTCCTTTGCTTGAGACTTTAACTCTCTGTGCCTGTCGCAGTAAGCCGCGTCCTTAAGTACTTGGATGCACCTGGTTGCTCTCCTCTGCACAGCCTCAAGTGCTGCTATGTGTGTTTTGTAACGTCGTGACCAGAATCAGCAGAAAACAAATCAAAACTTGAGCTCCTTATTATATAGTGTCTATCTATCTATCTATCTATCTATCTATCTATCTATCTATCTATCTATCTATCTATCTATCTATCTATCTATCTATCTATCTATCTATCTATCTATCTATCTATCTATCTATCTATCTATCTATCTATCTATCTATCTATCTATCTATCTATCTATCTATCTATCTAAACAAGCTTGATGAGGTCAAAACATTTCACCATTTGTAGTCCAAGACTAATTTCTTATGTACCCTACTCCAGAGAAGTCTTTAGCATTCTGTTGTTTGAATTTTGAGAACAATTTCTTTAAAGTTTTGGTTCCAAGTTTCATTGTTCCTTGTTTTTTTTTCTTTTAGACTTTTCTATTTTTTCCTAAGCTCTGGTTTTGTGTTCATCTCCTAGTGTTATATCTATACATTTCCATTTAAGTGGAGATATTACTGCAAATCCTACTTTTGTGTTTCTTTCTGTTTTGCAAATTGGTTCTTTGCTCATTTTTTCCTCAATTATCTCTTTATTGTTTTCAATAAACTTCACATGGTGTAAGGAGATATATACAGTATTACAGTATTTTTTACCTAAAGTTAGTTCTTGACTAATCACGACAAACCTGAGGTTTCTGCTGAGGGTTTGTCTCCCCTTTTTGGTATTTCAAGAATTGACATGTGCACCTTGTTCACCGTCCATGTGACATTTTCACGTTCTATCCATGTGTAATCGGATTTTTTGTGGATGGTCCAGTTTCTTTGTTCAGACCCCCAAAAGACTATCACTGTTCATTTCTGGCCACGCCTATTTCCTCAAATCACAAACAGTATTGCATGACAGCAACAATTACCCAGCCATCAAATCAGTATGATATGCATTTATTTTCTTTACGTTAATACTGAAACTTATCCCATTTTGCTTTTTACTGGGAATTTATCTGGGGGTTGCAGAATTCATTTACAGTGATCCCTCGCTATATCGCGCTTCGCCTTTCGCGGCTTCACTCCATCGCGGATTTTATATGTAAGCATATTTAAATATATATTGCGGATTTTTTGCTGGTTCGCGGATTTCTGCGGACAATGGGTCTTTTAATTTCTGGTACATGCTTCCTCAGTTGGTTTGCCCAGTTGATTTCATACAAGGGACGCTATTGGCAGATGGCTGAGAAGCTACCCAACTTACTTTTCTCTGTCTCTCTTGCGCTGACTTTCTCTGATCCTGACGTAGGGGGATTGAGCAGGGGGGCTGTTCGCACACCTAGACGATACGGATGCTCGTCTAAAAATGCTGAAAGATTATCTTCACGTTGCTATCTTTTGTGCAGCTGCTTCCTGAAACGACATGCTGCACGGTGCTTCGCATACTTAAAAGCTCGAAGGGCACGTATTGATTTTTGACTGAAAATCAAACTCTGTCTCTATCTCTCTCTCTCTCTCTCTCTCTCTCCCTGCTCCTGACGGAGGGGGTGTGAGCTGCCGCCTTCAACAGCTTTGTGCCGCGGTGCTTCGCATACTTAAAAGCCAAATAGCACCATTGATTTGTTTGCTTTTCTCTATCTATGTGACATTCTATGCTCCTGACACACACTCCTTTGAAGAGGAAGATATGTTTGCATTCTTTTAATTGTGAGATGGAACTGTCATCTCTGTCTTGTCATGGAGCACAGTTTAAACTTTTGAAAAAGAGACAAATGTTTGTTTGCAGTGTTTGAATAACGTTCCTGTCTCTCTACAACCTCCTGTGTTTCTGCGCAAATCTGTGACCCAAGCATGACAATATAAAAATAACCATATAAACATATGGTTTCTACTTCGCGGATTTTCTTATTTCGCGGGTGGCTCTGGAACGCAATCCCCACGATGGAGGAGGGATTACTGTATACCATTATTCTTTTACTTTAAAGTAGTTCAAATTATTTTACTTTTTCCCACAACTCAAATCTTGGAATTCTTGTGTCTCACAATTTGGTTTATATGTTGCTGCAGAGTTGCTGTGGAGTGACGGGGTCAAGCTAAGCATTTTGACAAAGGTCTAGTGGTATAAATTTGAGTTCATTGGACTTGGAGCTGACAAATACGAAGTAAAGAATAAGAATGTGTGTTTTAAACTTTGGGATTACGACTACATTTTAGGATTTTGGTGACAATTTCTTTTTCTGGTCTTCAGCTCTTGTCCTTCACCATGGGCACAACACAAATAAGGCCAGTTTAGTTCCAATTGCAAATATGCTTAAGTGTGACACTCTTTCTCATTCATCCCTCGGTCCTTTTGAATCATGTATCTAATTTCTTGACTCTTACGCCCTTGGTTCTTTGAATGTTTCACTTTGTATTTATTTATTTTTTAACCTTCTTCCTACCTTTACCAGGTGCTGCTCTTTTGGACCTTTTTTCCCAAAACTTGCCATACACCATCATTGTCTTAACCTGCATGCATGTATTTTTTTCTACTATTGCGTCATCTTTGTTTTTTGCCATCTTCCAACCTACCTGTCTTTCCTGAGTTCATGAAATAAAAGCCACTTTTTGTCTCCTGCCATTGAACAGCAGGCTTGCTGTGTGGAGCTTGTACAGTAAAATGTGAGATTTTTTAAGAAGACGTTTGTAAAGAGATAGCATTTCCAGCTGATTGACAGTCAGACTCAAAACACTTGCCGGCTGCTTTCATCATCATCATCAGTTTTTATATATTCAGCACCATTTCTGGCAAAATGACATCCCAGCATAATACAAAAAAGTACATATAGTAAAAAGCATTGCATTCTTGCAAGAAAAATATCGAGAGACAAAGTCAGAGATGGAAATGACAGAGTGCTTATAATTCTTATCTGGAGTAGTAGAGACATGTGACCCGGTGACAACTTATGTTCTGTCAGGGCACACTAAAGAGTGTCTCCTGGAAAGTATATATAGTCATGTGAAAACCAGCACACCTAATGGAAGTTGTTAACTTTTATTGACATATTTGATCTGGCAAACATTAGATCTTCATGCAGACAGTACCTACTGTACATTTAAAGGGTGCACACTTGAACCGATGACACATTAAATTGACATGGTGTACTCATTCTTATAATCAGAATTAATAAAAATGCAGACTTGTCACGTGGGTCAGTACACCCCTGCATCTTATCCCCACTTAAAATTCATAAAATTAGAATCAGGTGTTCCAGACCTTCGTAGGGTGTGTGCAGATGGACCCTGTCCTGTTTAAACTACAGATATCGAGGGGCTAGTGTTCTCTTTGTTGTTGAGGTGTCTGGTGTTATTATGCTAAGATCAATTCTTTCCTTCTTGCTCCTTTCATAATTTTAAACACTTAAATCATGTCTCTTTTCTCATAACTCATAGCTTGGAATCCTAGTCACTCTTCTCTGGACTTTTTCCAGTGCTGCTATGTCTTTATTGTAGCCTGAACACCAAAACTGCACACAGTACTCCAGATGAGGCCTCATCAGTGCATTATAAAGGTTGAGCAGAACCTCCTTGGACTTGTACTCCACACATCAGGGCGCTATGTAAGCGAATATTCTGTTTGCTTCTGAACACTGTCTGCTTAGAGTCCACTATGACTCTTAAATCCTTGTCATAAGGTGCACTCTCGATTTTCAGACCGCCCATTGTGTATTCAAACCTAACATTTTTACTTCCTACGTAATACTTTACATTTACCGACATTAAATTTCATCTGCCATAAATATGCCCAAGCCTGTATGCTGTCCAAGTCTCTCTGTAATAATTTAACGGATTCCAGATTATTTTCCCATCCACTTATCTTGGTATCATCTGCAAACTTAACCAGCTTGTTACTTATATTCCTATTCAAATCATTTATATATTAATTTAAAAATAGCAGCGACCCTAGCACTGACCCCTGAGGGACACCACTCTTAACGTCAGCCAATTCTGATAGTGTTCCTCGCACCATCACCATCATTTTCCTGCGTCTAAGCCAAATCTTGACCCATCTACACACATCACCCTGAACTCCCATTTCTTTTAATTTGATGCCCAACCTCTCATGTGGTATCTTATCAAATGCTTTTTGACAATGAAGATAAATTATATCATACACACTTTTCATATTGTATCCTTTATTTGCTTCCTCGTGCAATTTCAGCATATTTGCAAAACAAAATGTTGACTGTTCAGAAAAACTCTTTCCCTTAATAATTCCTTCCATTAATTTACCTGTGATACACATGAAGCTTACTGGCCTGGAGTTACTTGGATCTGCCCGGTCACTCTTTTTATATATCGGGATAACATTTGCTATTTTCCAGTCCTTAGGAAAATCTCTAGTGTGTATACACATGGGTGGACAAAAGTAAGTTTATAGTTGGAAAAAGACATACAAGGTATGATTATTACAATAGCTTTATTAACTTGGTAGCTTTATTAACTCAAAAGAATGTCACAATGGCACAGTTCTCTAAGGTACAACCTCGTAAGTGCTCAAATTGCCGGCCTTGCGTACTCACAACTGTAAACCTATTGTTTCCCACCCCCGTATTTGTACGGTATATGTGTGTGTGTACTCGGTAACCTTCTTAAGCATTGCAGGATAAATAGCCAGTATTAACCCGTGATGGCCCCTTAGGTCTTTAGGTCTATGGAGAATTAACGAGTGACCAGCCATACCCCACAAGAATCTCTTTCTATATGTTAACTTTGAATATTGAGAATTGTGTGAGAAAATCAACAGAGAGCAGTAAATGTCGATCCACATCATTTTTCTAAAACTGAACAAGTGTGTGGGTACCATATTTTATTTTATATAGCTACCTCAAAAAGCACACGGAGTAATATGTAAAAAAAAAAAAAAATTAAACACTGGAAAAATGCAGTATTCAATTTGTACTTCACCTTTTGCAGCTCTGCCTCTCAAAGCACATTAAATACTGTTGACTGCATTAAAACATTTCAGAGTCAGAGAAGAGCTGCATCATCAGGCATCTGTGGACAAACACAAAGATGGAGACACCCATTCAGCTGTTGAGAGTCAGGCTAATGTTCATTGCCCATTCTTGGGTCAAAGATTAAAACTGACCAGGAGCTTTCTCACTTTTCATAGTCTGGCCTTTTTCGTTATTAGACTTGTATTGTTTAACTGACTGGCTGGTGCCAGTGATTTGCAAAGAGGAGACTGGGTGGGCTCTGTTCTCAGCAGGTGGCAGAGCAATGTATGAAATGTGACATTTCTCTGGTGCACCTTCTGCAGATGGAGTAATCGCCTTGCTTGTAGAAGATGTCCTTGGAGGTTTTGAACCGTACAACTCCAATTGTGGAAACTGGCAGCACCCGTCCAATCAGCTGTTCTTTTGGGGTTTGCTGTTGCTCTGCATCCTGATTCTTCTAACAGCTGTGTCATGAAGAGCGAGAAGTTTCCTGTGATGAATTAGTGTAAATGAGTTTCTAATCACCTAGTGGCTCCAGAGACGTAGCCAGTGCTTTGGGCAGGGAACGAGGCATTTCTCTTCCCCACTGTGCAGTCTGGAGAAGTCTGTGATTCTGTGGGTTCAAGAGCAGAGGACTTTGGGGGGGAAAATAGGGGGTGGGGATGGTGGAACAAAAACCAGATGCGGCAGAGTGCGACGTGTACTTGCGCGCGGGAATGCAAGCTAACAAAAGCCGCATTGTCCACCAAACTCGTAATCAGCAGCGCCTGCTCTGGCTGTGCTTGTTTGGTAAACTTCAGCGGCCTCATCAGAGGGTCTTGTTTATTAGAAGCAGAGCCGGGCTCCCGAGTGAAGCTCAGCAGCAAGTGCCCACAGGAGCCCGGCTCTGCTTTTAATAAATAAGCAGCTCTGATGATGCCGCCCGGTGAGTGGACTCTTCTTATGAAGAGCAGCATTTGACTTAAGGTCACACTGCTAGAAGTACTCCTGTCTGATGTTGAACTGCCATTGCTGCATGCATAACAAGGGCTCTCCTTCATCTTCACGGGTGACAGCGGTTTCTATTTGGCCTTCTGTTTACCTTCTCAACTCATTCCCATGCCTAACCATGGTGCTTGATATTGGAGATACTGGACAGCAGATGACAGGTTCAAAGCCCAGCATTGACTCCTTGTGACCTCTGATCTACTCACTTGGAAGGGAGTGTAGTTGTTAAGCCAGTGGTATATTAAAATTAAAATATGAGGCTTTTCCATTTTTTGATGCTTAGTTGATTCATAAGATAGATAAAGGCATTATAATCAGAGAGACAGATAGATAGACAGACAAAGGCACTGTGATAGATAGATAGATAGATAGATAGATAGATAGATAGATAGATAGATAGATAGATAGATAGATCTTTATTTGCCCCTGGGGGGGAAATTTGGTGTTTAATGTTTAAAATTAGTTTGTATCTAGTGTTACTGTTTTTCTATTTTATTTCTTTTGTACCTTTTTTGAATATTTGTGAAGCATTTTGAACATGGTAAAAGCACTATAAAAATAAATGCATTATTATTATTATTATTATTATTATTATTGTTAATATTATTATTATACTTAACTTTAATAAAATGTTCCCTGTTGGACCTGTGGTCTGCACCTCTTTTTGATATTTTGTGTTCGAAGTAATTATTGGTGAATAACTTAAATTGAATTATACTTTTACATCCTGATGGTGGAGACCTGGCTTTGCATGCAGTGTATCCATTTACTAAACTAAACTAAATTCACTTATTCAGATTTAGATAGATAGATAGATAGATAGATAGATAGATAGATAGATAGATAGATAGATAGATAGATAGATAGATAGATAGATAGCACTGCACATGTCCCCACATGAACAATATATACTTTAAATATAGATATACCCAACGTAATCATCACCTGAACAAATCGCATTGGGTTTCGAGTCCTATTATATGGAGTATCTGTTTAGTATGGTCTGCCGCACTCTCCCTCAAACATGTCACGTCATGTGAGTCCTGATTTCAATTTTCCATGTTACATGATGTAATTTCATGGAAAGATACAGGAGACTGTAAGTGTTTGTTTCAGAGTGTTTGCAGACACCAGGCTAGCCGCTGATCTCAGTGAATCTACCAATCCAAGTGAAGATTTTGGAAATGCTTCTTTATGCTTCTTGTATATCAGAGCCCTATTCAGAGATCTTGGCTGACACCTCTGAGGCAACTGGCCATTTTGCTGCCCAAATGCAGCACTAACAGATGTCCTATCTGTGCATGAAAAGGTGCCAAGCTGAGCTGTGGTTGGAACCCAAGCTTCCAGTGAATGGCCAACTCCACACCCTAATTAGAGCATTGGCCGCCATTGTAAAAGCTGTGAGCACTCAGAGGGTACTTTAAACATAATAATACTGATTATGATTATAATAATAGATGGTAGCCATGCTGCGAGGAATTCTTTCTAATTACAGTCATCACAGCACTTCAACAAATGACTTAAACTTGGGGTGTGCATCCATTCACTATAAACCATAGAAGAGATTATCTGAGCAGCAGCTGATCTTTGGTGCTGTGAATCTAGGCACTACTCATTTCGCTTTACCGTTACACTCTACGAAATATATCACTCCTTCTATATTTATAATAAAAGCTTTATTATATGTCACTTGAAAACACAATAAATTCTAATAAAATCTATCTATCTGTCTGTCTGTCTGTCTGTCTGTCTGTCTGTCTGTCTGTCTGTCTGTCTGTCTGTCTGTCTATGTATGTCAGTAAATTAATTAATTTAAGAATTGGCTAGTTTCAGCATAATTTAAATTTGATTTATTTTTTTCTTCACAAATTGTGTTGTATTTTACTGTTATTCTTATTTTAATTTCCATAGAAATAATAGTTGTTGAGCTTTACTCATACACTTTTAGAACTGTTCATACAGTTTTTCATAAATATTTTGATACTCTATCATTTCATGTTTTTTTTTTGCATTTCTTCATTTAAACAATAATTTTCTTTCATGTACATTTTCATTTTTAAAAATTTAGACTTTTTAGAGTTTTTTTTTGTAATTGGCTTGGGTTTAGTACATTGGTTGAGTTAATGTAATAAAAATAACAACATCGAGAAGAATAACAATAAATTCATTTTTGAATCTAATGGCATCTGACACAAGACACAAACCAGCCCTGAAAAAGGCTCGCTCTCACACCCATAGAAAAGAGTATAATATATAGCATAAAAAGGAAAACCATGCAATGTATCACATAATGAATTATAATAACAATAATTAGATTAGTTTAGATTAATTTAATTAATCCCAAGGGAAATTCTGATTCATACAGCAGTGGAAACATAAGAAATAAAGATACAGGCTCACAGGACAAATAGTACATCCAATAAATAAATAAATAAAGTTAATGAGTACGTTGGGAGGAAGCATTGAATTGCTTGAGAGCAGTGGGCAGAACAGACCCCCAGAGGGGCTTCTTAACACACTGTGGTGGAATGAGCCAGTGGCTAAAAGTGCTCCAAGACAGCGCCTCCTGGAGGGGATTTTTCATGATGTCATGCCAAATTTGCCACCATCCTCTTTTCTGCAACTGCTTACAGTGTGTCCAGAGTTTTCTCTGTAATGGAGCAGGCTTTCCCGATTAGTTTGTTCAGGCATTGTGCTTCTTTTGTGCTCAGTTTTCATCCCCAGGAGACTACAGTGTAGAACACCACACTGGCTACTATGGACTGGTAGAACATTTCCAGAGGTTTGCTGCACACATCAAAAGACTTGAGTTTCATTAGCAAGTACAGTCTGCTCAGGCCCTTTTTTGTACGGTGCCACTGTGTTGTCAGACTAGTCAAGTTATTTCTTTCTGTAATCCTCCAAGGAACTTATAGCTCTGCACCATATCCATCTCCTCTCTCTAAATGGTGACTGCTCTCAGAGGCTTCGTGGAAGTCCACCAGCAGCTCTTGCTGCTTTTGAGCTGCAGGTTGTTCTCACTGCATCACAAGACAAATCCTCCATAATTTTCCTGTACTCTGTCTCATCTCTAGTATTAATGCAGCTTGTGATGGAGAAGTCATCTGAAAATTTCTGTAGGTGGCAATTCCTGCTATTGTGCCGAGGGTCTTTTGTGTAGAGGGAAAATAGGAAGGGAGACAGGACAGTTCTGTGAGGTGTTCCACTATTACACATTTCTGACACAAAGTCCCTCAGCCTCTCAAACTGCTTTCTGTTGGTCAGGTAGTCCATGATCCAGGAGATTGTGGGGGGTATCAAGATTCAAAGCCTTCAGCTTTTCCCCCAGTTGATGAGGGGAAAAAATCAAAGAACATGATCCTGACTGCTTTGTCCAAAGTGGGAGTAGGCTCTGTGGAGCATGTAGATTAGAGCATCCTCCACACGTATATGTGGCTGATAGGCAAACTGAAGAGGATCCAGATGTTGTGAAACTACTAATAATAAATAACTCAAGCATATAAAAGAATACTGTTTCTGAAGCAGATTATGTTAATGAGTGTAAAGTTTAATGAATGCACAGACCATTGTGATGTATTAAGTATTAATTGATCTTCATTGCTGCATACATAACTCTCATTTTTTATACATTTGGCTTCCTTGGGATTATTTTAGGTAAGGAGAGATGCCACTCAGCTGTCCTCTCCTGTTGCTATACATACTGTATGTACATATGTCTGTGCATAGATAATATAATCCAGTAACACGGCTACGCTGTTCCAAACACAAGTATCCTAATGTAGGTGGAATATCAGGTGGCTTTTGTTCAGACAATGTCTCTGTATTTCCCAGCTGTCCATCTCTTTATTTTCAAATTTAACTTTAAATAATGCCATTTGTAAGTCTGATCTCCATGTGACAAGATCAGCCCTCCATGCCTGAATGCAATATAAGAGGATGAGTGTGAGTGAGTATCCACCAGGTATGGCCTACAGTGGTACCACTTGTTCATAATAAGTTTAATTGGAGGCTTGTTTTTGGTTGTATTTGGACTCTATTATTACTTTGACTTCTTGTTTTTCTTTTTTTATATTGACACGTCCTTTGACTCTCTCTCATGTAGTCTTTAGCAGTTTTTTTTTATTTTCTAAACCACTTGAATTTTTCACTTTATAGATACGGCCTAGCGTGGCACACTTCCTGGGAACTCTCTGTGTGGAGTTTGCATGTTCTCCCCATGTCTCTGTGGGTTTCCTCCGGGTGCTCCGGTTTCCTCCCACAGTTCAAAGATATGCAGGTTAGGTGCATTGGCAATTCTAAATTGTCCCTAGTGTGTGCTAGGTGTGTGTGTGTGTGTGTGCATGTGTGTGTGTGTGTGCCCTGCGGTGGACTGGCTCCCTGCCCGGGGTTTGTTTCCTGCCTTGCACCCTGTATTGGCTGGGATTGGCTCCAGCAGACCCCCGTGACCCTGTAGTTAGGATATAGCGGGTTGGATAATGGATGGATGGATGGATGGATGGATGGATGGATGGATGGATGGATGGATGGATGGATGGATGGATGGATGGATATGGCCTAAAACTAACGCGTGGCTCCTTATATTGCAGGGCATACTGACACATGCACACTTTATGACTGTTGAGGTAGCGAGCATTGCAAGCGCATCAAAGAGGCAGAATGCCCTTCTGTAATAAACTAATATTTTTTGTGCAGATCTTAGACTTACTAAAATTAGGGAAAACAACGAGGCTGATTAAGCATTGAGTTCACTAAGACATACAAATAAGCCTGTAATTTAGAAGCCTGATAGCCCTGTGAGTCCCGTCATAGATGAGTAGTCATGAGTGACATCTGCTCACATTGGCCTGATGTCTTTTTTCAGGTTAATTTGTTTCCCCTTGCTTTTTTTTTCTTTATGTGTTACAGTGGCTAGCATTGCTCCTTCACTGTTCTGAGTTTAAATCTTTAAAGCTCTGCCTGATTATTGCTTGTGAAAAGTTTGCCTTTCCTCCAGTTTCCTTAACACATTTCCAAAGATTTGTAAGTTAAGGTAATAAGTGACTTTAAGTTAGCCCTTTGTGAGTGTGCCCTTCATCGGACTTGCACTGAATCCAGGAGGTGCTTGATGTTGCTATGATCAACTCTCACCTCCTGGACCCTGAATAATAATAATAATAATAATAATAATAATAATAATAATAATAATAATAATAATACATTTTATTTATATAGCACCTTTCCCATGCTCAAGGCACTTACAGAATAAATAAAGAACGGCAGAATATACAGTATATAGCATTGTACAAACCAGATAAATAAACAAGGAAGATTAAGACAGTAAATTTTGACAAGGGGAGACAAAAATAAAATTTATTTAAAACCTCCAGCAATTCCCTTTTAGTCACTTGCAACATACCCCTCTTTGAGATGTAATACACTTGTCCTAGCATTCCTGAACACCTTTCCTGTACTCATTTTTGTTACTCTGTCTAGAGCCTCTTGTGGTTTTTGCTGGATTTCTTTCTTGGTAGCAAATCATCTTCAACCCAGTCCCAATTTGAATTTTGGGAAAAACAAAAAGTCACAGAGAGTGAAATCTGGTATATACATGGGGTACAAAGCCAAGACCATACTGTACTTAGTCAAAAACTCTTTGACTGAAAGCGCACAGTGTGCAGGTGCGTTATCCCTGTGTAAAACTCATGTTTGCGTGCACGACTACTCCATAGACACCTCAGCAGTTCAAAGTAATGTCATGGATTAACAGTCTGTCCAGGAGGAACAAATTCTATATGTCAAGTCTGTCAATGTCAAAAAGCACAATCATCATTGTCTCTTCAAAATCCTCCATGATGGCTTGCAAAGCAAAATCACCAAAGTTACCTACATGACTGTAGAATAATTGCTAGAAATACATATTTAATCAAATCAGCACAAGGCCATTCGGTGGATTGATTAATCAGACATGTAGGCCTATACGGAACCTAAAGGCATATTCAGTAACTACACCCAGCTCCTGTGTTATTGCCCAATTCCAAGGATTTCTGAGTTCCCCTCTCGTAAATGAAGAGCTTGATAATAAATGAATGTGTTTTGTCTTTTGTGTTTGCCTTCTTTTTACCTATGTCTTCTTATTATCTACTAGCTGTGTACGCCTGTGCTGTATAGTCCCAGAAACTATTGAAATTGTCAGAAAAAAAAACTGAAATGTAGAGATGTCAGGTAATTGAAAGGAACTACTCTGGGCATCTCTCTCCTAGGGGGTTTCATTTTGCCGATGTGCTCGGATTGTTTGTGCATTAGCAGCTGGAGGAAAAGTAAAAGCGATACCGTTTTGTCGATGTTAGCGGCTAAGAGACTTTGTCTTTCTTCTGAGGTTTCGTTTTGCTGCGCTGCTGGCCTCACTTGTGTTATTAGTGGCTAAGCGAGTTTTCTGTTTCCTCGGAGGCAGAGCCCTTACCCCGACTCCACCTCTCACTTCCAGGCCGGACAGACACACACACTTCCATGTGTAAACATTTATATATAAAACACACTGTAATAACAAGAGACAAAGCAGCATGATGAGTTGAGGTACCACTCTGGTAAGCCCAATTAATCATCTGAAAGAAAATTAAAAAGAACAAGTGCAAGAGCCAGTCTTAGAAAGTTAATGCTTTAAGTTAAACTCATTTTAGCATTTCCTTACTTTGAATATAATATAATTTTCTTTCATAGTCATAGACAATGGTATAGCCTTTTACCCTCTGTAAGTTAATAAGAGATAGACCTTTCTTACTATAAGATACAGTGTGTTAACTGAGTCAGTTGTTGTGTTAGAATAGGCCCCAGTGCTAGCTGGGACTGAAAGACCCTATTTATAGCATAGAAATGGGGTAGCATACAGTTTTCTGACATTTTAGAAGTGATTTCATAACGTTTAGAAATGGTTCAAATATATAAGCAGACTAAAAGAAATGAAATAAGATTTATAAGCTTTAAACAGAACTTCTCTTAAACAAGAACTTTTCCTTTTTTTGCTATATCAATTTTCTCTTTTTGTGTGAAGTTTTTTACTTTGAATTTTTACTAAATTTTGTAAAATGAAGATATTTTCTCTGTGGAATCATTTCAACGTGTCAAGCCTTTTCTGAATCCCATTTGCAAAGTAGAGCTGCTGCACTCTGGTAATTTTAGGTAAATGCAGCTACAACAAGAAAATCTGAATGGCGTTTTATTTAAAATCGCCTCTGAGCAGATGCTCCTTCTCCCTCAGACGCAGGTTCAGAAGTGAACTGCTACTTCCATTAGATGGCTGGCTTATATAGAGGGGTTGTGGAAGGTGTGGGACTTCCTGGGCTGGAGAGGAAGTGGATTCAAGTGTCTTTTTCCTGATGTCTTTCGCTACATCATAAGGAAAAGGGAGAATGTGTTAGCAACAGGGCCCCCTCTCGGCTCAGAGTGGTATTGCAAGAACCCTGTAGATTCCCCCTGCTATATGTGTGTTTTACTTTTATCTCATATGTAATTTTGAATCTGAATAGGATTTTTATGGTTTATTGTTGTTTTTCCTAGCATAAGTAACATAAACCTTTGTTTTTCCATTTTTGTCAGTCTTTGGTCAGTCTTCCTCATTTGCATGGCTCTTATTTATATATTGTTTTTAATGCTGTGAATCTCCGCCTTTCTGTCATCTGCAGGTTTAATGATGAAAAAGGATATGTGCTGTACCCCCAGATTGGGGACCGCCTGGACCTGATCTGCCCAGCGTCACTGCCCCCTGGGCCACACTCAACGGAAGAATATGAGTATTACAAGCTCTACCTGGTGAGCACGAGGGAGCAGGCAGAACGCTGTGAGATTATTGGAGCCCCTAACCTTCTTCTGACCTGTGACAAGCCAACGAGCGACATGCGCTTCACTATCAAGTTCCAGGAGTACAGTCCAAATCTCTGGGGACACGAGTTCAAGACACAGCATGACTACTACATAATCAGTAAGGACTGTTTTCTTTTTTTTCTGAAAACAAGGATGAGGTTACGGGGCATGGAGTTACTTGCATTGGTGTTTGGGCTTTTGGTTAACAGCCAAAATGGAATGGAATGATGTGACGTCTGTGAAAAGATGTAAGATAGTAGGAGTTGGACATATGAAGTCCGTGAATGGGCAAATACAGTCTCGGCTTGTTTCAGCCTTGAAGTTTATTTGCTTTGATTGAAAAAGAAAGCTTAGCACTTGATGAAAGACTCCAGTAACTCTAAGACATGGAATGATACACCATATGTCCTGACCACCTGAGTATGCCCATAGGTGCATTGTGATTACATCTGTTTTCTACTGTGAATCTTCATTGATGTAGTGCAGCTTCTTCCATCTTTGAACAGGGCCTCATCCTTTATTAACATCCTTCTTCAGGTTAGGGTGTCATTAGCTCTGTTCCAGAGATGGATTTGACTGAAATGTATCACAGACCACTGAGTCCAAAATAAGAGGAGGTGTGTTATAAGTTTCCAGGTTGACTCTTTTGACAAGCCCACCATGGAACTCCATATAAAGTCATTTCATCATGTGTCCTTCATGGCCTGTGTCCCTGAAGTTGACAGCATTTAACTCCTAGTTGTTTAGAATAGACTATATGGCCTGGTGGGTGACCCTGTTTACTTTAGGGGGCATTGATAAGCTGTCAACAAACCGAAATGATCACAAAAGTAATAAAAGAAAATTAGTTTCTTTTAATAATGAAACAAGTAAACTGTAACAGCAAGCAGGAAAAAATATATATAAAATGAGGAAACATAAGAAAAACTAAGCCTTCAAGCCTTCCTACAAACCCTCAGATCATCTGACTGATCAGCATACCCACAACACCTTGCTCTTTCACAATGCATTTTTACCCTTCACCATCTCCATTCTTCTGCCCTTCCATCCATCCTTTTGTCTACTGAGCCCCCATTACCAGCTATCTAATCTCTAAGCCCCAAAGGGGCTTCTAGGCTTGGGTCCATAAACTTTTCTTGTTAATCCTTTGTAAGTACTTCTGGGTTAACCAGGTACATTTTAAAGACCTGTTGCTGCCCTTAGTGACATCAGGTCTTCCTGCAGTTTCCCCATACTTCAGGTTGTGAATTGGCCGTGCCAAACTGACTGCTCTTACCAATACTCTTGTGAGTTCCCGAGGAGCCTTAATAATATCAATAAATCGATTGTTGGGTTTCAATTTCTCCATGAAGTTCCAAACTCAATGGCTCATTTTATGACTGTATACATAATCTTATTCTAAAGAGACCAAGCTAGCTGAATCCCACAGGCCTCCATTTCAATGATGTCCTGTCTAAACCTGAATTTAGTCACCTTGTTTACTTCAGATTAGGCTGTTGACCCAGTGGGTGCCAAGGATGAGCTCATTTTCCAGCCGCAATGATTTTCTGGGATACATAAGCTCTTCAGAATGACACAAGGTGATTAATTTTAGGATACAAGATAGAGAATGCCACGGAATTGCAAGACTCTGGTGCTCTCCTGTTATCTACTGGAGCACACAAACAGATCTCAGTAAAACCCTGGGTCAGATGGAGGACCACTGAAATGGGTCTCAGATGTGCCGCTATTGGGTCACATAGTGTCTCCCGATCAACTCATGGTGAAAATTAAGCTTCCTGGACTTATCCATGTCACCTGCTGGGCCACATCACTTGTTGAAAATAAGGAGTTTTATAGCAGACAGAGGCGTTGAATCCTATTTTATTTTTTGTTTGATCCCTTGTCATGCTGAGCTATGCAGTTAAAGATAGGAGGCAGTGAGGAGTACACACTTGCTCCATCAGTCACGGTCTTATTTGTTCAGCATCGCCTTCTTACAGTAGTACGAGTTTGCAAAATTTATAAGCAATTTTGAATGCATTACTAATATTTGTGAATGCATTTCTCTGCTCCCAGGGGTTTAGTTTCCTGCCTATTTTTGTCACAAGAAATGTGGTGCATATGGGTTGTAAAAAGCAAAATCTGCAGCTCAGTTAATGGGGGCCTCACTTAAAGAACATTCTCCTCCTGGAAGTCTGTTTGCAGGAATTCTGAGATGTAGACTGGCTCAGTTAGACTAAATGGGAGGCACCCATGGCCACCAAAGTTCTATCATGTTAGCACTTCTATTGCTGTCAAATAGAAAAGACCATTTAGCTCAGTGATTGAACCAACAAAGCTCCAATTTCACACTGCAGCCATGAGAGTAGGCCATTCTGTGTCCCTTAGGTCTTCTTCTTCTTTTGGCTACTCCTGTTAGGGGTTGCCACAATGGATCATCTTTTTCCATATCTTCCTTTCTTCTGCATCTTGCTCTGTTAAAATAAACATGGCTAGAGATGCCAGAAGGTTGCAATGCCTTAACCATATATGTGTTGTAAGGCCTCTAGGACCTTTTCCATCTTTGTCAAGGGGAGTGCTAACCTTCTCTCCTTTCTATTCTGTGTCCTTCAGGTGAAACTGCATAAAGCAGTGAGTGACAGTTTTTAATCCCAGAGTGCTCTAATTTAAAACCAACCTCCCCATTTCAATTCTAGAGGTCCACAGTTCACACCAGCCACCCCCCACCTACCCTCCCAACCACGTCGTCGGACCTTCGGGGATTCACTCAGAGTAGGTTGTGTTGTCTAATGACCAATGGAATGACTCCCAGTTTATCCACATGGCTTATGGATGTTGGTCATTCCAAATCCTTTTGTTTTACAGCATTTCATTCAGTAATCCAGCATATAAACTGGGAATGATTACATTAATCTAATTTTTCCCTGATGTAAGATGCTTCTTTTAATGAATTATCTGGCTTGGGTTCAGACCAAGTGTGTCTGTCTGTATATTCTCTTTGTTCTGCGTTCTGCACAAATTTGGTGAGGTTCTGAGCAAAAGTTGTTTGTCTTCTATCATTGGCTTTGCCTGCTTGTAAACTTGAAGTGGCTTCACAACATTGAACCTTAGAAACTGCTCAAGCAGAATTCTACCAATTTTGGCTTCCAACCCAGGATAGCTAGTCAGGAAAACATTTTATTGTATGCTCAATTTTTTTATTAATCATGCTCGTCCATCAATTTTAATCATTCCTGTTTATTTGGTCATTTTTGTTTGGCCATTCCAATTTTGTCCATCCCGGGTTGGAGCGAGCCCTTGATAATGTGTCAGTCCCTTGTACATCTCATTCAGGCTCACACCGAGACAGTTTAGAAAATTTGATCATTCTTACCTGAACCTCTTTGGGATTTAGAAAGAAAGAAAGTGGAGTACCTGGAGAGAAAAATGATATCACCAGGAGAAGAATGTGCAATTTCTACACAATGTCCAGGAAATGAAACTGGGTCATTGAAGCTGTTAGGCATTCTGAAAATTGGATTAAGCAATTTTAGAAAACGTAAGAGGACTTGAGAAAATGGGGCACACATTTCACTGGTGATTGGCTAGGTTCTTCTGCCACAGTATGACATTAAATCTCTGAATTTAGCTAGCTACCCATTGGCCCCTGTCTGCAGAAAAAGCAGAAACATATTATAACATTCTCAAGGCCACTTGATCCCGTTCAGGTATACAACTGTTGAAGTCTATCCTGGAAGCATTGCTCACGAGGCAGGAACCAGTTATAAGAACATAAGAAGAGGAGACCATTCAGTCCAACATCTCGTTTGTTTAGCTAATAGCTAAGCTGTCCCAATGTCTCACCAAGATACCATTTAAAGATTTCTGCTTCAACTGCATGTCTCGGTGGTTTTCTCCGGATTCCCACAACTCTTTAAATAAAGAAGTGCTTCCTGGCTACAGTCCTAAATGCACATCCACATAATTTGCACTGGTGTCCTTGAGTATGTGATTTACTCTTAAGATGAAAGAAATCTATTGGATCTACTTTATCAATGTCTTTGAGGACTTTGAAGACCTGGATGAGGTCCCCATACCGTCTTCTCTACTTGAGACTGCGTCTGTCTCAGCAGGATATATCCTTAATACCTGGGATGCATCTTGTTGCTCTCCTCTGGATAACTTCAACTGCTGCCCATTAATTGCAGTTAACTAACACAGACTTACAGTATATATTTGTGAGTTGATTCAAAAGAATTCTTAGATGCGCTCCTAGCACTTCTAGTGCTCCACTTTTGAGTCATAGTAGCTTATGAGGTGCGTTCCTGAATGCTATTAAATTCACAAAGATGATATTTTAGTGGATGAAATTATGATATCTGTGCATCTTCCTCACATCTCCAGGAGACTATGGTTGAATCTCGACCTGATCAGAGTCCTTCTGTATTTTATTTTTTTTTGCATTCTGGTGATCTCCAGCATCTCTGGTTTCCATCCATGCACCAAATATGTGCAGAATACAATATGAGGGAGTGTGGGTGCTGTGAATTGGCATCCGAAGCAGAGCTGATTCCAACTGGTTTACCTCGGCACTGAAATAAGTCTAGCAGGCTTCAAACTGGATGGCATTGTTGTGGTTGACTATATTGCTGCAATTGTGTGATAAAAACTAAAATTAATTTAAAAGTGGAAGATATTTTGATCTTCAAAAGTGTTCAGAGCTGGAAATGACTGTCATAGTCCTTATGTGCATGAGAATGTAGCATTAATGTACTGTATGTGTGTAAGCAGTGCAGGTGAAAAACACCACAGTGATTATCACCAGAAAAGGAGCTATATGAAGCAGTATTTGACTTTTTATTCAATATAAAACAAAAACATTGCTATAAAAAATCTTTTTTTACGTAATCCATTCATTTTTTATGGTGTTTGTTTTTACTTTGCAAAATCTATATCAAGGAATGAGTGAGTATGTGAGTACTTGGTGAGTGGCTTGCAGAACTAGAGCTGTCTTCTGTGTTGAGTTCTCCACCTCAGCCAACCTCCTCTGGGTAATGCAGTGCTGTTATGCAGTCATTCCCCAGATATAAAATTTAATGCCATCCCTAGGGAGAGTGCCAGCCTAAAATCCTCCACTTCTGCACATCAGACATGTCAACGTCACCTTTCATGACAAGAATCCTGAAGGGAATCTGTCATTGACGGTAAGTCAGACAGTTGAAAAAGTGAATCAGAGCCTTTTTTAAATTTTTTTTTTCTTTTGGGAAAATGGCAGTTTTGGTCTTTCCTCCTTCGGGAGATGAGATATGACAGAGCCCTCATTGGTAGACCCGAATAAGTACACCATAGTGGTGTAAATGGGATAGTTCTTAAAGCACTGAGAAGAAACCAGTGATGCCTTTGTCTTTTGTAGCTGTTTTCCCTGTCCACTCTCCACTCTGGTCTTCACTTGAGCTCATGTCCAGAGTCCAGTGTAACAGGTCACCTGTCAACACTCCTTCCATATTTGTTTGGTTTTACCCTTGCTGACTTTCTTATTTCTTTATTCTGCCTTTGTGCTTACCACAGAGATCACATTAACAACGTGCCACATGTCTCATATTTGAGTTGGGTGCCTCAGAGTATTTTCACAGACTCCTCCAATGGTGAGTGAAGTGAGCTGTGACGGGATGTTCCATCCTGTGTCCCATGTATGGTCCTTCACTGCGCCCACTGTTCTTCCTCTTCCCTCTGCTGGATGATTTTACTCGACAACAAACTTTTCCAAAAATTTTGCTTCCTGAAAAAGTTTGGGTTTTTATGATAGATGGCTTCAAGCTGAATACAAACATAGTTTCAGATTGACTTTGTCACAGAGATCAGAGAAACATGAAATTCACTTTAATCACCTCTTAATGATGCTGACACATTGCATTAGTTCAGCTGAGCTAAAATGTTTTTCTTCTGATTTTGTACTCAGTGTCTGATGCTTCTCATTGTTAGGTTATATAGTATGATGTGTGGAGTACAAGTCCAAGAAGGTTATGTTTAACCTTTATAACACACTGGTGAGCCCTCATCCGGAGTACTGTGTGCAGTTTTGGTCTCTGGGTTACAAAAAAAGACATAGCAGCACTAGAAAAGGTCCAGAGAAGAGCGACAAGGTTGATTCCAGGGCTACAGAGGATGAGTTATGAGGAAAGATTAAAAGAGCTGAGCCTATACAGTGTTTAAAATTATGAAGGGAACTAGTACGGTGTATTGAGACTGTTATTTTAAAAAGAATTCATCAAGAACACAGGGACACAGTTGGAAACTTGTTAAGGGTAAATTTACACACAAACATTAGGAGGTTTTTCTTCACACAAAGAATCACAGACACATGGAATAAGTGAGCAAATAGCGTGGTAGACAGCAGGATTTTGGGGACTTTCAAAACTCAACCTGATGCTATTTTGGAAGAATTAAGAGCTGAATGGCCTGTTCTCGTCTAGGTTGTTCTAATGTTCTAATTTCCCTCTTCAACAATAGTAGCATTGATGGATTCTGCTTGCCCTTAACACCATTTTTCCATCATTAAATTTCCCGGTGAAGACTTTCACCATGTTTGTCACTGACTGCATCAAGATTAGCAAGTTCAAGTGTGAATGCAGACAGTAAATATTTAGTGCCATGCTGCACTTCAGGGTTTTGTATGCCTGAAGCATGTTGTAAAGTAACTGGATGAAGTTTGGTGCTTTGTACTTGTCAAGTAACAGCATTCTTGAATGCCTTCTGTTGTGATGTGAGATTTTGCATATAACTTGATAAATATTTTGTATGTCTTTATTTGTAATTTAGGCAAAGCAATGTAATTTAGTGTTAGTAGAGAGGCATTCGTGTTTGTCCCCCCTTTACGACTGAGTCTTTTTGAATTTTACGACAGAGTTGGGGGTGTATGCTTTAAACCAGTTTGGCGAGTATTTCTCTGCTAAAGTCTTTCAACCCCCGCAAGGAAACTTTAGCTCAACAAATGGTTTTGGGGGATGGCAGGTATTAAGCTGTTCTATTTCTCCAGTCGTCTGAGGTATGCTTGTTTGGAATTGGCTTGTCTCAGAGGCCTTTAAGTACTATGATGCCCTATTGGCTCTAGGGGTTGGACAGAACATCTTTAAATTTACTTGCTTAACCTCACACTGTCTCTTGCTCTCTTACTAACCAACATATGATGAAGAAGTATCTCTTTTACCAAACTGATGAAGACCATCACACCATGAACTGAAAGAACAACACAGCTTAGCAGCTATATTGGAACAGGCATACAGCTTGTTCTGAAGAAAGCTGAGCACCAATGATGCCTTAACTAGAGACATTTTAAATAACTACAAGTCTGTGTGCCGCCTGAAACTAAACATCACCATTTAATCAGGTTGTACAGTTGCCAATATTCAAATGTACTTTGCATATTGTTTTTATTTATGATTATTATCAATAATACATTATTTTATGTGTAACTTAACTCCTGCTTGTCTTTTTACTATACCTAATTGCCTGAGTTTATAGACATAGAAGGGAAGGTGGGGAAAAGTTATATACTATAATACCTTATAAACAGTGGTAAGTCTGTGAGATTAGGCATTCTGACAAAGGCTACATATTAATAATACAATAGGGGAACATAGAGCAATATATTACTCTACCAAGACAAAACATCTTCCATTGTGATTTCCTCCGGCTCCACTAGCATACCTTCGAACTGCTTGTCATTAATGACGCGTCTAATTTGTGGACCAACAAAAATGCCTTTCTTGGTGATATCTGTAATTTGTGAAAACGTCTGCATCAAACATCTTAATCCATCATCTTCCCTGTTCATTGCTTTAACATTTTTCACCAGTCCAAGTTTCATTTGAAGAGATGGCAAAAATATTTTTTTTTGGGGCAGCAGGAGAATTATGTGCCCCACTTTTCTTCCCTGGAATCAAATGCTTTTGGAGTGGCCAGATCTTTTTTATGTAATGAGACTTTTCACCACAGCCATCCCATTTACAAATGACTCAACAATACTTGGCATATCTGAGCTGTATTCCTAGTAGCAGTGCCACTACTTTTAAATCAGCACAAATGTTCCAGCTGTAGTTGTTGTACTGTATGTGTATTCTTATAATATGAGGGGATATCATTAAAAAAGGTAACTGCAATAAAGTGATACTTGATAGGAAAATTGTTTTTTATGATCAGCAGGCCTGAACCTATTAGTTACACACAGAAGCGTTCAGGAATCAATCAATCAGTCAATAATCCATTTACCCAAGAGACTGATGCATTAAACTATTAATGTATTTTATATGGTGTCTTTATTTTATACCAGCGTTACAAAGGAAAATTACATTGTAATAAGTGTTCAAATACATTGAGTACCAATGCATGCAGCACTGATAGACACTCAAAGATGTAAAGATGGGTTTATGGCAAATATAACAGATAAAGAATCAGAACAGGTCATACTAACAGTTACAGCTGGAGCTTTAGCTGTTATCAGTCCATGTGTGTGTGGTAGTGACACTGTAATTCAGACTATGGACACTTGTCAGTAAAGCATCAGCCCCTACAGAGTCTGGAGGTAACTAATTGCAATCAGCCAACAGCGATGATTCATAAAATAACTACACTCAGAGCTGTCAACCTTGGGTTGCTGGTCCACATCTCTCAGAAGTATTCATTCCAACCAGTGTATTAATGAGGAGTCGATCTAGACCTGTAGGCCTAGACCCACGCTTGCTTTCCTTGTTTCTCCATTGACGGTGTTCAGCATGGCAAGCAGCCATTCTGAGTCTGCTCGGCATGTCTGTGGTTTGTCCTCTATAATTCAGGGCGGTATTAGATCTGGCTCTCGGACGTCTTACAGGTTGGGGCCACTCTTTAGCTTATTCCTTCCCAGAGGTCTTGAGATTTATCAGTGAGCCTGCAGGCCTGAATAATTGATTGACTGTGAAGTGGGATCGATGTGGCCCTCTCTGTGGCTGCGTTCAGTCAATACAGCGATTGCCAAGGGCGCACCACGTCTGTGTGTTACAGGAAAATTGCTTCCAGGGTTGAGAGAAAGTAAATAAATAATAAAATAAACAAAAACCTTTGCTTTGTGGTCCTCCAGGACTGTTTACAGGCCACATCTGACATATTTCACCATGTCAAGCAGAGAAGAAAAAGAGCAAAGAGGAGCACAATAGCCTCAGACAGACAGGGCTAAGCCAATCAGATAGATGACTGTGGCTTCTTGATAAGGAGGCAGATGTGTCATTTGGAAGCCCTGAAAATATGAACTTGCCGTGAATTGTCTTCTTCGCGCTTTTGGTCGGTTCCTACTTTGCAACCTTAACTGGCTGGGATAGTCCCTGGGACTGAATTGGGGTTTACACAATGGACATCTGCTATGTAATACAAGAACTAAGGTTCATATCCTGGCCAGGCACCCTCAGTGTGAAGTCTGCATGATTTAGGCTTCCTCTGGAGAGTCGTAGTGCCTTTTTTTATCCCAACGGCGCGTGTGTTAGTTACATCAGCATCTGTGTGGGAGTTGGGAGTGTACACTGTGATGACCTGACATTCCGTTTAAAAGTTTCTTGTGTTCTGTGTTGTTGAAACAGGCTTTTACTACCCCAGGCTAAGTGATGAAAGAAATGGACAAGGGCTCTGAATCCCAACTCGGCCATCATCCTTGTTGAGCTCTGCATATTTTCTCAGTTCATCTAGCTTTATAAGAGCACTCTGACTTCTTTCCTATATTTTGAAGACATTTATGATGAAGTCTCTCTAAGTGTGCCCTGTAATGGATGGCCCTAGTTCTGAATAGGGTCTGGCTTCTTGTGACCCTGTAATGGAGGCTTGAATTTGCACAGTGGATGCTTGGCTTTACTTTCCGGACAGTTTTCCAGAATGTACATGTTCCCAAGTGTTCCTGTAGTTCAAGTTCTGGTACATCTGTGTGCAGGCAGGAGATGTATGTTAGGTTATATCTGGGGACCCTAATTAGTTCTGATGTGGACATGTACAGTTTATGTCATAGCATCTGGCAATTAGATGCCTGCCTTGCACCCAGTGCTGCTGGGTTATGCTTCACCTTCCCAGGTTCCTGACTTCAAAATAGGGAGCTGATATGGACAAGCGGGTTTAAAAATGGCTATAGTGCGTCTCCTATTACCGCTTCTGTTGTAGTAAAATAGAATAAAAGCTTTTCCATGGGACAGGGATTCAATTAAATAAATAAATTTAAAAGGGTGGTGATCAGCATATACAATCAACCAGCAATAAAATCTAAATGTGAGCATTTTACAGACATGGAAGCTGACAGGTAAGCATGTGATTTAATATTTTTATCTGTGTGACTGCCTTGTGAGTGACGTTTGATTTTTCTTTTTTTTTTTTAGTAAACAAGGCTTAATAAGGTGTACTTGACATTTTTAAAGATAAAACGGCAATAACAAAGGTGTTGTACATTTTTTATAATGGCACAAGCATTTTCTGCAGTTATCTGTGGGAACCAAAACGAAAAAGCAGAAAAAATGATCACTGTTGCTCTTAAACTGCTCCCTTTATGATTTATTATTGTGTGCCCGATAGGTCTTAGTTGCAGCCCCGGTTGTAGTTAAAAAGGGTTACATACTGTATAGTGTAAAGTGAAAGGCACTATAAGACACCCACAATTCAAACCAAGATCCCCTTTCCATTCTGCAATGTGCTAATTTTCCAGCCTAATATGTTTTCTCCCTATAGCCATAGAGACCATTCACATTTTTATTTTCTAATCTAAACAAATTAAGAATTCAAAAGCTCCACTCATTTGGTAGTTTTCCACCTGGCAGGTGACAGAGTTTGCAGGGAGTCAACAGTAGGGTTTGACAGCCTATTGCCTGAGCCACTATACTACCAATGAAACACATTTTTATTATGTACAGAGCCACCATGCAACAATGTGAAGCATTTTACAGGGCAAATAAAGTTAAAATGCAAGATCAGATGCAAAAAGGTGCGATTGAAATGAGGCAACACCGCAAATCCACAAAAGTCACAATAGGCAGAGACACAGAGAGCAAACAGCAAGTATGAAAAGAGGCTAAAACAAGGCGCTACACCACACTCACTATCACAGTTTGAGTTCTGTCACAAATAATGACAAGTGTCCACAAACAAAAATAAAATGGATCTCTCTAACCTCTGTCTGCAGCTGGCTATACACAGGAGTCCTCTTGCACCTTCTGTACACTTTCACTGAGCAAATGATTAGGACTAATACTGGGTAAGGCCTCATTTGGCTCTCAACACAGCCCCAGTTCTTCATGCCCTGGGTTTCATAAGATGTTGGAAGCATTCCTTTGAGATTCTGGTCCATATCGACATGATAACAGCACACAGTTTCTGCAGATTTGTCAGTTGCACATTCATACAGCAAATCTCCTGTCCTGCCACATGCCAAAGGTGTTCTGCTAGATTCAGATCTGATGACTGGAAAGGCCACTGAAGGACACTGAAATCATGTTCAGGAAACCAGTCTGAGATGACATTTGCTTTGGGTAAATTGTGGCCATGAAGGGATCCATATGGCCAGCAACAATACATTAATGGGCCATGGCATTTAAGTGATGAGTGATTGGTATTAACAGGCCCAAAGTATGCCAAGAAAACGTTCCCAACACCATTATACCACCAGTCTGGACTATTGTCAAGAGGCAGATTGGGTGCATGGATGAATGCTGTTAGTGACAAATTCTGACCCAACTATCTGTGTGCCTTAGCAAAAATTGAGATTCAACAGACCAGGTTACATTTTTCCAGTTTATACCTGTCCATTTTTGGTGAACCTGTGCCCACTGCAGCCTCAGCCTCCTGTTGTTGGATGACAGGAGTGGGACCTCATGTGGTCTTCTGCTGTCGTAGCCTTCAAGGTTTAATGTGCTGTGCATTCTGAGATGCTTTTCATCCCACCACAGTTGAACCTGTCTGGCCATTCTACTCTGACCTCTGTTATCAGTAAGGTATTTTCGCCCACAGAACTGCTGTTCACTGGATATTTTTTATTTTTGCAAATCAAACCATCCAATCTGGCACCAACAACCATGCCATGGTGAGAATCCCTGAGATCACATTTTTTCTTCATGCTGGTGTTTGATGTGAACATTAACTGAAGCTCCTGACCTGCATCTGCATCATTTTATGTATTGCACTGCTGGAACATCATTGACTCATTAGACAATTGCATGGATAAGCAGGTGTACAGATTACAGGTGTGATTTCCGAGTGAGTGTGTATTTGTGGGATCAAGTGTGGGAGACGAGCAAGTTAATGAAGCCAAAGAAGGGGCACATTTCTCTAGCTCAACAAGCGATCAGCACTTGACCTAGCAGTTAATTCTGATGCCTCACAGCCACAGAGTCCTTGGTTCAAAACCCAGATGGGTCACTGTCTGACTATATACATTCTCCCGGAGGCCACATGGCATTTCTCTGGGTCATCAGGTTCACTCCCGTATCCCAAAGTTGTGGACACTGGCTTAATTAGCCATTCCAAATTGTCTATGTTTGTGGTCTGTAGTGAACTGGCATCCCATCCAGGACTGATTCTTGACAAAATAGGATGATTTGTGCATTTTAGCACATGCTTATCAATGAATACATGCTGTGAAGTGACTCACCCGGCGATGCCCCTCAGTGTCCTTGAGACCCAGCGCCCCCTGGAGGTATATAAGCTCTGGAGGGGCCTGTTTTTGTTTTTCTGCACTCCTCTGTTCTGCAGATGTTGTTTTGTTGCTGCGTCCCCCAGTGCACCCCTGTGAATCAGACTAATTAGCTATTCAGAGCAGCCATCGTGAAATGCCTTGCATGTCATTTCTGCGCTTCTGCACCTAATCAGCTCTCGTCTCTACCCCCCCAGCTTCCCAGCTGGGTAGCAAGCGGCAGATGTCAGCAGCAACCTGCAGCTTTACTGGTTTTGTGGGGAGTTTTACAGTAAATCCAGTCAGGGGTCAGTGGGAAGCTCCACCATTCCCCATTGCTTTCTTGCCATGATCTTCTTCATTACGGATGATTGTCACCCATTATTATTCCCAAAATCAAACTTCACCTTTTGATCAACCTAGGAAAAATGTTTTCTGTGGAGATTAGAACATATTTTATCTGACATACTGTGTTTAGAAGGTGCTGTATAAAATAAGGTCTGTTAATAAGAACTTGATTATTTCTAATATGTCATGGAAAGCACAAACTTGAGTTGTGGGCAAAACCACTTTCACAGTCTAAGAACCCATCTAGGGAACAGAGCATCACTTCTGTAAAGACATGTCCTCATCTAGTGTAGGACCGGGTCCAGGTAGGCCTCCAGTTTTGTTCTGGTAATACTGCTGCCTGAGTTGTATCAAGAACTCTTAAGTGCCCACTTGTAAGATTGAGGGCTCATCCCCTCACTTCTCTAATCCGGTCTATCGAGGACAGGGTCCTAGGGGACTGATTCACCTGCAGGGTTTTGTGTAAGTTGATTTTAAATTTAGAAAGCAACTACAGGGTTTAACTGATCTGGCTTGTTTATTCAGGTTGATCACACTTTGAAATATACTTAATATTCTTGATGTGGAAAAATAGCACATTTCCCAAAGACAATGCACTGTGGACGGTGGGAGAGCATGCACACTCCACACAGACGATGACCCAACCTGAAAATTAAACGTGGCCAGCCACACTCATCTTTTGGTTATTTATGCTATGATTACTAAAGGCTCAAGTGGAAAATCCTGCCAGTTGTGCCAAATGGTAGTGTTTGAGTGAGGTTTAAGGACTTTCCCCCAAATAACAGCAAGAAATCATTAAGGATCCCACAGGAAGAGAGGCTTAAATAGTGTCATCTTTATGGACACTCCTGTAACCAGTATGATCTAATGGGTACGATTTTGAATCGCACACTGTCAAGTTGCCTATTCAGTGCCAGTGACTGTACCTCTACAGTATGTGATTTTTGGCAAGTCTCCTAAGCTGCTGCTATACTTGTACCTCTGCATGGTGAGTTTCTTGTGGACACACTGGCATCACTCACATTATTTATGAAATTATCTCTGTCCATAGTAACGCAACCAAAAATGCATGTGACGTGGACATTTGCCTACATTACAGTAAAAAAATCCTTGAAGGGATGGCAACGCTGCCGGCCACAGGATTTACTGTAATCTGAAACCCGTAGGGTCTAGTATATTATTTGCATTTTTGGCATGTATGCAGCATTCAAACTGTACAAAACGCAATTTAGATGCTTACAGGTAATGTTGTGAACTTAGGAGCCCCACAACATAAGTCCCAATAAGTTGTAAAGCACATAGTCCCAAACACTGCCATCTAAAGGAGGACATACAATTAAACTCTGGCCAGTTATAAAAGCAAGCATCAAATCTTTATAAAATAAAAAGGTTTATTTCGGAAAGAATTCTGTATATACATGAAGCTTCATAGAGCAAAGGAGTTGCCAGCAAGGACAGTCCAAAGTGAACAAGTCCTGATACACAATCTAATGGTGACATAGAGCAAAATGGTCAAAAATCCAATGAATCCCAAAAGCACAGATCTAAACTAAGAAACACTCACCAGACACCCATGATTATTTGAAATGAACTTAAAGGAACTGTGGATTTATAGGGTGGTGATTGTAGCCCTGCCTCTTGGGGAACCACCCACAAATTACGTGGAACATAACAAAAGCAGCTTAAGTACAAAGACAAAACCACAAATAAAGAATGGTGCACATAAACAACATAAATCAAGGAATTATAAAGAACAAAAGAGACATAAAACATGAATTTCGCTTCCCGGTTCCTCCCTGTGTGGATAGCGCTTTGAGTACTGAGAAAAGCGCTATATAAATGTAATGAATTATTATTATTATTATTAATTTGAACCCCGGCCACAGGAGGAACCTCTGCTGAGACATGACAAGAAACTAACTAAAAAAAGTGCCATAGAAATATAATCCTCTATGTCCGCTATGTTGGAAAAATGTTTGTTTCCCATGAAGGTTACTAATTGGGTTGGGCTAGTGTGGTCAAAAGGTGAAAGCGGACAGTAATGTTTGTGTTTTTACATGGAAATGTAGTAGTGTGGACGTAGCCAGAGTGAGTCATCTATCCCTCTCCTGCATTGTAATTCTCCACAGGAGTTTGGCGCATTAGAGTTTCTTGCCTAAAACCAAATGTCTGGACACTTTCGTCTGTCATGTTACATCCTTTTTTTAAAGTAACCCATTGCTCAGTGCCACAAATTAAATTGTTAAGATAAAAATGTGTAGATGTTATTTATTTTTTCATAGTGGCTAAAAAGCTAGACTTTATATTATGCATGTTGTTATTATCATTAAAGTATGGATCGACAAAGGCAATCCTGCCAACTATGCTAAATGATGGAGATCTTGTAAGTTTCAGTAACCCATACACTGCTATTTTAGTGGGCAGCCTTTCACATTTGTACAGAAGCAATAGGTTCAAAGACTCTAACCTTTACTATTACTTTTGTTGGCAGTGTGGCCCTGTAGTTACAATTTTTTTATAAATTTAAATTTTGCCTGTTCATCTCCTACTTGCTGTTTGGTCCTGCACTTCAACTACCAGTGTTTCAGAAATATTGAAGTGTGCATTTGAGGTTTGTAAGTTACTTTGAACTTCAGTGTCATTTTAGCAAAATTTAAACACACTCTTTAATTACTTTAAGGTATCGGTAATTATTCACAATAGTATTTTGAGTACTCTATTCATCGGCCAATGGACATTGGGTCAGAACCTTAAGCATTCTGGTCTCCGTTCTCTCATGTGCCTTTGTCTAGCTCTACCACTGATTACTCTCAGTGAAGCGTCATCTGCTTATTCAAATCTTCTCTCTCTGTCCGTGTACAGTCGCCTTTCGACACACCTGTCCCTGGATGCCTGCCAGTCTGTCTGCTTCTGTCCCCTCACTATTTCCCACATCACAGCCAGAATCTTGCTTCTCATTCAACTTCTGATTACTCTCCAATTTGCTTTATTCATCACCCCAATCTGATGGGAGCCCTACATAATATCCCATAATATTCCTTGGTTTTTCCAAGAGGAACCACCTGGTTCTTCTTTTCAGTTTTGTATTTACAGGCTTATTTTTGTATGTAGGCTTTGCTTGCCACATAGATGATAACTGAGATGTCAATGCCCCTAAACCTGATGTCACCTTCTCTGGTTGTTATAATCTGATGCTGCATGGTTTCTTCTGAGCTCTCTCATTAGTTTGTATTCCTGGCTATTCAGCAGCGTCTGGGGCTGAGCATTCAGGCCTGCATGAATCCTTACGCATGCAAGGTTAGGTAAACCCAGGTGGAAGCTACAGAAATGGACAAGTCGCCCAGACAAATCACCAGATGACTCCACAGATGAGCTGCATGGTGTGATTGGTGGGGGGCTGATGTTTGGAGTTTGAACCTGTTTAATTAATCCACCTCACTGATTGTAAATTTATTTAAATTTTCTTTAAAGAGCTGGAAGGGAAAACCTGCTGTGAGGCAGGAACCCTCGTTTGTTTAACCTCATGTCTGCCATTCTCTCTACCACTCATGCAAACACACACACACACTGAAGGGCTGGGAAAGGAATACTTTAAAATTCTCAAAATCAAATATTGCTTCTATTTTGTATGCAATTGTTTATGGGGACACAATGGAATAACCTCAAATGTCCAAAGTAAGAAACCTACATTTGATTGTCAATACCTTCTGGGTTTTGGGAGTGGGGCACAGTGGAATTGCCTGCAGGGTAGATTTTGTATTTCATCTGAGTCTGCAGGCACGTACAGACAAATGGTATACTGGGGCAGCCCTTGAGACCCTTCCCAAATTTCATACATCAGTGTGCTCTGAGTTTGGGAGGCATGTTGTAGGTGGAGCCCACTGCAGCAGCCCTCCAGGATCCTAAATTGACAAATGATGATCTGATATATCAGTGATATCTGATTTTTGAGGTATGTGGGCCCACTTGAAAGTCTGGCTATTGCTTTGTCAATCTGTTTTTTTTAATCCAAATTGACTCACAAATCACAGGTTAATTATTTTCCATATTTCTCCAAAAGGAGCAATGGTATCATACAAGTGAGCCGGTGGTGGGGTTGACCTGCTGCTTGAAGTATTTAGGCACTAGGTCATAGTTTGCTCTATATTAGCACTTTGGAATCCTCCCTTCCAGAGAGAATCTGTCCTTTAAACCATTAGGTATTGCACAAATTCTTCCAAAGGTGCAGATTCCTCCTAATTTACATGCCACCAATCTTCTATGCTATTTTGGTTTGTATGTTCATCCTAACCTCAGGGTGTTATTGCCCTCACCATGTCTACGGTTCAGTAAGGAATTACCTGTCATGCCTCTATTTGCACCACACCCTAGACATGCTTAGATAAGCGGCCACTGCTTATTGTTCTGTTTCTTTTAATGTACCATGAACACTTTGCCCAATCAGAGTTAAAGGGAAAGATAATTTGTTTTAAATAAAAAGGCTTCATTTGTTCAATGAAGTGGACTTTGTTTTGTTTTTTATCATATTCATCATTTACTCTTTCTGAGTCAGTACCAAGTAACAAAGGAGGCTTGACAATAGAGGCGGCCTTGCTTATCATTTAGTTTTAAACCCCACCTGACAAATGGTGGCACTTCAGAACAGACTTGACAAAATGTATTCCTCACAGAAACCTATTAAATACGGTTTAGTGTCTTTTCTATACACTCTCAAATATAAAATTACAAAACAGACATATAGAATATTAAGTTTGGGAAAATGTATTCTTTGTTGCTTTGTATGGCAAGGTTAGATACAGCTACAGTTCAGTAAATACAGTAGAGGTGACAAAAAAATGTCTGCATGGCGCAACATTCAGGTGCGTTTGGTGGTTTAGTTAGCTGGTTTGAAAGTTGGAGCATTTTTAGGAACTTCACCAAAGAGTTTGTTATTGCAGCATTGTTTATGATATATGTTAGTAGCAGTGAGCCATATTCAAAAAGAACAGTGATAATTGAATATAATTACATAATTAGCGACATACATAAAACATGTTTTTTTAATGCCATTTTACATCATGTGGCTGACGTTGACTGCAGATTCAAGACCTCAAGTGATGAGAGATTCATGGGCTATTGTTGGTTGTTGATTGCAGAGGGTCTGTGCCTAATTGTCATTCAAATTTCTTAACCATGAAAGTACCTGATGGAGATTTAAAATATGTGATGAAGGTAAATTTGTTGGCTGCATCCAAACATGATAGACAGTGAATCATGGTAGATAAATTAGTGCCAGAGTAAAACTGAATCATCGTAATCTTTAGATAATGCAGCCGTGAGGTTGTTTTTTGTGTAATAGAAACACCACGTTTAGACACTGAAGTATAAAGTGTCACCAAGACTTCTTTCCCACATTTCTACATAAGTCTTTTTTTATTTTTTCACACAAACATCATGTCACTTACCTGCTTTGATTTCAAGGAGCAGGAGAGGTGAGATGCCGTCTCACTTAGGTTCATGCAAGCGTCACACAGCTTCAGAGAAGAGCATGGGATTGGGGCAGAAGCAGAAACAAACTTATTAGCATGTAATGAGAGCTACCGCTGTGTTCTTGTACACCAAAGGAAGGTACTTACCTTATAAAGTGATGAATGAATAAACATTATTACTACCATACTGAATATAAAGAACTTATCATTATTAGCAAATTGAATGAATAAATACACATCTGACATTGTACGTTCCAGCAGCCTCACTTCAGAACACATAATCCTAAAGCTAACCATGTTTGGGTATCAGTGCTTTGATAGGAGACCATCTAGGAAAAGCTTGGGTTGCTGATAGAAGAGATGCAGGAGAGACCAGCAGGGGTCGCTTACCCTGTGGTCTGTGTGTGGATCCCAACCTCCCAGTGCAGTGAGAGGGATGCTGTGCTGTACAAATCTGAGCCATCCTTTGGATGAGATGTAAAACTGAGGGCCTGACTCTCATTGGTCATAAAAGATCCCTGGGCATCCTTCAAAAAGAGTAGGGTGCATCCCGACATCCAGGCTACATTGTCCACCACGGCCTAGTCATTCTGGCCCCCTCATCATCCCCTGTCCCTGACTGGCTAACCACTTCTGTCACCCCTTCCCTACCTAATAGCTAATGTGTGGTGAGCGTACTGGTGCAAAAGGGCTGCTGTTGCATCATCCAGGTGGATACTGCACATTATGGTGGTTGAAGTGGGTCCCTACCTTCTATGCAAAGAATTTTGAGTAGTGAGAAAAGCACTATACAAATGTAAAGAATCATATGGTGTGGCAGACTTACCCGTCTGGGACGCTATGACCATGGAAGGACTGGGGGACAGAGTATTTTCAAAACCGTTTCTCTCCTAGACCTACAGAGGGCAGCCCCCATGGCTATGAGCATGAAAGCTCAACCCTGCTGGGGCCCATGGCCACCACCACGGGGTGCCTTGACATTTGCAGGGCCCTATTTGGTAGCAATACTGCCACACCCAGAAGTGCTGCCAGAAGAAGCTCGGTGGGCACCTGGAGTCCTTCCAGGTGACCTATTAAAGGAGCCGGTCACCACCACTCAAGGGCCAGAATCAGGAGGAAGAGACTGTGTGGAGGACTGAAGGGGCAGCAAAGGTACTGTGTTGGTGCTTTGCTGTACTGTGTTGTGCTGTGGGGAGCAGAGAAAACCTGTGTCCTGCCTGTCTGTGTCGGAGTTAGGGCGGCTGTTCATCCCGGACATTGCAATGATAATACTCATTTATCTAGCCCCACAATTCCTGTCCCCAACAATGATGTGCATTTGTTTCAGCACAAACAAACGCAGGTGTTTCAGTCTTCTGCCATCAGAAGTCAAGGCCGTCTAATCTAAGAGCATAGGGGCCTACGATGTTTCTGATACCTATGTATATTTCTGTTTTGCTATCAAATCATGGACCCCAGCGCACTACTTTGTCTGAGGGCCTATGATGCTGCCCTGTCAGAAACGACTTTTGAACAATTAAAAAAATATCTTGTATATAAACGTGTACGCATGGAAGTGTGTGTGTCTGTTTGGCCCAGAAGTGAGAGGTGGTGTCAGGGTATCCTCTGAGGATATGCACATGAGACCAGCATGTCGGCAAAACGAAACTTCAGAAGAAAAACTCACTCACTTAGCCGCTAAAACCGAAGCAAGGCGAGCACATCAACAAAATGGTATCCCTTTACTTTTCCTCCTGGCGCTAAAACACAAGTGAGGCGAGCACGTCGGCAAAACGAAACCTCCAAAGAAAGACAAAGTTGCTTAGCCGCTAATGCACAAGTGATGTGAGCATGTCAGCAAAACGAAACCTCCTAGGAGAGAGATGCCCAGACTAGTTCCTTTCAATTACCTGACATCTCTACATTACAATTTTTTCTGACAATCTCAATAGTTTGTGGGACCCTGGGCTTTTTACAGCATGGGCTTACACAGCCAGTATATATATATATATATATATATATATATATATATATATATATACTGTATATATATATATATATATATATATATATATATATATATATATATATATATATATATATATACAGTATATATATATATATATATATATATATATATATATATATATATTGTATATATATATATATATATACAAGTTGAAGTAACCACTTTCAAGGTAAAGCTAAAAGAGTAAATTAATTCATAGCTGTAGTTGCACAGAATGTTTCTCTGTTTTATGAAAGACGAGTTCACAAATTCAGCAATGCTTTTCAATGGGAGATAGTAAAATTTAGAAAATATGTCAAGCATGCTGTATTCAAGATATCTCAATGAAAATGTAACTCTCTGTTTGAAGAATAAGTCTGCCAAATTTCAAGAAAATTGATCCACTGGCAGCCAAGTTGTTTGATGTGTAAAGACAAACAGACATCACAGTGAATGCTTTTTGTATCATACTGTATGTTAATGCACCTGAAAGTGAAGCAAAGTATCATTTTTTCTTAACTGCTTTTTAACACACTTTCACAAATTTCTTACTATGAAAGCAAATGCAGTTTGGTTAAACTAGTCACAATGAAAAGTGATCTGTAACAGCTCAGCTTTAGTTCCTGGCCAGTTCCTGGTCATTTACAGAGTGGACTTGTATTTATTTTCCTCCCGCAAGCCCATAGACATTCAGGTTAGGTTAACTGATATGTCCAAATAGGCACTGAACCTTTGATGGATTAAAGTTCCATGCAGAGTAAGTTTTTCTTGTGTCTGTGTGGGATTTTCCCAGCTCTCCTTTTACCACATCCCAAGTATCTGTTGTCCTGGGTATGACATTAATCTGTATCCAGCCCTGCATGGAGGCCCTCCAACCCGCAGGGAAAAACTCTAGGAGTTGATGGCAGAATTGGCACTCCGGCCACCATAAAAAAAAAAAACCTTATACTGGTTCCATTCCATCTAAACTTGTGTGGTGCTGAGGTGTTACCCGTTGCGTGCCTACACTCGGGTCCCAATCTGGGATCTTGAGTTGGTTTGTCATATGGTGGGTGCAGCAATGCGCTGTATCAGCGTATGCTCTTAACCTCAAGTATCTCAGTATGTTTAGTTCATTTGTAGGTTTTTGTGTGAGTGTGCCCAATGCTGGACTGGTGCCGCACTTCTGGGATGGTTTCTGCCATGTGCCCAGTGCTGCTAGGATAAATTGTAAACCCCAAGAACCCTGAGCTGAGTAGATTTGAAAATGGATTGACAGGATTGTCTTTTGGTTTCTATCTCATGAATTTTTCACATAATGCTGAGCTGAAAGCAAAATTTCAAGCAAGTCTTGGTGGACATGCTTCATAATTGCTTTCTAGACTTTGTGATTCTGTTCACCTTTAAATGCTCTAACCTTATTATAATTATTTTGTAAAGCTTTTTGCACATGTCATTTGTCAGAAGAGCACCTGTTCATTAGAAACTTGTGTAACTTTTTTCTATATTGCCCTGAAAATGATACTTAGTATGAAAGGCACTATATTGTTTACCATGAAAGGAGCATATCACTTGTAACTTACTTGCACTGCTTCTTCATTTCTTTCTAGAGGATACTGACCTCTTTGAGGTACTGTAAAAATAAAACTAAGTAGAAATGGCTTTTAAATACTTTGTAAAACAGTGAAAGGCAACATATCACACAAAGCTTGCCTACACTGCCTCTTGATTGCCATTGCCAGCATTTCATGATCCTGCACGATTTCTGGAGAAGAGTTAAAATGATATGTTATTATTTTGCGCGTTCAGATATGGTGTACTATTAAAGGTACACAAGTGTGTCAAACAAAGAACAGCTGAAAGGCAGTTGATTTCTTTGTGAAGAACTATGCTGCTTATTATGAAGGTGAGACATTTAAAGTGTATCATTATAATATTTATTATGAATGCTACTATATAAAATCAAACTTGACATAATTGTTTATTCAATGCTGTTCCAAATATCTTGAATTATGGCTCGCTGTTAAAGGCTCTATCATTAAATAAAGACTGGTGGGCTGATTGGCTACTTTTAGGAGCCATGACAATAATCTCATCTCTGCCAACCACCTGTCATTATTCAAAGCTTTCTGTACTCCAGCCATTCAACCTCTGCCAATAATTTGCCATGCCTTCCACCATCACCCAAGCTAGTGGCTCTGCCGTCTTTCCTTGTGTGTGCGCTACTGCCTGTTCTGTTATCTCATCGCTGCACCCTACTCAAGGAAGCTGGTTAGAGGTTTTTACATATATTCCATATCACCCAATGTAAGAAAAAATCAATAAAGCAAAAAATAAAATTTATAAAGGGGTACCTGAAGCTAATTAAAGAGAAGAAAGTGAATTTTAAAAAGTGCTTACTGCACTGTCCACCTTTGCCTTGCAGATTCCTCAGAGGGGACCTGCCGATGAATAAAAATGGCATTTTCAAATATGTTTGAAGTAATTATAATGAGCGAGAGTGCTGAGTTAATGCTTGTGCAAGCTGTTCATTGTAAAGGTTCATTTGTGACTGACTTTGTCTCAGGAGAGAAGTGCAGGAAATTGCATGCACTGCTGTGCACTCGTGGCGCTGTGCTTGTATTAATTAATGTACACAGTAATGTGTAATAAGTGTGAATTGGTCTTTGTACAGTATTACTGTAAGTGCAGTGTGTCAGGCATATAATAATATGTGTATGTATGTACTTCCATATTTTGAAGGAGTCGGTTATAGAGGACCTTTTTGTATGCTTACATTTTTGGCTGTTTGGCCTCCTGTATCTTTCCATGAAATTACATCATGTAACATGGAAAATTGAAATCAGGACTCACATGACGTGACATGTTTGAGGGAGAGTGCGGCAGACCATACTAAACAGATACTCCATATAATAGGACTCGAAACCCAATGCGATTTGTTCAGGTGATGATTACGTTGGGTATATCTATATTTAAAGTATATATTGTTCATGTGGGGATACGTGCAGTGCTATCTATCTATCTATCTATCTATCTATCTATCTATCTATCTATCTATCTATCTATCTATCTATCTATCTATCTATCTATCTATTATACAGTGCCTTTCATATCTATCTATCTATCTATCTATCTATCTATCTATCTATCTATCTATCTATCTATCTATCTATCTATCTATCTATCTATCTATCTATCTATCTATCTATCTATCTATTATACAGTGCCTTTCATATCTATCTATCTATCTATCTATCTATCTATCTATCTATCTATCTATCTATCTATCTATCTATCTATCTATCTACAGTATTCTACAAATTTTGATAACAGTAAGAAGAAAGGGAAAAATGTAGAATGGCTTTAAAATAATGAACGTGGCATTAATCAGTTAAAACAGTTGAAGGGTAAATAACATTGTACGTTTGGCTGACACCTTTACCCAAGGTAACTTTCAAGGTCAAGATACATCACAACTGTTTTACAGATTTTTTATTTTTTTCTTCCTTTTTAACATTTGGAGCAGAGGCAGATTAAGTGACTCAGTCAGGGTCACACTGTGAGTTAGATTTCAAAACTGAACCTTGTATTGTGAAGTAGTGTGACTTAGATGCTATACTATTACTAAATAAAAAAGAAAGTAATTTGCTGTAAAAAGATGAAAGTTTAGCTGCACTATGAAAGCAGCTCGGCATGTATGTGTATTTGTTTACTGTGTACAGTATATATATGGGGATGCATCTATGGATGTGTATACATTCTATTTGCACTCTCTTTTTTGCTCTGTGTAAGTTGTCTGTAAGAAATGTGTACATTTTGTGCTCAGTATACTTATAAGTGTGTTTGCACTTTATGTACAGCACATTCATTTATCTATATACAGTATATGTGCACTGGCCTATTAACTCATTGTCATATATGTATATTAGAGCATTAGAAACATTTTGATGAAAATAGGCCATTCAGCCCAACAAAGCTCACCATCCTATCCACTTAATTCTTTTAAAATAACGTCAAGTCGAGTTTTGAAGAGCCCTGCTTATTCCATGTGTCTATGAATCTCTGTGTGAAGAAAACACTCTTAATGTTCACGAGACATTTACTTTTAACAAGTCTCCAACTTGTTGAAACTGTGTCCCTGTGTTCTTGACAAACTTATTTTAAAGTAATCGTCTCGGTCCAATGGACTAACTCCCTTCATAATTTCAAACACTTCAGTCACATCACCTCTTAATCTTCTTTAATTTAAACTGAAAAAGCTTTCAATCTTTCCTCATAATTCATCCCCTGTAGCCCTGGAGTCGGCCTAGTCACTCTTCTCTGGACATTTTCTAGTGCTGCTATGTCTTTTTTGTAGCCTGGAGACCAAAACTGCAGACAGTACTCAAGATGAGGCCTCACCAGTGCATTATAAAGGTTGAGCAGAACCTCTTTGGACGCATCAAGGCACTATATAACCTAACATTCTGTTAATGGCTTCTGCACACTTTCGGGCAGTTGATAGTGTTGAGTCCACTACAATCCCTAAATCCCTCTCCTAAGGAGTACTTTCAATTTTCAGACCTCTCATGTATTCAAATCTTCCCATTGTATTTTTTTGTGTATTTAATGTTTTTTTACATGAGGATTCTGTTCCTGTGGTTTACTTTGTATTTTAATTTAATTTGGAGCCTTATTTTTGCTTGTGTATTATTTTCTTTTTTTACATACTCTGGAGACATCACTTAAAGGTGATCAACGCACTAATGACATTATGGAGTGACGATACATGGGCATGAACTACCAGACGATGGCAGTTAAACCCAGTCTGTTATTCATGTCCTGATCTCAAAATTGTTTCTACTATGTAATGGCTTACAGTACATGATATATTAATGGGCATGTGTGCAAATTGCTTTATGTATTTGTGCTTTTGTGCCATTTTTCTCTTTGACCCTATATAATGTTGGGATGGTGTTGTGTATTGATCATCATTCTGGTAATTGTATTTACTTTTGTTAAATGAATGGATGTAACACAAAAAGAAATTCCTAGGAACTATGTTATCTGGCAATTAACTTTAATTCAATCAAATGTTACGGTCACTTCATGGACTGTAACTCGGTGGATAAAATTATTGTCAAGGCTCTTCAGTAACGTGGTTAGCTCCTAATTTAAGTAGACCCTAGTGTTAGGTCGGTCCTTTCTTCGTTTCGACTTCATTTTGCTCTGTACTTTTGATTAACAGCTTGCCCCTTTTGTTTTGGTTCCTTTCTTTTTCTGACCACCCAGGTTTTAACTTCTTGCATCACCTGACTATATTTAATTTTTGGCCGACCATCTCCTGGTTTCTTTTCACTCATTTGTAATAACCCTTGGACACGTTTTGTGTCACTGCACACATGATGTTCAGTTTCTGTGTATTCTCTTTGCTTTGTGTGCCGTATTGACACTATGGATGAGTGTGCTGAATACTGTGTGTAGTGTACTGTAGGTGTATTCAGTTTGTGTAACATACAGTATATGTATTTATATATATGTATGTATGTATTCTGTTTACAGTATGTCTCCTGTGTACTGTATGTGCCATATGTAAACTGGGTGCATATGCATATAATAGACAATGTTTGCACTCTTTATACAAAATAAATGCCAGGACGCGTGTTTGTTATCTGATGTTTGTGTTGTGTATGTTTTGTTATTTCTTTAAGCACTTTCCTAGACTTAATATATAGAGAACTTAATTTTTAGGCTGAATGGAAATCTGTCACAAAATAGTGCATTTTAATTTCAATTTAAAAATCCTACAAATAAACATACAAATTGTCATGGGCAGATCATAGATCTTCAGCAGATTTCATATCTTCTTAACTTGACCCTGTGCTGCCAAAGCAGTGATTTCGATTCTTGTTCTGACACAGTGCTCTGGTTTCTGCAGTGTCCAGTAAAATGAAAATTGAAACAGTTGATGGAAGTCATATAGTGATGTCAGCAGAAGAGAAGGCAGTGGAAAAGATGCGGGGGGTGCGGGGGGTGCGTGGGGGGGGGGGGGGGGGGTGAATGTACGTTTGAATCGTGATCCTCACCTGTCGGCTAACACTTTAACATAATCATCCCCTCTGTCTGCATGTGTTGCTGCCTGCTTAGCACAATTAAGGATTTTATGTGAGGATCAGGGCCATCTCTCTGCACCAAAATGTACTTGCTAAAGGGCAATACTGCATATTGAATAAAACCTAAAGCATATGTGCCTCCCTATGAATCCAGAAAAACAATAGATGTTATTAACTGTGCATTCAAAACCTGGATTCTTGTCGCCATCCTTCACCTCTTCTTCACATGCTGCCCTCTGTTAACTGCATCCTCCAGATGTCTTTTGTCCTTGGCCATGCTGGTATAACCTATCTAATTAAGTCTCTAGGCAACATTAATTTTCAAGAAGTCACAGGATAGCTGTGTACTTAAGCAGAGCACTGACATTGACTCTCTTAACTTTTGTCAGAATTTATGCCGGTTTTGGCTTTCTGAATTTATTAGCCATTTCTTCTGTTTCTGGGTGGCTCTGAGGCTAGGGATCTGCACTGGCAATCAGAAGGTTGCCGGTTCAAATCCCGTAAATGTCAAAAGTGACTCTACTCCGTTGGGCCTTTGAGCAAGGCCCGTAACCTGCAATTGCTCCATGTGGCGTATGATGTTAATTGGCATCCAGCCCTGCATGTAGGCCCTCCAACCTGCAGGGAAAAACCTGGGGGTTGGTGGCAAAATTGGCCACCATAAAAAACCTCACACTGTTCCATTCCATCTGAACTAGGGTGGTGCTGAGGTGTCACCTGTTGCATGGCTGCACTCAGGTCCTAATCTGGGATCATGAGGCAATTTGTCATGTGGTGGGTGCGACTGTATCAGGCATGCTCCTAACCTCTCTCCTCTCTCTCTTCTATTTCTGACTAGCTATATGGCTACTGCTTTGTCTCTTGTCAGCAGCCAACCCATCTCTTTGATCTCTCCGGTAGATCACTTGGAGGAAAGGGGCATGGAAAACTAACCAACAAGAAGACATGAGTGCCATTAGGGTAATTAATCTACAGAGAGAAATCTGAGGCATGGTTGTTTGAAAATATGTTCATCGGCTAAATAAAAGGAAGTGACCAATTGCAGAAGAATTGTCTAGAACTGTCTTACTCATTACTTTGAAAAGTAATCATCCTAGGTAAAGCATGTCACTTTTATTACATTAACCCCAGCACTGGTTATCAATGCGACACTAACCCGGGAAAGTAGAGTGAAAACGAGTAAAATGAAAGTTAAGGGGTAGGGTACCATTAAAAATGTATAAGACAGAAAGGAAACAGTGGAAAAACAGGCAGAAGGTTAGTCATTTTCTTACCCACTTAGTCCTGGACAGGGACGAGCATAGGGCACAAGGCAAGGAACAAACCCTGCACAGGGCACTAGTCCATCGCAGGATGAACACATACACACACATGAGGGTCAATTTAAAATAGCCAATTCACCTAACTTGTAGGTGTTTGGACAGTGGAGGAAACCCACCCAGACACGGGGAGAACATGCAAACTCTATGTAGGGAGGACCTGGGACATGAACACCGGTCTCCTTACTGCAAGGCAACAGCGCTACCATGGCGCTACCAAGTGCAAGGTAAAAATTTAATCTAATGCCCATTCTCTGGAACAAGTAACAATTTGTTGTGGACATTTTCATTTTGTTTCAATATATGATTTAACTAGTTCCCTACACTTCCATTTTTTTTTACTGTTTTCTGTGTCATTGCACTACTGTTTTGTGTCTGTGTTTTCCTTTCACTGCCTGCTTTTCCTCCAAAGTTAAATCCATGGGCACCGCCATTTTGTGGCCCAGTCTCTTTGAGTTGCCATCCATGTAGATATATGATCTCAGCACTACTGTACTGTAAAGATTGGCAGCATGCACTACAAAGTGACCAAGCATCAACCAAAAAAACAGAAAACTTAATGTGAGAGATTTAGCACTCAGTCAAAATATGTTAACTCAGAATAGTGTTTCGTTTAGTGATTCAGAGCTTGGTTTGGGCCTTGTTTGTAGTGAAAGATAAAGGACTATTTCAGTGTTTACCGACTCTGCAAAGCTGCATTCTCCTGCCTAGTCCTAAAAGAAAGACCTTTAACACCTCTGCTTCTCCTGAAAATCTTTGTATCATTGGTAGTCTGTATTTGACTTACTGAACACGTACCCATAAACGAAAGTTATAAACACAAAAGTCAGGAGAATAAGCAAAGCCTGAAAACTGGAAACTAAATTTTGACCCAGTGACACAGCGCTTAATGATGTAAGGAGTCTGTTTCAATAACATCTAAACTAATTAAATAACGGTTTCCTTGGAATAACAACAAGGAGGCACGTCATGTGAGAGGTGCACTCAAGGGTGGGCAAAAGGGGAGAACACGATACCACAAAGATCAAGTAAGGTATACCATAGTGGGCAGAGCACCAGATGAACAGAGGGCACCACTGAAGTCTGAAGCAAGCAGAAACTTAGCTGTCTCCAACAAGAGTAAATATAAAATCCTCATATTAGGTTTTTAAAAATGTTTCCATGGAGACCCCTTTTGATTTCTTCAAGGAATCGCTGGAAGCATTAAGCAAAAAGATTCCTCTTTCAAGAACAAGGGGAGCGTTAAACAAGTGGCACACTGAAAAAATGAAATATTACTGTTTTTTTCTTTTTCAAATATAACATTGTTTAACTCTCTATCCTGTCAAAATTATTCACTTCAGGAAAAAAAAAATTGTATTCGAAAAGTTTCGCTTTTGACTAAAAATAAGGAATGAATCATTATTTGGACAAGTGAACGTATTTTTCTGGTGACTAGAAATGCTTTTTATTATTTGGAACTGAAATGTCAAGACACATTTCCCTTGATAAAGAGATACTGGAACAGAAGTGGCTGCCATAGAAGGTAACACTCAGCTCCAGTACAAGTTCTCAAGCAGAGGACACTGCATGGGAACCAAAATCATCAAAGGCATTGACCAGTGGTCTCAAACTCCGGTCCTGGGGGGCCGCAGTGGCTGCAGGTTTTCATTTTAACCCTTTTCTTAATAAGTGACCTGTTTTTGCTGCTAATTAACCTCTTTTGAATTAATTGTAATTGACTTGTTCTTGAAGACTCAGACCCAATAATTGTTTCTTTTTCCTTAATTGTCAGCCAAACAATAATGAGATACAAAATGAGCCAAAACATGACCAGCAAACTGTGTCCATCACGTAATATCTGAAAATAAAGAAAAATGAAGGTCTCAGGAATGTTGATCTGCTCAGGTCCACAAAACATTTTAACGGTGCTCTTAGAAAAGAGAAAACCAACAATTTCAGAAATGTCTGCTACTGCACAGTGAGAGTAGTAACAAGGCATGGAATTAAAGAACGGGTTTAATTAACAACAAGACTCGCTGCCTAATTAAGCAACTGGTTGGAGTGAAATTGGTTGGAGTTTGAGGCCCTGACTTAGTTAGTCTTCTGTTGGCTCACTCACTTCACATTTCATTTCTGTTTGGGTGTCATTTAAGTAAAGCAATAAAGCAATTCAGAGGAACGATGAAGAAATTTAGGGGAATAAATCTTAAAAAAAAAGTCAATTAAAATGAAAGGAGTTAATTAGCAGCAAAAAACAAATCACTAATTAAGAAAAGGGTTAGAATGAAAACCTGCAGCCACAGTGGCCGTCCAAGACCGGAGTTTGAGACCACTGCAGTAGACCCTGCTGAAATTCTTTCGACTAAATGGTGAATCTCATATTTGAGGACATCAGTGGAAATTAAGGGGAAGAGCATTTAGGACTGCAGCCAGGAAACACTTCTTTAGGCAAAGAATTATGGGAATCAGGAACAAACTTACCAAGATATGGAATTGAAGCAGACCTTTGACAAACTTTAAGACATATCTGGATGAGATATTGGGACAGTGTAGCTAGTAACTAAACAAACATCTTGACAGACTGAGTGGTCTCCTCTCATTTGTAAGGTTTCGTATGTTCTGGATTTTCTAAAGTAGTGTGATGTAGTCCTCTGACTATATAGCTCAACATGTAATTAATAAGCAGATATTGTGAGATTTCATTTATGTTATTTAGTTCCAAACTACGTCATTTTCCTTTCTGTTTCATTTATGTCTACTCATTATGTAATTAATAATTTTGAAAGTTTTACGTTTCAGCCAAGGCTCCTCCCTTGGCTTGAGTTTTAATTCCTGTTTTGTCTTGTATGTTCATTTTTAATTGCGTTGTCAGTGTTTATATTGTTGCTTTTATTATTTATTTGCATTATTTTGTGTGTTACCGTGTTCTATGAATTTTGGGGGTATTTTGTTTATGTCCATCAAGGGACTGCCCACGACCTTACAAAGGCTGTGGAAACAAGCACTCCCATGTGGTTCACTGAATGCGCTTGGTGGTGTTGCTGAGTCCTTGTTTTTATTATGGTGCTTTTGAGGATTCCTGCTTTTTACGGCCTTTTAACTCATGACCATTCATTTGAATTTTACATTGAGACTTTGATACTGGATTGTCTATTTCACGCCATTCCTTCTATGACTTTTGTACTCTTTAGAGCTTTTTATAAGAAGAGTATTTTGATTAATAAATCTTTTATTATTATTATAATTATGATTAATTATTTATTATTGTTTGCACTTTTTTGCTCGATGCTGAAAGTTGATGGATCCTTCCATTTGTGGAGCTTTTTGTCGCGTTGTTTTGAGTCTTTGTGCTTAGGAAGTTCAAATTCATGACGTAAAGTTCGTGTTTGTATCTTCCTATGCACTTAATGAAGAGCGCTATACAAAAATAAACTGAATTTTATTTGTGTGGCTCCAAGAGTGAGAATGCTTGTCTAGGAATGAAACGTTTCCCATAAATCCTGTAAATATGACTCCATTATTGTGTTAGAATTGCTGGGCACTCAAGTCATCAATCCAACCCTCCTTGATCGTTGCGTTCATCCTTCACGTTGAGCCTGTGGGGTGAAAGGTCATGGAAAACTTGATCTAGTCAGAAAGGCAGAGAGAACAGCTTGCAGCATAGATTATATGGGAAAATTCAAAGATGGGAGCTGACTGAGGACAGAATGCGGAAATGGGTCAGTGAGGTATTCCGTCAATTACAAAAACAAGGAAAGTGTGGAAGATGTAATCAAAGCACAGACAAATCATGAAAACACAGTTGGACCATAAAGGCAAAATAAAAGATGAAAATGAGGACATGAAAATAAAACTTACAATCAAAAAAATTAGGAGAACAAGAGACTAGCATTTTCCTTGACAATGGTGTCAAGAGGCTGTTAAAATGTACATAGTAACTGACCTTAAAAAGGTTCTCTATTGATAACCATGTCATTGCTTTTACCTGATAACTGATTGTAAATCATCTTGCTAGGTTCATTACAAAGAGCGTGGATGACGCAAGAACATAGCAACAGTTCTGCCTCGTCTGGAGTTGACTTTAACAATTTAATGGAGATCTGAAAAGGACTGAAATATCTTCACGTGGAATAGTGACCACCTTGTGTCATTAACACCTTGTACTTAAATGCTGTATCAGGTCATTTTCTGTGTAGAGTTTGTATCTTCTCCCGTTATTTACATGGTTACTCCGTTTTTCATCCTTCAAACTTAACAATATGCATAGTAAGTAAATTGGAAACCTCGAAATGGCCCAGTGTGGGTATGAACTGGTGCCATGTCAAGGATTGTTTCTTGATTTGCGAAAGTGACGAGTATTGTTAGAAAGTGAATAAAGGCCAGTGTTTCCTTAAGAGGCACTAGCTCATCGGAAATATGTTCTTTTGAAATTGCGGCATTTTAAGTAACTGAAAAATATAGAGATATGATATTAAAAGGCGATATCCCTTCCATAGTGATACGGCGGAATAAGAATCACATAAGAGAAGATTAACTTAGCTTTCTTTACTGACGATTTTACGTGGCATTATAGACGGAGGAAGCCATAGCATGACAATACCATAGTGGGAACTTGATGTATACAGTCTGCCATTTTCCATCACTGTGCTGAAAGGATTTTTGGGACAAATGACGCTATCACCCATTTGTCCGTCCACAGGCTTCAAAGTGTCTTGGCAGCAGTCCAAGCCTTATATACTGGTTTCTCCACGTGCAGGCTCTCTCTCTGGTCTTCAGACCAGGACAGCACAATGCCTACTTGCAGTTGTCTCATTCTCCAAACTGCTAGACTAGAGGTTTCTAAATGCAGCCTAGCCCCTGTGTTCCATACTTGGCCTGCATGTGTGAATGAATTCATAAAACAACTCGCACAGAGACAGTGACACCAAACTTAATATTATAACAAAACAAACGTATTATAACAACCAGGAGGTGATAAACGCAGGCTTAAATGTTGTCAGGACAAGGAAAGGGGTCAGAAGTGGGAAGTCAAAAATATCACAAAACCAAAAAGGGCAAAAAACAAGAATTGACTGTCAGAACCAAACCAAGACCTAACACTAGGGCCTACATGGAAGTAGTGCTAACTGCACTAAAGAATTTCAAGACATTACTTATTCACTGAGGGACAACGTTAAGTGAAACTGCTGCCATATTTATAGCACCGACTTCCGTGATGTCAACAGATTGATAGTCGTGGTTATAGGACACATCCAGTGGCCATTGTGTAAACACAGAAAAACAAAGTGAGAATGAATTGCAGCTTTGTCAGAAGAAATCAAAATGAACATTAGACTTCAAAAATGGATGATTAAAAAAACAATAATAGACTAAACTGCATGTATAAAATGTATTTTATCTGACAGTGACCCCTGTAGCTGTGATGGAACCCAAACTCCTATAGTCTGCTTGAGAATGTATGCGTATACTGTGGAACAAGCAAGCAAAACAAAATAAAGTGTTGGCATTTTGTAGCAGAGATAGTAATGAACTGATGGGAAAAAAAGAACAAAGCTGTCTCATTTACAACTGTATGAGATTATTAAACTAAGGCTTCTTCACGCACTTGCCCACAGCCTCACTTGGACACCACACATGGCACACTGATAAACTGCTAAGCACTCCATCCCACTGCACACCTTCCTTTGACTGGACTTCCAGATCATTTGCTGTGGTGTATCACACATACACACACACGCACACACCTCAAGAGATCTGCTTGATCCTCACTGGGATGAGGTTGCAATGCCTCTTGTATCAATCCCAGCTTGAGGGCCCTTTAAACTGAGGAGCGCAGACTGACATCACATGTCCATCTGATGGATGCTGGATCCACTTGTAGCAGATGCCAGTGCTGTCCCACGTGAACCCAGGGGGAAAAACAGGTTTTGTACTTGATATCTCATACACCTGTTACTGTGAACCCCACATAACAAAAATAACCTGTCGGAGGCTCGTATAATGAAGTGTTTCTTCACAACCCTGTTTTTGTGGGACACAAGGGACATTTACGTGTCTAGAAACACTGGTGGGGTGTAGCTGAGTTGACAGCCTGGTCGCCTGTCTGCCTAAGACCAGTAGAGAAGATAAAAACAAGTGTTTAGTCAGGTTAGCATGTGATTTCTTGAAAATGTGTTCTTTCTTTCTAAAACAAAGTGCTATGCTAATATAATGTAATAGATTACATTCCTTCTGAATTATGAAGCCTATCTAAAGACAGAGAAAAGTCATCGCTGATAGACATGCATAGGACCAGGGCCGGATTTATATGAAAAGAGGCCCTAGGCTATTCCACTTATGAGGCCCTTTCACCTTCCATTTTTAAGTTTGTAAATTACATGAGAGATAATAAAATTTTGCTAACAATTTGAATGTAGGCCCCTCTTGATCTTGAGGCCCTAGGCTGAAGCCTAGTTAGCCTTTAGGAAAATCCGGCCCTGCATAGGACATTGAAAATGGCAATAGTAAATGTTGGAGACCCTGTGCTGTTCTATAGGTTTCCTTTTGCTGTTGTTATTTGGGAGTGTAGGACAGCACGAAGAAACATCTCTTAATATTATACTTTTTGTCTTAATATCTGTGCCATGGAAATGGCAGAATATATTTTTCTCTTCCAGTAGGGCTGCAATTCCTAAAGAACACATTCCCCTACTGGATACAGTATCTTAAATTGTTGCCAGCGTCGAGTCTCAAATGGGGATGTTTGTCAAACATTTTCTCACCAGGTATTTTCCTTCTGGAGACCCATGAGTCTCCATTTAGTGGCTGGTTCTCCATAGAGATCAAACAGTCTTGTCTGCTTCCACCTGGTGTGGTAATCCAAGAATGCTGACTTCTCAGTAGAAGTGTCTGGAGATCAAATGCTGCATACTGATGAGTCCCATCTGCAGAAGTTACTAGAGCTTTAGTTGTGTCATCTTTAACTCTAGCTCCATGGAGACATCTTCACTACAGAGTTACAAAGTAAATCTCCACAGGTATTATGATTAAACAACAGAGCTGAAGACTTAAATGCTTCATCCTCATTAACGACTTTTTCCCGGTACAGTATGTTTTATTGTAGGTTGAGTCCACCCACAAGCATTGTCCTTTAGGCTAAAGATTATTTGACTCAATGGCCAATTTCCTCTTCAACAGATACATGCGCATTTGTTGTACTCTTCCTCTGTTTTAAGTACATATGGCTAAGTGACCCACTGATTATGCTTCTGGGATCCAATTTGTCACTTCAGTCTATTAGATAAAGAACTGCTGGCTGAAACGGCACTTGACACCCGCACACCTCTGAGTGGTTGGCAGTCTGAAAGCAGCAAATGTGTTTTAAACAACCTCAGAGAGAGTGGGGTTTAAAATGATAAATAAAAGACACAAAAGTAGTATTGAATAGTTGCAAATTCCCTAATCTACTTTGATGTTTAGGGTCATGGGCAGCTGAAGCTAACCAGGGTGGGGATCAAACCTAAATGGGTGCAAGAACGCACATCCCTACACTTGGAAGATTCCTACCCTGACAATATGAAGAAAATTGTGACCCCATTGGGAGCTCACACAAGAGTGAGGAGTACATGCAGACTCCGATCAGAAGGCGTCTTATCTTGAAATTGAACTTGGGTTCATCTGCTGAGGGGCAGCTTTATTTCAAGTAATTGAAATTAAAGCAAGTCTTGTTTTTATTGTCTAGGGATATATTTAGGTTCAAATGGTTCACTTTCTGTTGTTTAACCATGTGAAAAATATAATAAGTATGAAAGTGTATGACTTGTAAACTGCAATATTACACCAAAATTTATACAGTAGATATTGTAAGAAACTCAGACTTAACTCTGGAGAACAATGCAGACCACTGGGTATAGAATTATAACATGTCTCGGTCCAATCCTGATAAACACTGATGAGCCCCCTCAACCCTTTGTTATTACACACTAGCCGTCCCCCGCAGCTCCGCCCATGTAGTAGTGAAACTGGACAGTGAGGAGGACCCTGCCCAGCTCCCCATTCCTGATGTCATGGTTCCCACTTCCCTTGTCCCACAGACTATGTCTCGGATTAACATGAATATATCGCTCCTGCAAGCGAACGATGATTCTTAGCACGATGAGAGAAGTTGCAGAATCAACTGGAATGTTCAAGCAAATTATAGAAAACAACCCGATCTAAATCCATTAGTTCAAGTCCAGTAATCCAGTAGTTCTCTTGTTCGTTAGCTAAGCAGAGGTAAGGCACACCCAAGGCTGATGCATGAGTGAGGAAGGCCCCGCCACCCTCCCCTCAGCCTGCTGCCTCTCTCTCAGATTCGCACAAATAAATTGGTACCGCAAGCGAACTATGATACTTAGCGCAATGAGAGAGGTCGCAAAATCAACCGGAATGTTCAACCAAATTTTAGAAATAAACCCACTCTAAATCTGTTAAGTAGTTCTCTCGTGAAAAGCAGACAGACAGACAGACGTTGGATTTTATATATAGAGAGATTTTCTCTGTACTCTGAGTGAGATTCATTCACTTGGTACTAAACTCTTCCCCAGTCAGCTCCTCCAAACAGTATCTCCACTTTGTTCAGACACTATACTGTAAGTTATATAATTATGATGCAATATATTTAGAATGCTTTGACTAGCTGCACTTGCTGATCATGGCTGGAGAGCCTGTGACGTGGTGCCCGTTGGTCAGACATACAGAATTTTTATGGTATGATAGAAAACTTGCACTCAAGGAATGTTTGACTTGGTTCTTTTCCTCAGAACGTGTACACATTTATTGTACATATGGATATCCACCTTAGAGGTGACCTGCACACAAAACAGCCACATTGGGGCAATCCAGAGACTGGTTGTTGTTGTGCCATATTGTCCATCTGTATGAGCAAAGGAGTACAAAAGTACAAAGCCCTGCCTTAACAATATGTTTCCTTTTGAAATGCAGATTTAGATTAGAGTTGAAGGGGCTCTATGTGCTTAAACATAAGCAGAAAGTATAGATCCAGTGTAAGATGTCTTCTTGAGGTGACTATGTCATGACTGTTAATAAGATGTGTCTTTGGAAGTTTATGCAACATTGACTGTATCATCACTAAGGACCAATTAGACTATTTATGGTACCATACTGGGTGGCACAGTGACAGAGAGGTAGCACTGCTATCTCACGACAAGGAGAACAAGGTTCAAGTCCCAGGTGTTCCCTGAATAGAATTTGCATGTTCTCCCCATGTTTACGTAGGTTTCCTTCTACAGTCCAAGGACATGAGGGTTAGGTGGACTTGCAATGCTAAATTGGCCCTGTGTGTGTGTGTGTGTATGTGTGTATGTGTGTGTGTTAACCCTGCAATGTAAAGGCAACCTGACTAAAAAATATTCCTGCCATGCATCCTATGATTGCTGGAACTGTGACCATGGACTGTATAATTAAGGTTGGAAGGTGGATGAATAGTACTATGCTATTTTTTAATGTACAAAGTATAAAGCACTCTTCTGATCACAGAAAACTGTACAGAATTTCTCCATTACTGACACACTAACATCACTGTTCATATTTCTTTCCATTTTTAATTTTTTGTCTCACTTTGATGACATTATTAATGAAGTTGTATGGCACCATTAACCTTGTGTGCCTGTCCATGCACATTACCTGGAAGAGGCATAAAGGGCATATCCATAAGCCAAAATTCACTTTATGTTGGCTACTTTAGAACCATGAGTTGAAAAGCATGCAGTTCTCAAACAAGTGTGCTTGAGGTGCTGGTAAAACTTTACAGATACTTTTAATGTCTACTTAAAAATGATAGTTTTTATCTTTGCCCGTATTTTGATTTTCAATTTGGATTTGTCTCCTGTTTTGTTTAAAATTGGAAAATGACATGTTAAGCCTTTTGAGAGAATTGATTTAGGAAACAAAGCCCAGTCTCTGGCATAAGAAACAAGTAAATAAGCTATTAAAGTAACACAATAATTTTTTAACAAATTGACTTTCCCAAACACAACAATAGACAGCGAGGAGTAGATGCCCACCACACAAGTACGGTAAAAAAAGTGGCATGTTATTGTCAATTTCATTCATTTAGTTTGATTGTCTTACCTCAGTCGAGTGCATGCTTTCAAAATTCAAAAAAATGAGGCAATGATCCTGCTATTCTCTACCCACACAGTTTTATTACACTTATATTTCTTGATAGGTTTGCTGCAGCTGACCCATAAGATATTAGATTTTAATGCTCCTCTTTGGTGGTCCGTGGCACAACCTGTGCTATAGCTGGGCAGTAAGATGGCAGTGGGACTTCTGTGGTCATTGTAGTGTCCAGAGCCCAGCCAGTGCTACGGCTGACTAATAAATGTTCTGCTACAGCTGGTTGTAAAGAGAGGACCAGAAGAAAGAGACTTTAAAAAGTTTGCAGGAGGTCAAAACTAAGAAAATCAAATCCAAAATGTTAAGCAAGTATGAAGTCAAAAAACAGAGGGAATAGATCAAAGACCGAGAAATCGATAAACAAAATGCAGCAAAAAAGTTTTTAGAGGAATCCAAAGAGTCTTGGAAGTCACTTCTGATTACATGTTGGCTTTTGTATCTTTGTGCTAGTGATGCAACTTCTCAAGCCACGCCCCTAGTAATCACCATGACAACAGTAGCACAACATGGCGGAACCTGTGCCAAAATAAGATGGCATTCAGATCAAGTATAATTTTAAACTCCATTAAATATTTATCAAGGAGTGATTTGAACATTAAGACTGTTGTCTCTATGGTTAACAACCCCTAAGTCTATGGAAAAATGTGTTTTAGCAGAAATTAATTTCTAAAATAAGGAGAATAATAACAGTAAGAAATATGGGTAAATCTTATTGTGGTGTAGTTTTCTAGACAGATCCATTACCCAGGCAGTGTTTCAATAGAGGAGTAAGACATAAAGGTGGTCTTAGTGGTGACAGAGTGGTGGGTGGCTCTGAGGCTAGGGATTTGCACTGGCAATTGCAGAGGTTGCCGGTTCGAATCCCATAAATGCCAAAAGTGGCTCTACTCTTGAGCAAGGCCCTTAACCTGCAATTGCTCCATCCTGAGTTTGATGATGCCCTCCAACCTGCAGGGAAAAACCTGAGGGTTGGTGTCAGAATTGGCACTCCAGCCACCATAAAAAACCTCACATTGGTTCCATTCCATCTGAACTAGTGTGGTGCTGTGGTGTCACCCATTGCATGGCTGCACTCGGATCTTAATCTGGGGTCCTGAGTTGGTTTGTCTTGTGGTGGGTGCGGCAATGTGTTGTGTCAGTGCGTGCTCCTAACCTCTTAGTGTATTGGTTTACGTTGCTAGGCCCACTGCCTGATCAGTATGGTAGCTAAACATGTAGCCATGTTGGTGGGTCTTTTTGTGTCAGTGCTCTTTTTTCAGGTCATTAGCCCAATAATTATGGAATTTCACCAATTTCATATGTTGGTGGGTTTTAGTAGGTTGGTTTTGTTTGATAGAAGTGTAGCTACATCAACGTGGCAGCCGACCATTAAAGTGTTGGCGAGTCTTACTGCGTCCATGCTTTCCCACAGGTGACAAATAAAACATAGGAGTGGATCATACTGCATCTTTGTGTTTTGGTTGGCCATCACTCATATTAAATATGAAATTGACCATGAGGTGATGAAGTTGAGTAGTAGACACGGTTGTCAACACCAGGGGATGAATTTGAAAAACTCTGTTTTCTTTTCAAACATTTCTATCCACATTACCACTTTCAGATAATTTCCTAAAAGTCTGTCATCCAAGAGAAATGCTAAAATTGCGTAAATCTTTCCTATTGGGCATGCACGGTTTGTCAGCCAAGAGTGATGTTTGTTTATGGAGCCAATGCAGAGTAAATCGAAATACCGAAAGCAAAATGAAAACACAGCCCATCTGAAGAGAACATTAAACTGGACTTGTTTGTCTAGACAGACGGTGTACAACTGCTTTTAAAAGTTGCAACCAAGCATAAGGTAGCCAAAAGCATGGAAGAAATGGACTGGGAATTATGCCAATAAAAATATGGTGGAATATCCAAATGTTTTGAGGTGCATACAGGTCAACTGATGCAGAGAAGATAGGGAGGGAATATCCCCAGCGTAAAGAAGAGATCTCAATGGGTGTCATCATGACTAAACTGTATAACAATCGGACATCAGCATTTTCATAAAACTCCATTTTCACCATCCACGCTGCCCAGCCTTTCCAGTTATACACTTTGCAAAACACTTTGGAAAACATGCTAATTTGACCCCTAATGTATGTGTGTGTGTGTGTGTGTGAGAGAAAGTGTTGACCCTGCGATGGACTGGCACCCTGCCCAGAGGTTGTTCCATTCTTGCGCCTGATGCTTGCTGGATTGGCTCCAGCTTCCCAGTGACCCAACTCTGCATAAGCGGGTTTAGAAAATAGATGGATGGATGAAGTTCCTTGTGGACGAAAATAGCATTTTGTTGTTGAGGCAATGCCAAACCAAATTTACATACGCATTTTCAGCTTTTATCTTTGTTAATCTACAATGGTGTGGACTAGTCCTGAATACTAATTGATGAGCCAACTACCTAAGCATTTCCACAGATAATTATTAAGAGATGATGAGGTCCCTGTGCATTGACAAAGCTAATGCTGAAGCAGAGTGCACAATGGCTGTGAAGTAAGTGGCACTCTCTTGAAATTCCTGGAAATCCTACTAACATAAAAGAGACATGCAAAATCAGGCCCTAGCTTCTATCAAATACAAAAACGGTCAATGAAATTAGTTCGGTGATTTCAGAGATGCCGTATGTGCGGATGGGCAGTCAGATAGACATGGCTATAACATCAACCTCTTTTTCAAGAAATAAGGATTTGCTTGTGATTCCTGGAGACCCTCTTTTCTCTGGACATAAAGCTCTAACTCTAGTTTTCCTTAATGTGAGACGGTAGAAATCACCAGAGGGTCCCTTGGTTGAATACATAAAATATGTATTACCAAGGTACATAAAAAGCACAATGGTTACAAGCATTTCACGACTCCTCAGGCGCAGTTCTCACAGGTCTGCAGTCACCACAGCCACAGCTGCAGAGCCAGTGGGAAACCAGCAAATGTGTAACTACGTAAAAGTCATACGAAAGCAAAGTCAGCAGAGAAACCAGGGAGTTCCAAAATAAAATCCTATTCTATTTATTTGGGATCACATCTGCAGATTCAGCAGTGCTTACCGAATGCTGACGCACAAAGTGGCATTCTATGCCTCTGTAACTATGCCAGCAGGAGCCCGGGTACCCAGAGTGGCGCATAGGTGAGGCCGGTGGTGTCCTTGAAACAATATGCACGTTTTCTGAAATGGAGCTTGTGAGTGTCTCTGTGGAAGACATGCAGTTGATTCAGGAGGGCTTTGGCTGTGCACACTGTAACAGGTTTGTTGAATTATTATGTGGTGTTTTAAGACAAATTGAAGATGCAAGCTAAATACAGTGAGTAAATGAAAGCAAGTGGCTCCGATTCAATCCATCAACCCTTGCATGTTTAATATAGTGCCATTGACAGTATGCACTATGACAACGTGCTAATAGAGCAAATGGGACTACAATACAGAATTAAACTTTAAGCCACATTAGAACAGTTAAAAATATATTATTTAAATACCTTGACATGCCACTTTGGATCTGTGTAGGTATGATACTGGCTTGGCTATTCCTTTATTCTTGCCCATTGTACAGTATTAAGTTTATTCTGTAAGTTGGGCTCTCTTAAAGAAAATCATTTTAATTGCTTTTTGGTCATGAATACATATGAAAGGTATTATATAAATGAGAATAACTGTTGGATTTTTAATTGCACATTAGACAATTCAGTCAGAATTCCAACAGAAACTGGTGAATCACAGAGCTTCAGCCTTGATGTCCCTCCAAATTTTAACTGAGGTGAAATGGAGAAAGATAACTCATCTCTCTTGGTTACTGACGCTGCTCCCCCTACTGGAAAGAGTAAGCCATCCTATTTGGTTCTAGTCCTTCTGTACTTTTATTATTTACTGAACAGTAAGATTTCCAACATTCAATTTGCGGTACCTTATTCCCATAATTTTTATAGATGTTGTAATAACAGGAAACAGAGAAGACACACTCATAAAGGTTTGGGGGAATTCCCCATATAGTATTGGATCGTCCAATTATTCTATTCAGACTAATACAGTTAGAATGAGACACATTGGGACCATGAAACCAGGAAATGATGGTACTTTTATACTGAAATGTCAGGAAATGATGTACAAAATGAAATGATGGTGAAGGAGACCAATGGAGATGATGATGAAATCAGAAGCCGGAAGATAGGTCATCGGGTTGGGTCGGAAGAACAGTCGTTTCTGGGAGTGCGGAAGTGAGATCATCTTGTGGAGGTTGAAGAGGATGTCAGTCCGGCAGTTTTCCGAAAGGTACAGTACTTCTGGCTTTCTGCTGAAAAAGGGAAGAGATGTATTAGTTGTCTGTTTCAAAACCATTTTCCTCGTTCTGTTGCGCTTCGTTGAGCCTGTTAGCAACCCCCTAATCGTGCATGTGTGACAATGTATACACACTGCTTTCAGTCGGAGGCAGGCTGCCCTATCACGGAGAGGTTCCAGGGGGCAAAATTGTTGCACTGACTTATTCCCAGGTCCATATTAAAAAGGAGCACTTAACCTTTCCAACATTAATTTGAGTCGGGTGAAGCTCCCCTGGGAGGTGTTTAGGAGTTAAAGAGGAGAAAAAAAGGAGATTCATTGTTACTTTAAGGAAGGAGAAAGGGTATTTAAAGAAGCCATGTAATAAGGTGATTTGTTTAACAACGGGCTTTATTTTAACCTGGGACTGAACCAATTGCAATTGTGTGAAGGGTTTGGGGCTTTGGATGCCTCCTAGGAGCCACACTGTCTACCAAGAGGGAAATTCCAAATACACACAAGAACGATGACACCTTCTGACTTGGTTAAACCAAAGAGAGCAGTCACAGTCAGGCACTATGCAGACATATTCCTGTTGGTATAAAGGAGCCCCTGTAGCGTTTCCTGACACACTTCTGCTGAAAGCCCACAGTGTTGGTGTGTCAGAGAGAGATGAGCAGCAATGTCCATAATGGCCACTAGTTTTACATTCATTGTCTCCTCTGCTACTACCTCTAGTGAGACGAGAGTGCATCTCGTAATTGAGATGGAATAAACTATACAATAGAGAAGATTTCAGATGCGTGCACCACATGTTTGTCTTGACTGGGCCTTTACCTTTGCCCACCACAGTTAGCTTAACAGTTTTGCTTTCTGCTTCTATTTATGACTTTTGTTGTTTTGCTTTTAAAGTATAGCATTGTAACCAAATAATATGATTAGCCTCAGAGTAATGCAGTTTGATAGTCAATTCACCTTGATAAAAAGTGAATGAATAGTGTTTCTTCATCCTGAATATTTAGAGCCATGGTGGCAGTATAGGTTAGGGGGCAGCCACACTCTTGTTTTGCATTGTGCTGCTTTTGCACCGACAGCCAAATGAATGAACAACATGAGCTTTGTACTGGTCTGTGTCACTGAAGCCATTAAGTAAACATGAAATGTAGATTGGGAAAATCCAAATGGTGGCAGTGGTGGGATATCATTACTACTTTCCTCATGGTGTTTGACATTTCCAATTATGACTCCTTTTTTATTTTAATAAAGAAGAGTTATTTATCTATGAAAAGTGTCTGCCTAGTCCAGTTTCACTCCTAAATATTGACATTTATTGTAGGAGGAAAGGGGCCAGACGATACGTGGTGCAGCTGACTGGTGGTTGACATTGCCTGAGGCAGCAAGTGTTTATGCTATCAGTATTTTGCAAGCTGATCTTTTCCATTCCCCCATTGATAGCTAAGGTTCCTTTTTGCAGAACTTGTCTGGTCAGTTTAAGTTGTTGTGCTTTTACACCTTTTTGTAGTTTTGCATTCATGCTTCTTGTTTGGATTAGCAGCCCCCCTAAGGGCCTGCCCATTCATCTTCAGACAAGAAACAACTGGAACTGCTTTTTAAAAATAATTTTATTTCTTCATTTTTTTGTTTCTCTTTACGTGATAGAGGTGGAAAATCCATTAGGCGTTTTGTACATGCCATTTTACACGTAACTGTTTCGATATGATAATAATACAACACGGGTACTTCAAACAATACAATGCATTTACTGGGCGAGCTGATGAGTGAAAATCACAATAGAAAGATGAAAGACACACCCCACACTTTGAAATGATCCTGTTATGGATACGTTTGTAGTTTTACCAGCGCTCTATGCACCAGCATTTCTCTAGCAACACTTATCCAAAAACTTATTAAATAAAATAATTAAATAAATCCTTTCGATTTAAAAAGTACAATTATATTCTTTTAAAGTAATTTTTTTTTTGCAATTCATTTTTTTCCTTCCAGCACCCAGCGAACCTGAGTTGAACAAGAGCTGGGCTAGAAAATAGTTGGCTGCAGCTGCCTTTAGTGTGCTGCTACTCAGAAGGCCGATTTTCAGTTTAATCCCATCATTTTTCAAACCTGCTTTGGTTTAAGTAAAGTAAGAGAGGGATGATTTCCCCTTTGTCGTTTATCCATATAATGTCCTAATGTGTTATCTTCTAGTCTTTCTGACAGAGAATGTCATTCATTATTCTTTAAGCCTTCACAAGCAGAGGTAGACCTTTGTTTGCCTTCGTAATACAAGCAAGTAAAAAGTTTCCACTTCTATTTTTCCATTTAAGCCTTTTTTTAGTTATTTATCCTTGCCATGTTTACTGTATGCATAGCAAGCTTGCACAGTGGTCACTGCTGCTGCCAGACACTTGTACCGACCTGAGTTCAGCTCTCACCCAAATCATTCTCTGCATTCAGGGTGCATGTTACAGGTCTACATGTGCTCTGCATGTTTATGCTAGGTTCATTGGCATCACTTAACTCCTTGAACCCGGCAGGCCAGTTTTCGGGCCAGGATTTGAGAATAGCACTATATACGTACCATGCTGGCCTGAATAATAAGAGAAAGAGAGAGAGGCTGGGATCATACATTGATAAAGTGCCTTGCTGCAACCACCACATGATGAACCACCTCAGGATCCCAAATTAGGATCCAAGTCCAGTTGTGCAACGAGTGACACCTCGGCACCACACTAGTTTGACTGGAATGGAACAGTGTGAGGTTTTTAACGGTGGCTGGAGTACAATTCTAGCCACCAACCCCTGAGTTTTCGTAGGTTAATGTCATATCCAGGAAGGAGCAATTGCATGTTAAGGGCCTTGCTCGAGGGTTTAATTGAGTGGAGTCACTTCTGGGATTTAAGGGAATGAAACAGGCAACTTTCAGATTTCTGGTGCAGAATCCCAGCCTCAGAGCCACCACTCCACCACCAAGTAATGGCCTACGTACTGTATATATATATTTGTTAAGCTATGCTACTGTTATGCTACTTTACTTTCTAAATGTCACAGTCCACTGCCATGGACGCATATACCCAAAAAGCTGCCACAACTATGTTCTATCATAATCTGACTGCCCAGCTATTGCTAAATTTCACTACACACATAATATATTGCTGTCCAGTTACAATGTTACGATACTTACACATGCTACTTTTTTTTTTGTTCGTAGATTTCCTGAAAAAATGGAAAGGATTTCAGTTGTAATCTAGCATTGGATCAACCCAAAATCATAGATGCTTAGTTAAGGTGTGACAAGTGTGCCACCCCAGTCAACTCCTCACTAGGTATAGACCCCAGAGCAGGTTGCACCGCACACAAGGCTTTTGCAAATGTTTTGTCACACTAGTAAGTTGGACTTTAAAACTTCAGCAAAAATCCCAGCTTGCAAACATTTTGCTATAAGCCATTGAATTCTTTTTTTGGATATTTCTGCCCATTCTTCGTTGCAGGTCACTTCCAGCTTTGAGGTATCCTTGGGTTGCTTACTCTGTACAGCACAGACTTTCAATGATGTCTGGTGACCGCATAGGCTATTCCATAAGCTTCACCTTTTGTTTTATGAGGCACTTGATAACAGATTTTGAAATGTGTTTTTAAAGTTGTCTTGAAGAAGTCATCTTTTATTCAGTTTTCGGTTTTCGTACTAGCTATCCGACATTCTCTTTAAAGATTTGGAGATTTTTAATGGAATCCATTCTTCTCTGCACTCACACAGAGCTTCCTGTGCCAATAGCTGCCACAAAACCCCAATGTGTAATAGAGCCACCACCCCGGTACTTAACAGTCAGCAAGTCTTATTTTCTTCAATTGCTGTTCTTGATTTCTCCAAACACCAACAGTTTTCTTCAAACATTTGGTGTTGTTGCCAAAGAGCTTGATTGTTAGTTCATCCATTCACAGTACTTGGCTCCAAAATGCCTCCACCTTATGCAGCTATACTTAAAACTTTTTTGTGATGAGGTAAGGTTTCCTTCTGTAGGCTTTTCCAAGAAGACTGTGTCCATATAAGTAAAGTTGCACATTAGAGCTGTGGACCGCCGCACCTCTCTCAGCTAAATGCCCCTGGAGGTCTCTTGCAGTTATATTGTTTTGTTTTTTCTTTGCCTTCCTGCATAGTTTTTAAGCTCTTCTGTCTGTTTTCTTGGTCCTCCAGATCTTCTCTTGATGTCCATTTCTTAAGGATATTTTGGACTGTGGAAAGTGCTGTATGGAAGTGCTTTGAAATCTTTTTATAGCCTTCCTCAGCTTTGTAGGCATCAATTAGTTTAATTTCAAATTCTCAGTCAGTTGCTTAGAAGAGCCCATGGTTGTTGAGTGCTGCACAATGTTTGAAGAGTCATAGAATTTATTAGGCTCTAGGTGTGTCATCAGCTGGCAAGGCCTAATGACAGTCTTTGACCACACTGACACCTGAGGAGCTAAGCCGGACCAGACTGACAGCCTAACAATCTCTGAGACCCAAACATTTGGAAATGCCACATATACTTTTATTTATTTTTTACATTTTTTTTTTTCTGTTCCTGAAACAAGTCGTCAACTATGCAACAATAGTGTCCTAAAAATGCCAATGTTTTTACCTTTTTTGTAAAAGTTTTTTTTTACTACTCCTTAAAGTCATGTGCTAAAAATCTCAGGGTGATTGTGGAGTCAGATTTTAAATGTGATAAACAGGTCAATGCTGTAGTAAAAAGTAATTTTTTCTACCCCGGTGAGATTAATCAAGCCATTCTTGTTGTTTAATGACCTACTGAAGCTCATTCTTGCTTTTGTCACATCTTATCTGGATTATTGTGATCCACTGTATGTCGGGGGATCCCGGACAACACTGTCTCACCTGCAGCTGGTGCAGAACGCAGTTAACATCAGCAAAAAAAGGGATCACATCGCTCCAGTGTTGGCCTCTCTTCATTGGCTCCTTATTAGTTATAGGGTGAACTTTAAGATTTTAGTGCTTGTGTTTAAAGCATTATATGGGCCAGCTCCACCGTACTTCTTGTTCCATGTTCGTCAGCCGGGCAGCTGAGGTCTTCAAATCAGCTATTGCTGATACGGTTGAAGCTGAGGGGCGATTGTGGCTTTGTGGTGGCTGGTCCTAAACTGTGGAACACTTTGCCCATAATTTATAGTCTGATGTTTTTACTACAATAGCACTTTTATTCACTTGGTTTTTAGTTTAGTAGTTTGAGTGTTTAGATCTTGTTGTTCATATTGTTTATACTGTGTTCATTTTATTCTTGCACATGTACAGTATGTATTAGTTATTTATGTTTATATATTGTTATACATACATAAACACACATACACCTTTTTTATATACTGTATATAAATTTTAAAATTCTTTATCTGGCTTTTATTTCTTACTATTAACTTTGATTCTATGTAAAGCACTTTTGTCAACTTTTCGTTGTTTTAAATGTGCTACATAAATAAACCATAATTTTAAATCATTCGGTAACATTGAGGAATAAAATTACTGCTTCTGTTTCAAAGCTCCAAGAGTCTGGGTTCAGATTGCCAATCTGGCCTCCGTTTTCATCGAGTCTGCATGTCCTGTGTGGGTTTTTCTGGTTCTGCGGTTTCCTTTCAAATTATAAAAACTAACGAGTATCTAAACTGTTAATTCTAAATGACTTGATCATGCTTCTGTGCAATGGAGCTGACAGGTTCCTGTTTAGTGTCTAAAGCTGATGTCATCGGCTGCGTCTCCCTGGAACAATTTAATGGTTCCAATCATAGTTGAATGGATAAGTGAGACATGTCTATTTAATTATTCTCTGTGTGTTCTCTTGATCCATTTTTGCAGCTCACTGTGGCTTTTGCACCTCGTCGTCATTGCGCTGTTATTTATATAACTGATATCAGGTTGACTGAAAAATTACATTTGAACCTAATCTTTACAGTGGCAGTCCAGGCAGATGGGAACACTCACATACGCTCAGTTCACGTTTGGGATTTTACTTTGCTGGTTAATTCTTAAACCATTAAGCAGGATTGCGTATTGATAAAGAAATAAATAAAAATAAAAATTAAGTTAGCTTAGTGGACAAAAAACTAAATAAATCACTAAATGCACAGGTTACCTCAAGAAAATCTGTATGCAAAATTGCTATCATATCCTATTAGAAAAAGAATTAAAAATGAAAATCAGGGTAGAAATCACAGTTGGATGGACTTCTTTACTATTGACAGCTACTTCTGTGTCTGTCTAAGACAATCACTTCAGCCGGGAGGAATGAGGAGTTAAACAAAAGGGCTCCTCCACATCTTTCTGCATTCTGTTTGTGTTGTTAATGTAATCAGATAGAAAAACAAACCCTTTGGGCTAAGAGGTGTTTGTTAGCTTTGCATTGGCACAGTGTTAGAGTGGCCCTTGCCACCACTCAGCGCATACTGAACACTCGGGCCGAGAGCCAAGTATATCAGAATTGTGGTCACAAACCATTCTAATTGTCACCAGAGCTGAAAGTTTTGCCACCCCTGATTTACAAGCTTTCAAAATTTGGTGCATGGACATTTGTCTACCTACTTGCAATTCTGAAAAGCCTGTGACAACAGAAATGTGCAGGCAGCTGTGCGAACTCAGGGCGCCTGGAGAAAACTGAGGAGAAGGCAGACTTTCTGGACATCAGCCTGCGGTGATTTGAGCAGAGAACAATATACTAGCTTATTAGATTGTTTTCTTGAGAAATGGGAGTGTTGTTTCTGGTTACCAGTTGCTGAGGGTCCTAACTGCTAGAGACAGAAAGGTTAATGGAGAGGTCCAGATTGTGCATATCTGTTGTAAAATCACAAGATTGTACCTAATCAAGTTGTCAAAATGAGAGACATACTACCTGTGGATGCTAGGGGTCACTATTGCCACTTTAAATCCAACAGGCAGACTCTCAGGACACCAAGTAAAAGCACCAAGAAGCACAATAACAATTCTCTTTCTTTCTCTATTTCTCCTCCACACCGTCCAGCAAGCGTCGTCCTCCACTACCTGACTCTGGCTCGCTTGCTGGGTTCTCAACAGTCCTTTAAATAGTGCCCGACCCGAAACTGCTTCTGTTCTTCAGTCCACATGACTTGTCAGCACTTCCAGGTCAGGTGAAGAACTTGAATTTTTTCTTCAGCCCGAAAATACTTCTGGATTTCTGTCCTCATGACTCACTAGTATTTCCGGGCTATGAGGGAAGTACAAATCCCCAGGTCCTCCTTCAGCGTCTCCTGGCGGCACCCACGGTACCCAGCAGGGCTATGAAGCCAAACTCTGAATCCCATCGTGCCCTGCGGGAATCCGGGGCACTGCTGTGCTGCAGGGAAGTCCCAATCTAGTGTCTTGAAGGAGGCAGTGTCTAAACGTAGTTGCCTTCCCTCATCCTTCCCTTCTCGGGGCGTCCAGGCCGAGATGAGCTGCCAGCCATCCGTCATATACTACAATCAGAAAGAGTGGGGCTGCAGAGAAACATCATCATCATTCATAATAGATAACAATACAGTATATTTATATGGGGCCTTTCCCTATATAGGGCTGCTTACGAACAATTGAACATCAACCAGCATCTGCATAGTTCCATACTGGTCTGAATCAATTAATGGAAGATGGCTACCTGCTCTGATTTCATTAGTTACAGATGTCTACTGATCTGAAGTAATAGCATGGAAACCGCTCAGCGATTTCTGCCTCCTCTGTTTTTGTGTATAGTTGTGCTCCATCTTATGTTTCACTGTTGGTTCATATTCTATATCAAAATGGTTATTGAATGCATTTCAGAACTTTTGCATACCTTTATTCAATCATCCTATCTCTTAATCCACTTAATATAATGCAGCATTATGTGTATGGAAGAGGTGAACCCAGAACTGGACATCACTCCATCACTGGTCACACTTGTTAGCATAACTCCAACTAGGACAGGTCAGTAAATGTAACCCACAAGTCTTGGAGATGTGCCCAGACTTCAAGGGAATGTCAATAGCCACATATAGGATCAGACCAGCAATCCAATCCAGACCACCCATACACCCTGTGTAATTCCATCCATGTTGCTCATACACCCCATGTAATTTTGATTTATTTTTTAATTCCATTAGTGGGGAAGCAAGATTAAGAATTTCATTGTATTTGTGACAACTAAATCCAAATCAGAAAGCTAAATGGTCAGTAATCACTTTAATGTACCAAAAACGTGGGCATGCCAGTATGTGGCGTTGTTAAAGTTATAAAGTAAAGTCAAGTCAAGTCAAGTTGGGGAGCATGCACTGGTACAGTGCGTTGCCACACCCACTATACGTCGAAACAGCTCAGGATCCTGGTTGGCAACCCCCCAGGCAGACACACGGTCCAGTCCTACCCTTCGGAAATGACCCTCTATCTGCTGCAGCCAGGTGTTACGTGGGCGACCCCTTGGCCTGGTCCAGCCACTTGGGTCCCCAACAATGAGGATCTTATGAGCCGGATCACCCTTGGGGAAACACGCCACATGGCTGTAGTTCCGTAACTGACGCTCCCTCACAATGCAGGTAATGTACCTCATTCGGGACTCCATGAGCAACCGCTCATTCGACACAAATTCAAACCAACGGTACCCAAGGATTTTCCGAAGAGATACAGTACCAAAGGAGTCTAGTCTTCATCTCAGGTCACTGGATAGCGTCCATGTCTCACAACCATATAGTCAGACAGGAAGCAGCAGGACTCTAAAGACTTGGACCTTTGTCCTTTTGAATAGATATCGGGAGCGCCACACACCCCTTTCCAGCGACCTCATGACTCCCCATGCTCTCCCAATCCGTCTACTGACTTCACAGGAAGAGTCACCAGAGACATGAATGTCACTGCCAAGGTAAGTAAACCTCTCAACAAGGTCAACACTCTCTCTGCAAACAGACACACTGCTGATGGCTGTGCCCAAGAGTTCATTAAAGGCCTGGATCTTGGTTTTTATCCAGGACACTCGCAAGCCCATACACTCAGACTCCTCACTCAGTCTCTTGAGCACCCCGATCAGAGCCTCCATTGACTCCGCGAAGATCACAGCATCGTCAGCAAAGTCAAGATCCGTGAATCTTTCTTCACCAACAGACACCCCACAGCCACTGGACCCCATGACCTTGCCCAACACCAGTATACAAGTATGGAACAGAGTAGGAGCAAGAACACACCCCTGACGAACCCCAGAATCAACTGGGAAAAATGCAGAGGTCCTACCTCCACTCTGCACAGCACTCACAGTACCAGTGTACAGGCCAGCCATGATATCCAGCAACCTCGTGGGGATCCCGCGAACCCTCAGGATGTCCCACAGGGCAGCTTGATCAACTGAGTTGAACGCTTTGCGAAAATTGACAAAGACTGCAAAGAAACTCTGCTGATATTCGCGTTTGCGCTCTATGAGAACCCTCTTAGGTGTAAAACCAGACTGTTCCGGTCGCTGGTAGGTGAGCAAGTGATCATGGATCCTATTGAGGATGACCCTAGCAAGGACCTTACCCGGCACCGAGAGCAGTGTTATCCCCCTGTACTTGCTGCTATCCAGGTGATCACCCGTTTTCCAGTCCATTGGGATGATGCCAGTCTCCCAAATGGAAGCAAAGATTGCTTGCAATGCCAGGGGACAGCCGTACCACCATATAAAGTAAAGCATTCATATTTTAAATACTGTAAATAAATCATCTTCTCTGTCAGTCTACCTGACAGATTGAAACTGAAGATGACATGTGGTTTGAATAAATAAATTAACCATACTGTTTGACAAATTAAATGTACTGTATGACATTACTCACTTTTTCAAATGATGATTATAAGGGAATATTATTGTATTTATATAAAAATGTATATTTGATTGAGGGAAAATAATTGCTATTTATTTAGCGAACACTATTACCCAAAATTGGTGAGACACTTCAAAAGAACAGTTAAATGAAAGTAGGAATCTCTCAAAGCGTTCAAATGGTGCAGCATTACAGTTCCTACCAAGACTAGACAAGCAACAAATAAATACAAAGGTACTGAAGCTGCATCTTTACCAGGTTCCTAAAATCGAGCAGCTGCTAAGTTGGCAAGGTAGAGTCTAACACGAATGAAATGCATAACAAAAGAAATTTCACAGTCCGATAAAGTTCATTTTAAAATGGTATAGTGAGAATTTAAAATGGAACGAATCACAAAATTTTCAGAAAAAAGTTTTTACACATGCAGAACAAAAGGTAAAAAGGAATGGAAGTTTATTCTACAATCTTGGCTTTCTTATGTTAATCTTCAATTACTTTCTATACTTAAAGGTTGTGATGTTTTTCGATGGGAAACTGACATAGGCTTCACATTCAGTACATTACGTGCATACAGTTTGAAGCTGTTTGCCCTCCATGCCATACCAACTCCAAGGTAGATCGTAAACTAGAAGTAGTCAGTAGTCAGAGGGACAAGAAATAATATTCCATTTATAGTTTAGCATGTGTAACCTTCCATAGACTATCTTATATATAAAAGTGTGCACGTGGAAGTGTGTGTGTCTGTCCGGCCTGAAAGTGAGAGGTGGAGTCGGGGTAAGGGCTCCACCTCCGAGGAAACAGAAAACTCGCTTAGCCACTAATAACACAAGTGAGGCCAGCATGTCAGCAAAATAAAAACTAAGAAGAAAGACAAAGTCGCTTAACCACTAACTTCAGCAAAACAGTATCTCTTTTACTTTTCCTCATGCTGCTAATGCACAAGCGAGGCGAGCACATCGGCAAAACAAATCCTCCTTACCTGACATTTCTACATTTCAGTTTTTTTTCTGATGATTTCAATAGTTTCTAGGACCCCGAGCTTTTTACAGCACAGACTTACACAGCTAGTCCACTAATAAATAAGCATACATTCTAAATAAGAAAATACTTTTGTCAATTTAAAATAACTCAACTAACTCAACTAACTAACAAATGGCTCTTACAAGCACTATAAACTGAGGGTAGATTGGGTTGGAAAAGGCTGTCAGAAGTATCAGATAGACTGATCAGTAACTACTGAAAAAATGGATTATTGAGACGGTATCTTAACTTCAGCAGCCCCAAAGCAGTTGTTATTCTACTGATGTACTGTAAATGATCATAATGAGCGTGGCTTGGTAGAAGAGTCATGGAGGGTGTTTACATCTGCTTTAACATTCTGGCTATTCACAAAAACTTGTTTTTTAAAAATGTCGTGTAACTTTTTCCAGTTAAAGAACGCATATCATTAGTCTCTGAGATACCAGGTTAACGCATGTAGATTTCTCCACAGGTAAATCTGTTATGTGGCCATGTAAACCCTTAACCGGGTTGCAGTTAAGGATTTGGTGGTCTGCACAAGTCCATTTCACTCTGTCAGTCAGCATATGTCTAAGCTTTCCCCACACATCCAGCAGACGCAGGTTTAAAATTATGGAAGTGTCCACAAGGATAAATTTCGTGATCACATTACTCTCTCTCCTAATTAAAATAATCTGTCTCAATATTTCATAAATTGATACATTTATGTTGATGAGCTCTGTGTACAGTGCTTAGGAGACACAGGCTCCATGCTTGTTTTCGAATTCACGATAATTTTGTTTAATTTTTTTTTGTGCAGTTTAATGACGCTGGAGTGTTTTACCAAAGGAGAACTCAACAAGTGGACTTGCATCTGTAAACAGTGTTTTTTAAGAAACCAGGTATCTGTCTTTACCGGGTTGCTCAGCCTATCCCGGGTTTTGTGTGTGCTTCTAAACGCACTCATGGTTACAAGGCAGAAGGGACATTTTCAAAGAAGAACAGAAAAGAGAAACAAGAGATTTAGGGTAGTGAAAGCCATTGATGTACAGGAACTTGGAGTTCAGGATGAAAGTTCTATTGTGGCGCAGAAGTGAGCTAGGATACATTTGGTAACATTGTTGAGGGAATGAAGTGCTGAGATAGCAGTTGGAGGGAGCTCTACCACCTGGCATCTTACAGACAATATGAAGGTGGGTCAGTTTGTGAGCAATCATAAGAATATGTTGAAGAAAGGGGTGACAAGACCATAATGCTGAAATGATGTGTGGACCCTACTGGACAAAGTGTCATTCAGGGCTGTTATCATCACATGCTCAATAAGGCCGAGGAGTCTGAGTCTAAGAAAAGAACTTCCTTGTTGACATGAGATGCTATAGTTGCAATAGTTTGGATGGAGTGTGAAATCTGCAGAGACAGAAGGTGAAATGTCTAATGAGATGATGTGGAATTGCACCGTTTTAGAAAGTTCCAACATGAACCTCAAGAGAGGTCTCACTGTGGAAGAACATGAAGAGGCGGCTGGCTTGGAATAGACAGCAAGGCAACTGGCCGCCCCTATGTGCTGACCTGAGAAATGGCGAGGAGGCTGCTTTCTAGGAAAACAGAATGCTTCTGCTTAGAATAAGAAAATATTGCACTTCATGAACATGACTATATGTCAAACTTGATTAAGAAAGATGCACTTTTACTGTTTCGTGTATTTTTTCCTTTCCTTCTATATTTTATGCTGTATCCTACGGTGTACACACTCAAAGATTCTTAGCGGCACTGCACTGCTGAACTGTGACGGTAGGCTTGCCTTGGTTCATTGCTGACAAGAACAAAACAAATTTCCACATAGTGAACAGTATAGGCAAACACCTGACGGTATCTGTATATACGAAATGTTGGTTGCCTAAAGTACTGCAGAGAACAAGGTCTCTCGAGGGAAGATTCAAGTGAGCACACATGTAGATGCTGTGCTAAAGAGAATGGCTTTGTCATCCACAATAAGATGCTTTTAATCTGTTTGGAATGGAACTCAAGTCCTTGGAGCGGCAAATTATCATTGATGAACAGTGAGCTACCATACCTTCCAGGGTCTCTCTCTATAGGGCAGCACCGTGGGTCAGTAGTTAGGACACAACAATGGTGCAGTCACTGTCTGTGTAAAACCTGAAGATTGGTTGGTTGGTCAGCAACTGAAACGTTATTGCAGCAACCTGCCTTCCTCATATTTTGGATGCCCACTCTGTTACTGTCTGTCTGTCTGTGTCATCTTTGCTGATCTTCATCAAGCAGTACCATATAAATCAGCGGAAATCCTGAAGTGTTGGGCTCTTGGGACCTTGAGTCGATGTTGATGTGAGCTTGGGCTGGAATACTCCATCATGAAAGATTAGTAAAATTACATGAGAGTCAGTGACACAGACAAACACCTCTGTCACCGGCAGCTTGAACAAGGGAGGAGTGTGCCACAGCACTTGTCACTTTGACCTTGTTTTTATTTCGCTTTACAAAAGCGACTTTTTTTGCTTTCTCTCCTTCTGAAACCTTATCTGTAAAGTGCATTGTAATGGATGGCTCCGAGCCTGAGTAATGATGGGAAAAGGCCCATTTCTTCTTTTCTCTTTTGACTGTTCACTCAGACAGGTGGGACTCATTGTGAGCAAAAGTTTAACCCTCTGGCCTCCAAGCTGAGCTCATCTGCAGACCCACTGCTCTTTCACTGTATAGGCAAGACTACTTTTGTGCCCTCTTTCAGTGTTTCTCACTTGTCTATATAAGTCATTTTTATACATATGATTTGTAACAAAGACTCCCTGTGTGCCACTGTGACCCAGAATAAAATTGCCAAATGAGCTGAAAATATACAAAAATGGTGCTTTAGATAGCAGAAGAACAGCAGACAATGAACAAACAAGGGGCACAAAGTTGACATAGTTGAAACTCTGCTAGTCCATTGAGAATGACTAGGTGCCAGCTTCCCTGTTGAACTTTTGGGGTGGTCTTCTAAGCTGACCCACCTGCAAATACCAATGTTTTTGTCTCTCACATTCTGTTTTGTTCTGGTTCTACACTAAATACATGAGCATGTTAAAGGTGTTATATAAATAAAATGTATTATTATTATCATTATTATTACTTGGGAGGCCAAGCCCCCTGGCGCCTTTGGCGCCCAACCCCAAGTTGTGGCCAGAATATTAGTAAAATCTGTAAATGTACAAAAGAAAAATTATTATTTATTGGAATCAAAATCATGAAATTCTAAATCACCTAAATACAAACATTGGTGTTATGAATAAATGTTTTTTTTAATAGTTTTTTTTAATAGTTTGTTTCTTTCTGTGAAAGAAAGTTTACTCGACCAAAAATAAAAACCACAACTTTCTTGATAATTAAAACCACAACTTTCTTGATATTTTAGTTTATAATTTAAAAATGGAATAAGTATATGAAAATCTAACAACATCATATTAAAGTTTGAAAAATTCTGAAAAGAATAATACCAAACATATGTATGTAGGTTGTAAAATAAGCCCGATTTAAAGCTTGACAAAAAATGTCACATAAAAACGTCACATAAAATCGTTGCACTTTTAGGCTTAGGATTTTATATATATAGAGTAGATTATTATTATCCACTACCAGCTCCAGACATATGAGGCATACAAGGCAGTTCAATATACCCGGTTCCAGGAGATAAATACAAATATAGCTTATTTTATATAGCGCCTTTCTGTGTTGAAGGTATTATAGTAATTTATATACTGAGTACAATCCAACTTAATGAAAGATAAGTGTGTGTCAGTGTATCTGTGTGTCTGTTCAGTTCCCATGTCATTGTTATTTCAACAGATGGTGCAGCAAAGACATTTGTAGTAATAAAATGCATTGCATTTGTCATTCCAGCAGGTGGCACATCACAAATATTTGTTGTAATGCATTTGATTATTACAAGTGTTTGGGATGCGCCATTTTTTGAAATGACAAATGCAATGCATTGTATTACCATATGCATTACAAAATACATTCCAATAGATGGTGCACTGCAAATGGTAATGCTGAGGTGTACTTTGAGTTCAACCCATCTTAGACGGGTGCCACAGCTAGTGATATATAAAGTTGGAGGTGGCTAAGGCTGTGACTTGCTCAAGATTATACACTGTGTCTGGGAGTGGATTTCATTTTGTGGTTCACAGTTTAGTGCCATAGCCACTAGGCCACACTTTAAAATACCTTTAAATTCAGGGTATGAAATCTATCTATCTATCTATCTATCTATCTATCTATCTATCTATCTATCTATCTATCTATCTATCTATCTATCTATCTATCTATCTATCTATCTATCTATCTATCTATCTATCTATCTATCTATCTATCTATCTATCTATCTATCTATCTATCTATCTATCTACCCAGTCGAGACTGACTGAAATTGGCTTGCCTAGAGGGACCAGACGACATTTTTCTGTGCTCTTAAAACCAAAAACTGACTGGCCATCTTCAGCCCGTCAACTAAGAGTGAATGGTGTGAGATTTAACATTTCAAGCAAGGACAAATGTTCTATTTTTTTTTTTTTTTTTTTATTATTTTGCCTTAAGTAATGTTACTTAATGTGCGGCACTGTGTTGTTCCATACATGAATAATTCAGAATTTGCCAGAAGAAAAAGAAAAGCACTCACCTTAGGGTATGATTCTGTGACATTCCAGCATGCGATTGTTGGTCTGCTGTGGCGTGGCGTAGTTTCTTGGTAATTCTGGGGTCAGAGGTTCACACAGTCATAACTCATGCATCACAAGTTTCACTCACACGACTGACATGAGGATGCAAATATCTCACCAACCCATTCTCAGTGTCATTTTACCTACAGTGTAAGACAACAAGCGATAAAAAATGGAACGAATATTAGGTATAACTTTATCTTCTCCAGTTCTATTGCTTCTGGTGGGCTTGGTTTCAAATTTAGGACATTAAGTGGTCACTAAGTGTCAACTAACGTTCGGCAGGGCTGAGTCCATTAGGGTCACTTTCAGATGCTGGAGACTATAATTTCCTAGTTTAGTCCTTGTGGTTCAGATTGTAAATTGAATGTTTGAGAAGTCACAGGTCAGCCCGTGGGGGTCAGACACAAATTGAAAGAGGTCAGGTTATTTTGTTTTACTGACCTAAAATTGAAAGTTAGCCCATGAGAGTCAGTATTCATTTTCTGAAATTCCATCCTTGTATTGTTCCCACCTAAGGAATTAAGTGTGTTGTGCTTTCTTAGTTTGGGAGGCTGAGAAGTCAGTAGTGTGGAAGCCATCCTTGTAGCACTATTTATGGTTTCAAAGTAAGCCAGACAGTACATCAGCTGCTGTTTACCTTGATGTGTGCACTGGACAAGCTGAGATCCGAGGCTGTGAGAAGACACTCTCCGTAGTCGGCTATTAGTAGCCAGGAAAAGATTTTGAGGAGATCAGGCAGACCGTGTGTGTTCCAACAGTGCTTCTAAGCCCCCCATAGTGCTACTTTGCACAGTTCTGAAAGCCTGCCTCAGGATTCCTGTAGTCATGTCACTGAACGGGGTGCCACAGTTTGCTGACAAGGCTGTGCTGATGAATAAATAAGGGACGCGGATCTCGAGCCTCTTAATAATGAATGCACCGCCACTTATTTATTTATCAAGGTTAAGCTTAAGTAAGTGGAAGAGATACTGAGGCTTTAATGGATCAGTCTCCGCTGACACTCAGCCAGGGCGACTCAGGAAGCCTTCACAAACACTTAACCTTTTTTAATTTTAATGCTGCTTTCAAAACAAAGCCCCACCACACGACTGTCTTGTTTAATTGTGAGCCGCGGGCGTCTGTCTGTCAGTCTCAGTCTGCTGTAGCTGCTACTCGCTCGCTCCCTCAATCTTGTTCTGCTTCCATGTAGAAGGCTGTCAGTCTGCACCAAGATGGCATCCACTGGCATATGTGCTAGGATTAAGAGTGTCTCTCTGTCTGTCTGAGCTATTAATACACATCTGCATGTCTGTCTGTGCCTTCACTACATGTTTATTTCTGTCTCAGATAAATCTTTGACTACCTGTTTCTCTGTGTGTCTCTCAGTGCCTTTAAAAACTGTCGGTCTCTGACGTGAAGATGTGTCAGACTGTGCCATAGCTGTGTCTGCAGATGTTGTCTCCCAGTGTGCCATGAACACATGTGTATTGTATGTCTCATCTGTCTACCTGCTCATATCTGTGAAAAAACAAAATCTGATTGTTTATGTACCACAGGTCATCAGTAAAATCTGTCTGGGTGTCATGACTGCAAGTATGTTATACTGTATGTCTGGTTCCATGTTTGTATGTTTAATTCTTAACCTCCTTACTATTACATTTTGTTTCTCAAAAAAACAGGTAGAGAGCACTGCATTTTTTGTTCTGAAAAATGACTTTTATAAATCTCATCCTTCTACTGAAAAACATGCAAAACACGATAAGTACAAAATTAGAAAAGTATAACAATGATACAAAAAAAGTATGATAATTATACAAATAGTAATGATGATGAATAGTAATAATATGAAATGAATATTAATAATAAAAGTGATGCTAATACCGTATATACCGTTAAAATGTATCTTTTGTATAGTGTATCTTTGAACGGGAAAACTGTTTAGGTGTACGGTCATTTACCCAACACTGTTCAGCATAACAGTTTGTCTCAACAACAATTGTTTCGATCACTTCATCATCGAGAAATAACATCAAGTAAGTCAGTGGATCCTGGTTGTCAACATTCACTTTTATTCCTGGTTGCCCCACAAAATCAAAACGAGGTGATGCTGGTTTATTCGAAGCAGGGTCAATAGAAACCCAAACACGATTGAACGTCACTTTTGGATTCATCAGAATCACTTTTGGTGTCACTATCCATTTTCAATTTCACTGCCTCAAGACAGATTCACTTCATCATCACTGTTGATGTGTGGCTCCTCAACATCACTGCTCATAAACTGTCAAGAGCGTGCAACACCTGGGTTGCTGAGAAACGTTTCTAACAAGATGCCATTATGAGGCTAGGAGAAGATGCGTATTACACTGTTGCCCAGGTAAATGTTTGGGCCTGACGAGCCACGATACAGGTGTGTCTTACATAAGTAAGTAACACTCGGGACTAACGCTATTAGCACTTTTACAGCCCAAGTAATCCTTGGGTCTAATGCTTACATGAGAAGTGTCCATACAGTTGCTTGAGTGACACTCGGCACTAAGGCTTTCAGAATTGTTTTCACAGCCCAAGTGATGCTCGGGTCTAACACTAGGGAGGTTAAGTTTAAACAATATGTGGGTTTATCTGTGTCACAGATAAATCTGTTTGTGTGCCAATATATCTGCCTGTCCATTTTACAGTAGAACCCCAATTATCTGCGTCCCGATTAACCGAGCTTCTTCATAATCTGTAAGTGTCATACACTACTTTTCGTATAGGTCATTAAAGCAATGCTGTGAATGCTGTACTGAGCACCTAAGTACTATAGATTTAAGCTTGACTGTACTAATCAAGTGGACGAGGAGTGGGTGCCTATGGGAATGTGGGCATGACTCACTCACCTCTCCACAGCTGCAATTCTCAGCTATTGTCAGTGTGTCGCCAGCTTTTGACTGTTTATAGATAGATAGATAGATAGATCTTTATTGTCATTGTCACTTTTACAAAGGAACAACGAAATTGAAGGTTATACATACTCTTCAGTTTTGTTCACCTTTTATCATTTTATTTTTAACTTCAATATGAGACAAACCATTCATATTAAAATATATTTACACCAATACACATTTTTATTCTTGAAACTATTGTACATTTTAACTGTATAATACCACACAAATAAGTGTGAAAATGCATTTTGCTTTGTTGTTATGTAACATTGAATTCACTAAGTATAGTGAAAGTGATACTGTACCATATACTACATATTGACCACATCTGTTATTTCTGTAATTTTTCATCAGAGCCATCTGAGTTTTCAGTTATCTAAGGTAACATCAGTCCACATTACCTCTGATAATCAGGTTCTACTGTATGTTTAAATCTGTCCCAGGTCAACATAGATGTTTGCATGTCAGTTGCCAGTGTTAATATGTTACTATGGTAAGCTGATTCATAAAGTTTCTCTAGGGATTTGCTGACAATCTTTGAACAGATCTTTATCTGGTGGAACAGTTTTGACCGTAAGGTAATGGACAAACGCTTCTACCATATAGTGTTACAGTACTGTACAACACTCATAATCACAGAAGTAAAAAATAACAAAAGAAAATATATATGTGTTCCAAAAGACCTAAGGCAAGGGAGAAAAGAAATCCTTTGCTTTGTCTTTTGGCAGACAAATTCGGTATGGTCTTTCCAGAGTGAAAGATAATCTACACCCAAACATTTATATGAACATACCTACTTAATTCTTTCATTATATTTTCATCATCCCACCTTTGTGTGCTATGTCAGAGTGAAATTTTGCCCTTTTGTTCCATGTCATGACGGTCATCAAAGGTGCTTCCTCATCCATTACAGTTTATGTACAATCTATGGCTATTTTTGTCGTCTTTAAACGATAATATAAATTAGCTTCAACTTTGAACAAATTGCTGCTGTAATAAACCCCAGCACCCTAAAGCAGATAAGTGGAGCAAAACATTCACAGATGGGCAGACAATTAAAATGATCTTAACAGTGAAGATGTAAATGTGGTATGTTAGATTGTCGGGCAGAGCCGTCCCATTTAATACTTAATCTACTTTCTGTGACTTTGAGCACTGGTTCCTGCATCTGCTAGCATTTGAATTCTGGGAAGTGTTCCTCCTTTTCTCCCTTGTACTGTGAATGCGATAAAATGAAGTTGCTGTTTAGTCTTCCATCTATCTGTCTGAGCAGGTATGTTTTCATATAAAAGCCCAACCTGCCACTTTGGTAACTTTGTCAGGCTTTTTGACTTTTATATCTCAGAGTAAACATATCGAAAGTTTCAGATTACTCTGTGTTGTTTACCCTTTCTTTTCCTCTCTGCATGACTGTCATTAAAAATACAAATTCTGTATCCTTATCAGACATTTCAAAATAAGCTTTGTTTTATAAAGCAATTTTCTACAGTGAGCACTTCTCCAAAGTGTTTAGAAGATACATTATTTTCTGTACTTGATAACAGATTAAATCACTTCCACAGTTTCACATGCGGAGCCAGATACAGCAATTGAACCCACATCCTTATCCCTAACTGTCCAGCTACTTAGTCATTCGGTCACCGTGCCTGCCCTACAACTGCATGTCTTTTTGTGTTACTCATTCACACTAGAATTGATGTTCTTTTCTTTCTTGTTCAGTAGTGAAATACTAATGGATGCTTTTGTAGTAGAAACACCAGAGATCTGGCACTGGGTGAGGTAATGAACTTCTGTAGCCATCACCGTTATCTCTCCATTATTTTCAGATCCTGTGCCATCAAGACACCATCATATAAATTGCTGCTACCATTATCGTCTCTGACTTAAGTATCCCACCGCCGCCACCATTATAGTTGATAGTCCCCTTTCTCTCAGCAACCCCACAAGGTGTCAGACTCTGGTATTCCCGCTGTCATTCCTACACTTGACTAGCCAGACAGTAGGTAACTCACTGCTTAATAATGCTGGACATTATTGTCATTTGCTATGGTTACAGCATAATTCCATTGTATGTTTGTGATTGGCTGCCACAGCCACGCCAGCAGAGTGGAAGGACCAGGGGAGAAGGCATTGATGAGGCAATACCTCCCCTGGGACACTAGAGGGCAGCCCTCGTGGGTGGCTGTGACACCACGGATTCCCACAGGGCATGTTGGGTTCTTTGGGGGCTGCCAGGGGGAGCTGTAGAGCCCTATAGAGGACCTTCAGCACACCTGGGAGTGATTCCAGGTAATACTGATGAGCCACCTGGAACACTCCAGGGACCTGAATAAGAGGAGCTGCCTCACTCCATTGAGGGGCCAGAGTCAGGAGGAAGGAGACAAAGCCTGAGGAGGAGTGGAGGCAGGTGGACTGGTGGCAAGAAGGGACTGTATATTAGTGTGGTGTTGGTATTTTGTGCACAAAGCTGTAAATAAACACAGGTGTTGAGTTGAACCTGTGTGCTGCCTGTCTGTGTCGGGGGTTAGGGCAGCAGTATGCCCCCTAGTGGCTTACAATGTTATTTGTCTTTAAAAATTCAATTTACCTAAGATGATATTTGTCAATATTGCTCAAGCATTTTTTGATTTTGAACATGAGCAAATTGATAATGAATAGTAAGTGGTGTTTTGGAGAGAAGGACTTTATGGAACTTCAAATCTTGACTCAATATTATTTTGGGAAATCTAGGTGAATAGGATGGATGAGCTTGTTGGGCTGAATTACAATTGTCTCAACGTTATAATGTAAGGCTCAGTACACTCCGTCTACTGATTATTGGGTTGCTACACTATAATGTGGTCACTTGATAATTCTTATCTATTCTCTTCTCTCTTTTATACTACAACATATGCTATATCTGCAGGTTTAATCACATAATCACCTAATTGCAATTTTAGTGAGATACTATTATGATTGGTGGATCAATATAAGTTTAAAGAAATGGAGTCACTGATAATGAAATTAAGGACAATGAGAACCACTGATGAAACTGTCATGACAGAATACACAGACAATGGTATGGCTCAATTTTATTCATCACTTCATGGGATGTGGAACTCATCACCCAATGTGTCTTGGAGGACTTGACTTCAACATTAATATAATAAATGGCTGTTGAATGCATGAGTTGGCCATGTTTTCACTTAGACTGCAGGCCATCACACTGTGTATCATGTCAGTAAGGAAAAATAGTCGACTGCATCTAACACCAAAATGAATGCTACAAGATGGACCAACCTTCCATCTATGATATTTCTGGGATAGGGTCACAGCCAAAGCCATTCCCAGTAGCTAGCACCATAAACAGAAACCAAACATAGTTAGGACATTAATCCACTGTAAGGTACTTTCATGAATATCTCCAAACTCACAGAATAACAGAACTGTATGTCTAGGTAACTGGACAACATGGCCACCTTGATCTGGAAAAAGCACCTTCAGAAAACTGATTGAAGGAAGAATTAATTACATAATTTATTCAAAAGTTAATTAAAAATAACAAAAAGTGAAAATGAAATTATTGCATGTTAAATAAGTAGCTGTATAATACACAGATATATATGAAAGAAAACGTGTGAACAGGTCCTCATCTTTGCAAACAATGCTCGGGAAGGCATTGGCTCTTTGTGACACTGAATGAAATAAATATGAAAATGACTTTGAATTTAATAATGCAAACATGTCATGAAACTATAATACTAACGTTTACATTATAAGTCAAAATCATAATAAAATGTCATAATACACTCTGAAAAAGCCTAAAATGAGTGAATGTGTCCACATGTGGTTGTTACCCTGTACCTTAGACAGGTCAGAAAGTAGGCATAACATTAATAAAGTCAAACATTATGTATGCTAGAGTTACTATCTTTCCTGGACACCAGGTGTCGAATTTAGAAAACTTCTGTATGCACAAAAAGAAGATTGAAATGTGCATACACAGCCTTCCGCGCAAATGTCTGGATTTATAAAAGATAACATATGTATATTTACAGCAACTCTAACCTCCATCAATACACAACATTTCAGAGAAACTGGGAAATGACAGAGAAAACTGGGAAAACACACTCAATAAAGTAGTGAAATGCTGCCGACCAGCAAAATGACGACTCACAATAATAATAAATCAAATCCCTGAGCCATTATTAGAACGTGTGTTGAGGTGACAAACGTATTACACCTCAAAAGTGATGAATATGATGTACAGACTGTGGTTTAGTTCCCAGTTCTGTGTATCAGCACTGAAGAGCTTCTTTGTGTTTTCATCAGTTTAGATAGATAGATAGATAGATAGATAGATAGATAGATAGATAGATAGATAGATAGATAGATAGATAGATAGATAGATAGATAGATAGATAGATAGATAGATAGATAGATAGATAGATAGATAGATAGATAGATAGATAGATAGATAGATAGATAGATAGATACTTTATTAATCCCAGGGGGAAATTCACATACTCCAGCAGCAAAAAATATTAAATTAAAGAGTAATAAAATAATGCAGGTAAAAAACAGACAATAACTTGAATAATGTTCAACGTTTACCCCCTCTGGTGAAATTGAAGAGTCGCATAGTTTGGGGGAGGAATGATCTTCTCAGTCTGTCAGTGGAGCAGGACAGTGACAGCAGTCTGTCGCTGAAACTGCTCCTCTGTCTGGAGATGACACTGTTTAATGGATGTAGTGGATTCTCCATAATTGATAGGAGCCTGCTGAGTGCCCGTTGCTCTGCTACGGATGTCAAACTGTCCAGCTCTGTTTATATAGCCTACCTGTTGTCACTTCTCAGGGAACTGGCCGACAGGTCAACCATATCTCAAAGAAGCTTCAGTGTATCATGCCTGCTGTGCTGGAAGCCATTAACTGACTGACAAGGAGCTACATTCTGTTTCCATATGGTGTGGGTGTACAGGCCAACATAAAAAAGCAATTTGCAGTAATGTCTGGTTTTCCAAATGTAATCAGAGCAATTGACTGCAGTCATATTGTAAAATGGAATCTGGAAAGAAGCTGATTTTGTTAACTTTAAACAGTTACATCCCATTAACACTCAAATCATCTGTGATGCCAGATGCGGCTGACAAGCTTCATGACTCGGTGGTCTGGGTCAACCCGTGATTCATTTATTTTGAGGCACAGTAGCTTTGGCAGACGACTTGATGGTAGCACTGTATGGGGTGGCAGGCGTGTTGGTAAGTTAGCTGGCTGAACACATGATGTTTCATATGGCCTATGCTGTTCAATGTAGCAATCATGTCATTACACATGCTAAGTGACCATGGATACCCACTTAGATACTGGCACCCTACACTTTTCCAAACCCTACAGCACAACAATCCACTTGGTACAGTCAATTGCATAAAGCAGCACGATGCGTCAGGAGGTAGGCTGCTCTACCAGCCAATGAAGCTGGCTAATAGCATGATGACATATGTAGGAGGTTCATTAGCATAGTCCATGGTTGTTTCAGGGTGGTGATAGGGTAAAGTTAGAGGTGTGTCCACATATGCATATTTAATAATAATAATAATAATTCATTACATTTATATTTACAAGATAATTGTGACTTGTAAAGCAAGCTAAATTGTGTAGAAATGTGCATATGTCAGGTTTTATATCTTGGATTTTTTATGGCAAATATGTTTTCCTGTTTTGTGGTTTAAGAAAAACTCCTCAAATCCACACAAAGTTTTAAAAATGAGAACCCCAGGGCTTTAATTTGTCAAAATGCTTGCTAGAGTTTTTTTTATTCTCCTTCATTACCATCTTAAACATTTGGATATTTGAATTGTACTCTGTTTTTGTTTTTTGGTTAAGCACTGTGTTGTCACAATTGTTGGAATTGCTCTCCTAGCTCACAGTCCTCTTATCCGTCTGCTTTGTTGTTTCTCAATGTTTTCTCACATATCCCAAAATCATGCATTAGAATATTATGATGAGAACAGGCCATGTAGCTCAATCTGCACTTCCATCCTGTTCACCTAGATTGTCCAAAATAGTCAAGATTTGAACGTCACTGAAGTCCTGCTCAGCCCCGCACTCTTTGGTAATTTATTCCATATTTTTATGGTTCTTTGCGTGAAAGAAACAGCAGGTATGATTAGCAGTGTGTTTGTGAGTGTGCCCTATGCTAGAATGGCATCCCGTCCAACAATAGTTCCTTCAGGGGCAAGTTCTTGGTCCCCCTCAATTTTATAATGGAGAGACCAGACAGACTGATTATTTCTCTGTCATCCTATGTTGCTTAGCATTTGACAATCAGTTAAAGTGCTTTAACCAAGCAACCTGTGAGAAGCGCCACACAAAAATAAATTGAATTGTACAGCATGAAAATACGTATAAAGTGAAGAAATGTCATGTTATAAAAAAGAAGGCTCATCTCAATGCCCTGGTTACTTAGCCAACTTTGTTGGATTTCTTTGAGTGGTCCACTACTCCTCTAGCAGCCTGGGGGCATCTACATGATTTAATGACTCCTTCATTCATTCAGCTAGTGCACACTAGAGTGGCCCCCTGAATTTCCTAGAACGATGTGGATGCTAATTCTTGTAAAATCTCATGGAAACTCATGTGCTACATGCACACTAACACATGTTACCCTCCTATTAGTAGCAAAGCATGTTGCGCTTGGGTGGATGGCATGTGCCACGGAAGATGGGGAAAGCAGCCTGGGCCTGACAGCCTGTCAGAGAGCGTCTCCTTATATCGGCCTGTGTGTAACGAGCTGTGACAAAGACTGTGCAGGTCTAAAAAGGATTTCTATGTCTCCGTGCTCCTGCTCATTGCTGGCTGGTGTCGCATGCATTCAGCCGGTCCCCTATATACATAGCGGGGGTGGGTGCGACTGATGGCTGACTGCTAATAAGGCTATCTGACAGATTTAGCCCACAATCTGGGTCAGACCTCATGCAATGTCCTCTGCTGCGTCTTCCTTCTTTTATTCCTTCTCTCTCTCTTATTCTCTTCTGTTGTTCGAAAGGTCATTCCTAAGAAGTCACTGTGAAACTAAATTAAACTGAACAGCTTTTCAGATTTTTGTGAAAGTTCTTTGTGTGGATAGTGAAAGTAGCAATGTGAGTCAGGTAGACTGCAGAATCATCTACCATTTGTGGTTCACTAATCCACTCTCACTGTTCCCTGGAGCACCCAGGGCAGGGGTGCAACAATGGAGAGGACATTTTCAGTGTGTATAGTCCAGTCTAGTGCAGGATTCTTCTCTCCTGTCTACGTCTAACAGGTCCATCTTTGCTGATTCCATTTAACTGAATGCATTCAAGAAGGCCATGTCTGCTCATTGCAATCTGACCACATTCCTGGTCCTTCTGTACAGCCCTCCCTTGTCAGTTGAAACACTCAATACACTGACAAGAATGGAGAAATGTAAAACAGACCTAACTGACTCACCTGTCAGTCTAGCTGTACAAAATCTCCAAATGTCTTGCAAGCAAACACTCTGGCTTATACCTCAAAAACACTTTCTGATGGGCACAAGGCAAATGTCCATCCACCCAGGCAGCAGATTCACCCTGTCATACCCAGACTTCAATATTCTATAATCTGACCTAGCAATGTGTTGTGAACCCCTTTAATTTCAGGGAAGACGTCATGAAGGTTATCTCTGTGGGGTTTATCTATTTTCTGTACAAGGTACTAATTTACTAATGAGGTCCATCATTATTCAGTGCACTGTTCTTCTTCAGCTAAGCAGCCCTAACAATATCTGAACAATTCGACTTTTGTATAACACTCTTCACTGAGTGCAGGTGAAGAGCACATTAAAAAGTTCTCAGATAAAACCTGCAAGTCCATGCAAGTATAAATTTTACAAAATTGTTCTTCTAATTTTCTAATTGTTCTTCTGAATATTCTAATGTTCTTCTATAATCTGCAGGTGCAAAGCACATTAAAAAGTTTTCAGATAAAACTTGCAAGTGCATGCAAGTATAAATTTTACAGATTTGTTCTTCTTAATGTTCTTCTAATGTTCTAATGTTCTTCTACAATCTGTCCTAGCAATGTGTTGTGAACTCCTTTAATTTCAGAGAAGACATCATGAAGGTTATCTCTGTGGGGTTTTCTATACCCTATGGAAGCTGAGAGAGGACGTGCAATATCATTATTTTTTAAAATTGTTTCCTCAAGATAACGCACTAATTTTATTGAGATCTCGAGAAAATTAACTTCGTTTTCTCAAGATAACGAAATAATTTTATCGAGATCGTGATAAAACAAAATATCTTGTTTTCTCAAACTCATGAAATAATTGTATCTAATATTTAATGTTTAGCTTATTAATGCCACGTCCTGTTTGAAACAGCAGACGAACAGAATTGTATTGATCAGTGTATCACATTTTTGTTCAATCAAGGGCTGACGCAGGCTGAAATATGTTTATGCCTTACTTTAGATAATAATAACGTTAGTGTCCGTCATTTAAGAAGACAGTTAGTAAGGTTTCAGCTGTATAGGCGTCATAATCTAAGCGAACCTGATGCCAGGAGCAAAGGTTAAGTTTTGTTTTCTCGAGATCGCGATAAAATTATTCTGTTATCTCAAGAAAACTGTTTTCCCGACATCTCGATAAAATTATTCTGTTATCTCAAGGAGACAATTTAAAAAAATAATGATATTGTACGTCCTCTCTCGGCTTCTGTAATTTCCTCTACAAGGACCACAGCCATCTTTATTGAAGGTACTAACTTACTAATAAGGTCCATCATTATTCAATGCACTGTTCTCCTTCACCTAAGCATCCCTAATAATATCTGAACAATTCGACTTTTGTATAAACCTCTTGAGTGTAGGCAAAGAGCACATTAAAAAGTTCTCAGATAAAACTTACAAGTGCATGCAAGTATAAATTTTATTAAATTACTGAATGCAGAATTAGTACACATATAGATGAATTTGTTCAAACACACAGAGAACTAAGAAGAAACTGATTAACTTAAATGGAACCAACTATATCTGTACATTAATTCATTGTTGAACTATGGCCAGTGGGAAATGGAGGAGAGGAAAACAAAAACTCTTGAAAAGTTAAACTTCAAAAGCGCAATATAAATGTAGTGTCTTCTTGTTCAGCTTCACCTTTCTTGCTTAACATCATTTCAAAGAGTTTAATGTACATAGTGCCGTGCAAACAATGCAGAAGGGTGACACACGGTGCTGCAGTTGTTAAAGCTGCCGTGTCTCAGATCCAGCATCCTGGGTTTGAACCCCGCTTCTGGTGGTTCACATCTATACATCCTCTCTATGTTTGTGCAGATTTTTAACCAGTTTTAATGTGTGGGTGCTAAGCTGATTGATGAACCCAAAGTGACAAGTGTGAATATGTGTTAGTGGAACCCATAGCTGCTTCACTATTGTGTCTGACTCTGCAGGTAGGTTCTTGCAACCACAAGCCTTAATTAGGTTAGGGCAGTTTGAAACTGTTACTTTATATTCAATTATTATTTTGTGCAGTCAGAGCATAGGTTGGCCAAGTACCTGGCTTGGTATTCCACTGTGAGCTAGCACTGTGGTCAAAACACATAAACCTGTGGTTTCTAATCCAACCCCTTAGCCAGAAGACCACACTGCCTGCTTGTGTGTGTGTGTGTTAGATATGGAACCAGCGGCAATGAGCCATCTTTTAGCGTAATCTGATACTTTTCACTCCTGTGATTGCAATTCAAAGCAGTTGCCGAGCTCAACAAGCACTGACATATTTTAATGCTGGAGAACAACATACTAATATAACATAATAAAGTGCAGCATGTTATATTATGGAATAATGTAATAAAGATTTAAGCTAATGTGGTCTTAAAACAGGATGGAAGTGTGTTTCAAGGTGCCTAGTTTCCTAGCATCTTGTTGGCCATATTACTGGACGGTTACTGGGCACCTATGCTGCCTTTGGGTGGCTTTAAGATGCTGGCAATGTCCTTACTGACCGCCATATTCCATGATATACCCTGAGATTAACTTCACATCATGACGGCTTTTTGCCCAACGCTCAAGTGTAACACCCCCCTTACCGTGCAGAGTCTTCTGTTTAGCCTTGGAGAAGGGGATCTGAGACACTATTCTCTCTTTGTCTTCTTGTGTTTCATCTCTGACACTTAATCTTCTCCTTTTGTTTCATTTTTGGTCTTTTCATGTCTCTATCTGCACTTCTCTACATGTACCGTCATCGCCTTGTATGATTCATCTCAAACTGTGAGGTTAATTGCAATTGTAAAGAGACTGGTAATAGTTCTTACTTTGAAAGGCACAATATAAAATGAATGATGATTGGCTGATTAGTCCGTGCCTACACACCTCCTCTTCCATCTTTTCTCATGCTGACCTCTCGATGCTGTTTGTGATTATTATGTAATGTCAAGAGCTTTCTAAATCTTTCCTAAACTATTTGTGGTGAAAGGGGCTTTATCTTTTAATGCAGCCCTCCTTTTTCTCCAGTACTTTACTTTTGCATAAACTTTATTTAACTGTTTATGTCTCTAGTGGGGTTGTCTCTGCCCACCTTATTCATATTTTAACCTGTAAAGGAAGCCATGCAGACTTTTCCATAAATTGTGGTAACTGATAGGTTAATTCTTTAACATGTTCAAATTTTGCTGAAACATCATCTGTGACCATCAAATGGCAGAAAATGGGGTTAATAATAGCACCTGGATCATCCAGTCTGCAAAATCAACAATACTTCTATTTGACACCCACTAAAAAGTCTTCCGTTTAGAATAAAAGTTTGATCTGGGTAGAGCTAAGCCACTTAATTTGGTGTCCTTCCAGATAGACTCTGAGGTCCTGGTTGGGATCCAGTGCTCAAAGTGTTCCAACTTGTCAGGCCCCTTCTGTCTCCATGAAGTCAGGGCTATCTTAATGTATGGACACAATGGACACTGGCTGGGGGTCCCAGGAACATAAGGGACTCACTGATACTTTCTGATACCTATGTATGTTTCTGTTTTTCTATCAAAACAGAGGCCCCGGCGCACTGCTTTGCTCTCTGATGCTGGTAAGATGGCCCTGTGAAGTATTCACTAATAGTTTCAGCTGCCAGCTGTGGACAGATTTGTGAACAGAACCATGAGATATCAAATCCAGCTCACGTGCCAATTCCAGTTTAGTAGTTTTTGTAATATTCATGTTCCCCAAACACTGTAACGTGGTAGAGCACAGTCATGCCACTTGAATTACAGATGATGTTGGTGTCTAGTCTGTAGACACTGATTTAACTGATTTTCTTTAGACTTCACTACTGGGTAAATTGAAAAGAGCTTTAAGGTGATCCTCCACCAACATTACAGAAGAGGTGATTTGGTAAAAAAAAAAGACATAGCGTTAAAAATCAGAAACAAGATAAGATCTTGAAGGCTCACTATTTAGGTAACCCTCAAAACCTGACCCAACATCAGCTGTAAGAAGCCCATCAATGTTTTCTGGGCAGACAGATCCCAACTGAAACCATCAAATAGCCCATTCATGAGGTCATCAGTCACCTAGCATTGTTATGCTGACTGCATCTGTCTCTCCCAGAACTTTATTTATAATATACTGACCAACTGATCCCACTTTTATAAAGTCCCCACGTTGCAGTGAACTATTCAATCACTCCATAATTCCTTAATTAAGACACAGATTGGCATTGCCCATTTTGAAGCAAACAGCTTTTTAATTTTACCTCTTATGTGTTTTTTAAGACCTGCAATCGCAGTGGAGTGTCATTTAGAGCTTCCATCCCCCTTACAGAACTGCCGCCGATCATTGTGGTGGGTCATGGTCTCCATTGTAGAATTAATGCAGATCGATATCTGTTGGGGAATCGCCGGTGAGGAGGAAATCCCTTTAGAGAATCAACATTTTTCAGTGTCTGGGCAGGGAAGGGACCCTTGAAGAATCCAGCTGATCAATGTATTGGGGTGGTGTGCGGCTGTAACAATTGTCACAACTCAGCACGACCCGAACCATAATGAGTCAAAACCCATAGATTAAGAAACATTGTGACAGGATCTCCTTGAATGTGAAACCATCACTAATGACCGCAAAAGTATTTTGTATCCACTAAGGGATAAGTAAGAAAGCGAGCACCACCATACTTATAGAGAACTTCCTGTGACATCACAAGTGTGTCAAACAAAGTAACGTGATCATTACAAACAACAAGAATAGAGAAAATGAACATGGTATTTAAACTTACCTTTTTTATTTCAACAAAAAGCACAGCCCAAACTTTAGAATTAGATTCTATATTAATCCAACCGAACAATCATTAAAAATATACACATATAAATACTGTAAAAGATCAGCCCGGTTCCAGACAGACAGCAAGGACACACAATGTCCACAAACACACACGTTTATTATACTCTTCCTTATTTATACAACACTATGCATAAATCAGTACAATAGTCAATCCTTTTTACTTCTCTTCTTTTGTCTTCTGCCACCTCCTCTCCTCTCCTCGCAAGCTCCATCCTCTTCCACCCGACTCCGACTCCCTGGCCATCGGACCTTACTCTTATTCTATGCTAATTAATGTTGTCTTATTTTAATTTCTTACTTTGTCTTTTATTTTTATTTTCTTCATTATGTAAAGCACTTTGAGCTACATTTTTTGTATGAAAATGTGCTATATAAATAAATGTTGTTGTTGTTTATATTGCACCCAGATGTGCTCCAGGTGCGTCCCAATTAACTTCTGGCAGCACTTCAGGTGTGGCGGAAGTGGTGCAAACCTTGTTTCCGGAGCTGTCCAGGTGCCCCCTTGGCGGTGGCCATGGAACCCAGGGGGGCTGCCTTCTCATGTCCCGGGGTATAAATTGCCCTTCTCCTGTTCCCCTGCTCCTCCAGGTTTCCCGGTAGGGCACGATCCCCGGCCATCCATCACAATACGTACAGGTATATATTATAGAGCCTTCCTAGACAGGTCTTTACTCTATTAATTAGACGGTTAACTTCAGCACTTCCCCACGTCTAAAGTACCACCAAAAGCACCGTTACTCCCACTCCCATCTCTGTCTCTCACGTTCTGTCAAGTAAGCTACCTCCTGAATTTGGACTTTAATACGTCTGGTAAAGAGCAGCCCTTATAAACTCACAAAGTATAAACTCCAGCTTTGGGGTATCCTGTCAAGATTCACGAACAGCTAGACCCATAAGGCCATTTCTGTATCATCTTTCAGGATTCTCCCTTTCTAGTTTGGACGTCATGTAGGATGTGTTTGTTGTTCCCTGCCAGCCTAATGGAGCTCTTCTGGCCTAAAACGGTCTCATGCACCTTTTTCGTTGATCAGTTCTGTTTGACTGTGTCAAAGTCCTCAAGGTGTTCATGCTGAAATCTTCTATGTGTTCCCCCTTTATCTGTCAAATCTTCCAGCCCTCAGTCTGGCCACACTGGCATGTAGAAAAGCTCTATGATTAGCAGTAAGAGGTTTTCATGCCCCTGCCCAGTGCCACGCTGGTTCCAGCTCCGCTCCTGGCAGCTCTTAACAGTGCTCATTAACTAGGATTAAGTAAAAGTCCTTAAGGGCTCGCTATCCTATCTAACCAAAGCCGACTCCTTTCATGTTTTCACCAGGGGTGAAGCGTTACATGAATTTTTTCTTTGTTCGCCTTTGCTGTGAATGTTGAGGAATGTCTAAAACAAAACTGTTACTGCTGTTTTATTAGAACAGTACACACACATAAATATTTACAAGCTCCTGCAATTTTAGGTCTGAAATGTGTCAGCTTTTGGTTTGCTTCTCCCTCTTGATATTTTTTCCCATAACTAACGCATAAGGATTCTTAGTAGAAGGCAAACGTTGTGTCCAAGGCAATTAAAAGAATTCTTTTTTTTACTCTCTGAAGCTGTTAAGTGAATTTATTGCTATTATTATTATCATTATTCTTATTTTTACATGTTTCTCTTTCTGAGTGCTTCCTTTTTTTATTCTCCTCTCTTCCCTTTGCTGTCTGCTCTGCCCGGGGCGCTTTACAGACACAGATGTCAAGTCAACTTAGTATGGCTGGCTGCCTTTCTGGAGGGTTTTTTTTTTTTGGTTTCTAAACAGGGCTTACTGTTTTGAGAAAGCAGCCAGGCTTGAGGATAAAGTGAGACGTTAGATTCTAAACCTGCATGAGCAGGCAGGGGTTTGATATGCTCTGCTTTTTATTTGTGAATATCCATCCATCCACTTTCAGAACTTACCTTGTCCTTAATAGGGTTGTAGGGAACTCACGTCTAGGCCAAGAGCATTAAGGAAAAAAGCAACTGTAGATGGGTTAGCAAAGCACAGCATGCTTCCACACCAGGCCATTTTACTTTCTCAGTGGGATCCAGGAATAAGTAAGGAAAACAGCATCAAAAATACAAATGAAACATGCCAACTTCACACAGACCGTGAGCAGACCAGGAACTGAACACAGATCCATGGAGAGATAAGACACTTTATATGTCTTCTCTCAGTTAGTTTACTCTTCCCCTCTGAATCTCCTGCCTTCCTTTTGTGTTGAAATGAACTATCATGAAATAAGGTGATGTTCACAGTCTACCTGCCTTAATAAACGAATAAGTGTCTGTGCATCTGTGTGTCCACCAGGTTGCTATGTCTCTATCATTCATACAGATGCTACATCATAGCACTCGTAAGAATGAAATGCACTGCATTTGCCATTCCGTCAGATTGAGTGTCACAAACATTAACACTGCTTTATGAATCTCATATCAAATGGCATATAATGGAGACCTATACATTACATTTGTCATTCCAACAGATGGTACATCATAGCATTTTAGGAATAAAATGCATTTCATTTGCTGTTCCATCAGGTTGAGCAACACAAACATTAACACTGCTTTTATGAATCCCATACCAAATTGCATATAAAAGAGACATATACATTACATATGTCATTCCAACAGATGGCACATCATAGCATTATAGGAATAAAATGCATTCCATTTGCTATTCCATCAGATTGAGCATTACAAAAATTAACACTGCTTTTATGAATCCCATACCAAATGGCATATAATAGAGACATATACATTACATTTTTCATTCCAACAGATACCACATCATAGCATTTGTAGGAATAATATGCATTCCATTTGACATTCAATCAGACTGAGTATCACACACATTAACACAGCTTTTATGAATCCCATATCAAATGACATATAATAGAGACATACAGTATACATTACATTTGTCATTCCAACAGTTGGCACATCCATCCATCCTTCCATTATCCAACCCACTATATCCTAACTACAGGGTCACGGGGATCTGCTGGAGCCAATCCCAGCCAACACAGGGTGCAAGGCAGGAAAGAAACCCCGGGCAGTGCACCAGCCCATCGCAGGGCGCGCACACACACTCACACACACCAAGCACACATGAGGGACAAGCACCAATGCACCTATCCTGCATGTCTTTGGACTGTGGGAGGAAACCGGAACACCCGGAGGAAACCCACTCAGACATGGGGAGAACATGCAAACTCCACACAGGAAGGACCTGGGAAGCGAACCCGGGTCTCCTAACTGCGAGGCAACAGCGCTACCCACTGCCCAAGGTTTGAGATGTGGCATCTGTTGTAATGACAAATGCAGTGCAAATGGGTTACTAGATGCATTACAAAATACATTTCAAGGGATGGTGCACCGCAAATGTTAACACTGATGTCTACATTGATTATTTAGATTTCGACCCATGAGCTACACAAGGTTCCTAGTCATTTCAACCTGATTCTCAGTGGTAGAGGTTTTTTGGGCTTCTTCACAGTGCTTATTGGTAGAGCCAGTGGGCAGCTTTGGATACCTCAAAATCACATCTTGATTGGTGGAGCTTGTGGGCTGTAACATGCTAGTTAGGATCTGGCAATGGAGAAGATTGGCTGTTGTGAATTCTTTTGGTGGCAAAATGTTAGTGACCTGCAGTAATAACATTAAGACCACACTGATGGAGCTGCAGGAATGCTTTCACACCCAGACACATGAGTGGACACTCCATTACTCATTATTCCATGCTGTTTTTTTAATCTTGTTTTCTTGTTTTTGTGCAGTATATATGTTATTGGCTTGGCTTTTATTTTATATTTCTCTTGCCATATTTTCTTATTGCCTCTTATTATCATTAAGTAATTCAATATATAGATAAACACAATTGAGAATGCATGCTATACTAATGATAAAAAAAAACACTTACAGTAAAAGTGACTCTGAAGCAAGAAGATCGCATCAACTCCATTACTGACTCCATTAGCCAACCTCACTAATAGTTTAACATGCCATCGATCCATTGTACAAATATGAACATCATTGTACTATACATATAAAACACTTTGGGACAACGGTAATTGTGAAAGGTGATATAAACTTTGCATTTCACTCCACCTCATAGCTGTTTCCTGCTCCATTGTAATGTCTTTCTCTTCTGCCATCCACTCAGCTCTTAGTATGTTTATTAGGGCATTCATGCCAAGCAGAGATTGCTATAAAGATATGGGCAAACCCACATTTTAGATAGATAGATAGATAGATAGATAGATAGATAGATAGATAGATAGATAGATAGATAGATAGATAGATAGATAGATAGATAGATAGATAGATAGATAGATAGATAGATAGATAGATAGATAGATAGATAGATAGATAGATAGATAGATAGATAGATAGATAGAAATCCATCCATCCATTTTCCAACCCGCTGAATCCGAACACAAGGTCACGGGGGTCTGCTGGAGCCAATCCCAGCCAACACAGGGCACAAGGCAGGAACCAATCCCGGGCAGGGTGCCAACCCACCGCAGTAGATAGATAGAAATGCACTATATAATAAATAGCAGTCCCTCTCAAACACACACAAGTTTAACAGAAAAGTAAAAAGACTTCTGACTTGGCAGTCCCAGTTCCAGTTTGGCATTAAGCAGGCATATTACTGTTGGCATATAGGAGCTCCAGTAGTGTTTTCTGACACACTTCTGCTCAATAATTCTTTGGCTGAAAGTCCTCAATGCTAGTGTGTCAGAGAGGGGATGCTCAGCATTGTCCATACTGACCATCAGTTTTGTCTTCATTCTCTTCTACACTACCTCCAGGGGGTCAAGCTTACACCCTATAACTGGGTCTGCTTTCCTGATCAGCTTGTTGATTTGTTGGGCCTCTTTTGGCATGATGTTACCAGCCCAGCATATGCATCAGATTATCCCAGGCATGGGGAATAAAGGTGCATACATAATTAATGAAATTTAATCACCATAACTACAGTGTCATGGTACATTGGGAGCAAGGCCCAGTTCTAGAGAGAGTTCTGTGTGCAGTGGTGACAATCTCAAAGTCAGGGGAGCTTGGGTAAAATGCAGTGGTACTTAAATGTGTTAATTACATGGCACAAGGAGACATTCCAAACCCCTAATCTCTGATTAGTGCACTGAAGGTGCCTCATTTGCTCATTTAAATTCTCCCAGGAAACCAAAGCTGTTACAGGATAGTCCCAGGTGGGAAGTATCCCAGAATACACTGGATGCAAGGTGCCCACTGACTTGACAAAGCAGCGCAATATCCAAGATTCATGTAGGAGGCAAAGATCAAGCTGATCATCCTCAAATAGAACAGTCCAGTTAGAAGTGACTTAACCTGGAATCATTTGTATTGTTGCTTCTGTCCTTTAGGAATGTTATTTAGAAGTTTACATTTTCCCAGTGTAAGTGAGTGTAGTTGTGGCCTGTGAAAGTACTGGTGCAGAGTCAGTCCCCACTTGGCACCCAATGTTGCCTAAATAGCCAATTTAATTTGCTTGAGAATGAATGGGTGGCTGCTTCTCTACTTCCCTTACATTTTATGTCTCTGGTTGTTTTGATGTACTGTATGCTGTTGAGGATTATGATGGACTGTTTAATTCTGAACAATAAGATGTCATCTTAAGGCCTCCTTTTTTTTTTTTTTTTTTTTTTTTTGTGTTTATTAATTTTATTGTAATTATCCCGTACAAATAGATCCATTTATACAAAAAAGGATTATAGACAAATCAAACCCCACCCTTGAGAAGGAGAGCATGGCCAAAGGAGAATTGCTTTTTAATAGGGCAAAAATAAACAAGGAAAAAAAAAATATATATATATATATATATATATAAATAAATGAATGGAGAAGGAAAAGAAATGCGGAAATAATTATTTCTTCTTATTCTAAAATATTATTGATTAGATCCTGCCAGGTTCTGAAAAAATTCTGTACAGATCCTCTAACTGAGAATTTGATTTTTTCCAATTTCAAATAATATAAAACATCGGTTTCCCACTGACTTATCAGAGGAGAGTTAGGATTCTTCCAATTTAACAAAATAAGTCTGCATGCCAAAAGTGTAGTGAATGCAATCACAGTTTGCTTGTCCTTCTCCTTCTTAAGGCCTCCTTTTATATGTATAGGTCAACCTGGGCAGAGGGTACACTGTGGTGGCACCGGCTTTGTAAAAGTCAATCTTAGAAAGTTAATGTCAAAAGTAAACTTACCTAGGTGTCTAATTAATTTGAATAAAATATAAATTTCACATCACTGTATTGGAGAAATCTTCTCAAGAAACAGCGACTCCATCTACAAATGGAAATAGCTACAGAAAAAGAAGAAGAAGACATTCAGTAGATAATGGAAAATTCTTTTATCCCCTAAAGCTAACTTGTAATGGAACATCCTTATTCCTCTGCTATTTTTGTAATGTAATAACTAGATGGTAAGTCAGTTTATTTCTTAGATAGAAGCCTGGACTGTTAGATAGACAGACTGTTAGATTAGCTTGCAAATAAAACGTTACAATGACATTCGTGGCAGTTTTCTGACGTGTGTTGTTTGCGTATGGATGGATGTGACATTATGTAGAAACTTGAAGAAACGTAACAAAGATATGTAAACTTTAAACGGAAATATTTTTTTGGATGTATCATAAGTTTTTCTCTTCATCTTGCTGTGAATTTTTTTTCTTTAAATTTCACTTTGTTTTAAAACAAAGACACTTGGAATGTGGATTTTTTTTTTTTTAATTCAAGTCGCACTCAACGCCTGGACCTTTCAAAAAAAGCTAAAGCTGCAGAATTTTGGAAACCCTGAACAAACTTCTAGTCCAGGAATGTTGAAGTCACCGGACCACCTGTGATACACTCCCGCTCAGTCATCTCACACAGAGTTACGTGACTAATGCCTGCCTCTTCAGCTTACCATCTTATCCTTTGTTGGCTATGCTGGTTATGTGGAAATGCATCCTGCCATGGTGCACTTATTCATTTTTTTTTCAAAGTAACTGATTGGGCTGCTGCAAGAGACTTCAGCACCACATACAGAAAACCGATGAATAGGAATAGTAGTAGCAGTATAGTAGGAATCGTTGTGGTAATATTGTCATGTACAGAGATAGTAAAATTCCTTCTTGCACGTTTCACGAATACGCACCACATCAACACTCTCCAGCTTACCTGATGTACTTGTTCCCCCTGCAGTACAAAGAAGGCAAACTATCAAATTAAATATATGTTCAAATCATATCATATGCATACTGATAGCTCTGTACAGTTAACACCCATATCTGTCCATAACACTGCGTACCACAGGGTTCATGTCATGTCAAAAGACACAAGGACTAAAACTGTCCTGCAGCCTATACATTGTCATAGGAGAGTTTCAATGCAAAACCTGCTATATGGACTGCCATTGCATGCTGGTGCTTGAGTGTCATGAGCTGCCAGTTATAGTAGAGAAGGTAACAACAGCAGCAAAGTGAAGGCATTTGTCTTATTTGGCAGGATGAAGAAGGCTGAATTTTATGCAGTTATGACTCCTATCACCAGCGCATACACAAAATCCCCAGCACCCTCACATAATGGAAGCAGAAGATGAGTGTGTTATGCTCCATGCAACTAAGGTCAGATCAGCATGGCTGAGCATCTCTGCTCCTATAAATCTCCAAAACTCCATCACAGCTACAGCATCCTTGCTTTCGATAGGTCAATTGAGTGCTATATTTATGACAGAGCAGACCTCTATGTGACTGGACATATATGCATACTGTGTGCTGACAGCATATACTGTGCACAGGGGTCAGGGATCTCACAATACAGTGTCGTCATTACGTCTGCTGTGTGATTAGCATTGTGATTTAATTCTGCAGTATCTTTCAATGCATTCACTTCATTTGACTGCAGTTAAAGTTGAAATCATATCCATATACAGTACATGAAAATGTGAATCAGAAAAACCATTGACTAAAACCATTATCTTGTTAGATATTTGTTTAGTTGTGTTAATGGATGTCATGATTTCAGTATTCTACCATTAGACTGCAAACACTTAGTCATGGTGGTAACACAAGCACTGACATATCATCTACCGCTAGCGCTGGAGGAGTCCTTATGAGACGAGCCCTTATGTTTGTAGTAGGGCTGTCAACCAGTAGCTGAAATTATAGTTTTTTATTTTTAAAATATGGAGTATAAATCTAAATGCATAAATACTTACAATTCCAAATGGTGATACTAACATGTTTTCACACTGAATTTTTTTATTAAGCCTTAATATGCAGAAAAACAACTGTTCTGTTCTCAAATACTGATTAGTCATGGGAAAAACAGAGAAAAACATTTGGTAATATTATAAAAACAATTAAATCTGTTTTTCTTTTGACAGCAAAAGAAGCAAAAAGAAAAAGCTTAACTACAGTTCAGGGGTGGACATGAGGCCATGTCACATTTGCTTATTTTTGCAGTGATTTTCAGTCATAGCCTTCGTTTCCATAATGTTAGCGAGATGGAGGCAGTCCAGTGATTTGACATCCCCAGCGTACGACTTGCTACAACAAAATCAGAAGGGTTTGACTTTGTCTTTAGTCGTAGGGGTGAGCTCTGCGTATGAGAGCTAACAACCGATGAACGCTCATCTGGAAGTACCAGGCATATACTGTAATGTAGCTACGAGGAACAAAGAACGCTAGTGATCTGGACCTCAAAAACAGAAGAGAAGTTAATCTAGCCAATGATGCGTGTTTAACATACCTTGACAGAAAGGAAAGAAGGGCTGAGATTGCAGTTAAATACACTATACCTGTTAACCATTTACACTGCGCTGGCTCCTTCAGGCAGCATGCTGTTGGCTGTCAGAAAAAGGGGCAAGCACGATTGTGCTAGGAAGTTGCCACGCAGTCTCGTAATTTGACATTCCCACTGATTTTTAGTAGTTTAAACTGAGATGCTTCAGCTGCAAGATCAGTAACTGCAGTTGCTAAGCCTTGACATCCCTTCTGACTAGAAGCTGCATAATGTGAAATTGGCTTTACATGTTGCAGAGATGAACTTGGGCCAATCAGGATGCATGTGAACACTGCAGTAGACAATTTTTTGTATAGAAAATAATTTTTTGTTCATAAGCGAAAGAGAGTTATTACATACAGTAGATAATTCAGCCTCCCCACGCTCCAGTTTTCACAAAAAGGCAGTCATAATTTTTAGTGTGCTAGAGTACTTGAGTTTAATGTGACAGTGCTTGGAAATTGCATGTTTCATGTCTCGCTCACCAAAATGAACAGAACACTAGGCTAAACCATGGGAAGGGCATATTTTTACTGACATTTCTCCACCGGCACTAATAGTAAACTGGCTTTCTATCTATGGCAATGTCAGAGAAATGTATTTTAATCGTGTTGCACAATCTATGGGAATTTAGAAGCAATACATTCTGATATGCAAGTACCAATAAATATGCATTGCTTTTACATTTTCATAAATCCAGACCAAGAAAACAAAAAATGGATATTTGTATTTAGGGTACAGATAATATATCATGACAAAAAATATTGCAGTACTACAATGTGTCCGTTTCTCCCACCTCTCGTTTTTCTTTTATATAGAAAACTTAAATAATGCTTATACGAGAGATGCACACATATAAGTGCACACTGTCAATGTACACATCTATAATATGTAGTGTGGCCGGGTGCAGGAATGACAGGTTGTAAAGCTGATGAATAGTTGGGACACCAACCGGGTCATCCCATTTAATAAGAAGTCCAACAAAAAATACGCCTCGTGGCTTCTATAAAGCAGCCCTCTTGGCAAATAAACAACAAAAGATATTTGTCTCTTTACTGTGGAAATAAGGGTCAGCCACTGAAGCTCAGTCCGGCAGCTCACTGTGGTTGCAAATGACGTCTCCTTCAGGGCAGCTGGGTTTCTTATATCATGCAAATCGTAAGGGGCGGGACTAAGTGCCCTCACTGGGCAGTTTCTCAATGCTGCGGGGAGAGAAGGAGAGGAGAATGTTTGTGGCGGGTTATCACATACCTCAATCGAGCCTGTGAGGAGATCCTCAGATGTGCATGCATGACAGTGTGTGTTATAAATGTACAGTGAGTAGCTATGTATGGTATACAGTGTAGGTACTCTAATATATACAACTTATATGTGTGTTTAACAGGTAGAGTTTAACGCTGCTGCCATCTTGGATTCTTCTTCCTACGTTTCTGTGGATTTTCCTCTGAGTGTTCTGGTTCTCCTCCTTCATCGTCCATTTGTGGGAGTGTGCATCAGCAGGCGCTACAGTGGACTGGCACCTTGTCTTGGATTATTTCCTGCATTGCACCTAATGCTGCTGGGACAGACTTCAGCCTGTCACGACCCTTAATTGGATGGAGTAGGTCTGAGAATGTGTTGTTCTTTATGTTTAAGATGAACAGTATGCTGCGGTGGGTTGGCACCCTGCCCGGGATTGGTTCCTGCCTTGTGCCCTGTGTTGGCTGGGATTGGCTCCAGCAGACCTCCGTGACCCTGTGTTCGGATTCAGCGGGTTGGATAATGGATGGATGGATGGATGAACAGTATGTATGTGTATGGCATGAAAATGTGTGGAGTGAAAATGTTACAGAAGAAGGGCAGGCAGTTAGCTAAGACCATCTGCTGAAGAAGAAGAGCGATCATAGATTTCTGGGCAGCAGATGATTAGCACAAACTAAATGATTCAAATCCAGGACATCAGCAACATCTAGCAAACCTTTTGCCTAATGCATACTTTGGCTCAAAATTTACATTTACTACATTGCATTTTTTATTCAGTATATAGTATGGCTTTATAATATAGTAACTTTTTAAAAAGTTATTTTAATTTAGATGGGTGTTAGTAGGAGATTTCTCAATAGTTTCGTACATGTCACTTATACCCTCACTCGGAGGAAATCGGATGCTCATGCAATAACTGTAACAAATTAAAAATTTTTAGAAATGTAGACTTTAAGCTTGAGGTTCCATTATCTTAATCTTGAATATGAAATCTGCATGTAAAACCTGACGATAGTATACAAATGTGACTTTATGTCAGGTGGACATTATGTTTTCCTACTACTGAGTTATATTTCTCTTAGGAGTTTCTGGAACGTTGCATGGAAATACATGATGTGTTTAAAGCACCAGCTGCTGAACTCTTCAGTCTATGTATCGCTGACCTGTTAGTCTTTTAAAGCCCAATATACACTGTAAGCATAGCTGGGGCTGTCCATTTTTTTAATAATGGTTCATAGGGGTGTCATCATGCCCTGGTAACCTGTATAGGTGTTTTTCACATAGCAAAACAAGATGGGGCTCTACTTTAAAACAGTGCACTGTTTAATACAGTATTGCCTAATTAATACAAAATTAATGAAGCTGCAACACTTCATAATGGGGGCTTCTGCAGTTTTCTCCCTGACTCATTGCTTGGCACCTACTGCTTCCTCCAGGAGCGCTTTCGGAAATCAGAAGGTCATTTACAGCCCATCTGATGCTTTGAGTCTCCAAGAAGATAAAGAAGCAATATCACTCTCTAGGGTACAGCTGCCTGGCAGCATATGAATCAAAGGATCCTCCCTTTCGCCAGAAGTAAAAAAAATTGGCCAACATTGTTGTGATAAAACTGTGTCACTTAATTAAATCATATCCTTTATTACAGCTGCCGTCTCGGATTTAAAAAGAAAAAATAAAAAAAGAATGCAGCCAGCCCAGCCGGCAGCAAAACTGATCTAAGATTTCATAGCTCAGACGTCAGTCTCGTCACTCTGTTACCTGGATATTTCATGCTGACTGCTCAGCAAGCTCACAAGTTGCTTCATTTACTGAATGCAAAGTAACCAAAATAGTCTTCTACCATTTCTACTTTTTATTTTTTTAAGATCATCTTTCACTAAATAATTAGACCTGTCAGCCTTGTTAACAGCAAGCAGTCACAAACAAGGCATACCAGGGTATAATGTTTCACTAAAGGAAAGCCCAAAAAACAAAGGTGCCTGCTCACTCTGCGCTTGGCTGGTGATATTTTGTCAACCACAGCTACAATGTGAAGCTATAAAAAGTGAGGCGTCTTGACACATGGAATCTGAGGTAACCTAATAAGAGAAAATGGCAGATAGTGTCCACACGTCTGCCAAAGAATCGAACACTTCCTACATTTTGGAAATACCATGAGCTGATATATTTATATATACTTGTGTGTGTGTGTGTGTGTGTGTGTGTGTGGGTGTGTATATATGTTTGTGTGTATATATATATATATATATATATATATATATATATATATATATATATATGTGTATATATATATATATATATATATATATATATATATATATATATATATATATATATATATATATACATATATATATATATATATATATATATATATATATATATATATATATATATATATATATATATATATATATACATACACTATATATACACAAGGCTGGGCAAAAGTAACTTTACAGTCTTCATATGGAAAAAGATGTGCAGGCTATGATTATTACAACAGCTTTATTAACTGTTTTCAGAAGAAGAAAACAACTAATACAAATAAATAATACATTAATTAATAATTGAATAAACTCTGTGATTCACGCACAACTATAAACCTACTTTTGGCCACCCCTGTACAAGATGTGCTGCTGAGTTCTGTATTTTCTGTGAGTTGGCATGACAAGAAGCTGGTGGGTTAGGATGTTGAGTTTGATGACCATTCTCTTCTGGATGGCTCTGCCATGTGCAGAATGTGACTTGTGGTCCCTATTTTTGGGCCTATGGTCTCTGATTACCTGTAATTTGTATCTCTTTGTCTTTTTATAAATGATCCATTTTTGTTTCCTTATAACCATAGTGGGTATGTGGCAATCAAAATCAGAGTTGTCTTCATCATTATTTTGTGATGATCCTAAAAATAGTGATTAACATGTCCTTTGTTCCTCCAAAATCCTTAAGGGAACACCTCCCTCTTTTTCAGACAAGTCCAGATTGAACCTGCTAGCTTGGGTGTGATGAAGATGGGCAGAGAGGTTTTATAAATCTGTGCATTCTTTGCACTACGTATGAGCACATATTCACCCCAACTTTACAATGAAGGCTGTGTCATTGATTTTAGACTCTTAGTAGGCCCCATTACATTGTGTTTTGAAGGATGAGAAGTAGGAAACTCCAGGTTTTCTTGGCAGCTGGACTCCCCTTATCATACTGAGGCACTCCTTTGCGGAAAGGTGCAGTGGGAAATTGCTCTTCTAAGGGTTTCAGAGAATGGCTGTTCACAATGAGACTGGGTCGTGTCTTATCTATACGGTGCTTTTAATGTATGGCTCCATATGGGTTCTTTGTGATTTCAGAGAGCAGTGAAGTTGACTGCATTGAATACGCTTCGCTGCTTCTCTTATTAACATCTTCATATGCAGGGAGTTATAGTTGGCCTTTTGTCTTTTTATGAAAGGAGGTTTGCCTTCATATTCGCAACTCGAGGCTTGTGTGTATTTATAGGTTCACTTGTCATCATGTTATTAGAAAGAATACTGAGGTCTGTAGTGTGGAATTCGAATTTCATCTGTTTCATTTTGATGTCACCATGGGCTTAACCCCCATGTTAGTTTTGTTTTCTAAGGTCTTTGAGGAGTGAGGTATGTAATGGGGAATTTAGACTCCATCTTTTTCACCCTCCATCTTCCTTCTAAGGTTTCCAGATATTGAGTTTCTGAAGTAAGTGAGTGATGAGCAGGGTAGCTGGACCTCATCTTCAGGTGGTGTCATTCATCTGAGTGAAGAGTTCACTTTAATCCTCTGATTGCGTTCTTCATGTTTTTAAGAACCGAGTGATGAGAGTTCTCTTTTTTGGCAAGTCCCTTCATCTCCAAGTTTTGGTAGACTGTGCCCTGGAAGGTGCATGATGCTTCTTGTGTCTTTTTTTGTGGGGAGAGGGGGTTGGTTGTTGTGTTAACATAACAAGTGGTCTGCAAAGTCAGTCCTGGAAGGTCATATTGACTGCAGGCTTTTGTTCCAACAATATGTGTTAATGAGAAATCAGTTATAATAATAATAAATAATAATACATTTTATATATGTAGCATTTTTCCAATGCTCAAAGTGCTTCACACAAATTCAAAAAGGAATAACACAACATTGGGTGTAAAATAACATCAGCATGAAACACTAACTAAAAGATAAATACAGGGCACAAAAAGCTTTAAATTTGAATAGCAAACAGTATGTCAAATACATTCCTGAATAACTGAGTTTTAATTTAAAAAATAAAACAATGAATTGAGTCAGCTGTTCTCATTTATTTCAGGAGTTTGATCGAGAGTCTGGGCGTTATAATGCTGAAGACCCATAGAGTGCAGCTTAGTGTGGGGCACAATGAGATTGTCAGAGTCAGCGAAGCTTAGTCAGTATACAGGAGCACAGTGATGGAGGAGGTGATGTAGTCCATTTAAAGCTTTATAGGTTATTAATGTGCTTTAATATTCAGTCTTACAAAACACAGAGAGCTGGCGAAGGCAAAGCAGGAAGGGTGTTACATGCACTCCCATTGCAAGTCTGTTTGAGGATCCTTGCAGCAGAGTTTTGAGCCACCTGGAGTTGTCATAACAGATTAGAAGGGGCACCTGCCAGTAGGGAGTTACAATAATCGATATGAGACGAAGTATCTCAACCTTAGAAAAAGAGAGGAATGAGCGAACATGGTATATGTTATGGAGGTGAAACTGAGAAAGTTTCTTAATGTGATTTTTGTGAGCAGAATAAGAAAGGGAGGAATCAAAGATGACACCAAGAGTCCTTGTATTCAAAGAAGGCCTCAGGACAACCCCACCAAGAGTGAATGAAAAGGAGCTCATTTTCTTAAGCTGGGCTTTAGTGCCAATTAGCACAAGCTAATGAACAAATAGGCTTTGCTACAGTTTAATTTTGAAGAGTTCTGCTTCATCCAAGTTTTTTTAATTGAGGCAAGTTGTGAACTGAGAAAAATCTGCTGAATATCCACTTAGATCTGAGTATCATCTACAAAAAAATGATAACCCACTATGGTAAAACAAATGATAAAACACTATGGTCAAGGGAAGAATGTAGATACAGAGGAGTAGAGGGCTGATGACAGAGTCATGAGGGATGCCTTGTGTGGCCTGCTGTTTCCAAGACTAACAAACTCTCACTTATCGGTCAGATAGGACTTAAACCACTGGAGAACAGAGGCAGAGATACCCAGAATGGTCTACAATATCATGCCTGACAGTATCGATTGTCTAACACAATTAATATCCTGATTGCCATGAGCAAATCATTAGTTACTCAAAGAAGAGCAGTTATTGCTGTTGAAGCATCTATTGCTCAAGAAACATTTTTATGCTTCATTTGTTTAAGATTCCCAATCTTTAATTGTTTATTTTAGTCTTAAACAACTGCTTTTAATTGTTATTTATCCATCTACTATATAATAACACACTACCTGTCTCTGTGTGTGTGTGTGTGCGTGAGTGTGGGGTGTGTGTGTGTGTGTGTGTGTGTATGTCTTGATCCTCTGAGAAATCTGATTAATCGTTTTGGCTTTGGTGATACGACTGATAAGAGGATGTGTTGGGCAAGAGAGGTTGAGACACATGAGGAAGAGTCAAGGAGTAGGAGGCCCGCTAAGATTAGCCTTTAAAGATAGGGAGTATTCGCAAGAATACACATGTTGTTTTAACAGCAATTAATGGAGGCCCTTCTACCTTTGGTGGTTTTCAAAAAGTAGACAAGGCTCCTCAAAATGACAGGAGTCTGAGAAGCAGTCTTTACTGAAGAGAGGGAGCTCCGGGCATGTGAGGTTCAGACACATGTGGGTACTGTGGAAAGGCGTACAAGGAATGCTGAAGGTACACATAGACCAAGAGATATCAAATGTCAAGCATTTTATTTATTTATTCTATTACCTGTCTTCGACACAGGTGGATATGGGAGCGAGTTAGATGGAGAACTGCAGGTAGTGGCTAGTTAGCAATAAGATACAAATAACAAAAGAACCAGCCATTTTCTAACCAAATTGTTCCTCTAAACACCTGTGTCTATTCATTGTGAACTGTCTGGTTTAATGAAATATTTGGAAGGAAACTGAATAGAAAAAAAAAGTGAAGGACTAAGAATTACTAATCCGCTTCAGGTTACAAGTCATTTGGATGATATCCCCGGAATGGAAAGAAAATAAACCTACGATGTAAGAATGACATGACATTTCAGAATGAACACACTAATAAGCCATAAAATGCTATTGAAAAGGATTGGTTTCTATAAAAGCAATCAGGTTGGAACAAAAATGTGCAGCCACTATGGCCGTCTAGGACCGACTTTGCAGACACCTGACATAAACCCTCCAAATCTTTTTTTGTTTGTTTTGACTCTAACTCCTATAGATGAGGCATGTTAGACTGCTTGGTTTGTCTTCCACATTCTCCTTGTTAGGACATCAGTTTCTTAGATGGTGATGCTAAATTCAGTCTTTCCATGATTTTTAAAAACAGATGGACTGGGTTTGAATCCTAATTATACTGTGTTGTGGATGCCATGAACTAGATGCTTCTGCCGGTGCACGTTTTGAGGGCCTCATATTGCTGTAAAACACATGGTTAGAATGCCATTGAACTTTTACAGGGTGCCTTGGCCAGTCCATACGTGACCAGATTTGTACAGCTTAGGTTCACATCTCATTTCTATAGTGCGACTGCAGCATCTTGTTAATAGTGATCCTTCTCATAAAAACAAATGGTCTCCAGCTACCAGGGGGTAATTGTCTTTCTTTGTTGTTCATTTTTTTTAATTTATACAGCATTAAATCTTGGTGATAAAAACAGAAGTGTCAGCCAGATGATTGATCGATGAGCTATCTGAAGGATAAACTAGAAATTTGTAGTTGAAAGACAAGTAGACTGACAGAAATGGGATAAGTAAATGGAAAAGCTGGCCTGAGCGGCTGCAGCCATTTCAGAGAAAGCTAAATTTTATGGTTAATGACAAAGATGGCCTTCTGGGCCAAGCTGAACTTTTCTGCTACTCTGAAAGAGGTACCCTGGCCTTTCCACAAAAGGCTCTCGTCATCTAGTTCCACAAATGAATGAAATGAAATGAATCTATGTAAAAAGAAAAGAAAAATGCACCTAGTTAAAATAAAAATAAAATAGCTGAACCAGGCTGCCTCGCACTAAGGAGACCAGGGTTCGCATTCCCAGGTCCCAGGCATGGAGTTTGTATGTTCTCCCTGAATCTGCGTGGGTTTCCTCCTGGTGCTCTGGTTCCATAGTCCAAAGACATGCAGGTTAGGTGAACTGAAGATCCTAAGTTGGCCCTAATATGTGATTGGCATGTGTGCGTGTTCACCTAGTGATGGACTAGCACCCTGTCCAGGGTTTGTTTCTGCCTTGCTAGCAGGGATAGGCACCAGCAGACCCCCACAACTTGGTCCAGGACTAAGCGGATTAGAAAATGACTACCTGACTGGACAAGGCAAAGTCAGGATGTCTCTCATGGTGTGTATGCTCCTGCTGTTCTACTGCTCTGATTAGTCACAGGTTAAAGTCAGTTTTAAACGGCAAAGATAATTATACAATTCCAGATTTTCAGTGTCCTAAACCTAGTTATAAAAGAATAGTCTGTCAGTAAAGTGTAGCAAGCATCATTTTATGTCAAGGTTTCATTCTATATTGTATAAGAAATGAATTCCAAGTTGTAAGAGTTGGCAGTGTTGACTTGAAAGGTCTCATCTCATGAAAATTCTTCTTTATGTTCTTATGAAGCAACTGAAACACAGTAATGCAGGTGTAGATGGTCATACTTCAGGCTTTTAGAATGGTAACCACTACACAGCATTTTCAAATACCTTTAATCCATTCCAGGAAGGGGGCACAAAGCAGTAACCAACCCTAGGGTAGATATCAGTCTACCATTGGACCCAATCATGTGCCACTCACACAGAACCTACAGTTAATCCAAATATAAAATCTGCTGTTTTCTCCTTAAAGTTTATTGCATTTGTGATGGACTGGCATCACTTTGCTGGAGTCCATGACCCAGATATGGATTTTAAAATTTTGTTAGCATCATTATTTAAAAATGTGGATGATGAAAAGAGTGAAAGATAAATCGTTAGTAATACATACAAAACACTCCCTAACTTGAGTTGGACGTTCTGAGATTTGCTTCAGGCTAAGGGCCACCTCTACCACAGCCTCTTTGAACATTTCTAGGTTGACCCGGGTAGGATTGTGTTACTAGAAAAGAACGCAGAATGGTATTGAGTTTGTCATAACAGGAACTCCTGACCTTGGCGCGCCATGTTATAGAGAATTTCTTCACAACAGACATTGTTGGCCTTGACTTGTCTAGCCTTGTCTCTCTTCCTGCTTTTGCTCAGTTTTAATATTCATCTGACAATTCATTTTAACCTGAGACTGATTGGTAGAAATCTCCCTTTGAACTGCTCACAAAATTAGTTTTTCAGGTTATTTTCTTTTTGAGCCTTCCTGGGGAAGGACTGCAACCTATATCATTTCGGCAACACTGTACAAGGAAGTTGGCTTACTGTCAAGTTTGTGTGAGAAAGACATCTACCAGCAGAACTGTACCTCTGACAACTCCGCTCATGAAACTTCACATACTTCTGAATGACGAGCACCTCCTATAGCTGCTGGAGCTTTAATTTTTATTTGATATTTTTCTTTCATACTGGGTAGATATGTGCATTATGGACCTCTATCCTAAACCATGAAACATATCACTTGAACACTTCCAGAGTGGAGATATTTCAGTATGAGAAGCTCTTCTAAAGATGCTGAGAAGTTTTGCTCACACATCTGAGATCTGGTCAAAGAAGGAGTCAATGTTCTCACCTTCGTTCAAGAACCCATCTACAGCCGCTGAGATGTTTCTGTATTAGGAGTCCAAATTTAGGTATACATTTGTATGTTATACATTTCATCAAAAAAAGGTGAAATGACTCCACCTGAGTATCTTAGAAGATCATCTGAGACTTTCATCTTTATGAGACTTTTATTATTATGTGCATTTCATCATGTCATGCAGCTGAGATGCTATGAAATAAGTTGTTTATCACAAACAGCTCAGGTGCTTCTTTAACAAAGATTGTATGTTAGAGCTGATGTGATGCTACTGTACATAAGGAGCTCAGCTCATCCTGTAGTGCTGAGATGTTTCATGTAGTGATATCACACTCAGTTGGTACGTTTCTGTATTAAGAGCTCATCAAAAGAAAATGAGAAGACCCTTAAATCATTCAGCTGAATGATGAGACCATGTCATATAACTGAAGTGTATTTTGTATATGGAGCTCTTCTAATGTAGCTGCTCTGTATCTGTATGAGGACCTCATTGAGAACAAGGTGAAATGTTTCTAAATAGGAGACAGAGAGAGAGGTTAGGAACATACAGTGACTACAGCGCGTTGCCGCACCCACTACACGACGAGCCACTCAGATTAAGAGCCAAGTGCAGCCATGCACAACTGGTGACACTTCAGCACTACACTGAACAGTGTGAGGTTATTTATGGTGGCTGGAGTGCCAATCCTGCCACCAACCACCAAGTTTTTCCTGCAAGTTGGAGGACCTGCTTGCAGGGCTGGATGCAGATTAACATCATACCCAGGATGGAGGAATTGCAGGTTAAGGGCCTTGCTCGGGGGCCCAACGGAGAAGAGTCTCTTCTGGAGTTTATGGGATTTGAATTGGCAACCTATCCAGATCCCTAGCCTCAGAGCCACCACTCCAGTTTATATAGGGAACCTGATATATTTCTCTCTGAGGAGCTTGTATCATACAGTCAAGGTGGTGAAGGTGAAATTCATCTTGTGATGTTTTTTCAGTTAAATTGTTCATCTAATGCTGCTGAGACGATTCTGTCTGAGGAGCTCATTTATTCCATACTGCTTAGCTGATCTGTAAATCAAGGAGGTGTCAAAATGAAGAGCTCATCGCTTTCACATGTGGTGTTTCTTAAGATAAGTTCTTCTTCTTAACCTGAGGTGCTGTTGAATGAGGAGCTCAGCTGAAGAAAGTGAGATGTCTGTGTTTGAGGAGTTTATCTTCAGCTGAGATATTAGGTCATACTGTATTAAATGGCTGAGTTCTCTCTAAGTGATATGATATTTTAACCCAAGTAATTTCTAAATTAAGAACATCCTAAAGCTGCTGGAATACTTCTGTATGAAGATTCTTATACCAAACAGCTATGATGCTACCATATTAAGAACTTGTCTCATATAGGAGCTCATCTCTTAAAGTCGAGATGCTGCATCTGAGGCTTTTTGTACGATGAACTCACGTTCGGTTGAGATGCTACTAAATGAGGAGCCCATCTAAAAATGTTCAGACGTTCCTTTTAGAGGAATTTGTGCATACAGCTGAGATGATGCCAATGGAGGAATTCATTTTTTACAGCCGAGTTATTTTTTTAATTGGGAGCTCCTCTAAAGCATGTTTCTGACTGAGGAGCTTACTGCCATCATAGAAACTCATCTGATACAGCTGAGAGGTGACTCAGTGAGAAGATGATCATATACAGCTGAGAAGATTCAGTATGATGAGCTTACCTTCAGGTGAAAAATTACATATTAGGCGGTCATACTGTATTATACAGCTGAGATGATTCAAAATAAGGAGTTCATCACAAATAGCTGAGATGTTTCTATAAAAAGAATTTGAGTCCAGTATCTTAGTTGCAAGAAAATGAAGAATTTGTCTCATACGGCCGAGGTGATTCTGCATGATGAGTTCATCTTCTGCTCAGGCGTTTTTAAATTACGAGCTCATCTCCTGAAGATGTGATGTTTCAGGATGAGGAGCTCATCCCGCTCAGCTTAGACGCTAGAATGCTAAACTCTATGTGGTTGTGTTGTTTCTGAATGAGGAGCATATCTCATTGAAACTGAGATGCTGTTAAATGAGGAGCTCCTTTCACACTGAAGGACGATTCGGTATTTGGAGCTTCTTGCAGATGTGATTTTCCGTGAGAAACTCTTGTCAAACAGCAAATATATTTTTATATTATGAGCTCATTTCATACACCTGAGGTGCCACTGGACAAAAAGCCCACATTTTACAGGTACAATGCTCCTGTAATGTGTCTTCACAATGGTGCTGGAATTCTTTCAGTATAAGAAGCTCATCCCTTAGGAATTGAAACCTTTCTGCATGAGAAGCTTGTCTCGTAACAGTTAAGATATTTCAATGGGAAGTACTCGTTCGCAGTCCTGACACTTCTTGTCTGCAATACTCTTCTCTGAACAGCTGAGATGTTTCTCTGTGTAGAGCTGCGTTTTCTTGACAGCTGATGTTTTTCTGCATCATGTCTTATCAGAGTTTGCAAGTAAGAGTTAGAAAGATTAAGACGGGGCGGTCGAGGAAACATTTTCCTTGGATGAATGTAAATTGAATGTATTACACAAAATTAGAGCATCCAACAAAAACATCACACTCACACATCTTGGAAGATAGCTGAGGTTTTTCAAGGCAGTTTCTGACTGAAGTGTTAACAGGGGTGGCAAATGTAGTTAAAGAACAATACTAATTCATGTAAAGGAAACATACCCGGCCTGATATACTGCAATGAAAAACTTGCTAACATAGACGTGCATCCTGCGAAAAGAAGACACATCTGCTGTATTGATCCTTACATGTCTAGCTAAAACAGTGATTAGCCAGAAGAGAATCACTTTATATACAAATGTTTAAATAAACCACAGGCATCATGTACACTGTGTTTATCTCTTTTGTGTCTGATTTGTCCTGGTCACTCATTACTTATTTGTTTATTTGGAAATGAATAAGCAAGACATGTGTCAATGAGAGACAATAGGGCTGGTTTATATTTCACACTCAGAAATCTTACGCGCACGCATCATGGATGCCACGTGTTCCTAGTATTCCTTTGACGTGTCTTCTAAGCACGTTGTCAAAAATTAATGTGACGCATTTGCGAGTTGCAGTACCCCCAGAAATTTTTTTGCACCTTTGCAATAGCATTTAATCTTTAATATCTTTCTTTCCTCATCTCACAACACAACGAAAATGGGTGTTTTCTCACCGTCATGATTTCTTGCACTGCCACCTGGTGGAATCCTCCAGATTTACTTAAAGTACACATACAAGTATAGTCAGTGCACTGCTTCCATAGCAGCAGGGTCCTCAAGCTCATGCATCGCATAGTGTTAAGTATATCCTCGGCCTTAGAGATTCACAGGCCTGGGTTTTAATCCCATGCCTGGTTGCTATCTATGTGTTGTTTCCACATCCTCCTTGATTTAAGTCAGATTAAATCCATTGGAAGTCAATGTTACATAACAATAAAATGTGAATACTTTATATAAAGATCGTAATCCAATTCATTGCAATGGGCAGCAAAACCTCTCTGGGTAGCACTGGGTTAAAGGCAGTGAACAACTCTGGACTGCACCAATCCAAACAGCACTCATGCACACACTCACATAGGAACAGTTTCAGATAGCTAATCAGTGGGATAAAAATAATGGAGTAGCTGGAGGAAAACCCACACACACAGGGAGAACACACCAGCTCCACATGAACAACTATCAGGTGTGGGATTCAAACCAGGCTGCTGGATCCATGAGGCAGGATTGCTATCCTCTGTGCCATCTTTGTCTATTGAAATGCATGTCTGAAGTTTATTTGTGTTAACATTCATTTTTTAAGGATGATTATTTATTCTTAATAGATTTAGTGGCGGTACGGTGGTGTGGTAGTGAGCACTGCTGCCTGATAGCTATAACAGTCCTGCCTCTGCCTTTGTTAAGATCTTTACTTTACTTTAAAAGACCTTCTTTGTGCCTGATATCCTCAGGATAACTTGTGGCCCACATTGGCCATATATTGAATTCAAACATCATCAGAGTGCATGAAAAAACTGGACAGGGGTGTCCAAATCCAATCCTGGAGGATTTCTATGGCTGCAAGTTTTCCTTCATCATTGACCAATTCCTGCTCTTAATTGACTTCTTTTCCCTTCATTTTAATTGCCTTGTTTTTGACGACTCAGTCCTCTGAATTGCTTTTTTTTTTCCTTAAAAGGTAACGAGACAAAAATGAGACGTGAAGTGAAACAACAGAGGACTAACTGAGTCAGGGCCTCAGAGTCTATTCAATTTCACTCCAACCAGTTTCTTAATTTGAAGTTGATTCTTGCTGTTAATTCAACCCATAATTTCCTTCCATGGCTTGTTGGTGTTCTCATTCTGCCACAGCAGACAATTCCAAAACTGTTGATTTTCTTTTTTTCTTAGAACACCGTCAACATGTTTTGTGGTCTTGAGCAGATTGACATTACTGAGACCTTCACCTTTCTTTATTCTCAGGTATTGTCTGGTGGACACAGGTGAGCTGGTCATGTGTTAGCTTGTCTGGTGTCTCATTATTGTTTGGCTGCTAATTAAGGAAAAGAGAAAAACAACATAATTAAGGGGTCTGAGTCTTACATAGCAAGCCAATTAAAATTAAGGTTAGAGAAGATAATTGGCAGCATCAAGTGGGCACTAATTAAGAAAAGGGTCAGAATGAAATCCTGCAGCCCCTGTGGCCCTCCAGGATCAGAGTTGGACACCCTTCTTGTAGAAGAATTCCTCGAAAAAATGTACCATTTAATTTTTGAGCAAATGTGTCCTGCTGCATATACTGTACCTTTAAAGTAAAAATGTGTGTGTGTTTTTTTTTTTTATTTTATTAGAATGGTGTGCAGTGGGGTCAGCTGAATATGTTTTTTAAGTGGCAAAAGAGTCACGTGGTTAATTAAAATGCAAGGGTAAAATACATAAGCCAGCGTTTGATTTTTCTGCTCCTGGTTTTGCAGATGATTGTTTTGCAATGTGTGTTTCGTGATAAACTGCTTTGAGGCATCATTTTAAAATAAAATATAAACTGCTTGAATTTCGTTTTGAGGGCAGCCTGTTGGTACGGTAGTTAGCACTGCAGTCTTTCTACTCCACAGAAAAGGATTTGAGTTCTAGCCTGGCTGCTGTGTGGATGGATTCTGCATGTTCTCCCTGTTTCTCTGTGGGTGTTCTCTGGTTTTTATCTCACAAATATGACTTATCGGTTAAACACTTAGTGACAGATGTGTGTAATTGTTCACTTTAATGAACGAACATCCACACTGCTGGTCTGTGCCTTATACTGCTGAGGTGGTCTCCAGCAAAACACTGGATTAAGAGCTTTCAGAAATTAATAAATAGATGTCTTTTTAGGCTTTACACTATCAAATTACTTTGCAAGTAATTGTATTGCAATTCCAAATTATTGGAAAGTCAATTTATTTAACACTTTTTAAATGAAGGCATTTTATACAAGAATTCAATAAAAAGAAAAACAAAATAAAATATATAAAATGCTGAAGGTTGTCTGTCTGTCATGTAAAAACTCACAAACCACTAGGCCTTGAATCTTGATCTTGGTCTTAATTGAGAGCTTATGATGTGACAAGTGTATTTGGAGGTGTGGGCTACATCAGGCAGTAGTCCTTCTCACAACAAGCAGCAGTATAGCCATGTGACACAGCTGACAGGAAAAGAACCACTGTGGTGGCATCTAGTGACAACGAAAATCATTGCACAGGCAGACTGATCGTTTTCATTGCAAGCGCAAGTCATTCACTTCAAGCTGAAAAAGAAAATTGTAGACGACCAAAGAATTGGAGGTGTGGGGTACATCCATCATGTAATTGGGGTGTAGCCAAGCGTTATGACTGAGGTGAAATGAACAGTAGTGTGGGCATGTGGTGAGTGTGCATTACACACACCGACTGATAGTTTTAATTGCAAACGCATGTCATACACTCCAAATTCAAAAAGAAAGTCAGAGATGACCAAAAAAATTGGAGGTGCGGGGTACGTCCACTGTATAATTGGGCTGTAGCCATGCGACATGACTGAAGTGAAATGAACAAAACAGTGGTGTGGGCATGTGGTGAGGTGCATTACATGCGTCAACTGATAATTTTCTTTGCAAACTCAAGTCGTACACTCCAAGTGCAAAAGAAAGTCATAGATGACCAAAGACTTGGATGTGTGGGGGATACATCCTCCACTGAATTGGGAAGCAGACCCGTGGCATGACTGAAGTGAAATGAAGAGTGCTGTAGACATGTGGTGAGGTTCGTTACACAGGTTGACTGATCGTTTTCATCACATACCCTCCAAGCATGAAAGACAGTCATACACACCATTAAGGCCCAAAAAGGGTGGTGGCACCCTTAGGAGGGTGACCTGGGGTTCTGTGTCTTGTAAGATGCACCTGAACTACCTTTCCACAAGAACCGGAGGTCTGAGTGTTACTAATAGAATATAAAATTGTTCAAAATAAAGTCTCTTGACAAAGAACTTTTACTATCCTGGGAGCATTGATCAAGTGTCCTAGCATGTACAAAATAATTAAGTTTAATGTCTGCTCTGAATATGTCATTGATTGGAGAAGAGATGTTGTGGAATATCAAAAGGGGAAAAACAAAGATACGTTTGCTTCTCTGCTTGTGCATACATTAAGTTCATGTATATTACATTGTTCTACTTTCAAAAGCTCAATGGAGAGATTTTAAACAAAAAGATAACAACAACCATGAGTGCACACGAGTCGACTGATTTCAAGAATGAATACACAGAACAGTAAAGCGTACATCAATATGGCAAAACATCTGTTTGTCCATTTTGCATATCCACTTAATCCAGTTCAGGGTCATGGTGGTACCAGAGCCCACTTCCAACTTAGGAAGGGGTGCCAGCCATTGGTGAGACACATTTAAGTAGGGCAAGTTTAAAAAGGGCAGTAAACCTCGCCTGCTCTTCTTTGGCATGTGGGATGAAAACTGAAGGATTCTAAAAAAAGCTTCACTTTTGCACAGGGAGAACAAGCAAACAATCCACACAGACTAGGATCAGTGACTGAGGTTAGAACCCGGAAGGTGCCCCTCAAACTATTCAAATAAGTAAGTGCCCATATTAAACCTTCAGGACTGATTCTTCCTCTTCACAGAGACCAACCCAGATGTACAGACAGCAGGGGGTGGCATCAGTCAAAATCTCACTCATTTGCACACCTCAACAGAATTTTAAATGAATTTAATTCCATATATAGCGCCCCTCGAGGTGCTCAATCCGTCAGTCTCCAGACAGCCTGCACCGATCAATCAGTTAGTCCTTTATATGGTGACTTTTATAATGAGCACTTTCACAAAGACATTTACATTACACAACAAGACAGATCGCATGACACAATGCAAATGAAATCAGCAGCAGGGAACAACAGGAAAGGGATTGAGGAAACAAAAGGTGAAAATAAAGGGTCGCAGATCAAATGTGAGAAAAGGTGGGCCTTGAACCATCAATGGGATGAACATTTTCTGAAGGGATGAATGCGAGGCTTTGAAATAGGGAGAAGGCTGGTTGGAGCAAACCTCAGCTGTCTCCTAGGTTTTTGTCAGGTTGCTTTGTTGGTTTCATGTTTCAGTAAATCAGTAGCAGAGTCTTGAGGATTATTCAGAAACAAACCGGGGTGGAAAACAAGCTGAGGGGTGGCATGGACACGAGGGCGTGGAAGTGTCAGGGCTCTACATGCTTAATACTCAACTGAGGATCAGATTCCCTGCCATCATTCCACTTCCAGAAATGTAACCCTGGCTGTCACACTATGATTTTTCACCCAAAGTGGGAGTACGAACATTGTACATGGTTCAGCTCAAGGAGATCAACTATGCTGGACAGTTATCATCACTATTATCTGTGGGGAAAGAGCATATATGGCATTGTAATAAGATCCCATGATGAAAACGGAGACATTTGTTTGTTTCAAGACAGAGTATTGTCAGCATTGCACATCTCGAAAGTGTCTTATGCTACATCCACAGTATTATGTTTTACTTTAAAAATGGCACTTGTAAACCAGAACAATTTCTGCAAACATTAGTGTTTTCATTTATAAAACTATCTCCATCCACACTAAAATGACCGGAAATGCATATGATGCAGCTCTTTGTCTACACTGGGCATGCAGACATTGACAGAAAACTCTTTGACGTGGTGGTAACACCAACGTGTAACTGTAGTGATCGGTAATTATTGGCCCTCTGTGCATGAATGCGGCATTCAAACAGTACAAAATGCAATTTAGATGCATACAGGTAAGCAATACAACAAACTTCATGGAAGCTACTCTTTTATGTCTGCTATGTTGGAATATGTTTTATTCCATGAAAGGTGACAAATCAGGGCATGAGAGGTTGTAATGAGCAAGATCCAATCAGGGAAGGGCTAGGAAATAAACATAAAGAAATCAAACTCTGCATTTTCGTCCGTTCCACAACACAACGCTAATAATGCGTTTTCAGAAGTATATGGAGTGTTTTGAAAAATGTCCATTTTCAATGGGTACTGTAGATGAATGTCAAAAATGAAGTCTAATAGTGGAGAAGGACAAACAAACTGTAATTGCCTTTACTTCCCTATTGGCACGTAGACTTATCTAGCTCAACTGGATGAATTCTAACTCACCTTTTTTCCGTCAATGGGTAACCGATGTTATATACTACCTGAAATTTGAAAACATTAAATACTCAGTTAGAGGATCTGTGCAAAACTTTTTTAAAACCTGGCAGGATCTAATTAATAATACTTTAGAATAAACATTTAAATTGAAGAATGGATTCTCCTCCCCTTTTTTATTCTATTTACTTACTTAACTTTTGTACAATTAAAGTTTCACTATGTTGGCCTAGCCCTCTTTCTCATGAGTGGGAGCTGACTTGCCTATATGGAATGTTGTTTGATTTTAATAAATTCAATAAAATGTTAAAAAAAGAAGACTAATGTCTGCATTTTTAAACAAAGATGTAGTAGCTCCACAGAGTGGATGAGGCTATAGATAGTTAAGTGCTGTTTGGTTAATGTATTAAGAATTTTCATGAGTGAAAAAATCGAGTTTACCTGTAGTGGAGAACAGAAACTTAAAATACAGATGACTTTGATGAAAAGATTTCAAGACTAGAATTATGATAAAGTGAAATAGTGTAGTAAGCGTGATCTTTCTTTGGGTGTTTAAATTCATATTACTTTTTCTCATTTTTAGTCTGATTGCATTTCTTCATAGCTGATCAGGGTTCTATTATCTAATTTCAAGAATTAATGGAAGGACCAGTAAAAAGTACATCAATATGGTAAAACATAAATTTGTCCGGCGGCACGGTGGCACAGTGGTAGTGCTGCTGCCTCGCAATTAGGAGACCCGGGTTCGCTTCCCGGGTCCTCCCTGCGTGGAGTTTGCATGTTCTCCCCGTGTCTGCGTGGGTTTCCTCCGGGCGCTCCGGTTTCCTCCCACAGTCCAAAGACATGCAGGTTAGGTGGATTGGCGATTCTAAATTGGCCCTAGTGTGTGCTTGGTGTGTGTCCTGCGGTGGGTGCCCTGTGTTGGCTGGGATTGGCTCCAGCAGACCCCTGTGACCCTGTGTTTGGATTCAGCGGGTTGGAAAATGGATGGATGGATAAATTTGTCCATTTTCATGTCCACTTAATCCATTCAGGGTCATGATAGTGCTAGCTCCAGCAGTATTGGATGCAAGACAGGATCAAAGTCAGGAAGGGGTGCCAGCCATTGGTGAGACACATTTATGTAGGGCAAGTTTATAAAGGGCAGTAAACCTCGCCTGCTCTTATTTGGCATGTGCGATGAAGGATTCTAAGAAATGCTACACTTTGTTAGAGGGAGAACATGCAAAAACTCCACACAGACTGTGATTAGTGGCAGAGGTTGTAGCCCCATAGTGTGGATAAGGTTGTAGATAGTGTAAATACAAGCAAACAAAAAAGGTTTGGGACCAACCCGTATATTGCAGGAATACAGAGTAGTCACAAGAGACTGTGTCCAAAACAGGACTGAGAGAAAAGGACAGAGATTGGGTTTTTATAGGCAGTGGAAAGGAAGAGGCGGGTGCAAAAAGTAGTAGTGGCAGAAGTGAGGTCAGTAGGGGGCGAGGTCTGGAGAGGAATGAGGAAGTTGCTGAGGGCTGACTTGACTGCCTTCCAAGCACACGTGTGTGACAATAGTTAAGAGCTGTTTGATTAATGCAACTTCCTCATCGTCTTGCACTTGACTTGCCACGTGGATTTCCGACAGGATGTGAAGCATTGTGATTGAGGATTGTGCCCCCTCACTACCGCCGATATCATCAACTCCTCTGCGCAGGCTCTTCCTTCCATCTATCTTCCTCATCTTTTCTCCTACATCAAAGTCCTACGGTGATGGGCAACAGGCGAAGAACACTACCATTGGTTAATGAATTAAGAGTTTTCATGAATGAAACAACTGGGTTTATCTGTAGTGGAGACGAGAAAGTCAAAATATAGATGACTTTTATAAAAAGATTTCAAGCCTAGAATTATGATAAATTGAAGTAGTGTGGTAGGCGTGATCTTTCTTTAGGTGTTTAAATCCACAGTACTTTTTCTCATTTTTAGTCTGATTGCATTTCTTCACAGCTGATCAGGGTTCCATTATCTAGGTCTTGGGAGGTGGGACACATAGGCCACCACTTAAAATGATATCTGTGGTGCTGCTGGCACAGCTTTGATAAACCTTTATCATAGTAATTTGTTAGAGCTAAGCTGTTGTACTGACTACGAATGGAGATTGCAGCAATCTATTAAATGCATCTGCAAGCCGCCTGTTGAGAGATAGATGACACATTGAGGGATCATCTGTAATAAAGAATTAGTTTGGCGGCAGGCCTCAATGTTTATACCATGGACTTATCGGTTATGAACCAAACCATTGATCCATTAGTGTTGTCAGTCTATACCAGATAAAATGTCTTTTGCAACCCCCCTCCAATGTAATTTTAAAAAAAAAAAAGCTTTAAGAAATTAACATTTTAATTGAAAATGCATGCTGCCTTGTGAATTTGTAGCAGCCTGCTCAAAATGACTGAGCTGAGTTTGAATTGGTGGCATGTGTTATTTTCAGGATGGGGATATCGGCTATTGGGGGCCAGGAGCTTAGCACAGATTGGCTCCGTGAAGTTTAAGAACGACATTGGTGATGAGTTAGTTGCCATGTTCTTAAATGTTAATGTAAAAAGTCAAAGCTGATTTACACTACCGTGTCGAGCCTACGGTCGTAATATACGCAAAAGCAGCTCATAATTCAGTGTGGTGCTGTGCTGCAGGCACACGCCTGGACACTAGTTGGCAGTGTTTGAAACATACAAAAAAAGTGAATGATCCATTAAAATGCAGGCAGTTTTTGCCCTCTAGGATCACCACTCCTTTCAGTACGCATTTTTTTCTGTAGGTGAACATATTTGTCTCCCACATTTTTATACTTTTTCATATATTCGCCAGCCTACAAACTGGAAGTCAAACGGGAATGCAATTTAGGAAATGCAGAGTTAACAAAACAATCTAATCAGAGTCATAGCTGTCTGCAGTGGATTCGCATTGACATGACACGTAGTCACATTTTTGAGGAGGTGAACACTGTAGATTACTCAGGCGATGGTGTGTATAAATTAGCCTCAAAGTGCAAGCATGGTGAAAGGTGCTATATTAAATGACTGATTAAATGAAGGCAGACCTGAATTAAAATGACTGGGAAATCAAACTGCAATAGAAATAAAGCTGAAACACAATCTGCAATTTACAGGATGCTATCAAACCTGACATGGCATTGATTATCATTGCTTTCACAAGTAAATAAATAGCAACTCAGTCTTGGGTTCTGTTGCAAGATTAACCAATACAGATCACACTTGCAAAAGCACAATATAAATTCACTATTTTTCAACAAGAACACAGTTGGAAACTTTTTATAGGCAGATTTTGTACAAATGTTAAACTTTTTCTTCTTGCAAAGAACCATAGACACATGGAATAAATAAAGTAGTGTCATGGGGTAGGAATTAGGAGACCTTGAAATCTCAATTTGATTTTATTTTGGAAAATCTACAGGTTGAATGAGCTTGTTTGGCTGAATGGCCTGTTCTCATTACAAGTGTTTTAATGTACATTTGTATAATTTGTAGATGAATTGTGGGTGTACCTGATACCTAATCCAGGGCACCTAATGCTTTCAAGAGAGGCATTACTTCCTTGATGCCCTGAGATGGATAAGCAGGCTAGAAACATGGATGACTGGGTAGATTACAAAATATTGCCAACAAAAGTAATATAACACAATGTGTGATTAACTCTGTGTAATCTAATTGGAAACATGACAAGCGCTTACATTCTTGATTACAGCTGATCGATTGTAGTGAGAAGAGTAATGACTTTAATCAGAATTACTGAATGTATAAACTGTGACTTACTCGACGAACACCAGTGTGGTTCTTTTAGAGCTTATTATGGCTACTGGCCATTTCTTTTAGTGACTTTGTTGGCACTGAGCTTTGCACACACCTTAAATCTTTAGCTTAAAGTGTAGAACTTGAATATAATCAATTGAATATATTCATATATTCCATTAGGCAATGTTTGTATCTGTGCACAGTAAGCAAGATGTCTTTGTTTATATAAATATATGACAACTCTAGACAACTCTACAGGGCATAGCAACCACTCAACCCGACACAGACAGACGCAGGAGGCACACTTATAAATGCACAAGCTTTTTATTCTGTTTCTTCACTTGTGAGCATCATCTTTCCCTTTCCCACAAGCCACAACACAGTCATGAAGCACAAACAGGACACCTTAAACACAATACTCTTTCTTTTCTGTTCTCTCTTTTCTTTCTCCTCCACTCCTCCTTGGCACACTTTCTCCCTCCTCCCGACTCTGGCTCCTGAGTAGGGGTGCACCAAGTTCCAACTCCCATGAAGCCCTGCAGGAGTCTGAGGCATGGCTGAAACCCAGGAGGGGTGCCATCTAGTGCTCCAGGGGAGGTAATGCTCTGGCCAGTCCTTCCAGCAAAGATATATGTACAGTATATATTAGCTGTGTAAGCCCATGCTGTGAAAAGCCCGGGTCCTAGAAACTATTGAAATCGTCAAAAAAAAAATTGAAATTCTGACATGTCAGGTAATTGGAAGTTTCTTCTGAGGTTTCATTTTGACAGCATGCTCGCCTTGCTTGTTTGTTAACGGCGAGACGAAAAGTAAAAGGGATAGCGTTTGCCAATGTTCTCGCCTTGCTCCTGTATTAGCCACTAAGCGAATGATTTTTTCTTAGGAGGTTTTTCTTTGCAGACGTGCCAGTCTCACTTGCATATCCTTGGAGGTGGAGCCCTTAGCCCGATTCCATCTCTCACTTCCGGGCCAGACGGACACACACACTTCCACGCGTAGACGTTATTATATAAGATATTCTTTATACAATGGTAAAATGATAGTTAACTGAGTGTACTGCTATTAATGTCTGAGCACTATTAACAGTGATTTAAAGCTTATACTCAGTGTGGTATCTTATGGTAGGAATGTGCAATACTTTCTAATTATCCCTTAATCATTGGAGATAACAGTTTAAATTTGCCTCAAGCCCCACATTATCTACTATGTACAGACCACACATTGTAGAAGTTTCAACAATAAGTTCTTGATCCACCATGAATATATACTGTACGTAGTTTTTCTTTATTCATAAATACTGTGTGGGACCAACTGGTGCCCCTTCCAGGATGGATCCTACTCCCTTAACCTGATTAGGAGGTCATGTGAAACGAAGAACAGCTGGGGAACGATGATATTCCCCTGCTGTACCAGGACACGGGCACGGGAAGATGCTGAAGCAGCAGCTACACTGGGGTTGGCATCCCAGCAACCTCAGAAGGACAATTCGGATAGGGCTTGGGTAATCAGAACATGAGGATAGTGGGTTACTGCCTGCTATGGGCAGAACATTCCCCCATACATTGGGTGGCAGCATCTCATCTGGTGAGCCCTAGTATGAACATCCTCAGGCCAGCATGGGAGCTGTTTTCCTAGGAGCTTGCCCTTCCAGGTTTTGTGGGGGCTGCCAGGAGAAGCTGTTGGATACTAACAGTACAAGTACTGCTGGGGTACCACCTGACCCAGAAGTGCTTCCCGGGGGCAACTGATTAAGCATAGGAAGTACTCCCAGTCTGGAGTTAAAAGCAAGTCCTCCACTTGACTCAGGAGGGGTTGGAGTTGGATGTTGTGCTTTAGAGAAAGAAGTGAAGGAGTTTTGCTGAAGGTATTGTTTAATTAAAAGCACTTTATTTGAACTGGGGTTGTGGTGGAATTCTGTCTTTGGGTTTGGGGTTCTGGTACACCCCCTAGTGGCCTAGTATATATATACTGTAAATGTTTAAATTAGGGTATATATATGTATACATACATATATATATATATGTATACAGTATATATTACCTACTTTCTCCTCATTTGACCAGCCCAGTTTTCATGGTCATGTTAGACTCAAGCCTATCCTGACATCATTTGGAGCCTGTCACAAATCTTGACCAGACAAGACAACATTCCATAATGACAGGTCAAACTTTCTCACACCAGGGTCAGTTTACAATTGCCCATGAAGCTAACCTGCACATATTGGAGATATGCAATAGAAGGAAAAGGGAATCACTAGGAGAGAAAAATCCAGATGCACAAGGCGAACATCTGAATTCTTTGTATACAGTCAGTGGGTTTTAAATCCAGTCTTGAAGCTGTCAAGCAGCATTGAACCAGGCTAAATAAATTTGTGTGTGTGTGTGTTGTAAACAAACAAGAATAACGTCAGTAGAAGGGCTGTAGACCCACAGGAAGGCCCCATTTAATGTTAAGATTAAACAAAAGAAATGGACAAATACTGTAAAGGAATGGAAATATTGGCTCTCTTCACCAGTCTCACTAATTCTCATGAGGTTTCCTGCTTGAGGAGCAAGCCATTTAATGAAAACAGACTTTTGTTGTTTCATTGCTTTATGTATGATGGACATCAGTAGGGATGGGACCTGTGGAAAGCAGCGCAGAAGTGGTATAAGCTGTCCATCCTCTGGTGAAGTTCTTCTCCATTCTAAGGGCAGAGGCAAAGACATGGTTATCAACTGTGTGTCGCACTTCATCTTTCCCATATGTTTCCTGTCACCAAAATCTGTGTGACCATTCCCATGCTCACATGTTGGACAGTATATACAGTACAGTGCATGTAAATATATGAGATGTTTATACATATACAAACAAACATGCATACATATGTTTATACTGTATATAAGCACACGTGCATTTCCTCAGATCTCCTTAATTCCATTCAGGGTCGCAGGGGGCTATAAGCTAACCTAGCAGTGTTAGACGTGAGGGAGGAGAAAGACATAAATTGCTTTTAGGTGGTAGTCTGTTGCAGGGCCTACCTATCCACACTCAATTTGGAGATGACAGTTAACCTGTGGGAGAAGAACAGGAGAGCTTTTCTAGAGAGGAAGGCCCTGAGCCATGTGGGGAATTTGCGGACTCCACACAGACAACAGCTGGCACAGGATTCAAACTAAGCATGACAGATCTGTGAAGCAGCAGCACTTCCTTCCCCTACGTGTATGTGTGTGTGCATGTGTGTGTGCGTGTGTGTGTGTGTGTGAGTGGGGTAGAGTATATGTTTATGGCTAGTGACTAAGGAATTGGACTATAAAGCATCAGGTTTCATATTGAGTTATCAGTGTGACCCAGAGCAAAAAGCTTCATTTGCAGAAAATATGGAAACAATTATACCATGCTTGTGGCTTTGAGTGATTCTGTTTAAAATTATCGACTGAATAACTGAATAAAATATATATGAAATAAATATTTATGTAGAATACATAGTTGTATGCATGACAGATGCATTCATGGGAAAGTCTCCTAGTGATCCCTTAGGGAACACAACAGAAAAGAAGAAAATAGGACTGCTGGCCTGAGATTATTAAACTGGTTTCCTTGCCATAGCCCAGATTAATTGGCTCCTTCACTCTCCCAACAGTCACCATCACATGCCTTACCAGTAGGTGAGTTCATGGATGTCAGTTTGCAGCACATGTTTAGAACATGAGAATTTGACAAATGAGAGGAGACCATTCAGTCAATCCAGCTCATTTGTTCAGCTAATAGCTAAGTTGTCCCAATATCTCATTCAGATACATCTTAAAGGCTGTCAAGATTTGCTCTTTAATGACATGTTTTGGTAGGTTGTTCCAGGTTCCCACAACTCTTTAAATAAAGAAGTGCTTCCTGACTTCTGTCCTAAATGCACTTCCTCCTAATTTCTACAAGAATGTGATTCAGCGTTTAGTTGAACAAATTCTGCAGGATCTGCTTTATCGATGCCTTTGAGGATTTTCAAGACCTGGCTTAGGTCCCCACGCGATCTCCTCTACTTGAGATGACAGGTTTAATTATGTGAGTCTGACACTGCTGGACATCACCCTAACTCCAGAGATGTTCCTCTGCACAGCTTCGAGTGATGCTATGTCTTGCTTTTAGCATGATGACCAGAGCAACACACAAATACTCCAGATGTGGCCTCATCAGTGTCCTCCATAATGTGTAATGAAGTGGGTGAGCCAAGTACAAAAACTGTTGTAACTTCTACATGGTGTGACAGAAATACACTTAAACTAAAGTCTGCAATGTGCAATTTAATCACATCTGACTTGTAAACTGTGGAGCAGAGGGGTGACTCAAAGAAAATGTCCTAAACATTATGGAGGACACTGTATAGTCTAAGAATAACACCCCTCAGGTTTTTATGATATAACCTAACATTTTCTTTGCCTTTTTAATCACTTCTTCACATTGCTCACATGATGTAAGTGTTGTGTTAACATAAGTCCCTAAATCCTTTTCAGAGGTGGCTTCCTTTAGGACAGTGTCTCCCACCAGTAACGACGCACAGTAATGTGCAGTGAATACCCTTGACCTGAGCATTCTTAGTTTTCATCCTCTTTCTCTGTATGTTTAGCATTCGTTTTCTCAGAGGTTGATGCGCTTGCTGCTTCCTGAGCAGCTCTTCTTTTCTCCACCCTAATGGCCCGCTTCTTCTCTTCTTTCGTCTTATTTTTTCGCGTTAAAACTGATTAAGTAAGTGATTGTGTTGCAATTACATAGTACGTTTTCCTTAATTTTTCACTTAAGCTGGCACTTAAGTCTTCAATCTGCTTCAGAAATGATTTAAGATATGAAGAGGTAGGGAAGTGACGGCGAAGGTGGTAGGGATGAGAACGGCGCCCGTACGCATGTGCAGCACGGCCGCCCCGATGGCCCCGCTTGGAGGTCAATCATTACTCCGAAAGTGGATAGTAGACATCACGTAGTATATGTGTACCACATTTCAGGTCAATAGTTCAAACGGTTTGCAAGCTACAGGTGATTTAAAATCCTGGACAGACAAATGGACAGCCACGGTAGTGTATTATATGTAAAGATTGTTGAGAGTTCCATCCCTGTCTCTGACTCATTGTAGGGACCCCAAGGAAGTCACTGCCTGTTTTCACATAATTACAAAGCACCTTCTGATGGTGTTCATTTCAACAAGGCGCTATATATGATAATTGCTTGATCCCTCATGTGCAATTAAAGGGCCAGGCCTGCAAGACAGTTTTCTGTATGCCTGTTGTTTTTCAATAGTCAATTTAAATTAAAGAATGTACAAAGCAAGTAATTATAATATAGTAATTAAAAAAATATAGGATACTTGCAATGCAATGAAAATACCATGAATATTTAAAATACTGGCAGCGTCAACCTAGCTCGATGATGTTTGTGAAAGAAACAGAAATACAAATCCCATCTGACCTCATTGACCACAGTGGAGACCAGTGGGGCTCATGTCTTTAGACTGGAATGAAGTCCTGCTAGCCTAATGACCAGAAATGCTTAAAGGTGTTTATTTCCTTAGACAGCTCCAGGACTAACTTCCCTTCAGGCCCCTAAAATCAACTTGCTCCCCTTATAGGTAGATCTGTTAAATGCAATCTAGAAGATTCTGAGAATTAAAACTCAGGCGGTGTTCCTCGACTTGGCTTTCGATTTTGAAGTCTTGTTAACACAAGCACACGCTTACTCTTCCAGGAGTGATGTTCATATGCAGAGTGAATGCCTCTGTGTTATGTGCATTTGCTCTGGCAGTGTTTGCTTAACCTGCTACGATTTCTTCAGGTTAGGTAGCAGAATGCTGTAAATGTTTTATTATGTTTTATACATTGAAGTCAGCGGCATTGGAGAGCATGTGGGAAAAGCCACCTTAATGATTACTTAATGTGAGCTTCACAGAGCAGACATCCTTGACCCCTACACTTATCTGGTACAGAGCCTGACACCGGTGACAAGCCAAGCTGCAGTCAACGCTAAGGGCGTCCGTCCTTGCATGAGGTCCTTCAGCTGGAGCTCCGGACTCTTTCCCCAGGAGAGAGCTGCTAGTATTTTCGTTCAAATGTGTTAACTGCTCCTCTTTAAACCCGAATCCCCAGTCTTGCTGTCGCTAGTAATTGTGGTTGGGTAACGCCTCAGCATATTTAGCTGAAAGCAGCAAAAAATGCACCCAACAGTACCAAAAATGTAAGCCATGTGCAGGCGCTCGTACGTGTTTATGAATGCATATGTGAGTGTTTATCTGCAAATGTTTAATTCCCAATCCAAAACTGGAATTCTGCATGTCAGAGCCTCACATAACTTGCTTGGAAGTTTCACACCAATTCCCTTCAGATTGCTGACCCAGTTTCTTCTAACTTTGTTGCATTCTTATTTCTGTTTTTTGTTTTATAAGTTTGCACCTTTTACAACACCCCCTCTCTTACATCCTCCTCTTCTTCTTCTTCTTCTTCTTCTTCTTCTTCTGTCTGCATTTCTGAGTTTAGTACCAACATGAGCTAAATTGATTCAAATTCTTCTGTAGGAGATTTAGCTGACATGAGCCACAAGCTCAGCCTTTGATTTTTACATCTATTTCTCTGGGAGGCAGAAGGATTTAAGGAAGATGGGAACAGAAAGAAGCAGATGGGCAGATTAGGTTAGGAGAAAATGACAAAAGAAGAGGGACGGTTGTGAAACCATTTACAAATAGTGTGAAGGTGAGCTTTTAGTACTGTAATGGTGAGATTGGAAGAAGAAGGCTTAACTGTAGGAAGACAGTCCTGGGAAGGTGATGATGGGATAATGAAAATGAGAAGGGGAAATGGAGGATTCAGGTCATGAAGATGAAAGGATGGATTTACGTACTGTACTGAAGAAACTATAAGAATGAATTATGAGAAACACAGCAATGAGGGGATTCACTGGGTCAAAATGAAATGAGGGTGGAAGGGCTTTGCATTTGAGAAGATGAGGAGTGTCAGAAACTGTACCAAAAAACTGAAGGAATGAACTTCAATGATCTCATTAGTCATAGAATTTGAGGTAAAGGTGGATTGATGCAGAATCGCAAGGACAAGAACAGAGGGGGCTTGGCAATAAGAAGCACTAAAGAGGAACTGATTCATTTTCGAGACTGACATCGGGGTCTAATGCACTGACAAGTTGGAAATTCACAAATTCATTCTTGATGAGGCATGTATGGTGTAAAAGAGGAGAGATAATGATTGGCTCATGTCAAAAAAAAGAATTGAAATGAATGCAGGGGTCATAGCAACTGGAAAATTCAGAGGAGGAAGATTGATTTATGCAGTACCTCAAGGGTGAAGGCAAAAGGGAGAGGATGATGATGATGATGATGGTGATGATGAAATGATTCACATTGGTGAGTATAAAGGTGGAACAATGAGAATGGAAGGGTCTTCCAGTGTGAAGGGTAACAAAACACAGATCAAATCGTGAGAGGGGAATAATGAGCTAATGCTGAATGGACCAGAAGGAACTAATTCAGTAAAAAGTAACTGAAAGAATAGGAATCAACGGGCTCTGCAATGAGAGAGCTCAGATGAAGAAGATGGAGCACTGTAAGAAATAGGACAGAGATGTTTTGCAGTGAAATGATTGACTGATGAAGATCAGTGAAAATGAAGAGAGAAAACTAAGTGAGCGATGATGCAGGAAAAGGTTGGACTGATTCACCACAGAGATGATAAGGATGACATGATACTTCCGTGAGAATAAAAATGGCTGAGGAGAGTGTAAGGATGAATGGATTTAGTCATGAGAAAATGATGAAGACTAGGTTTATTGTAAAAGCAGATGTATTTGTTGGATCAATTGCCAGAAAAAAATAGTACACTAAGTCACTCTAAAGGTAGACCAGTACTGAGAGAATGGAGACTTGGGCTTTTAGAGTTCAACTGGTTAAGGAAAGACTTTTAAGAATAAAGTCATTCAACACTGAGAAGATAAAGGGTGCTGGATGTGGCTCTAATGGAATGAAGGGGTTAATCTTCCTATGAAGTCAATAACCCCACTGTATTGTATATACTATAGCATCTTTCAAAGTGAACAAATCTGTATAAACAGCTGGAGTCCAGCAAGCTGATGTGACTGACTGAGGACTTCCAGTGAGGTTTTGAATCCACAACCTGGTGCTTTTCAGCTTAATTTTGTAGCCAGGAAGCCAAGAATCCCAAAGATTGTTTTCTTTCTGCGATATATTATATAGATTTGTCGTGCAATGTCTTTGAAATCCCTGCAGCAAAAAAAGTTAACTGTCTGCTGTTTGTCCCTCCTTGCTTTTACACCTTGAGAACAGCCAGATGCCTACACTGCAAATGTTTCAGTTTTACTTAAATCCCCAGAAAAAATGTATTGAAGGTGGCTTGTCCAGCAGGCATTTCAACAGACACCTCTGTCTATCAAGTTTAGAGTAAGGGAACACTTGTCACAAGTGGACAGGTGTACGACTGATCTAATGACGACCTTCTTGAAAAGAGTGTCATAAGGGCCCACGGACAGGAGACATGGAGTACAAAAACAAAGATTGTCAAAAAAGTATACATAGCTATTCTTACACCTTGTAGCTTCATATCATCACTCTGTCATGCTGAGCTACACTGGACACTTGTTTGCCTCAGGATGTATGTACGTACATCACAGGGAATGCTGATGTTATTTCTTCATATATTGCTTTATAGTATCTATCTTATGGCACATTCCATATCTATCTATCTATCTATCTATCTATCTATCTATCTATCTATCTATCTATCTATCTATCTATCTATCTATCTATCTATCTATCTATCTATCTATCTATCTGTCTGTCTGTCTATCTATCTATCTATCTATCTATCTATCTATCTATCTATCTATCTATCTATCTATCTATCTATCTATCTATCTATCTATCTATCAGTATGTCTGTCTATCACAACTGTTAAAATTTCACAATATACAGTCCTTGAATCCATTTGCCCAAGTCACGTCAAGTCCTCATAGAGGAGGGCCTTGATGAGCAACCTAAAGTGCCTCCTCAGTTGTGAAACTCTCCAGCCACAGCTGACTTTTGTGAGACTTGCTCTTGATTGCCACTTATTTGGTTCAGCAGGCTGTTTTCCTGTGGTTTAGGTTTTTCCATTCTGTGACAAGCACCCCGTGGAATCAGCTGGCTGTTTCTCTGATTGACAGCCGAGTCCTTCGACCACTGCTCCCTTTCTCCCACCAAAGCACGCTGATTTTTTTGTTCAGTTGTTTTTGATGAGAATTTCCTGACTTTGGCTTTCCATATTCATGGGACTAGTGGCACGCAAATACCAGATGCGCTACAAAGGAATGATTTCAAGGTGGATTTGCTGTGGTTTCAGTAATCTCGCTGGTGGTTATCAAGTAAAGAACGCCCTAAAAGACATTTATTAGCTAAATTACATATTTACTTACCAACTTTTGACAACTTAAGAATTTCAAACTCATTACGGGCATAGACCACAACTGTTGGTATGGCACCTCAAGGGGAACAGTCCCAACAACTAAGGGTTAAGCGGGTGATGACTATCAGCTTTTGCCTCCTTGTAAGCAGAGTGTGGTTAGGCTGAAAAACAGAAAGGAAATTATTTGTGAGTGAACTGTGTGTGTTTAAAGCCACAGCAATGCAAAGTGGGTGTTAGTAGAAAACTGGGATAGGGCATCTGAGGCCAAGGGATAAAAAAGCCACAGGGAAGGCAGTAAACTGTCAGATCTGCTGGCTGACAGGGAACCGCGCTAAACAGCTCTGACAAAAGCAGGCTGGAAGCTAATGGTGTCAGTACGGAGTGTGGGGATGTATTTATACCGTAGACTCATACGAATAAAAGATGTAAAATATGGGGAGAGAATTCCAGAGTCTGAACAATGGCACCAGTTCAAGGATGGATGGAAAGCCTTAAGTCAGCTTTTCTCATGTTTTGAACGCATGTACCAAGTTAGATGGTGTAAACAGTAACTGGTAGGAACCCCATTTTCACAACCTCCATCAGGAATTATGCTCTCTGCTACCCCCTGCTTTAAAAAGAACTTGATTACTGATTGATATTTGTAAGCGTTAAGGACAGAGCCATGTAATAATAGCTGATGGCCTCCCAAAACATGGCACAAATCAGAAGTTTAAGACAAAATATCAATGGGAAGAAGGTGCTGAGCCCCCCATTCCTTACACAGTGTGAGGGTCACTCAGTTGATAGTTTGCAGATCACTTTCAGCAACTGCTACCATCCACTTGACAGCTTTTGTGTGAAAATGTGTTTCCCTTATATTTTATGTAAAATGTAACCTAAATCTAGCACTATTCTCCAAATAATCTGCTTTAACTATGAGCTGGGATTCCTTTCACGAATGCTTTTTCTTATTTTCCTTGTCATTCTTATTGTGATCATCACCGTCAGTCTTCCCCAAGCTCCTGGATCTTCTCTGGCCCTTATCGTTTGCAGTTAAGTGCCTCAAGTACTACCGAGATCAGAGGTGAGCACATTATTTCAGTTGTGGCCTCATCAATGGGTTATCCAGCTTAAGAAGAACCTCTCTTAACATCCACAGCAGGACACTATATAAGCTGATATCCTATTAGCCTTTTAATTACTTTTGAACACTGCCTGGAGCCACGCTTCTGGGGGCTTTTCATAAAGACTATACTTTATTCCATATAACTGTCTTATTCATTTTTCTTGCTTTATGCAGCCACCTCACCTTGAATGTTTTTTTCTGTCATCTAACCAAATTAAAGTACGGCCCGCTTCTGTTATGAGCAGGCAACCCAAACATGAGGGAAAGGGGGGAAAGGCCTCAGAAAAAGCCCCCAGATCATTTACAGTTTACATGTATTTGCTTAGCAGACGCTTTTATCTGCAGAGACTTACAAAAGAGGTCAACGTGATTGAGTAAACATCAGTCTGGTGGACTGTTTGGGAACAAGTGGTACAGGGCAAGGTTGCATAATTGATCATCACAAGCCAAAAACTCTGAACAAGATACAAGTGAGTTACACTTCCTTAGTTACAAGAAGCTACTATATCAAAGCCATTTTCAGTTAGCCAGAAATGTATTGAACAAGAGAGTCTTCAAGCATTTCTTATACACATTGAGGGAGTCAGAAACTCAAATAGAGGTGCACAGGTGGAAGCTATACATAAAAAGGGTCTGGATTGGGGTTTAATGCCGCTCAGGGGAGGTATCACCAGACCCCATGAATGATGGCTTTCACTGGAATTTGATCTCACCCTAGGCAGGGTGACCCCATACTCTACAGGCATGCAATAATGAAATATGCCTTGAAATGAAAAATGTCATTTTAACCCATCAATGTTGAGAAGGTGGGGTCTAGCAAGCATGATTTGTGATTGGTGTGTAAATGTAAATCTTCAGCCTTCCTATTTACAGCAGACACTTGACATGTGGACTTCTGAGAGAATGATGAATTCAGAGCTTATTGTGTGCAATAACTCTGGGCAACCTTTTCCTGCACTCATATCCGCCATAGACATGCATGGCCAAAACTCTGTACAAGCACTTTGCTTGCCTTGGAAATCCTGTGGCAGTTGAACATCTTTTATGCACTCTACTAACGATTCACCAATCAAAACATGGGAATCACTAGAGCCCACCTTGTCAACTTTGAAAGGTTCAAAATGATAGTATTCCTTTCAAGATGTATTTCAAGTTGTGTGCAGCGCCACTGAAATTAATAATTAATTAAATAAATAATCTTTTGTTGCTTATTTGTTATATATGTTTATGCCACATTTCATTATTTATATTCACAAATTACATTATCATATGTTACCTTTCACAGTATGTTTTTTCTATTTGCGGATTAATGCTTTTTTTCCTGTCAGAAATATTCTTTAAATAGTTATGTACCATGTTCATATGTATCACAGAAAGAACAATAAAAAATTCAAAGAACAACTGTTGAAGTAGTGAAGAAGCATAAATACCCCTTGTAGTTACCCAGGAAAGGTGTTACAGGTCATGCTCCCGCCTGTGACCCAAGTTCTCCAGTTTAAAACTGAACAACATGAGTCAAACAACTTGTATTTCATATCTGGGCTTATCATCTACTATTGACTTATGGACAAACACAGATTTTAAAAAATTTGTGAAAAGATGAGAAATTTGTCAAACGACAAGAGATCATTCAGTCAGTCAAGCACATTTGTTTAGCTAATAGCTAAGCTATCCCAGTATCTCAGTATCAGGAACTTTTTAAAGATTGTCAGGGTTTCCAGTTCAACTACATGCATCAGTAGTTTGTTTCAGATTCCCACAACGCTTTGAGTAAAGAAGTGCTTCCTGGTTTCAGTCCTCAACACACTCCCCCTTAACTTCCACTGGTATCTTCGACTACATGATTCACCCTTAAGTTGAAAGAACTCTGCTGGATCTACACCATCATACAGTCCCCTCAAGACCGAACAGTTTTAATTCTTGAAGCCTGTTGAAGAATGACATGCCCTTCTGTCCTGGCATGCTCATGTATTTCAAATGACGGTTCCTATTTCTGAGATTATCAGTGAAACTGTACAACAGGTCAAGAAGACTATGTGAAGCCATGGCATGAGCTTTTCTCTCACATTAAGGGACATCACAAGCAGGGGGTCCTGTCTTCTTTACATAATATATCCAGTCTGACTACTGTTCAGACTTCTGAAGGCAATATATGTAGACATCAGTAGAAAAAGCAGCCATGGAATTAAAATGATCAAGTACACCAAGTGGGTGACTTGTCTTCAGCATATAAGAGTAGGTCGATGGCAACGCAAACTACAAGAAGCTTCCTTGATTAATACAACCTAAATGGAAGATTCTAAACAATCCATCCACATTTCATTCCTCATCAGTTCACAGTCATAGGACAGCTATGACAATGAAACTAACACCTCGGGTGCATCAAACTCAAAAGATCCAGATGATTAATGTTAAAATGACCAAACATCCAGCTGGAAACAAAGCACCTTAGAACACTAAGAGTCAATATGACCGGAGGCTGACATTAAACAGATTTGGCAGTTATAAAGGGCCCCTATGACACCTCTGAAAGTAGATGCTCTGTGACGTGAGCTAGTTTCACTAAATGTTCAGAATGAGGAAGTGTACTAAAGTGATGTTCATATGCGTATCCCAATTAGCTGGCTCTGTGTACTTCCAGCGTGGGCTCAGACTATCAGGAAGAAGGAGAGACAATGATAAAATCTCTTCATTATAGGCCGTCTTTTTGGGAGTGCTAGGGTTTGTTAATAGAGAAACAAACAATGTTGCCAACAACTGATGCTATCAGCCTCCATACACGTGGTATAGTGATGAGAAGTGATCCGTAACCAACCGTTATCCTAAAAAAGGGGATGGTGACAGACGTAAAGATGAGACTTACAGTCTGACTGTCTGAGTTATTTGCATCCCAGGCATTCACTTACAAGAAAGCTCAGAAGCTAGGAAAACAGAAAGCAACAAGTTTATCTGGAATGAATATGGATCTTTTTACAGGCTGATTTACGGCCAACAGAGTTGAGGCCATTCATACTTATGACCAATGTTTCCTCTAATTATATTTTTTACTGATGAGCGGGTGTGAATAACAGATGAGCTAGTACTTTATTTTTTGACTAATTTCTTCAGTCTCACTACACTGCATGAGCTTCGCCCATGAAGTATCGGTCAATCGGCGCAAAGCACCTACAAATAACAACAAGTATTCCTCCATGAAGTATTGATCACCATGAAACATTGACTCATGAATGACGAACAGTTCCCCCATTGAGTTTCAGGAGCACAGCTACACTGGAACTTCCAAACTGCTGTCTGAGACAGGAAGTGAGCGGCATGATAACAGCTGAGCAGCAGTCCAAAAGTGCTGCACAACCCCCAATAAAAGGCTGCCGAGACTCAAATATTGTTTTGTGTTACTCTGGGCTGGCAGATAAAGTATGCATACTGGTGATCCACACCAAACCCACAGAGCCCTAATCGCAATGACCAGTACACTTTGTGACCGACATACAGCCAAATGGCTGGACCCAATTTGAGCCATTAAGTCGGAGCATAACTGTGCTGTGAACCGTAAACAGTATTTCAATAGAAATCAGAGGTAACGTTTGATAGCCATACAGAGGAGCAAAAGAACAAATAAACCGACACAAAGCATAGTCAAGCAAAGGAGACCTGCGAAGTGTGAGGCATCAGTGAGTGGGTCAACGTCTTTTTACTTTCTCGTATACGAAGTATAGGGAAAGTGTTGTAATCATCAAATAATTCGATGTCAAGATTTTGATCAATCTCAACGTTTTAGACCTCCCTGACTTTATCGTATACGAAGTATAGGGAAAGTTTTGGAATCCTCCAAAAACTACATTTCAAGATTTTGATGAATCTCAGCGTTTTAGATATACCATTTTTGGAGTTATGTCTGTGCGTCTGTCTGTGTGTGTGTGTGTGTGTGTGTGTGTGTGTGTGTGTGTGTGTGTGTGTGTGTGTAAACATGATAACCTGAGTACGCTTTCACTTAGGACAACCACATTTTTTTGCATACAAATATAAGGTAGAAAATGTAGATTTCTCTCAGCTTTTGGGGTATTTCCGTTAACCGAGAGTGATACTTTACCTTTTATTCATGCAGCTGCAGAGTCTGATTTATTCAGTTTTACTTTTATAATAATTGTTCAATATATTATTAATTTGATTTGATTTGTTGTTGATGGTTCTTTAATTTATGTAATATAAAAATCAAATCATTGTCCTCAAATATCCATCCCCATATCTTGAGTATACGAGAAAGTCTAGGGGAGACCACTCACGATTTTTAATTGTGGGGATGCTATGGCAGCACAGTGATTATTGCTGGTGCCCCACAGCTCTGATTGACAATGGTTTAATCCAGGCCAGGTCACTAGCTGTGTGGAGATGTCATGCTTTCTCTGTGTGTCCCTGAGAGTTTACCCTGTGTTGTTTAGGATGTGTCCCAGCATTCCAGCAAGTTTTTTAGTTGATTGGTAACTGTTTAAGTAATTATGGGGGCATTTATTATTGTGTGAATTGGTGCCCTCTTCAGAAATGGCTTCTGCTTTGTATTCAATGCTACCAGAACGTTTCCCTCAGCAATCCTAAATTGAAATAAGCAGGTTCAGGAATACAATGGATTGCAGGAAAATCCTGTTATCGCATCAGTGGGCTGTGGAAATTTGTGAGAATGTGCCCTGTAATAGACAGGCTCCCTGCCCAGAGTGGCTTCTTCTGCTGTTTCCTGAAAGAAGAGGGCGTGAAAACGGATGGTTGATGCTGGATGTGGAAAAAAAAGACAGTTTTTATGGACATTTTTGAAAATCATACACATCACTTGAGGTGTGTCAGGCAGTGTGGTGTAGTTGCTACACCCTCAAACTACAAGGCTGTTACTTCAATTGCCTTTTTCTGACTCCCTGTGTGTCACCGAGCAAGTCACATAACACACCTATGCCAAACTGTGCAAACTCAAATTGTAATTTACCCTGATGCTGAAAGTCACTTTTAGAATTGGAGTCAGCCCAGTTTACTATAAAAATATAAAATCATGATAGCATGTTTAAAGGCTTATCCTCTAGGACTTGTTCCTCACATTTGCCAAGACCTTTGGATTCCCATGAGTTGAGACATAACATAGATATACGTGGTGGTACACTACATGAACCGATTTCGTGTTTTAATCATTTTTCGAGAATGTTGTTTAACTCCGCTTGATAAGAAGCACAGATTGCTTGCACTCCTTTGCCCTTCTCATCACACTAATCTTGTGTTATGCTGGGCCGGTGTGGGGTGATGAAGGTGGTGGGGGTGTTTTGGGGGAATGTTTTCTCTTTCTCTCTGTCTCTCTCCCTCTCTCACACACTCTCTGCAAAGAAATCTTTAAAACTTGCTGCAGAGAAGGGTCTTTTGAGCGGACTGCCAGTCATGGCCTTCATGTCAAAAATGAGACAAAAAAAAAAACCTGACCTATTTCTCGGGGCCCAAATTAGAGTCCGTGCCTGATCTAATAGGAACGCACACCCCCCCCCCTCCTGTCTTATCGTATCGGCGGGCAGGGAGACGGACTCTCACAACATCTCTCCTCTATGTAGGTCAGCCGGAGAGGTTGCATGCAATTGAGTTGCTTCTCTGCTGGCTTCTGTGGGGGTCAGAAGGAGGGGGTGTGGGATTTGGATATGGGCTCACATTAAAAGACATTAAAAGGCAATGGATCTGATTAAGGCGGAAGCCTGTCATCGCACTGCCTGGGAAAGCTGAGAAAATCTTTTTTTTTATGGGTTTGTCCCTTAAATCGCACTGCATAGAATTATGGTACTGCATGTAATGTCTAGTCATTTGAATTTCTATTCTGATAACAGTGACATCACCAGAGGATCTACGGGTACAAAGTGCAGGCCATGAAAAAGAGATGAAATTTGACAAAAATGATTTTCTACCAACATATAGGAAAAAAAAGATATGTCCCCTTGACTGTTATTAGAAGGCAAGTCCTGAATATGGTTCAGGCCTGTGTACTGAATAAAAATATTAATATTCTAGAGAAGAAGGACAGAAAGAAACTCACAGTAATTCTGATTTTTCAACTGACAGCATTTCTTTATAACATGTCTCCAGACCCTGGCCCAGTCACTGCCAGTGGTTTATCCCTTATGAAGGCTAGGGGGTGCCAGTGAGCCCCAAACCCAAAAACACAAACACAGTCCCAGGTTCAAATAAAGGGTATTTATTACAAATATCTTGTATAAACAAGCACAAAAACAAGCAAGTCATCTCTCCCTCTATCACTTCCTCTTCTTTCCACAGCACTGCTCTCCTCCAGTCAAGTGTTGCCTGCTTTCCTCCCACCTGTGACTTGGCTGGACAAGGCAATGCAGTCCCTTTTTTTAAAAATCCCAGAGTACTTCCGGTGCTAGGGCTCTGGCACATTGGAAGCTTTCCAGGTCATACGGAAGTCCCGAATAACAGGGAATGTATCTCCGTGTGCGGCACCCATGGACCCCAACAGGGTTGTGCTTCCAAACTACATTTCCCAGCATTCCCTGTTGGTTTCTGACCAGGCACCAATATCCAGGGCCACCGCAATCTAGCATTCAGGGGGAATAAACATCCCCCAGATACAGTCCTTCTGTTTCAGCATAGTCAGGGAAGGTATTACAAATATATCTGATCAGGATGCCTGTCCATCTGCCTGGGGTTTCCCATCTGGGTAAGGAATATTCTTCTTTCCTGTTTGGGATGTCCATCTATCCATCTGAGAAGTCTCATTCATGTATGCCACCTTTCTCTCCCTTCACCGAGATGTCTGTTTGTCCCCTTGGAGCCTCCCATCTGGGTAAAGAACCATCCCCTCTTGTGGTCAGGATGTCCGTCCATCCCTTGTGACGGGCTCTTATACCCTCTTCATTCCCGACACATGCAAGTTAGGTGACCGTGAGTGTGTGACAATTGGGTGGACTGGCATCTGATGCGAAGGTGGTCTTTGAGGCACTCCATAATCCTGTAACACATGAAAATGGACTGATGGATGATTGCTCAGTGGAACCAGACACACACAGACCTTAGCAGTTTTATTCAATAGTAGTCTAACCATCCCCCGCGGCTCCGCCCATGTAGTAGTGAAACAGGACAAACTTTAAAAATCAATAAACAAAAAGGTATCGCTAGCTAAGCAGAGGCAAGTTACGCTCCAAAATGCAGAGGTAGACCGACTCCCCACTCCTGATGTCACGCTCCCCAATTCCGCCCCCCCCCCCCCCCTCGGCCCGCAGCCTCTCTCTCTTATTAACGTGAATATATCATTCTTGCAAACAAACTATGATTCTCAGTGCAATGAGAGAAGCTGCAAGATCAACCGGAATGTTCAAGCAAATTCTACAAAAAAAAACAGATCTAAATCCATTAACTAGTAATCTCGTTTGCTAGTTAAAATAGGTAAGATATTTCCGGAGGCTGGCGCGTGAGTGAAGAGGGCCCCATACCCCTCTCCTCGGCCCACTGCATCTCTCTTGGATTTGCGCAAATAAATTGGTACCGCAAGTGAACTATGATACTTAGCGTGATGAGAGGTCACAAGCAAATTATAGAAAAAAACCCAATCTAAATCCGTTAAGAAGTTCTCTCATGAAAAGCAAACAGACAGACAGACAGACAGACAGACAGACAGACAGACAGACATTGGATTGTATATATATAGAGAAAGGCATGAATTAAAATAATATATGCTTCATATGGCCTCGTATTGTGTATATGTTCTCAAGCCCCTTAACCCAAATCAGTGCTTCAGGGTGCCAGAATCTTTCCTTTGACCCATCCCACCACCAGTCCATCACATGGTCTAGTAACACACACTCCTGCCTGATGCCAGTTTAAGGACGACAGTCAACCTCAACTGCAGATCTTTAGGAATGTGCGAGAAAAACCACACTGATTATTCAGGGCATATGTGCCTGAGTCTTCAACGAGCCTCACAAACGTGGCTTTATTAGAAACAGGTGATTGTTGTCTGCTGAGGGTTTCTGTGAGAGAGAACAGGAAATGAGCAATCGAGAGTAGTGAGGTCTCAGTGAGAAATGGAAATGGGTGATTGGTGTCCAGTGGTGTCTCTGGAAGAGAAGAGTAAACTAGCCATTAAGGTCCAAGGAAAAAAAAAAGAACAGGAAAAGAGTAACTGGTGTCCAATGGGGTCTCAAAAGAAAATAGGAAATGAGCAATAAACACATGAGGAAGAAGAGAACATGAGTGACAGGCATCCTGTGGGGAAGAGAAGAGTAAATGAAGGATTGGTTATTTGGAGTTAAAAAAGGAAAATAATGTGTGTCGTGATGCCTGGATGGAAAAATAAGAAAAAAGTGATTGGAGTGCAGGAGTGTGCCTGTGGTAAATGATGAAATTAGTGATAGGTGTGCACTGGGGAAGATTAAGGAGTGATGCACAGGGGGGCTCTGAGAGGTTTGCCTACAGTCCTGACTCTGTGGAAAAAGAGGGAATAAGTGACTGAAGTGTAGTGATATTTCTATTAGGTTAGGGTTAATAGTCGGATCTCCACAGAAATTATGAAATTAAGGAGTGTTGTACATTGAGGGCTCCAAGAGGGATTGCTGCATAGTAATATTTCACTAAGAAATAAGCAATTGCCATACAGTGTTATCTGTAAAAATAAAGAAATGAGGGATTGTTGTACAGAAACGGTTTAATGGGAAATGAGGAAATAAGTTGGTATTGTCTCAATGAGGATTTTAAGATTTGTGAAGAGCAACGAGTCTTTGAGGAAAGCAGGAATGATTGACTGGAGTGCATTAGTGCACTCGTGGGACATTAAGACATTCTGGATTGGTTTAAGTGGTGTCTCCATGACAATGAATGAGAAAACAAGTAGTTTTCATCTCGCCATCTGTGAAGAATGAAGAAACGAGGTGTACAGTAGTGTTTAGGTGGGATATGCGTAAGCAGTGAGTGACATCCAGAGGTGTCTCTGGAAGAGAGGAATAAACACACCAACAAGGTTACCAACAAAAAAGGAAAGAGTGACTGGTGTCGAATAGACTCTCAAAATAAAAGAGGGGATAACTAATAGTCAAACGAGAGAGAGGAGAAAGAGCAGCTGTATCCCCATGGTAAATGAATTAATGAGCATTACTGGGTGTCTCTGTGAAGAATGAGAATTGATGAGCACTCGGGTCTTTCTGAGGAACGATCCAGTGAAGGAAAGTGTGATAATATATGTGCTTTGTTATCAGTGAGATGATAGATATTTTTTATTGTTAAAATGACCTTTATTATGAATATAAAAAGGAAATTTTAACAATATACACAATCAAATGACAAACAAGTTCAATATTCAGGATAAAACAAAAAGTCATATATCAGACTACCACCACAACTCCCCCTTTACACTCCTCCTACTCTGCACATAAATAACAATCAAAAATTTAACAATCCATTATAACACAAAGACCACCACTACTCCCCCTTTACACTTCTTCTACTCCGCTCAATAATAAAAACATATTGTTGATGCCCACCACTACTTTCTTGTCATTCCCAGTTGAGCACCAGTTTGCCCCCCTCCACAGCACACAGTACCTGTCGTGTCCCCCACATGTCGCTGAACATTTCTAAATTGTTTGTTAGTTTGTGGTACATAAATTCGAGTTTCAGTCGACTTTTAATTAAAACTTTGAAGAGCAGCAGAGCATCAGTCCCCATGAGGTGCTTCTCTTTATTCCTCCTCGCTTTTAGGATTGCCAACTTGGCCTGTCCTAAGAGGAAATTCCCAATAACACATTAATTCCTATTTTTTTTGATTATATTTAATACCAAAGACAAAGCAAATTTTTGAGATGTCAAACCCAAAAGCACTAAGAAGAACTTCTAAAAACATGAACAATGGCCTCAGCCGTTCACAGTGAATGAAGAGGTGACAGATGGTTTCTCTCGTGTAACAGAACGGACACTGGTCAGTTTAGATAGATAGATAGATAGATAGATAGATAGATAGATAGATAGATAGATAGATAGATAGATAGATAGATAGATAGATAGATAGATAGATAGATAGATAGATAGATAGATAGATAGATAGATAGATAGATAGATAGATAGATAGATAGATAGATAGATAGATAGATAGAACTTTACATATGTTATAGAACATCTAAAGAATGTCACAAGAGACTGAAGTGTTGTGGTGTCTCCGTGTGAAATGAAGGGTTTCTTTTGCAGTGATGTCCCCCCATGACGAAAGAGCAAGAAATGTTTGGGGAGCACTGGCTTCTGTGAGGAACACAAGAATGAGAGACTGTGCAGAGTAATGCTTTAATTGCAAATGTGGAAATATAGACAGTAATGGTTTTAGGTAAGGACCAGAAGGATAACTGGAAAGTCGAATAAACACTGATGGAAAGTCAAGAATGAAAACCCTAAATAGCAGTCAAATTTTCATAGCTCAAAGATATTTACCAGGAGCACTAACTAAAATAAAGCTTTCACAAATTTCTTAGAATTTTGTCCGTAAACTCGGATGGATAGGAAGTGCATGTCTACAGAGTGATGATGTTAGTAGCTGAGTACTTCCAGGTCGATTATCTAGCAATGCAGTAACCAATCACCCTTCCTCTTAAAATGGTGGCTGCCTTCTATAAACAAAATGGCAGCAAAATATTTGAAATTATTGAAATAACTTAATATGAACCAAAACATTTGTCAAAATGCAATAGAAAAGCAAGACAAAAACAAAATAGCAAGCATATGACAATACAGTGAGCTTTTGGGTGAAGCATTTCCAGTGGCTGGTATTGAAGTTTGCACTCTATAGGGTTATTTGTGTGAGGAAAGCCGAAGTCAATGATTAGTGCATGATGGAATGAAGAAGCGAGGGTTTTGTGTGAAATGGTGTCTCTGTGAGTAATGGGTCCTTACAGCGCAGTGATGTTTCATATTTGGTGGCTTGTCTGGAGTGGATTAAATTATTATTTTACATACAGTGGTGTTCCTCTGGGGATTTACAGTACACGTATTGGGAACTTTTGACTGCGTGATGAAGTATCTGAAATAAATTTGTGCATTGCTACCTGTATTTTAAGATTGTCGCTGAAAGAATTTGAAACAAATTGACTTTCTAGTGGTTATATAAGCACAGAATTACAGATCCAGACAAAAGAAAAACCTGTGCGCCCTGACGAATAAAGAGGCTGGCTAAGAAAATGTATCTTTCTGCTCCAAAATGTTAATAGTCATTTCGAAAGTGCAATGGATTCTTAAATCAAAAGGCAGCCGCATGACTCCAGAGCACAGGGCAGGCTTAATGAATTTGTCATCGCTAGAGGAAACCTTTAGCGTCTTTACTTCCATATGGATGTTTCTATTTAAAATTTCAAAAGAGGCAGCGTTTTTTCTTTTATTTTGTTTTCTGTTTGTCCCTCTCTGTGGACTTGAACTGAGCAGAATTTGGAAAAGCATTAAAAGACTGTTAATAACACCACCTGAGGAGAAAGCCTTATGGGAGTGAATAGGGAGGAGCAAAGGGAAGAAGGAAGCAAGAAACAATTGTGGTAAAATTCTGCTAAAAGTCCAGCAAAAAATGCAGATTAGGAAATATTAAATAATCAGTAGGGAAATTATCAAACTAACATTTTAGCAGCAGTTTAATAAAAAGAAACAGCAGCAGGACCTCAGCAAATGAGGAGGAAGGGAAGAGAAGGGACACTTACAAGGGTGAAATGGGCAATGTTTCTTTCAGGGTTAGGAGCAAGGAAGGAACATGCCAATGCATGTTGTGCCCACTAGGGAGTGTTGCAGAATCCCAAACCCCAGACACAATCTCACAGATGCAAAGGTTGTATTACAAATTGTACTAGCACAAGCACAATACAAAAGAATACAATTCTCTCTTCTTTTCCTTTCTTTCAGTACTCACAGGTTTGCTTTGTTTAATTCCATCCAACTCCAACTCACCTGGCTGAGGCAGAGCAGCTCCTTTTGGTGCCAGGACAAACAGAAGCCCCACAAAGTAGGGATCACAAATTCCTGGAGCATGTCCTGGTGGCACCTACTGAACCCAACAGGGTTGCTCTCTGGGACTATAGCTCCCAGCAAGCCCTGCAGGTGTCTAAATGGGTACCGCAGCCACCTAGTATATGGGGGAGCCAATGGTCCAAATAAATCACCTGCCTCTGTCCCACCATTACACTGGCCTCCTGGCTGGGCAAGAGTCTTTGGTCCAGGATGCCAGTGTACCAACATCCCAGATAGATAGATAGATAGATAGATAGATAGATAGATAGATAGATAGATAGATAGATAGATAGATAGATAGATAGATAGATAGATAGATAGATAGATAGATAGATAGATAGATAGATAGATAGATAGATAGATAGATAGATAGATAGATAGATAGATAGATAGATAGATAGATGGCATCTTCCAATCTTCTCACAGTGAATACCCTGCCATTCTTCTTGGCCGTTCAGTACTGTGATCACCCAGCCAGGTAAGGGATCATCCACTATAATCCAGTTGAGATGTCAACCCCTGCCCGCCTTCCATCACAATGTATAAACTTGTGTATGAATAGAAGCAAAATACAATTTATTTGGTGATTTTTTTTACAAAGCAGAATACCAAGTTTCATTGTGAATTCAAATATAATAAATAAAATGAGAAATCAAACTATCAGTTGAATAAATAGAATGAAAACTGTCTGCCCCCCTCTCTTGCTTAGTGTCTAAAGGTAGCTTTTTAACCTACTGTGAGGCTGATTCCTGGACTTTGGTGATTCCAAGTGTATTCCCACATTCCTCATCCCGATGCCTAAGTTAATGGAGGTGTAGTTCTGTTTGTGTGTTTCATTAGTTATCTCCCGACCACAGAAACTGGCTTCACCTACAGTATATCATGTAGATATCCTACTCTGTTACCTATGGGTCCAGTAAAACACTCCTGATGTTTCACACAACCTCCAAGATCTTTCTTTGCCCATGGAATATTTTCTTACAGTCATTTAGCGGCTGCTGATATATTTAATTTTTGTGGGTTCCACCTACAAAGTCTAAAGGTAAGACATACACAGCAGCAGCAGTTCATATATATGAACCATCCAATCCAAAGAGAGGCTACCCAGCAACTCCCCTCCAATCACCACTCCCTATCCAAGGGGCTAACAGTGACAGCACAGCGGTGTGGAGAATGGGAATATACAAGTGAACTTAGAGAAGGGTTAGACAGATTGACTGAGTGAATGATTGTTTGATTTAGGGTTGTCATTCTTCTTAATCTTTCCCTATAAAAGTCCTACATTTAAAAAAAACTTGATATCTACAGTATATAAATAAAATCGTCAACTGTTTGAACGTCTCTTTGGTTGTCTGTTTATTTGTTCACCAACCATACACAAACGGTTATACTGATTTTCTCAAAATGTGTATTGCCATTGGTCCAGTTTTAAATAAAGGCTATATGGAATATAATGGAAACCAAAAACCAGTCCCAATGCAGTGACTGCACTTCCCATTAGGCAGCAGGAGTTTGCTGAGGCTGATGGGAGGATCTTTGTTTTGCCTTTATTGAGCACAAAGTAGTGTAGCTGCCAAAGCGCAATCTCATCAAAGACCACCACTTTTTCTTCTCAGCTGATCACTGGATTGTCTTTTCTCTCATTGTGGGTTGTGTTTAGCCATGTTGAGTTACCATAAGTTGTTTCTTTCCCACCTTTTATTTATATCCATGCAATGCCGGGTACTTTGGATAACTAAATGCTAGCCCATTAAAAGTTACCCAGTGACCCCATATGTTAATGAAATAAGCAATGCAGAAGATACCCCAATGAAATGTTGTGCCATCAGTAGCTGATACCTGCAGTGTGCCCATTACCACCAGAATGAACTTCAGTCCAGGGAAAGGCAGACATAAAAAGCTGATGCCTGGATAAAATTCAAGTCCGCATGCAGAGAACTTGTTGTTCCACAGTGACAGGGTGGCTGGCAGGGTCAGCGCCCTGTGGCTTCAGGTTACCTAATGCTTTGTAACAAAAAGAGAGGAGGGGGGTTATTGGAAAAGAACAGGCTGAGGCTTGAATGTCTATTGTGTGATGGTTATCACTTGAGTTTGGGGAGGAGACACAGTGACATGTTAACACCTTAGGAAAATGAAAAAAGCTGCACGTTTCTGTGTCTGCCCAGAGCCCTAGATGCTGGACTGCAAGGCACATGGCCTCGTGTTCAGTTCCCACATGTGACTGAAAGAGAGGCACCCAGCCTGCTGGTACTTTAAATCTAGAAATATGGCATGAAATTATTCTACTGAAATTGGAATGGTGTTTGTTATGGAAAGGCCTTACATGACATCAGAATTCCTATCCCAGAGTCCATACATGACTCCACAGAGTCCTCCACCGAGAGCAATGTAGAAGTTTTTCTTTCTTACTTTGCTAGTAAAGCACTTTGGGATGGTGTTCACCTGGCAAAGGTATTATATAAATTATAAATCTGAAGGAGTACTTTGAAGAAATCTGAATTTGCATTACTTATTTAACTTGCTCAGTACAAAACGTATAGAAATGCGGAAACAGGAGTTTTATGTTATGCTAGTAAAACTCATTGGGGTACTGATGAGTATTGAAAGGCACTATATAAAAGAAGTAGTTTGAAAATGTTTTTAACACCAAAGATGAATGTGATATTAAATACTGGTAAAATGTATTGAAACACTAGGCACTGCGGAAGGGTGCTATATAAAAGCAGAAATTTCTAAATCTTTTTCTATCACCACTTACCTCTCCTATGTACCACTGCACAAACTGCAGAATTATGGAATGTGTTATTCTAACTCTTATGAAGATTTTCACCATATAGAATAGAATAGAATAGAATAGAATGCCTTTAATTGTCACTATACACATGTACAATGAGATTAAAAGCAGCTGCTTCAGTGCAGACATATATGTAGAACACAACAAGTAAATAAACAAATGGTGCAGAAAGTTGTGAAAAGTTGCAAAGAAGTTGCAAAAAAAAAGTTCTGCGACCACTGTATAAGATTGTTATTCCACTAACAACTTATGGACACTGCCAGCCCAGACACAGGGTACCATGATGTCACAGTGAATTTGTTCTCAGAAGATTAAACATCAGGAAGGCTTTGCGTTAAAAATTTGCCATCCATGGGTTTTAAGCCTGAGTTCTTTCTCCATTTCCAGAGGTGTTAAATTTGCCTTGCTCTCACCGCTCCTTTAATATCCATCCACATAGAGAGTGTAACCAGAAAGGGGCATTGCCCACTCTCCTTTTTGTCCTTAGTGGTTGTCCTGAATTTCTGGACCCTTCCAAGGTGTCTTCTGCTTTTCCTTCCTGAAAACAGAGAAGAATAGGGTCTGGAGCACTTCAACCATACTTTTATTGGTTCCCCCTGAGATCCCTAAATGTTCCTCACAATGTGATGCTGTTTAACCGGAGCACTTCGGGCCAGTGGCCTTGGCATTGTGTAGGACATTGGAGAGGATGCATAGTGCGCCACGACACCCTCACTACGAGGAGGATTTCACCTGCCTGGGTCTTCCCAAGTGGTATATATCTGTGATAAAGGTGGACAGTACATGTCTAAAGCTAACATATATCCTTGAAATTTCTTCCTGTCTTATATTCTTTTGTGAGATGCACCAAGGCTGCCACAGGGCACACTTTCACACGGCGGGCATACGGACATCTCGAGAGATGTGCAGCACAGTGATTAATGCGACTAAATTAATCTGATTAAAACACTTAGGGGGCTGAGATGCACAATGGTTAAAATCTCCCCCGAAGATGTGACCTCTGGGTCACAAAGTTGACACGTCTTCCTTAGAGTGGGTGAGAAAATAAGTAGACAGCTCATCCCGAAGGCCATTTTTACTCTCACAGGTGTTGACTGTGCATCTAGAGGTGAAGAAATTAAAGGGCCACAAGGGCATGTCGAAGACAGGCTCACACTTGAAACTGCTGGCCATTAGCCATGAGAAAACCGGTGGGTGCGGGGTCCAGCTCCTTAACCCTCAGGTATGCCAGTGGATATAATCGAGACTGGCACAAAAACTCCAAATCTGATGAGTACAGATCTCTACTATGGATCAGCATGCCAGTGAAGTAGCGTCTCTTTGGCACAATGACACCCCCCCAACACTGATACAGTCGGCAGGTTCGGCAGACTTCCCGGCACTGAGCCTTTCTTGCAGGCGTGTTTCCACTGGCAGAGACACAGGCTTTCAGCACTTGCCGAATTTCCCTCTGGGCTACGCCGCCTTGTGCTCTGCTTCCATTTTTCACTCTTTACTTAATGAATACCGGCTGCAGGGAGGCTTTTATGGCACTCCTTCATTCCTTTTCCCAATCACGGCACACTGTACCAGTAGCAGTTGCCCGGCACCCTCCAAGCTGCCAAGTTTTGGGATTGTTTTAACAGGACTGCTCACATTCACATCTGCGATAACCACACGGGATCTGATTTGCAGGCATTTCCTGTGGAAAAATGGCAGTGCAAGAAAAATTATATTGAAATGGAGAAAGTTTTCCTTTTTCTAAATAAATTCACAAATGGCTTTCTGTCAACCACTTATACACCATGACAACTAGTATTTTATATAGACAGACAACCCTTTTTTATATTGCAAACACTTGACAAGCACAGGCACAATTGTTTGCAAGTATTTGCGGCTCCCGCAGGTTAAGTGACATGCTGATGGTCACTGAGTGACACAGTGGTGGTGAGCTCAACTGACAACCTTGTGGATTGGAGTCCAGTGCCACTATTACTATTATCACTAGCAGTGCTACCCATCTGAGAATCTAAGTAATCAACCTAGACCTCAGTGTTAATGTTTGCAGTTTTTAATGCATGTAATAATAAAATGCATTGTATTTGTCATTTCAACAGATGACTCATCACAAACATTTGTAGCAATAAAATGCTTTATTACAAATGTTTGTGGTGCATCGTCTGTTGGAATGATAAATGCAATGCATATGTCTGTGTTTTATGCCATCTGGTATGGGATTCATAAAGGCAGTGTTAATGTTTGTGATGCACTGTCAATTGGAATGACAAATGCAATGCCCATGTCTCTCTTTTATGCCATCCGGTATGGGATTCGTAAAGGCAATGTTAATGTTAATGTTGGAATGACAAATAAAATGTATATGTCTCAATTTTATGCCATCCGGTATGGTACTCATAAAGGCAGTGTGATGCACCCTCTGTTGGAATGACAAAAGCAATGTATTATTTTCCTACAAATATTTGTGATGTGCCATTCTAAATGACCGAAACATAGCAACCATACTGACACATTTTATTAAGGTGAATTTAATTGGATGATTTCTTTATCCAAGGTGACTTACAATATTTGAGATACAATTAGTTACATTTCATTTGGTTTTTCCAATTGGAGCACAGGCATGTCAAGTGAAATGTTTACAGTCACACAGTGACAGTAGCAGAATTTGAACCCACAACTTCAGGGTTTAAGGTCCAAAGCCTTAACCACTACACCACATAACTTTCCTAGGGAACTACTGATAAAATCCTTGGACTGTGGAAAGTAAATAGATGTCTCCATTCTACTGTCCACCTGGTGATGTGGAGTGCAGCATATGCTATACTTTTTTTTCTCGTTTCAAATCAAATTAAAATTGACTTTTTTGGCTTCAGCATGTCACATACAGAATTGGAAAAGCAGATATGGTGAAGATGAAGGTGAATGAGATGTACTTGAGCACAGAGTCATCAGAATATTACTGTTACTGTGCCTTTCACAGTGTGTGCCATCACACAATGATTTAAAAAAGACACCAAAAGCAACGTAAAACAGCATCCCAGCTTGCCTCCTGTGAGACAGGCAGCAGCTTCCCTTGACACCGGGAAATCGTAGCCACTGTAGCTTGTCACGCTGAGGTCTCTTGGTGGCCTCCTTCACTTCGTCTTGCACAATCACTCAGTCTTTGCTCTCCAGATTTACAGCTCTGCCATACTCTTTCCATTTCTTCATGATTGATTTAACTGGACTGCAAGGGATATTCAGCGACTAGGATATTTTCCTGTCTCCATTCCCTGACCTGTGCTTTTCAATCACCTTTCCGTGAAGTTGCTTGAAGTGTTCTTTTGTGTGCATTGTATAGGTTGGTCAACAAGGTGGTCCTTTCACCTAATGTGCATGTAGACTACAATCAACTAAAACTCCACACCGGTGTCCTCTAAAGAACTAATTCTGGGACTTCAAAAACCAACTGGCTGCCCCAGTGATGGTTTAGGTGGGTCACATTAAAGAGAGTGAATACTTAATGAGATCAGTTATTTTGTGTTTTATATGCATAAATAATTGACACCACCTTGCAAACATCTGCTGTCACTTTGACAAGTCAAATTAAATCCACTGTGATCCAATGTTGTATAACAATAAAATGTGAAAACATCCAAGGGGGTGAATACTTTCTATAGGCACTCTAAATAAACAAAGTAAAATAGTCCTACGAGTGGATGGTACTACCTAAAAATGGAGAACGATTCATTCCTATTAAGAGTAAATTTCTTTTTACAGTATCATCAACTTTGTGCAGTATCATCAACATTGTGACAAAAAAGGAAAAGAATTCTCTTTCTTTCTTTCTTTCTTTCTTTCTTTCTTTCTTTCTTTCTTTCTTTCTTTCTTTCTTTCTTTCTTTCTTTCTTTCTTTCTTTCAACAATAATGGTATCACCTAGACTAATTGTTTTCCTCCTTTTTGACAAGCGTAGTTTTCAGATTTATTAACTTTTTGTGAATCGGGGATGGTTGTCTAGCGGCTTATTTCATTGTTGATCGATCGAAGGTCCAGTCTGTATATGGAATCCCACTTGGAGTTTGAAGCTGCTCAGTTCAATGACAATCAAAGATCCAGAGGCACTGTGGGTGTCCACTGGAGTGGAGGCAGTTTTGAGCTGATCGATTCCACGAGTTATTATTAATGTAAATGACCATGCCTGCTATTTTGTTCTATGGACAAGTGCCAGATCATGGAGCTGCAGTTGGGAACCACTGACCGGCCTTTTTATCTCAAAACAATTCATCGTCAACCTCTCTTATTCCACATCATGGTTGCTGGTGCCGAAGCCTCTCCCAGCAGCGCTAGACATAAGCAGGAAATTAAACCTGCGGCATGTGAGGTGCCAGTCCATCCCAGGGCACACTTACAAGCACGTATCTCTTTCAGTATTAACAATTAACACAATACAAATAACCTTGGTGGGAACATCTGAGAAAAATCTCACCAAGTGTGCATACTCAAAGGAAGTGTTTGAGAGCAAGAACCACTGGGCTACTTCTATATAATGTGAATACAATGACATTAAAACTTTTCAACACCCTTACTTCATTTGGAGAGGGTAATATCTTGTTGTAGCAACATAAAATGCCAGCCTTTTTTAAATAAATTAATAATAAAACTCCAATCAAACTTCTTTCCTTCTTTCTTGAAAGCCCTAAGTTGACAGGCCCATTGCTGAGCAGTGGCTCATTATGGAATTCTTGACAAATCTCTTCTCATGTCCTCACTCCAGGTATATAAATGTGAATCACTGTTAAAAAAGGGAGCAGGCACAATCACCCTAAAGGTCTTTGGGAGTGATTTCACTCTCTCATGGCATTACTCCAGGCCTTACGTACAAGGGGACACACTGGACTGGCAGTGCAGATTCGCTTATTTCTTCCCGGCACACATAAGGCATAATGGTGGCAGGCCAGATGAGTTTCTCATTTCTAAAGCAAGCAGGAGCTGCACTTAAGCCATTCTTGTGTTTCTCCTGTTTCTTCTCTTTCCTTTGTGTATTTCCTCCACCCTGAGGCAAAAAATTTCATCAAGTGCAACTGCAATTATTGAACCTGCAGATATACTCACTCACACACACACACACATACACAATTTTCTTGTTGTACTTTGTGACACAGTTGTCTTTTTTGAGGCTGGGAGGCTTGCAGTTGATAGAACGAACATGCACTTCTTTTCTTTTTTTTTGCTGGTGACTGTCTATTTGGTGGATACTCGTTGGGTTTTTAATTGAGTCATTTCAGCTGATATTTGTGTCATCCTGCTCTCAGATCACTTAGATTGGAAATCCGCCTGTGGCTAATAACCAGGCCGACTACTTTAGTCTGAGCCAGGTCTTGTCTTCCATGTAGTAAATTGGGCTGGGGAGGGCGGCTGTAGGCAGTATGCCTTGTTAGCCATGCATTAAAATTTACAAATAAGTGCAAACGGGCCTCTTCACTAGTCCCCCACCCCTTCTGGAAATCCCCCACCTCCTGAAGGCATGGCAGCTTTCCCAGCTTGCCTAGACAGGAATTTCATCAAGCCTGCAGAATGATGGCTAGTGAATAAGGTAACACGAAATGGGGGAACTGAATTAACTTTGGATTGGGGGAAGGAATGGCCTTTCACAATTTTGAAATGTTTGCCCAGCAACTCAGCTTCTCAGTGTGGAAAGAACGTTACTGTACTGTTTCGATTTCAAGGCACTATATAAAATAAAAATGTAGGTCTCAGGTGTTGCTCAGGTGAAATCCATCAAGCCACAGTCAAACAAAATGGAATTGTCAACAGGACATCTTTGTGTAAAATATTTATTTATGTCATTTATTGTACAGATGATATTTTATATATTTTTCCATTATGCTGCGCTTTAAAGACAGCTTTTTTTTTTTTAATTTGGAAGGATGAAAAATCTTGCAAAATAAATAGATGAATGCTAATAGCTCCTAAGTGGATTGTCATTTCTTATATTACCCTGTAAGACTGTGGCCATTTTCACTTTGTGCAAGTTATTAGGAAACGCCACAGGGATTAGCACATGAGAAGAGACCGGCTCATATGTGACAAGAATAATGGAGCAAAATAAAACAGGAAGCCATTTAGCATGCTTAGTTTAGGAAGGAGTGAGATACACAGAGGCGGCAGACTTGGTGTTGAATATCAGAACTTCTCCTAAGACCTGAAAGTCTGAAGACAACACAAATGCCATTGGCCATTCTGAGAGCTTACCTGTTAGAGGTAGTTTAGCCTGGACCGTAACCTCTAAGGGTGCCAATGCTGTCGCACCCTCTGACTCGCTGTATGACCGGGCTCATAATGGAGCTGTGTAATATGCAGTAACCTCCATCCATTCAATAATAAAGCCTGCGTAATCCATTTCAGAGTGCGATCCCCGGACCCCAGGGGGGCAGCAGTAGGAATGGGGCAGCAGTATGAAGTAGCATTTGTTGTAAAACGATACGGTGACATTTTTACATTTTATATCAGTACATAATATAAAGTAACACAATGTTAGGAATGCTTGATAATCAATGAATGCGCTTTGAGACTTTGTGATATAAAATAGGCAGAGCCAAAGCAGAGGATCAGAGAGGCACTGCTCTCTGTGCATTCTGAAGAAGAAGTTTCAGGGTTGAGCAGCTCAGGTAGCTGGAGCAAATACAAATGCTTTAGAGAGGTTCTGGTTTAATTTCAAGTAAGTGTACACCAGTAAACTTTGAAAGTTGCTATCTCTTTTTAGTTCTGCCTTTCTCTATTTTTACTAAGAGTAATGCATGAAATTTGAACTGCAAGTGTGAGTGTGGGATTTGCAGTAGACCTACCAGCACTGTTTCTTGCCTTGTACCCAGTGCGGGTGTAACACAAACAAGATTAAGTAGGTTTGAGAATCTGTGTGTATCTTGGGACCACTGTAGTGTGTACATGGCTGGTTTAAGCAAACCTTTAAACAAATTTTGTGGAGAATTAACTTGAGGATATAGCCACATATGTGCCATGCACTGTTCAATACAAATAGATAACTCTTTATCATTACACCCTGAGTTTAATAACACATTTGAAACATATCTGCTCCCAAGGGGATTGAGAAACTGTAGTGTGTTATGATACTACATTTTGATGATGTTTATTATAATATTGAACTTTTTCATGAATATTCTCATTTTTGAAAGGTGTGGCTCTGATATCGGTCTGTAACTTGTATGATCACCTATTCAACTTACAGAAATGATCAACTTACAGAATTTGCCAATAATGCTGCACTATATAACAAAATGTGGTGTTAGCAGTTTATTTTGACTCAGATTTTACAGTTCAAGGTCACATATTATGACAACAGAGTCCAATTTGCTGTACTGTCATGAGTTGCTATTTAATATGACATCTGAATGCAAGTTTAGCTTTGTGACTTGTGTCTTCATATTCCACGTGTTCGGTGATGACATCACATGCTACTATATTGTCACAACGTAATGATGGATCTAATTCTAATATCATGACATGACCACTTGATGTATAGTATGTATTGTCAGTCTCAGGACTTGTGCCATTGTATTCCACTGCCTTATTATGGCATCATTTATTGTAATGGTGGCATTTGAAGGTAGTTTTAAAATCATGACGTATAACATCAGAACCCACTGTTGTGAAATGACATCACTTGCTGTATAGTAAAACAAAAGGGTCCAACTTCCTGTAATGTCATGAGTTGCTGTTTAATATGACATCTGAATGCAAGTTCAGCTTGCATTCAGATGTCATATCAAACTGTTTAATATTTTATATATTTAATATTTTTATATATTTTATGTCTTCATATTCCACATGTACAGTGATGACATCACATGCTATCTATTATGACATTAAAGTCTAACTGTATTGTCACAGCTTAATGATGTCAGGTTCCAGTGTCATACCATACATGAAGTGTTCAGGGTCTAATTCTAATATCATAACATGACCACTTGATGTATAATATGTATTGTCAGTCTCAGGACTTGTGCCATTGTATTCCACTGCTTATTATGGCCTTATTTACTATAATGGTGGCATTTGAATTTAATCAAAATCATGACATATAACATCAGGTTCCACTGTTATGAAATGACATCACTTGATGTATAATGTGAGTCTAATTTTGAAGTCATAATGTACAGTTTTCAAATATATTTCTTTTTATTAAGTGACCAGTAACGGCGCACTGACTTGACACTTGACTTGAGCATTCCTAGTTTTCATTCTCTGTATCTGTACGTTTAGCATTCATTTGCTCAGAGGTTGATGCGCTTGCTGCTTCCTGAGCAGCTCTTCTTTTCTCCACCCTAGCGGTCCGCTTCTTCTCCTCTTTCGTCGGCATCTATTTGCGTTAAAACTGATTAAGTCAGTGTTTGTGTTGCATTTACTTAGTAGGTTTTCCTTAATTTTTCACTTACGCTAGCACTTAAGTCTTCAATCTGCCTCAAGAATGATTTAAGATATGAAGAGGTAGGGGAAGTGACAGCAAAGGTGGTAGGGATGAGAACGGCACTCATACGCATGTGCCGCACAGCCGACCTGCTGGCCGCTGCCAAGACTTTATTTCTACAATAAAATAAAATAAAAATAAAAACAGGAATAACCTTGGAGATCAATCATCACCCCGAATGCGGATAGTAGATGTCACGTAGTATATGTGTACCAAATTTCAGGTCAATATTTCAAACGGTTTGCGAGCTACAGGTGATTTAAAATCCTGGACAGACAAACAAACAGCCACGGTAGCGTATTATATAAGAAGATTAGGTAGACTTCCACTTATGAGCCCAGATATTGTACAATAATTACAAATACAGTGTGATATTTAATCACAGAACATAATGTTTAAACATGAACAGAGAAAGTTGCAGCCTATGTAAAAATATGCATGCAAGTTACATATGTTGGATGGGCTTAAGCTCACATTCCAACTCTTCTAAGTCAACTATGTTTTGAAAAGGATCAGCCTGTAGGCAAATTATAACAATTTAATTTGGACAGGAGACTGAAAACAAGCCCATCAAATACAATGTCCCATCTGCACCGATGTACTAAATCATACTCCATGTGCTTAGTGACGACATCACATATTAGATGTATGTATAATGTAAATGTCATGGCTTATACAGTATCTTATGATGTCAGATTGCACTGTCTTCTGAGGTCATCACTTCCTCTACAATGTGGCAAAGAGCTTTATCATCTCATTATATAACATGTTCGGTATTGTTGTATAGAAATTTAAATATCATGACATATGTTATATTTTGCAGTGCATGTGATTTCATGAACTGTTCTATAACAGGGGTTCTTAAACTTTTTTGTCATGACCCAATGTGGCCCTTTTTAGGGTCTTCAAGACTCATTCTTTGTTGAATGCCAGCGTGACCCATTTGAGTCACACCCGATAGTTTATAAAACCCTGTGGTATTGTATGATATCAGACTAATTTAAGTGTCATTGTGATAGTAATGGCCCAAAATGCCATCATCTACTATATAATATACTGTCATAGCCTTAATTCAATATCATAATATACATATGTTACCATATTTCATGGGTTCAGTGATAACATCATTTACTGTGTAACATACATCAGAGTCTCATTTCAGTGTCATGATGAATGACAGCAGAGACTGCTGATCCTGTAATATCCATGCCACCACTTGGTGGGCATTATGACGTCTAATTTCAGTTAGTTATGACTAGTGATGAGCAAAGCAATTCACACAAAATTGAATCTGCAGCACAATGCATCACAGACACATCAGTATTTTCCTTCACAAAATAAATAGCGACGATATTTATGCTATTTACACAAGAAATAAGCCGTTCAGCTCTCGTCTCAAAGTATTTGTATGCAATAATTCCTCATGTAACTACTTTGTCATTTAGCATTTAAATATAGATCTGCAGTGAAAAAAAAAATCACCAGACATGTGCATTTCTTCAGCTAGGATAAAGCGATCACCACAAAACTGTGGGATTTTTTTCAGCGGTGGCCGTGTACTGAGTTTTCCTGTAGTATAAGATGTGCAAGATGGTGCATTTTAGTGTATGGAAAATATGCAGCATGTCACATTATTAAAAAACATATTGAACTCCTCTGCGGGAATGTGAAGGAAAGGCAGAAAGAGAATTGATTTTACTGGTGTGGGATGGATTATACAAATTATTACTATACTGTATTATTATATTATACACATGATTATTATAAACAGCTGCAGAAATGCACACAGGCATTTGAATGAGGCTTTAGGGAGCAGTATTCCTTATTTTCCACCCAATAAAATCCCTCTAAAATCCCAAAAAAACTTTTTTGCGAGTTTCATATTTTGCAATCAAAAAACAAAATGTATTATTTGTATTTACTAAATAAAAAAATGCATGTGAGTCGAAACTTGCCAGTTTCGTTCATCTCTAGTTATGACAACATTTTCCAGTGCCTCGTGAAGACATCATGTGTTGCACATTATGGTGTCAGTACAGCTGGTATAAACACAGTGTTTGTGGTTCTTCTTATCATGGACTCTGCTTTTCAGTGCAGCATATTGAGACATCAGGTGCCACTATTATTTTCATCTCTTTCACTGTCACCCTCCTCCTGCAGTCCCATGATGCCATGTTGCCCATAGTACTTTATGATTTTCAATTTGAGAATGCTGCGTTATTGTATGCTATGTCGTCTATTGATTCTTTTCTCCTGAGATGACATCATTTATACTGTATCATGATATCAGAGGCTGCTGTCAGGAAGCCAAGGAGAAGTGAGCCTCGTGCGACCGTTTCAATTGAGTATTTTCTCATTACGTTGTCAGAGCATATTACACTGTACGCCAAGCCAGGTGGCCCTGGCTCATTATGTCCTTCTTTTTTTTTTTTGTAAAGCCCACAAAAGTTGCTTTGAAGTGAATGGTGCGTTTCCTTTTAAGGATCTTTTGAAATATACAGCCACCCCCCCCCCCCCCAACCTTTACACACCCCACCACAGGCACCTTTGAATCGTCGGGGACTTTGATCCACATTGCGCCGCGTTTAGTTTTTCAGATGCAGAAATTTCTATGCATGAGCTAACCTCGTCCCACGCGATAAGATGCATTGAAAAATCGGCTCTTGCCAGTCCACTATTGTTTTGCTGGCTTTTTTGTCTCGCCGTATCAGCTTTACTATACGCAGCGTGGGCTTTTAAGAGAGGTTAAAAGATTTAGATTTCTTGCTATCAAGGGCACGGAAAGACAGGAGCGGAGAAGCCGCTGCCGCATATTAAAACCCTGGAGGTACTGATAAGGTTAACTTCACACAGGCCAGGAGCGCATGGGGAGAAAAGAAAATTGTCAATCAAGAAGCAGTTAGCTGCTGCCTGCAGGCTAGCGATGTCCTAGCGGGGACAAGGCCTGGCGGGCTGAGCATCAAGCCTGCCACACGCCATTGTTGGCTAAGCACTGGAGATGACCGACTGCTTCTTTAGAGGGCCATCAGAGTCCAGGACCTGTGGTTCGAGTGAGAAGTTGATGGGCTCAGATCTGAGGAGGTGGCAGAGAACCACAGGCCAGTGTGGAGAAGAACGTGAGTTCATCCCTGGAAAATATAAAAAAAAAAAAGATAAAACAGAGAATGTTTGTGTGAGATTGGCACCATCAGATGAACTGCGGCCCATGTTTACATTCCAGTGGCACATTCGCTTCCTGCTTGGTCCAGGTGTCTCCATGGAATGTCAGCCTGCTTACATGTTTGGGCATCCCTTTAAAGCAGATTTTTAAGCACCATCTGAGCTAGAAGCCAATAGTCAGGGCACCTCTTAGCATAGGGGTGTGTGTGTGGGGGGGGGGGTCCACCTATCCTGAACAAAGGAAAAATGGTAAAAGATAGTGGTGACCACCGGTGACAAAGGTCAGGATCCATCAATGGAGCTTTCATAAGTGGAAATATGAGAGTGACAGGGAAGGCCCTCTGTCAACGGTTTCAGGCCCTGATAACCTTGCAGCTCTGTCTCTTCATCCCTAAAACTGAACCTAGCACCTCTATTCAGTGGGCAACCACTCCACACAGATGTTTGTAGCACCCTGTCTATAAGGCATGACTGAAATGTAAAATATATTGAGGCTGACAGTTGCTTCAGTAAACTTTTACTGCAAGGGGCCAATGGAGCTGAAACTTGGCAGCAGGAGGGGGGCTGTTTTCATTAAAGCCACCTGAATCATATTCCTTATGTCAACGGAAGACCCCCCACTCCCAGAAGATTATCAGTAAAATGCTCAGGACACCGGGAAATTGAGAAATGTAGCACTCGTGCCGCCTACATCCAGGAGTGCTGTGAGCAATTAATTACCCGTGAAAGTTTGTTGCACAGCAGGAGGCGCAATGGAGCACAGCCTCAGAAACACAAGGAGAAACAATTGTGCAACTGTTTGTCATACTGATGTGCTCTACAGAATGTCGGGGGGCTCCCTGTTGTTCTGCCCTTAGTGTCCTTGAGCTCTCAGTATCTGTTCCTTCCTGGTCATAGCCATGAGGCGCTAAGGCTTGTTGAAAAAGCAACAAGAAAGCTGGAAAAAAATACCCATCCAGCACAGGGCAAACCTGAGCAAGAGAACAGACATGCTAGGGAGACTTCAAAAAGATGTCCTTTAGTGCACCTTATTTAAAAGACGTTTACTGGAATGCTCCCAGAATGCACCTCTGTGTGAGATGTCTCAGTATATGTCAGGTGAGCTGTCTCAGTATATGTCCCAGAATGCACCATCTATTATATTGGTCATTTAGTGTGCTGGATGAGCTATCACAGTACATATCCCAGAATGCAGCTGGTGTCAAATTTTCTCAAGTAATGCTGCTTTAATGTTTTATGTGCCTAGTGCAATGAAATTATTTCTTGCATGGGCCCAATTTTATTTAGTAATGAATTAGAAAAACTTGTTACTGTACTGGGTGACGCAGTGGGTAGCGCTGCTGCCTCGCAGTTTGGAGATCTGGGGACCTGGGTTCGCTTCCCGAGTCCTCCCTGCGTGGAGTTTGCATGTTCTCCCTGTGTCTGCGTGGGTTTCCTCCGGGCGCTCCGGTTTCCTCCCACAGTCCAAAGACATGCAGGTTAGGTGGATTGGCGATTCTAAATTGGCCCTAGTGTGTGCTTGGTGTGTTTGTGTGTGTCCTGCGGTGGGTTGGCACCAATGTTCCCTCTAAGCTGAGCGCGTGAGCAATCGCTCACACGAATTCAGAGCGTCGCACATACTTCCCGCACGATCGCTCATTCCGAAGGCGTCGCTCGTACATATCGCACGATCGCTCTCTCCGACCGTCGGAGCTGGTGCTCATAAATTTTTGGCTTAAACAAAATGTCGCTCATAAACAATGTTTTTTGCTCACTATATGCTACTCCTTAGAGGGAACATTGGTTGACACCCTGCCTGGGATTGGTTCCTGCCTTGTGCCCTGTGTTGGCTGGGATTGGCTCCAGCAGACCCCCGTGACCCTTTGTTCGGATTCAGCGGGTTGGAAAATGGATGGATGGATGGATGGATGGATGTTACTGTACTGATTATGTTTTGAGAATATTTCTACTTTACTTGAGTATATTTTCTTTCATCATGGCAAATAGTTACTTTTACTCTGATATATTTTGCAAGATACATTATATTACTGTAATATTAAACTAGAAAATAAAACGACTACATAAATATGTACAATGATTTACTCAATCAGTTAACTAAATATAGGCTAGGATATAGAAACTCTGAGATGATGGTTCTAACACCCGAGTCATGTCAAGCACAGTCTACTGATAGACAATTCATGAGCGATTAATATTTTTCAAATGATGCTTGTCAGGGAATTATGGGAACAAATCGAATCAGTTGAGCTTAATCGGGGATGTTTAAAGCGTATGTGTTATGCCGTTAGCCACTTTTGTTTAGATATTTAAATTGCATGTGCAAGCACTGCCTGCCTAATTCATGATTTTTGTTCACCTCACTGAGAAATAAATCGTAATTGGTGAATGAGAACTCTGTCATTGATCATTTTCTCATCCATCATACAAGTACAATATGTATGTGCTCACCCTATGATCGACTGGCGCCTGTCTAGGGATTGTTCCTGCCTTGTGTCCCATGCCTGCTGGTGTAGGCTCCAGTTTCCCTCTGCCCCAACTCTGGAGTGGGTAAGGCTCATTGGACATTTTTAGCCATGGGTTTTGGAAGAGCCATCTAAATTCATATCCCAGAATGGGCCTTGAAGCCCGATTTTGTCTTAGCTTTGCTGGACAACCTGTAAATCCCAGAATGCACCACTTTGTAAATATTTCTCTTATACCTGCTAGGTGAGTTGTCTCAGTATGCCCTGTATCCATGCATGCATTTTGATATCAGCTTTTACTACAGAGTGTACATTTCTTAGAATGCACTTTGGTTGCAGCCTTTCTCTGTAACTTGCCAGATGAGTTGATTTTTTATTTATGTGCCTGAATGTGCTTTTCTGTCTGTAGTGTGAATATTATTATTTCTTATTCGGCTGACGCCTTTATCCAAGGTGACTTACAACATTTGAGATATAATTGGTAATGGGTCAGGTCAGGTTGGGGAGCATGCACTGCTAACAGTGTGTTGCTGCACCCACCACATGACAAAACAGCTTGGGATCCTGGTTGAAAACCCCCCAGTCCAGTCCCACCCTCCAGAAATGACCCTCTATCTGCCACAGCCAGGTGTTACATGGGTGTCCCCTTGGCCTGGTCCAGCCACTCGGGTCCTCAACAATGAGGATCTTACGAGCCGGATCACCCTCAGGGAATCGCGTCACATGGCCGTAGTGCCGTAACTGACACTCCCTCATAATGCAAGTAATGAGCCTCATTCAGGACTCCATGAGCAACTGTACATTTGACACAAAGTCAACCAGCAGTACTCGAAGATTCTCCGAAGAGACACAGTACCAAAGGAGTCCAGTCTTTGTCTTAGGTCACTGGATAGCGTCCATATCTCGCAATCATATATAGCAAGACTGGAAGCACCAAGACTCTAAAGACCTTCGTCCTTTTGCATAGATATCGGGAGTGCCACACACCCCTTTCCAGTGACCTCATGACCCCCCGTGCTCTCCCAATCCATCTTGACTTCATAGGAAGAGTCACCAGAGACATGAATGTCACTGCCAAGGTGAGTAAGCCCCTCGCCTTAATTGGTAACATTTCTTTTGTTTTTCCAGGTAGAGCACAGGCAGGGTCACACAGTGTCAGTAGAAGGATTTGAACCCACAACCTCAGGGTTTGAAGTACCAAGCCTTTCCCACTATGCAGTAAATAAGAATTGTGGAATTCCAAAAGTGTGAAAGAAAATCAAATGTGTTAAAAATGTGGGCATATGCAGTGGCATAAAGTACCAAGGGATCCATGAAGAAAAGACAGAGCTGAGAAATCGTGCACTGCCTTGTTGAATTCAGGCTTTTCATATTATTCAAGAGTGTAGAAGGTCCACCAATTCAGTGACCACTTGTGTCTTCTTCAAATGTCCTTATGCTGTGACTATCTCCCCACTTTTGAGATCACCTCTCAACCCAGACACAGCGCTAATATCATTTCTCTTCTGTTCCTCTTCAGCTACCTCCGATGGGACAAGACAAGGCCTGGAGAGCATAAGAGGAGGATCCTGCCAAAGCAAGGGCATGAAGGTCATACTCAAAGTCGGACAGAGTGAGTATGGAATGTCATTTTCTCTCCCCCTTTTTCTGTTCATTTGCTTTCTGTCTTCCCATCCCATAGAGCTTGCTGTGAGCTTGGCTCCTAGATTGCCTTAGGATCCCTGGTGTTTGCAGCAAATGACAGTTTAATCCACACTGTCTGGGGGTCAGTGTTCTGTTTCCCTTTGGAGAAGGCCTGGTATTCGGCTAGGGTGGGGTAAGGGAGTCCAGGTAAAGGCTTTATCTAGGTACTTGGAGAACAGGAATTGGCTCCTGACCTCCAGAAAGGAAGGAAACAAAAAACAGCTTTTTGAAGCCCCGTCAGCAAGCTGCTGTCAGTCTTCGTGTTGCGCCTTTCCAGCTGAGTCGCCTCAGGGCTGCCTATAGTGCTCGGTAATAAGGACTGACAGAATATTCTGGGATAAAAGTCCTCTTTTCTAGGCAGTATGGAAGACGTTGTAAAAGACCTGAAGCAGCACTTTGTGCTGCCGTAGTGGGCCACGGCTGTGCTTTATTATGAGCTCAAACTTCTACCTGGTGGTCCGGAAAAGCGGTAAGATTACTCACTTGATTAATTAAAGATTGTTATTTATCTATTTTTAGTTACACAATCTGTTTAAAAAAATAATTTAAGTTTGCCTTGGCCAGTTTTACCCTAGTCATGATCCACTAAGCCTAAGTAAGAGAAATGATAAAAAAGATGAAGATCTGTATAGTGTGTGAAAATAAAATTATCCCTCTGTTTCCAAGCGTATGTGTATCCCATAACAGGGTGTTGCAGATTGTCCCAGCAGAAACCAACCCTGGACTGGACACCAGATTGAGAAACTGTAAACATTTGTACAGGTCCTGCCATGACCTCATTTCCAATACTAAGGGCCTGCTTTCAGTGCTTTTCACTAGGTGAGTTCTGTCCCAGTGTAGCACTAGCAATAGGATAAGAACCTTAAGTCCAAAAATACCACATTAATTTGACTGGACACAGTCTACCTTACTGATATGCAGCAGAAGCAGCATCTCCACAAAATGATATGGAAATTGGGAGTTATGTTGGCAGGAAGCAACCTTGGATGAAATGTTAGTCCGTCATCAACCAGATTCACTCATTCCTATAGAAATTAAGAGTCATTAACTAATGTAACACTTTGAGATGTAAGATTAAACCTAGCGCCTGGAAAAAGGGTTATAGATGCTTTAGAAAGAATGAGGTTTCCATAAAGACAGTATGTCTGGTTTTGTATTGTACCCAAGTCCTTAAAGTTGCTGCACTTACTCTGCTGTCCACAGCATTTTCTGTCTTCATACATCACTGGATGTGCCCCTCCAAACTAGGTTAGGCTTGACTACTCTAGTTGTAGCTTTGGCCAAGAGAAAAGTTCTTCAGATGGTACTCGGCTTTCATCAAGTGTCCACTGACCACAACCACAACACTCTACAGTTGGTGGGTTGACAGTGTTGGCCAGCTCACTGCCCCTCTCCTTCTTGCTTCCAGCTCATCTACTCCATCTTTTACCAGTGCCAGCACTGCCTCTCCCAATCTCCAGACTGCTGATCATCTCCATATATTCCCAACCTCTTACTCAAATCCTTGTCATTAAACTCCACCTCAACTGTGCTGGAAATTTCAGACAGCCCTCCTCCTGTGGAAACAACCACGTTTGCCATCCTCTGTCCTTACAGTCTTTTGCTAGATAATGGTATTTGCCAGTTTTCTATTCTACTTCCTCCTCACAGCCTTCTAACCACAGTACAGCTAAGTCTTCCCTTCTGTTGACAGATAACCCCATCTGGCCTGAGGGTAGCAGACAGTATCACCTGAATGAAGGTGTTTTCTTCCCACATTAACTCTCATCTCTACTTTGTTTGCCTACTGAAATAGGTTGGGTTTTCACTGAGTTTCAGACTGTAAGCTTTCCTCTTTCCTTAACAAAGGTGACACTGTGGCATGAATTTGGTTTGGCTTGGTATTTCTTCTTCCTTTCCTGTTCTGTAATATCTGTGATCAATGATAGTACCCAACAGAATCTTCTCCATGATTTGTTTCCCTCCACACAGCTTGTACAGGGGATATTCTATTACCCCCAACCCATGCAAGTTCACTGGTGTATGGCAAGGGTCTTATTGAATGGTAAATTTTGACAAACCAGCATAAATAATGGGTCAGATATGCAACAAGTGACAAAACAACTAAACATGTAATCAATATCTAGGAATATAAACACAGTTCTGAACACCTTATTAGCAGACTGCATCCTTGATATATAAAAACACGTAATTATTACATTATGAACAATAATAATAATTTAAATAGTACTTTTCTCACTACTCTAAGCGCTTTATATAGTCAGTGGGGAGCCACTTCAGCCAGTACATTGTGTAACATCCACCTAGAAGATGTAATGGCAGCCATTTTCCACCAGTAAACACCCATAACACATTAGCTATTTGGTGGTGAAGGGGTGAAGGAGAGAGTTAGCCAATTAGAGACAGAAGATGTTTAGGGGGCCAGAATGACTAGGCCATGGTGGGCAGATTAGCCAGGACATTGGGATACACCCTGTTCTTTTCAAAGGATGCCCAGGAATGTTTTATGATCACAGAGAGTCAGGACCTCAGTTTTACTTAATATCTGAAAGTCAGCACCATTTTTTACAGCAAAGTGTGACTGTCACTGCTGTGAGTCATTGGGATCCACACACAAAAAACAATGCCCCCATTGGCTTCACTAAGACCTCTTCCAATAGTAACCCAAGCTTTTCCTATATGTTCTCCCATCCAAGTACTGGCTGGACCCAAACATGCTTAGCTTCAGGTGTAAGACCTGTTCTGAAGTGCTATAGACATAATATATCCATTATCCACCTTTTACTAAATCTGCTTAATCTCATTTAGGGTTCTATGTGTTGCAGACTGTCCTGACAGTACTTGCATAAGACAAGACGAATGTGCATAATTCACATTATTAATTTTCAAGAACATTTTTATCCAAAACACAGTTCTCACCTGTACCATTATTACTAATAATCAGGTATTAATCTCATGCTCAATATTCGTGATCAGATCAAAACTCATTTTACCAATGTTCTTGAACAGGTGTTACCTACATGATGAAAGTAGAATGGCAAGCAAATCGTCAAGTGCAGGTTATATCAAGAACATTGTAATTATCCATGAATTGGTGGTGTCTATTCATGAGTAGGTAATAGCCACACCACTGATATCAGTGTGGTACAAATGAGAACTGGGACCAGGAATATTTAAGAATGAGAACACCACACCTTATCAACCATCTAATTAGGTTGGTATGTTTCCTAGATTGTAAAATGTCATAAAAGATGCTGCCTACATGCTGAATATTTAAGAAAAACGTCAACCTCATGATGTGGGGATTCACAGTAGAAAGCAATGCTACTTCATGGATTCAGTGTCCTGGGGTGGAATTATACAGACAATTTCTGTTTGTGTGCAGTTTGCATATTCTCTCTGTGTCTACATGACTTTTCCACCATACATCCCACCCCATACCTGTTGCTTATATTAACTGGTTATTCTAAATCGGCCCCATGTAAGTGTGGGTATGTTTGTGAGGGAGCCCTGCCCATACATGTGAGAGTGGACCCTGCTATGTCCTGGCACCCCACTCAGGCCTGTTCCTTGCCTTGTACTAAGCATTTCCAGGACAGTTACTAGTCCTGATGAATGTTAAATGGTTTGGAGAATGGTATGCAGGTCATGATCAGTTTCTAAATATTTATGAACAAGCATTGTCCAAATCTTAAATATTCATGAGGAGGTATCAACACTAATTTTAACAGTGGATTTAATCTAGATCAAGAATATTCAGGAGCAGGTACATACTGTATCACATCTATAATTATTCAAGCAGTTGTTATGCAGATTAATCCACAATAGCTACATTGTGAACACTGAAGAACAAACACCTCCCATATTGGAGGTGTTTACCTAAACTTTTAAGAATGGATTTTAACCACATCCTAAATATCAATAAACAAGTATTCCCCAATGTGTGAATATTCATAAATGCGCAAAACGTACATTATAAATATTTATCTGTCCAGTTATTACTTCCATCACACAAAGACAGAACCACTCTTGGCAGTACTGGGTGCAAGACCATTAAAAGGCATAATCTTTCTCATAGCAGGACCATTCAGATTTATGGATTAAGCCTAACGTACATTTTTTGTCATGATGGAGAAAACAGGGGTATCCAGAGAAAATTCACACTGGAAGTTAACCAGGTGGGAACTGAATTCAAGTGTCTGGAGTGTTGATAAGTTTGCTGTGCTATAAATATTCAAAATCCAATTTAAACCCAGTTCATAAATATCTAATATTAGGTGTGTCGCAAATGAGTACTACTCACCAGCAGCTGCTGGATTTATATACATTATGAATATTCAAGAAGAGGTAATCCCGCAATCATCACTATGTAGCAGAAGAAGGATCTTTCCACACTGAAAATGTTCAACATATGCTATATGTAGTTTTATGAATATGTTAAGCACAGGTGCTTATTTCCAGCGTCACATGTACACAGTACAAGTGAAATTCTTACTTGCATGTGCTAATCAACATGCAAGGTGTCACCTATATATGTACACTGACATAATGAGTGTAATCTTCAAGTTAAAATGTATTGGCATGAACACACAGTAAAGTAAAATTCTTACTACTTCCTCCAGTGCCATGTTAGTACTCAAACATGGACCTTACCTTGATGCCTCTGGATTCCTCCTCTTCAGAAATACAACTGACAACCAAAAGTTAACAGAGGTCAAGTGTAAATGTGTGTTCCTCTGTGTGTAAAAAATAGGCCGTCAACAGCTTCCTTTTGTACATCTGTGTTACTAACTCCATCACTGCCTCCTCCATCACTATGAATATCATAGAAACAATATGTGACTGTAATTAACACTAAAGGACAAGTATGTCACCATTTTGGGGATTATGAGCCACTCCATGAATATTCAAAGACAGATCTTCTGTAAAATTAAGCCCAGCACGTACTGCAACAGTGCAAGACAAGAGCTGAGATTTGGGATGCACAGGTGGAAGATTCAGTGGCAGTGTGGTCATTGGCAGTGGCTATAGACCACTGTTAATGGGGGGGAAGTATGTTGAGATATTGTGTATTAAGCCAGGAAGCACATGTAAATTCCGGGCTATGGAGATGATGGGAGCTCCTCCAGAATGACATATATGTGCCGTTGCAAGAAGGTTTGCTGTGTCTCCCAGCACAATCTTAAGAGCATGAAGGAGATACCCGGAGATGACCTGTTACACAAGGAGAGCTGGATAGGGCAGAAGAAGGACATCAGCCCAACAGCAGGACTGATATCTGCTCCTTTGTGTGAGGAGGAACAGGAGGAGCACTGCCAGAGCCCTACAGAATGACCTCCATCTGGCTACTGGTTTACATGTTTCTGACCATACTGTCCGAAACAGACTCCATGAAGGTGGCATGAGGGCCTGATGTCCTCTAGTGGGACCTGTGCTCTCAGTCCATCACTGTGCAGCTCGATTGGCATTTGCCAGAGAATACCACCATTAGCAACTCAGCCACTGGCACCCCATTCTCTTCACAGACAGCACATGTGACAGATGAGAAAGAGTCTGGAGATGCCTTGGTGAATGTTATGCAGCCTGCAACATCATCCAGCATGACTGGTTTGGTGGTGGGTCAGTGATGGTCTGTGGAGGCATATTCTTGGAGGTTGCACAGAACTCCATGTGCTAGGCAACGGTACCCTGACTGCTGTTAGCTACCAGGATGTAATCCTCACAGCAACTGTCAGACCTTACACTGCCGCAATGGGCCCTGGGTTCCTCCTGTTGCTGGACAATGTCCGGCCAAAGTGCGTAGGCTCTTCCTGCTTGGAAAAGGCATTGATGCCATTGATTGGCTCGCATGTTCTTCAGACCTGAATCCAAATATTTTGGTTTCTTTGAAATTCTTTTGGGTTCAGGATATATGAGAGCACCCAATTCTGGCAATACTTTCCATAAGAAATATTCAAGTACAGGTGTATTTCAAATTATGAATGTTTTAGAATAGGTTTGTTCATGTTGCTGAAATTCAGGAACAGGTATATCCTACATCATAAATACCCAAAGACAGGTAAAACTCACTCCATGATAATCTCTTTGACTCCAGATGGTTGAAGATATTTCAACACCCCTCCAAATTACTGAATTCAGGTGCATCAGTCACATCCATTGATAACAGGTACATAAAATCGAGCACATGGCCATGCAATCTCCATTGACAAACACTGGCAGAGTAATACTGAAGAGCTCAATGGCTTTAAACGTGGCACTGACATAGGTTGCCACCTTTGCAACAACTCGGTACATGAAATGTCTGCACTGCTAGATCTGGCCCTGGTGTCCTTACAGTGCCATTATAGTGAAAGTGTCTGGGAGCAACAACAGCTCAGCCATGAAGTGGTAGACCACACAAACTGACAGAGCGGGGCTACCAAGTACTGAAGCACGTAGCATATGAATATTGCCGATCCTCAGTTTCATCACTCACAACAGAGTACCAAAGTGCCTCTGGAAGAGACATCAGCACAAGAACTGTGAAACAGCAGCTTCATGAAATGGGTTTCCATGGCCAAGCAGCTTCACACAAGCCTAAGATCTCCATGTGAAATGCTAATCATTGGCTGGAGTGGCACAGAGCATGCTACCATTTCACCCTGGAGCAATGGAAACATGTTCTCTGGAGTGATGAATCACACTTTGCTATCTGAAAGTCTGATGTATGAATCTGAGTTTGGTTAATGCCAGGAGAAAGTTACCTTCCAGACTGCAGAGTGCCTACTGGAAAGTTTGGTGGAGGGGGGGGATAATAGTCTGGGGATGTTTTTCAGGGTTTGGGCTAGGCCCCTTGGTTTCAGTGAAGGGTAATTGTGCACTTCCAAGTTTGTGCCAAAAGTTTGGGAAGTCGCATTTCTTTTCCTTCATGACTGTGATCATATTTAGCAAGCCAGGTCCATTAAGACATAAAGGAACTCAAGTGGCCTGTAGAGGGCCCTGACCTCATCCCTACTGAACACATTTAATATGTTGCCAATTGTGAGACAGGTCTTCTCATTCAACATTCACGACTTGACCACACATAAGATCTTTTGGTTGAATGGGCTCAAATTCCTTCAGACACACTCCAAAATCTTTGGGGAAAGACTTCCCAGAAAAGTGGAGGCTGACATAGCTGAGGGGCCCAACCCATATTAATTCCCCTGGTTTTGGAATGGGACTCCAACATCTCACATAGATTTAACAGTCAAGTGTCTACAAACTTTTGGCCATATAGCATATATCTGACATAATCGATATTGTAGAACATGAATGCCGTACATCTAACCTACACCCCAAAATGTCCAATGTTATAGACTTTCAAACTTCAAACTTACCCCACTATTGATGCATAGGTACAGGATAACACACATTAATATTTAGGCATTGGCTTAACCCCATTATGAGTATTGAAAAATGAGGTATAATCCACACAATGAATATTCAGGGTCAGTTATACTCAGCATTATGAATATTCAAATTCAGACACAGCTCACATCATGAATATTCAAGACTTATTATAGCCAGCTTTATGAATATAGAAAGGCTGCAAGAGAATGCTTTGCAAGATAGTTCAGCGTTTACCTGAATTACATAAATAAAATGCATAATTCACCTTATTCATCATGTAAAGAGTAGCATCCTTTGTTTTGCTTGTCTGAGTTCAATATATAAAACACAAAAGCAAAAAACAAAAATTGAAACTACACAATGCAGCCAAATGCTTATGCTGTTTAAGAACCTCTCCTGACTCAGTTGCTACAGTGGACCACATGATGCCTCCACGCTGGTGCAGGGTGCTGTCACAATTGATCCTGGTATCATCTTTATTGACTGACTGCCATGGTGCCCTCATATGAATTAAACTGTAATACCCGTGAGCTCATTTGTGTAAAACCCAAGCAGAAGTTAAGTCTCTGCAGGGATGGTGCTTACTGGCCACAAGGCCATAAGGTAGGCCCTACAGTCGTCCAATATCAGGCAATATAGACTTATCTGAACTCAACCACAAAGAAATATGAAAAATAGGTGGTGCATGAGGTTACCGTCATCTGAAAGGCATTACATGTGACCAATAAATGACCCTGGAAGACCCCAGCGTCCAACTTCCTGAGCTTTTTTTTCTATCTAAAGGTATTATGAGGGCACTATCAGCCAGCTTTTCGATTTGCTGGTTTGGCCTCCCCCCAATGCAGTCTGAATTTGTGTGTACATAAAGTGCATGAAATTCACAAGTGCAAAGAGCTCTTGTAATGTAAGACATGATTAATTGTTATTAGAGTCACGAGAATATTGGAAAATGTTCTAAGGTGTGATACGAGAGGGGGAATTCAATAAAGCAGCAAAACCCAAAAGAGCAGAACAGAAAGAGGCACTTTGATGAGCAGCTTCATTAAGTCAAACGAATATAAGGCCAGAATTGCTGCATCACGGTGGTAGCAAGAGTTTTGGGTTGTGAGGAACAGACTGATCCATGTGAAGAGGTGGCCATTGCGCTCTACTAAAGTATGTGCGTTACATGAGTATTATGGAGTGTATAATAAGAACTCCTCCTAACTGTGTGTCACTGTGGAGAAGTATAGAGCTCATTGGTAGCTGACAGATTGCATTTTTAGCCAGTTCTCTTATCAAAAGCAGCCAACGACATGCTGAATAATGAACATTATTAAAGTGCTGCTGATCGAGCAGAGCAGCCATTAGTCGCAGTGTACTGTCACAAGCATCTGCTCCTTCAGTCCAAACAGTGTAATCCAGGTTAGAGAGGGGCTGTGTTCATAAAGTGCCACTCTTTTACGGTTTGCTTATCTTATCTCCGTTGGTTGCTTCTGCTTGTCCATGCTTAAAACGCTGCTCATTTTGGCTTGAATTATAAGCACAGAATAAAAGGTGCTATGTTAAAACTCTGCTTATTTAAAATGATTACTTTAGTTACATGCAAGCCAAACAAAGACATAAGTAAAGTATTGAACTTGTGCTTTCACTTTCAAGTAGCATGGTGGCAGAGCATTTAACGGTGCTTGGGTGCCAACCTTGAGGAGTTGTCGTGGTATCTCAGCAGTCATTTGCAGGTACCCTGAGGTCTCTCATTTCCTTTTTCAGTTGAATCTGAATTATTATTTTGCAAAATCCATTCATCAGAGAACCATAGACACATGGAATGAGTTACCAAGTAGTGTGGTAGACGGTAGGAATTTAGGTGCTTTCAAAATTCAAGTGGATGCTGTTTTAGAAGAATTAAATGGATAAGACTGTCAAACTTTGTTAGTCTGAATGACCTGTTCTCATTCAGATTGTTCTAAATCCATGTTCTGACCTGGTCGTAAATAGGACACAGAGTCCATTCTCCCACACATCAAGCTCACTCATCCCAATGTAGATTTTATTTGCCATGCAACTGTGACAGGTAGTGTGAACAAAGCAGGCAGGTTCCGATTGGTATACAGCGTTAATTAACTGACACTGAAATTTGTTTTGTAGGCAATTTTATCACTTATGAAATTCAAAACTTGTTAAAAACAATTTTTGGGAGGCTTTGAAAAGTTTTTTGGGGGGAATAGAGAACATCAAATGTTCCTTCATAGACCTTCATTTACACTTCCATGTTTACTTGTCTGCGGTGGGTTGGCGCCCTGCCCGGGATTGGTTCCCTGCCTTGCGCCCTGTGTTGGCTGGGATTGGCTCCAGCAGACCCCCGTGACCCTGTGTTCGGATTCAGCGGGTTGGAAAATGGATGGATGGATGGATGGATGGATGTTTACTTGTGTTATTTTCTGTATGTAATTCATCACACACCAGTAAAATCAATTCTATTTATGCCTCTTGTTCACATTACCATGTTTTTTAAAAACACACCTACTTTTTAGGTTATGAGCATTATTCTTTGTTTTGGATTTGTTTATGTATGTAAACTACCTGTGTTATGTTCCATGTGTTTTGTGGGTGGTTCCTCAAAAGGCGGAGCCACCTGTCCATCATTACCAGGAACTGCCCTCAGGAATCAGGAGGGTTTCCCACATTTAATGGCACTTCATTTCAAACATGCCTGAGAATGGTGACTTTACTAGTGATTTGCTGTGCTTATTGTGATTACCGATTTTTTGACGTGCTCTGTTTGGATTGTGTTTTTGGGACATTGTTCTCCTTGAATTGCCTTGCTGGGAACTTATTGTATTTATGCCTTTTGTGCTATTTGCAGCTTCGTAATGAGACTGAGAATGATTTTGTGGTAATAAATTGTTTTTTTTTTCATTTTTATTTTGTAAAAACTCTGCCATTGCCCTTACTACTAGCGGGGCTTTAATGGTGATATCCCCCTCTAACTGGCTTTTTTAGAAGTGCTCTTGGTACTAAGTGCATTGGGATTCCTAGTTATAACAAAATGAACCACCACAAAAATTAAGTAACAGTAATAAAATCAACATAAATGAAAGAAAAACAAAAAAGACAAAAAACATGAATTTGTAAGACACCCATTACCTAACAACCTTCTCCTGTGTAGAATATGCATGGTTCATTTGCTGTTGGGCTCCATGGTTCTTTATCTCCAAGACTGTTGTCGTAATTGGCAAAATGATCATTGCAGTTTGTACTACCAGAATAACCACAACATCCAGCTGGCAGCTTAGCAAAATGTCTTCACGTGAAAGAACATTAGTCCAGTGTTTTTTTTGTTTAATTTAAATTTTAAATGACAGGTAGATGCTTGAAAAATCAGCGCATAAAAATACTTCCAGGCTAAACACATTTGTTCTTGTGTGAGTGACATGTATTTTGTTGGAAGCGAATTACAATTTATTTTGCAGATTTTTTTTCAGTTTTGCTTGAATTGTTTCATTCTTCTCTAGTGACAGGAAGGTTAAGTCTCAGGAAGAAAGTCAACTATACCCGTCCTAGAGCTATTGTCTTCATGCTGACTTTGTGATGGTGCGCTTTCATGAAGCTGAATTCACTGAGGTAGCAATGCTGTCCCACTGCCCCTCTGCAAAGCAGAACTGACATGACTCCCACTTTAGTACACATTATCCAAATTGAAATGTAATGAGTGCACATCAAGCAGCTAACTAACTTTTTTTTGTGTGGTTCTCCCCAATTTTATTCTTGGAAGTATCTATCTATCTATCTATCTATCTATCTATCTATCTATCTATCTATCTATCTATCTATCTATCTATCTATCTATCTATCTATCTATCTATCTATCTATCTATCTATCTATCTATCTATCTATCTATCTATACCCCAGAGTGATTCCCTCTGGTATCTATGCATTTTATGATCAGCTGAGACTCAAATATGCTTAGAGCCGCACAGGTAATCAACCAAACATTAGCACCATCTCATAGCACACAAGAATAGAATAGCAGGGAACACAAGATTTATGGAGTAAAGTCTGATTGATCACTAATTAGAACTGAGAAATGAGCAAAGGGCCCACTGATATTTCTGGTAATTTCAGCATTTTAATGTTGTATTTAGTTATGCATCTTAAAGTGTTATGTATGCAGCATCTTATGAAACAGGAACTTGATTAATGCAAATGTTAAGAAATAAGAAGCAGAGGAACCAATTCAGTTTTTTGTTGCTTGCCTGAACTCATTAATCTGCTCTGTATCTGTAGTTTTCTCTTTAATGTGTATAAAATGGCATGTCTCTTCTTCAGCCCTTTCATTGAATAGATTGGCTCCTGCTAACCTTCTTCTAAACACCTCTCTGTTCAAGGATGATCTCTTTTCTGGGTTAAACAACCTCAAAAGCTTTTCATGTTTCCTGATCTTAAAGACAAATATTGTCTTGAGTAGACCCACCTGTGGCTGCAGGTTTTCTTTAATTGATTATTAAATAATGTGTTTATCTGTTCATGTTGGTCTACATATACAGTTAGGTCCATAAATATTTGGACAGAGACAACGTTTTTCTAATTTTGGTTCTGTATATTACCACAATGAATTTTAAATGAAACAACTCAGATGCAGTTGAAGTGCAGACTTTCAGCTTTAATTCAGTGGGGTGAAGAAAACGATTGCATAAAAATGTGAGGCAACTAAAGCATTTTTTAGCACAATCCCTTCATTTCAGGGGCTCAAAAGTAATTGGACAATTGACTCAAAGGCTATTTCATGGGCAGGTGTGGCCAAGTCCGTCATTATGTCATTATCAATTAAGCAGATAAAAGGCCTGGAGTTGATTTGAGGTGTGGTGCTTGCATGTGGAAGATTTTGCTGTGAACAGACAACATGTGGTCAAAGGAGCTCTCCATGCAGGTGAAAGAAGCCATCCTTAAGCTGCAAAAACAGAAAAAACTCATCCGAGAAATTGATACAATATTATGAGTGGCAAAATCTACAGTTTGGTACATCCTGAGAAAGAAAGCAAGCACTGGTGAACTCAGCAACGCAAAAAGACCTGGACGTCCACGGAAGACAACAGTGGTGGATGATCACAGAATCATTTCCATGGTGAAGAGAAACCCCTTCACAACAGCCAACCAAGTGAACAACACTCTCCAGGGGGTAGGCGTATCGATATCCAAGTCTACCATAAAGAGAAGACTGCATGAAAGTAAATACAGAGGGTGCACTGCAAGGTGCAAGCCACTCATAAGCCTCAAGAATAGAAAGGCTAGATTGGACTTGGCTAAAGAACATCTTAAAAAGCCAACACAGTTCTGGAAAAACATTCTTTGGACAGATGAAACCAAGATCAACCTCTACCAGAATGATGGCAAGAAAAAAGTATGGAGAAGGCATGGAACAGCTCATTATCCAAAGCATACTACATCATCTGTAAAACACGGTGGAGGCAGTGTGATGGCTTGGGCGTGCATGGCTGCCAGTGGCACTGGGACACTAGTGTTTATTGATGATGTGACAAAGGACAGAAGCAGCCGAATGAATTCTGAGGTGTTCAGAGCCATGCTGTCTGCTCAAATCCAGCTAAATGCAGTCAAATTGATTGGGCGGCGTTTCATGATACAGATGGACAATGACCCAAAACATACAGCCAAAGCAACCCAGGAGTTTATTAAAGCAAAGAAGTGGAAAATTCTTGAATGGCCAAGTCAGTCACCTGATCTTAACCCAATTGAACATGCATTTCACTTGTTGAAGACTAAACTTCGGACAGAAAGGCCCACAAACAAACAGCAACTGAAAGCCACTGCAGTAAAGGCCTGGCAGAGCATTAAAAAGGAGGAAACCCAGCATCTGGTGATGTCCATGAGTTCAAGACTTCAGGCTGTCATTGCCAGCAAAGGGTTTTCAACCAAGTATTAGAAATGAACATTTTATTTCCAGTTATTTAATTTGTCCAATTGCTTTTCAGCCCCTGAAATGAAGGGATTGTGTTCAAAAAATGCTTTAGTTGCCTCACATTTTTATGCAATCGTTTTGTTCACCCCACTGAATTAAAGCTGGAAGTCTGTACTTCAACTGCATCTGAGTTGTTTCATTTAAAATTCATTGTGGTAATGTACAGAACCAAAATTAGAAAAAAGTTGTCTCTGTCCAAATATTTATGGACCTAACTGTATACCTTAAAATGAGCTACTGCTTGATTTTGCAGTCGATTTTGCAGGTAAGCTCTGTAGTCAATGGTTCAACTCAATGATAAACTCTCCATTGTGCAGAACTACAACTAAAAAAAATCCTCTTAGTGAAAGGATCTACTCAATAATCTCAAGCATAATCCTAAGGGCGAGTTCAGTATATGTGGACACTTGTGATTCAGTGTTATATTTGTCAGAATTACTCATTTTTGATCCTTTAGTTTTATTTACAAATAATCATTAATTATGAAGAGATCTGTTGGAGGCAAAATTTTGTATTGGATGAATTTTTCCTTTGAATGAATTTACTTTAGCATACACCATCCTTCTGTGGTGTAAACGCATACAGAAAAATTGTGACCAATGCAAATGTTTGAAAAGAAAGAACAATTCAGTGGCAGTGGTTCAGATTATTTAATGTGAGAGAAACCAAACCCAAAAAGACAAGCAAGTGTCCAACTATCATCCATGGATAGGTGGATGAAGTGCTTAAATTAAAAACAGGCAGTTCTCAAAAAGGAAAAGCTGTCATTGCCTTTGTAGGGACAAGAAATGATTGTCTAACCACAAAATGAAACCAAGTCTACATTCTTTATCCAAAAACTTACCATTTCCTTCCCTTAAACTGAAGTTCGTAAGCAAAGATCAAAGTCAGAGGACAAAGTAAGAATTTGTAGAAAGCTCATACCAACAAGTAAACGTTTGTTATCCAGCCTTGGTTACCAGGAGTGTATGGAACTGACTTTTATACCCAATGACACGTGTAGCACGACCCCAAGGGTTACACATTCCAACGCAGTAGCAACAGACCTGCACAAATATCAGAATCCATGTGAATACTAGATTCCATCAAGGGAAGACGTAAAATATTTTTGGACACTAAAAACAATAAAAATCAAAGAACTAATGAACTACAGTAATCCCTCCTCCATCGCGGGGGTTGCATTCCAGAGCCACCCGCGAAATAAGAAAATCCGCGAAGTAGAAACCATATGTTTATATGGTTATTTTTATATTGTCATGCTTGGGTCACAGATTTGCGCAGAAACACAGGAGGTTGTAGAGAGACAGGAACGTTATTCAAACACTGCAAACAAACATTTGTCTCTTTTTCAAAAGTTTAAACTGTGCTCCATGACAAGACAGAGATGACAGTTCCGTCTCACAATTAAAAGAATGCAAACATATCTTCCTCTTCAAAGGAGTGCGCATCAGGAGCAGTGACTGTCACAGAGATAGAGAGAAAAGCAAACAAATCAATAGGGCTGTTTGGCTTTTAAGTATGCGAAGCACCGCGGCACAAAGCTGTTGAAGGCGGCAGCTCACACCCCCTCCGTCAGGAGCAGAGAAAGAGAGAGAGAGAGAGAGAGACAGAGTTTGTTTTTCAATCAAAAATCAATACATGCCCTTCGAGCTTTTAAGTATGCGAAGCACCGTGCAGCATGTCGTTTCAGGAAGCAGCTGCACAAAAGATAGCAACGTGAAGATAATCTTTCAGCATTTTTAGACGAGCGTCCGTATCGTCTAGGTGTGCGAACAGCCCCCCTGCTCACACCCCCTACGTCAGGATCAGAGAAAGTCAGCGCAAGAGAGAGAGAAAAGTAAGCTGGGTAGCTTCTCAGCCATCTGCCAATAGCGTCCCTTGTATGAAATCAACTGGGCAAACCAACTGAGGAAGCATGTACCAGAAATTAAAAGACCCATTGTCTGCAGAAATCCGCGAACCAGCAAAAAATCTGTGATATATATTTAAATATGCTTACATATAAAATCCGCGATGGAGTGAAGCCGCGAAAGGCGAAGCGCGATATAGTGAGGGATTACTGTATTGCCAAACCAGATCATGTCCGTGGCTTTTTTTCCCTATTTTTTTACTCCTTCAAAATAAGAAAAAAATGAGAAATTAAGAATTCAGAAAATAGGTTTTTCTTAAAATATTCATGCCAGATATAAATTTTCCCTTGAATGAGCCACATCAAAGTGAACTTTTTCATGAACAGATCTACTTAAAAATAAACTGCATGCCCACAAGAGTGAACCTTGCCTTGAAAGCACATATTTTGTAATAAATATCAAGGCCGAGCTATCTGTACTCAAGAATTCACTTTTTTCTTTTCTTCTTAAATGGATAAATGTTTCCTTGAACACATCAGCTTAATAATAAACTCCTCAATGGATTATCTTCGGACAGAGCTTTACTACACAATATACTATTCTTAAGAAACGAGTAGATAAGTATGATGGTGAAGCATCCATTTGGCAGACCTTTTTTAGGCCATTTGTTCTCTTATGATTACCCATTTATGGATACATGTTCTACAAATGGTCATGTATGGTGATAAACTTGATCTTATTAAGGACAAACTCCCACTGTTTCATTGCTGGATGAACTTTATTTTGAGCAGATTTACTAATGGATATCTTAGCCTTTAACAGATCCATTGCCTGGAATATACTTACAAATTGAACCATTAAATGAAAAACCTAATCTTAAATGAATCTACTCAAGGATCGATTTTGACTTAAGGACATCTATTCATGAGTAAGACCTAACTGATTTACTTGAGGGTGGAACAGTGGGCTCCAAATGTTGCCTCATATGTCTGTACTCCTGGGTTTGGATCTGTTTCTGTCTGAATTCCACTTCCATGTGTTAATGGCTGCTTCTGCAGATACTTGTGGTTTCCTCCATTCCAAAGGAGTGCTTATTAGGCTAATGTTTGGATTCCAAACTGACCGCACAGCAGTGAGTGTGCCCGCTGATGGACTGGTGTGATATCTAGGACTAATGGTGCCAGAATAAGCTCCTGTCCCTCAACTCTGAAAGGATTCATCAATGGAGGACAGATTAATTGGGATAATTTTCATGTTGTCCTGTTCCTATTGGCAGCAACTGTTTGTTGAACTGATATAAATGATAAAATTAAGTTTCTTTGAGCTGATCGTATTGCATACCTGCAGGAAAACATGTAGTATGTCAAGTTACTTTTAGAGCAATTGCCTCCATAATAATAAACAGTACCTCCCTTTAAAAAAATAAAATAGAAAGAAAAAACTGCTATAAAACCTTTATGAAATTAAGATAAAATTTAATTGAACTATTCTCCTTTGTATTATTTCCATTTGATGTCTTTATTGAGAGGTTCAGGTCTTTCTCTCGGCTATGTGTACCTGATTGCATATGTTCTGCTTAATGGATTTCATTGAGGTGTAACCATCACCATGAAAACATGACACTGAAAGCGGATACTTCTGTCTCTTTCAAGTGACGGTATCCATCATGCATATTATTGCTAAAAGATGTTGTTTCTGCCCACCCCCTTGCTAATTAGATATCCATATGTCACATAGCTGTTTAAGGCATATTTTATCAACCTGATCTTCATGATGGAACTCATTTCATATGTCATATTTTTCTCTTCTGAAGGATTCATTTTAATGGCAAAAGTATTCAGAGCCTTTACTAATTCTCTAATTTTTAAAAACAAATCCTACACTGAAATTTTCTTCTCCATGACATTTTTGTTACAAAGAACTGAGGTTGGGGAGACTGCACTGGTACAGCACGTTGCTGTACCCACCACACAACAAAAGAGCTCAGAATCCTGGAGGGTGAACCCCTAGTTTGAAATGACCATCCATCTGCCGCAGCCAGGTGTTACGTGGGCATCCCCTTGGCCTGGTTTAGTCACTCGGGTCATAAACAATAAGGATCCTGTAAGCCGGATCACCCTCGGGGAATGGCACCAAATGGCCATAGTACCGTAACTGACACTCCCTCACGATGCAGGTAATGTGCCTCATTCAGGACGCCTTGAGCAAAGCTAAACCAGTGATACCCAAGAATTCTCTGAAGAGGGATACAAAGCACTGAAATACAAAATTATTTCTTTAATGTGATATTGTCACTTAAGGCGAAAAAGAAGGATGCTGTTTGTGAAGTCATTCAGTTCTTACACTTTGCAGGGAATACTTTAAGTGTGCCACTACTTTTTTAAGTAATTGCATGTATTCCATTAAATACAACCTGTTATGATTGGGAGTCTCAAACATGGCAAAATGGGTGTGGCACCACCGAAATACAGCTACATGACACGCCAGGACTTCTCTTGCTAGCCCAGAAAATGTTCACATAACCAATACTGCTACCAATACCTCACTGCTGAAATGCTGGCAAAAGAGCTAGAAATGTCCCAAAAGGAAGCAAAAGCTCCACAAGGAGGAGGTTTTACAGTAAACCTCTGGCAAAAAAGGGGAAACAAAGAATTTTTATTAATCAAGTGTTGAATTAACAAAAAAATGCTTAACAGAGCAAAAAGGGCAAAAGGTTATGCCTAAAAAGACCCCAGAGTAGTGAGCGCAATGCCACCCTCTGCTTTTAATCTCTAGAGTGTCATTCTTTTAATATGCTCCCTCCTTGCCTTCCATATAAATAAGTCAAATTTCTGGTACAAGGATTAAATAATATGCATGGGATTTTTCTGGAAAAGAAGTAAGTCTTTTAGAAGGTTGTTGATTTCAACAAAGTTAATTGTTCCTGCCAGAGATCGTTAAAAAGCTGATCCCTCATTACCGCTTTCAAACAGATTGCAGAAACTGGGTATAAATACAATAGTAGATCTTTCCTTGTGACCGTGATTCCCAAATACCTACACTTTTCTGCAAAATTTGTCAAAAAGAGTTCCAATGCAGTGAGGTGTGAGGGCCAAAAGAGCACATTTTATTGAAAAGCCCAACAGTCTCGTAAAATTCATCTGGTAGCTTTAATCCTATAAGTAATGTAGAGTTTGGATCAGCAACGAAAACAACCATATAGAACTGTAAACATTTGTAAGCTAATCTTGCCAGCAGTTCTGTAGCATAATTGGTCAAAGTCTCAACACACAACAATCTGTAGACAGAATCCAAGAAAGCAAAGCGAAAAAAATTACAAAAAAACCCAGTAATAACAATATAAGTAATAACAATATTTACAACTCCAACACCATCTCAGTGTTCTGCTGCTGAGTTTCTCCTTCTTGACTGAATATAAAGGCAGTGACATCATGGTGGCCCCGCCTCCTTAGGCTCCACCCACAAAGTACTCAAAATGGCCACGCATTTAAAGTTACAGGATTCAAAATAGTATATCATAGACAAAAATTGAATAAAACAGGAAATATAACCATGAAAATGACAATAAAGCAGCAAATTAATACAAGCCAGGAAAAAAGCAAAACATAACACATTCTGCTTCAGACTAAACTGTGGCTTACATGTCTTTCAGCAGTCTAGACGCCTTCAGATACTTCCTCCATTTGGGACCTTCATGATCTGGCACAATACACTCCATTTATGACTTTTAAATCTCCGAGCCAATTACTGAGTCCTTAACTCTCCATCATGGAAATCCCACACCTGCATTCTCACTAAGCAGGATTGATGCTGTTGTTCAGTGGCGGCTCGTAGCTAAAATTAGTGGGGGTGCTGCTCCAGAAAATTTTTAGCCTTTGTTTTAAAATTGTGTAAAAGGAAACAAACATGTATAAAAAGAAAATGTATTCAGAAACTTGATAAAATCCTAAAAGAACAAAATCAAACTTTTCTGACTTACTATATCCTAAATTGTTACAGTTCAAGCTTGATCTATTCATTTAAAAATGAAATCCATTCTTCTTGTTTTAATTTGCGCGAAAAGATCAATAATTTTCTTGTTGATCTCTGGATGACAACTGAGGAAATTTTTCTCCATTGAAAGCAGGGGTTGGCACTGCGGGAGCGACAGTGCTGTCTCTCTCTCTCGCAGCCTCGCGTGCTGCTTCCTATGTGTGCATGCGCACAACAGCCAAACACCACGCTGCTGGAACTGTGAAGCGCACAGCTCCATACAAAGATTTTTGTATCTTTTTCATAAACTGGGGGATGGCTGCTGACATTAAGCTTAAGGATTATATATTGTACAAGTATAAAGAAAGAATTAAAGAAAAAAGAACTCATTATATTAAATGTTATCGATAATATCAAGTGGAAAAATAGGGGGTGCTGCAGTTCCACAGTGCCTATACGCGAGCCGCCACTGCTGTTGTTTTAAAAAGTTAGCATCCAGACTTGTACAGTGCAAGTCTTCAAAAAGAGCAACAACAAAAAAAAGCATGTAGCTCAGAGTGCTTTACAACAGGTCAAAGAAGTAGTTACATGCAAAAGAAAAAAGATTACATTTAGATAAGAATAATTGGCTACAAAGAATAAATAATGCACACTTACATAAGAAAGATATTTCTTCATATCTTAGAATACAATAGGCTTTTTTTAAGTTTCTAAGTGACAGTCCGATGATAAGATCAGATGGCCAGGGTGGGAAAAATAACTTAAAAAATCTCCAGTTAAATTGGAGAAAAAAGCAAAAAAAAAAAATCCAGTCCCCACTAGGCACATAAATGTTCTTAAATAATTCGTTATTAGGTATTCTTGTTTTTTTTTAAAGGATTTGATGCAGTGGGTCTCGTGACAAGTTGGGGTATCTGCCTTCATTCAGACATCACGGACGACTGCACAGAACTTTGATTAGGTGGTGGTGGCTACCACCACGTATGAACTGAAAAAGAAAACAGAGAAAAGTACAGATTATTAATGATTGAAGATTCACTTAAGGGAATGATAATTCTGTGCATGTCTAAGGTATTGAGAGTAGAACTAAATTGAACCTACAAAAAAAAATAAAAATGGGATTTTAAGAGTTTCTTAAAATGTTTCACAGTATTAGCTTGTCGTATCTTTATTGAAAAAGTATTTCAGATTTTTTGGTGCCTTCTTTTAAGCTTGGCTCTTGAAACTATAAGCAAGTTGGTATTAGAAGATCTAATGTAGGTTGACAGGCACTCCAAGATATTAGAAGCGGCAAGATAACTTAAGGCAGCGTTTCTCAACCTTTAAGTATTTGCGACTCAAGTTTTCATAACAGTTTTAATCGCGCCCCCCTAACATTTTTTTGAAACCCTAATAAAATTTATTCCTATATTTTTTGCTGCCGATACACCCCTACAAGTTTAAAATTTTCCTATGAATAGTGAAATTATGCCACATATGGCAACATTCACGCCCCCTTTTTTGCCCCACAGTTTGAGAACCGCTGACTTAAGGCTTTATACACCATTAGTAGTATCCATCCATCCATTATCCAACCCGCTATATCCTAACTACAGGGTCACGGGGGTTTGCTGGAGCCAATCCCAGCCAACACAGGGTGCAAGGCAGGAAACAAACCTCGGGCAGGGCGTCAGCCCACCGCAGGGTGCACACACACTCACACACACACAGTAGGGACAATTTAGAATCGGAGGAAACCCACGCAGACACGGGGAGAACATGCAAACTCCACACAGGGAGGAACCAGGAAGCAAACCCGGGTCCCCTAACTGCGAGGCAGCAGCGCTACCACTGCGCCACCGTGCCATCCATTAGCAGTATTTTAAAGTTCATTCTAAAAGACACTGGTAGCCAGTGTAATGATGCTAAGACTGGTGAGATGTGCTCAGATTTTCTTTTTCTTGTTACGAGTCTTGCAGCCGACTTGCCACATTTCTCCAATTTCCATTGCATTCCATTCTTCTCAAATTTTCCACCCAGTAGCATCAAACTTTCCATTTGTCTGGGTGCTTACTACCAATTAACCTAGAAATGCATGCTTTTATGGTCACAACACCAAATGCTGTGGTAAGGCAGTGAAAAAAGTGACCAAGCCTATTGGTCCTGTGTGCACAGACTTCACATCCTCAGATAGTTGGTGGTCTTCTGGTTGCTAGATAACAATTTCCTTATAGGACCTGGTCTCTTGTTCAAGCAATGTTAAGAGAAATGGTTTAACTGTGTGCACCATACACACTTATAGCTCTCAGTGTTCTCTTATGTTGAGATTTCCTCTCTTTCTATACTCTTGCTTGATTTACCCTTTAGAATTTGTCAGGCTCCTGTGAAGACATGCCATTTTACTGAATTCGGACTACGACTCTACTTTTTTGCTTTACCACTATTCTCATATCTTATAAGTGTGTCGAACTCCTACCTGCTCCAGATCACATCAGTGTGTTTCTCATTTTTATCCACATTAATGCCCACTTTTAGCTGCTCACCACACAGCATGGTAGTCCTAGCCATCTCCAGTGCTTGAGGCTCTGTTAACATCATCTGGTGGGAGCCTTTCAGCAAACCAATTGATGGAATTGAGCTGTGCTTTTGGAAAATGGCCAAGGTTACAGTAGATTGTGAACAGAGGTGCAATATGAAAATGTAATAGAGCCAGTTAGCCATATCACAAGAATGAGTCTTAGACATCATGAAGGTTTGGGGCAGCCACCCATATATTGTTCAAAGGCTGCAAAATAAGGTTACATTGAACAGAGATTTTCAAAGATTCAAGTCCACAACAGAACTGAAGTTATTGAGACAAGATGGTGGCTTTAGAGGCCAGTCAAGGAAATTATGTTATCTGGGCGGAACCGGAAGTGACTTCATCTGGACCGGAAGTGACATCATCAGTGGCACCGGTACCCTGTGGGATTTCCCGTGGATGGTCTGCAATAGATTGAAAGAGACAGTCAGCGCACACCACCGGCCCCTGGTCTGGCGTGGGATTGCTATCATTTAGGCCCTTCAGCTCTCTCCCAATTGCACGTGTGTGACAGCCGTTAGACCCCAGTTGTACACATTATATATTTAATCATTAGATGTCACTTTCATCCAAAGCAACTGACCAACCAGAATTTCACAACACAATTATTTCTATCCATATATAGTATGTTAAGGGTTGTGTCAGTCTGTCACACAATTACAACCTTGATCTTGGTCTGAATCAAACGCTTATGACATTATACACGCTGGTGAATAAATAATGTGGACAGCAGCAACCTCCACAAATTTAATAGGGTTTACATCTTTCTTATGGCAAAATACTCAAGAAGGTGACATGTCAGGAAGCAAAAGAACTGTGGCAACATATGCTGAGCATGAAGCACATTGCTGAGGTCATTCATAGGAACAAGAAGAAGAATAGCATTGCCATCTGTTGAGCATCATGTGCAGGATGCAGAGTCCATGTGTGATGAAGGAAGACCAAAGTCTGCAGAAAATGACCCATACTTCTGTCCTCACACCAAAGTCATCAGTATGATTGCAAAATACAGTGCTACACGTTGTGATGGAACATGATGAAGAATGACTAAAGAGCCATTGAGGAGCTGGCTAATACTATGGCTCATCAACATACCACACATACTCCACTCCACAGAATGCAAGAATGACAACCACAGAGGAATGGATGGCAACAAACAAGGAGATCATCAAAAATACTCACAACTTCAATCCATATGCAAACATTGCTTTTACATCCTTACATCACGGCCGTAATCGTAATCGTTATCGTATGGTCACATATGTTATGCTCCCAGGAGCATAGGGGCCCACACTGTTTCTGATGCCTATGTATGTTTCTGTTTTGCTATCAAAACAGGGCCCTCAGTGTGCTACTTTGCTTGGGGGCCTATGATGCTGTTAAGATGACCCTGCCTTACAGCAATGTCTGGTTGAAGAACACTACTTAAGAAAGTTATATCAGTGATGAGGCTCACTTTATAATGAAAACAACAGATTGTGTAGCCAAAAGGAAAATGTTCATCTTGCTGTAAAGCACCTTTATTTGAGGTGTGCATGTTTCCTAGTATATCTTAAAACTAACAAAGCGGGATGTGATGTGATTCACCCAGAGCCTCCCAATAACGACGCAGTACTTTCTTAGAATTATCCTCCTCACACCCCCAACAGATGAGGTTCAAGCCTCTGCCTGTATGGAGTTTGCATGTTCTCCCAGTGTCTCTGTTGATCTTTATCTGGTTACCTGTGAAGTTAGGTGGCTTTAAACTATCTTGATGTGTGTTTGTGCATGCCCTGTGAACAACTGGCATCCCATCCAGAGCTGATGACCACTTTGTGGCTAAGAAATGGCTGCAGCTCCCTGCAAACCTTAAAGTGGATTAAGCAGCTCCATTAAACGTATGACTGGATGGATGGGTTTGTAGAATGGATGATCTGTGTGAGGAGACACCTCTTCTAGATTTATTTGCAAATTTCCAACCCTGATTACATTCTCAAATCCTTTGTTTGATGCAATGCTCTGCCACAGGGTAGCATTGGAAAATGCATAAATTAAACACTTAAGGGTGAAAAAAATCCAAATATTTTAACAAATATGCATTTTAAAGTAGACTGTAACCTTTTAGTGACAGTAAAATTATAATTATGAATCCACTGAAGGTTATTAAAATGTTAGCACATTCCTTTAAGATCACTTAACTGGGGCAGAGCAGAGACGTGAACATGAAAGCTTCATTCAGAGCAGTGCCCTTGTTCCCATTATAATTTCAATGATTATTTATTTATTCCACTTAATATTACCTGCAGTATTTTAATAAAACAAGTGGAAAATGTCCTAGTAATATCAAGTGCTGTGTTTTTCACTAGCAGCCAAGAAAGGACAAAGCCCACCTGTCACATACACAATCAGGCCAACAAGAAGTCTCACCTTCCCACTCCTTAAAGCATGAATGGAAAAGTCAAATTTCAAATGGCACCTTGGCTTCTTGGAGGTACAACATCATCATTTCTATACTGGCTCAAAGCGGACAGACGGGGCTCAAACCAGCATCTTTGTGGTCTCTGGACCACCCACACTACTAGCAGGTCTACTGTATGCAGATGTGAAATGCATTCAGTGGTGTCATGCTAGTGGAACTGCATGTAGAGATGGCGTCTTCCCATAAATCCTAAAGGATATACTACATTTGATCTGGATTTCCTTTGTCAATCCCAGTGGCTCCACCAATTCATCATCATAATTGTATCATTTCTAAAATTAGCCTTCCAACGGGTAAAAAAAGTCTTGACTTCTTTCATAAATTATTCAGTTTTTCTTGTATGTAGCATCTTTCACTATTTGCTGTGGATGCCTTTTGAGCCATGCTGTCATGAGCCACCTACATCATGAAACATGTGTGGACAAGACGGCAGGCACCCATAACAGAAGTGGAGTTTCTCAGTAGGGTTACAAATCTTCGAGGAGCCCCCCTGATTGATCAACTGCTTTAGGCTGACATTGGAGGTTCTTGACGGGTTACAGCTTAGAGCTGGCATGGTCTACCCAGGTCAGAGCGTAAAAATGGAAGAAAACGTTTTTCAGGTTCAATCTGACTGTTCTTCTTGTTGCCAGCATGATGAGTGGATAAACAGAGTGAGAAAATGGATGGGAGTAGAGATAAATGGATGAAAGGATTATAGAATAAATGAATAGAAGATGAATGGTTGGGGAGTTCCTTTAATTAATGTATATTTGCTTCAGTACATGGTGATTAACAGTTAAAAATCTTCACTGGAATAGGTTCTTGCGAAAACTGTTCAAAATCAAAAATAGGGTGTGCGAGAGTCTGCATATGCACACCCTGTCCATCTAAAAAGCTCGTACTTCCCAAGTATTCCTTCAAAGTTCTGTGTGTGAAGCCCTTTTGTTGTCCTTGAACAACAGCGATGTCCTTCATCTGTAGCCTCTGAGTGGGAGGCATGAAGCGGGCAGGATGTGTGTGTGTGTGTGTGTGTGTGTGTGTGTGTGTGCTTTCACCGGGGCACCTGTTTACTGAAATATCTGTGAAACTCAGATAACAAGACAGACTCAATTTAAAACAAGGAGAATGGGAACGCTTTTCATATCAAGTTCCCCCTGGCATTCCACCTGACTCCATCAGGTGTTTAGATGGGCTTCTTAGGAAAAAAGAATTAACAAATACATTACTAAAAAATCATCCAGTGGAAGGAACGAAATAAGCTGGAGTTGAGCGTGTGTGTGGCGTGCTGGGGACACAAGGCCAAGCATCTTTACTAATTACTGCTGATGCGTGTCACATTCTTACAAGACTTCATACATGCAGCTCGGTTTTAAATCACTACTCTTATCCCTTGGGAACTCCTCAGGCCTAGCCTGCCTCGCCATGGCACATTTCAGCCATGCCTTTGAGCTGTTAATGCTTAGTAATGATCAGTGTGAAGGATCACTTCTGAATGTCTGTATGTAGACTGAGGATACAAAATAGTCAGACACCACTGAGCTCAGCATGGCAAAAGATGCATTCTGGCTGCCTTGTCTCAGTTGGGCTTATAGTCCTGTCCTAAAGCCCTCCTTCCTTTCATCATTCAGATCCATGTACCAACCCTTGTCAACACTTATGATGACCTTATCTCTAAAAAATTCCTGCAAATGAATGTGGCATCTTGTGTACTGCCAGTGCCTGCATTGAGTGCACTAAACACTTAGGAGGAATTCATCAGACAACCAGTCTTGATTTAATGTAACACACTTTACAAAGGCCACCATATTGCATATCTGGGCACTTTAAATGGGATAATCTCATTAGAAATAAAGATGACATCCATTTGTATTTGTAAAAAAACAAAGTGATAATGACTTTAGATTATTGGAAAACACAAGAATGGTTCAAATCTCTCTAATTTCTCTTTACTTGGTAAAATGCTTTGTGAGGATAAACATAGAGAGATATGAAAGGCACTATATGATAGATAGATGTGAAAGGCACTATATAATACATAGATAGATGAATGTGAAAGGCACTATATGATAGATAGATAGATAGATAGATAGATAGATAGATAGATAGATAGATAGATAGATAGATAGATAGATAGATAGATATGAAAGGCACTATATTAGAAAGACAAACACATACTGTACTTGTAGACATATACATTGTAAAGGACAGCCGGGTTCCATGCCCAGCAGGGATGCCTCTGCTGCATCTGTTCCGGGGGAGCCACCATGGGCAGCTCAATACCTCCCCCGGGACGCTTGGTGGCAGCCTCCCTGGCGGATGATGATTCCCCAGCCTGGCACATGGCTCCATGGGACATGGAGTCCTCCACAGCCTGTTTGGGGGCTTGGATGGCTGCCAGGGGGAGCTGCATGGACTTTCCAGCCCAGCTGGTCAATTCCTCAGCCCCACCCGGAAATGCAATTAGGCCCAGGTGACCAAGCACCTGGACTATGTCCGGGTGGGGTATAAAAAGGCCAGCCACCACCACTCGAGAGAGCCAGAGTTGGGAGGAGGAGGACTAAGCCTGAGGAGGAGTGGTGGTGCTGAGGTGGAGAGAAGAAGTGTGGTTTGTGAGTGTTTTGGGACTGTGTTGGGCCTGTGGGACACGGGGAAGGCGTGCCCCACGGCTGAAGAAAAATAAAGGAGTGTGCTTTATTTAAGTACGTGCCTCTGTCTGAGTCTGTGCCGGGTCGGGCGCTATAAAGCGCCGTATTACAACATGTACTGCCCAGGTACAAGGCCGACTTGTCTTTGCTAAAGGACCCTGTGTGAAATACAGGTGCTGTATCAGACAAATGGATATTTCCTACTAGCTCTGTGTAAAAGCATTCAGGTGCACATTTTCTGAATGTCATCTCCTGTCTGATAATGATAATAAAGGTGAGAGATGCACACGTGAGCCTATTTTGAGAGTCGGCCTCGGCTGCCAGTCATTAGCACGCGCACTTACATGTACCTGCTAATTATTGCAACTCGCAGTGCAGTAGAGAGCCGGCTGCTGAAGTGACACTTGCAGTATGGGGAGCGAGTGCTGCGCCCCGAGCCGCTCACACTCCAGCAGTATGGCCCGTTACACACCCTAATTGAAGCCTTCCCAGCAAACAGCTTTCCGTTTCCTAATTATTTCTGTGATTTCTATTTATTTATTTATTTATTTTGCGTTGATGCGAGAGAAAAAGCAGCGTGCAGCCATCTGCTCAACTGGCTCACAGGTTCAGTGACTCCCACATGCTCATTAAGACCCCTGCGGTCTGTCAGTCTTGAAGAAGGCTGATGTCGTGTCCCACACCTCAGTGCCTCATCCAGATCTAGAAACTTGTCACTTATTGCTTCCGTTTCTTCTGCTCGATAGAATTCATTTTAAAATGTGTGGCTGTGTCCTCATATGAACTCTCCTTTGTATTTCTTTTTTGTATTCAATATTATTGATCATTTCTGTGGGACAGCCTCCTCTCATCTCATCCCATTTTCCTTCTCTTTTATACACTCCCCTATATTAGCTAAATCATGCCTCATCTCAGCTTCCTTCTGTTTCATTTCTCCCTTCTCTTACTTTGTCCTTTCCTCCTCTGCCATTTCATGTTATCCTTTTCCTTACCAACAACTTCATCCTGATAATTTTCTCCACACCATTGCACTCTCAGTAACAGGCCATATTATTGACACAAAGCAGGATAGATCAATGGCTTCATGATGCTTACTCCAAAGTCTGACCCTACCATCTGCATGCTGCAGGTAGAAATTTAAATTTTTAATGTCAGGTGATATTTCTGCAATCCTCAGATATCTAGTTTTGGTCCCCCCTGTTTCATCATCTTTCTGCTCTTAGCAGATGGGAGTGGAACCCAGTGTGATATTCTGCTCTTGTAGTCCATCCACTTCAAGGTCTTGCACTTTGTGTGTTTGAGGTGGACTTCTGCACACCACTGATCTCTCTCATTCACAAGGTGTTTACACTCATGGAACTGACACTCACTTGATGTTATTTCCTTATCGATAGATAGATAGATAGATAGATAGATAGATAGATAGATAGATAGATAGATAGATAGATAGATAGATAGATAGATAGATAGATAGATAGACTTTTTACAGAAGCTATTTATATTAATAAATACATAAATAGATAGATAAGTAAGTAAATAAATACATGCACACTTTGGCCTGAACACACACTAGACTGACTAAAGAAAATTGAAAACAAAGAAAACTTCTGACTTGACAGTCCCATTGCCAGTGAGACATTTTGCATTCATATTGCTGTTGGTATAAAGGAGCCCTGGTAGCGTTTCTTGATCCACTTCTGCTGAATAATTTATTGGATGAAAGTCCTCAGTGTGAGTGTGTCAGAGAGAAGATGTGCAGCATTGCTCATACTGGCACTCAGTATGGTTTTCATTCTCTCCTTTGTTACGACCTCCTGGGGGTCCAGACCGTGTCTCATAACTGAGCCTGCACTTTTAATTAATTTGTTGGGCGTCTCTTGTAATGATGTTACCAACTCAGCACATCACAGCATAGAAAATCACACAGAGTTGTAGAAAATGTGAAGAATGTCACTTCCCACATTAAACAAACACAGTCCCCTAAGTAAGAAAGAGCCTGCACTGCCCTTTCTTATACGGTTCCTCAGTGTCCCAAGACCATTCCCACCTTCCATTGATGTGGACCCCCCAAGTACTTGCAGTAGTGGACCACCTCCATGAATAGTAACCAGACGAAGGGGCTCTTTGGTGCAGCGAAACTCAATAACCTGTTCCTTGGTTTTGCTGATGTTGAGTAACAGATAATTATTTTCTGTACCAAATATCAAAGTTCTCCACCTGACCCCTATATTCTGTCTCATCCCCTTTATCAGTGTACCCCATAAGTACAGAATCATCTGAGAATTTCTGCAAATGACCTGCCCTGGTGTTATATTTATAGTATGAGATGTACAGAGTGATGAGAAACAGAAACAAGCCTGTTCCTTGTGGTGCTCCATTGTTGCTCACGTCCATATCAGAGACACAGTCCTTGAGTCTCACAAACTGAAGGTCTCCCTGACAGAAAATCCATCATCCAGGACACCACAGGCTCATCCACTTGCATATCTCTGAGTTTACCCCTTAACAGCAATGGCTGGATGGTATTGAAGGTGCTGGAGATAACAACATAATCTTTGCAGTGCTGCCTGCTTTGTCCAGATGCGAATAATGCTTGTGGAGCACACAGATAATGGCATCTTCAACTTCAGTCTTTGTATGATAGACAAACTGCAGTGGGTCCAGGTGGTCTACCACAAGAGGACTCATATAGTCCAGGACCAGTCTCTTTTCTCTGTAAACCATAGAGAATTTACTATGTGGAAGCTCCCGTTGTTTCTGATATGTTTTAATCACCATGTCTGGCACCAACAATTATGCCACTTAGATCACACATCTTGACCTTCTTAGTGCTTGGTTGAATAACAACTAAGCCTCTGAAAGAGGTCTACATGCGATATGAACTGAGGGGAAGAAGCATGATTGGTTGTTTGGTAGAGCAGAATATTCAACCTAAAAAAGTGGCCACTAAGTGCTTATGAAACCCATATGGTGAAGTATAAAGGTTGGGCATGATGCCAGTTGGGCAACAAGCAAGTGTGGGATGGATTGGCAAAACTAGTAAATAACAAAAATTGTGTCAATAAAATGAATACTATATCAATAGATATGTTTAAATTTATTTAAGGAAATCTATTAATATAATAAAAATTTCTGTTTTGTATGTGTGTGTATGTCCGGTCCCTCTAAGGAATCTGATTGGTTAGTTTTGTGTTGGTTACTCTTTCAAACGAGACAGGTAGGAGAGGTTGAGACACACTAGAATAACAATGAAAGGCGCAGGAGGAACATTGAAAGACACCTTCAACATGGGAAGTATGAATGGTGTCTTCACAGCGGGTAATGGGGACCCATCTACTATTGGCGGTAGTCAGAAGGTGAGCAAGGTGCATCAAAATGATAGAGTATGAGAATCAGGCTTTACAGGAACTCAATCGAGAGGAGATCCACTGGGCAAGATAGGTCGAGACATGTGATGATATGAAAGAAAAGCATAGGGGGAACGCTGACGGTACATGTAAGGGAAAGAGATGTCAAATATTTTTAAATGCATTCAATTACCATTGGCTAGTGAAAGATTCTGTAAATCCCTATGCTGTATTTGATACTACTGAGAGCAATCTTTGCAATGCTGAAATATTAACCTTGCAGTTTACTTAATGGAAATAATTTAAATGATACAAAATATCTTTACAACTATAATAAACTCAGTAAAAGATTTTCAGTTATTATAAACATATTAATACTTTTTCCAAAAGGCTTTTTAAAATAATTATTCACCCATCCATTGTTTAGTCTCTCTTATGTATCTCAGGGCCTGTTTAACTCAGTGCCCTGTTACAGCAGCATTGGATGAAAATTAAGAACCAAATCTACACGGACATCCGTCCTCTGATGAGCAAACTTGCATGCACACCTACACATTGCTAAACTCAGAATCAGCAATTCATTCAACAAGCACGGATTTGAGATGTAGACAGAAAACAGGAGCACACTGACACAAGGAGAATGAAAAGACTGCACACAGTGAGGCCAGGATGCACACCAAAGACTCTGGACCTGGGACTCTGCTATTATAACAATGAAATGTGAAATCAGGTAAAACATGAAAACAGTCAAAGTGAATCTAACTCTCCAACCTCATAACACCCATCCTTCCATTTGTTTTTTACACCCTTTTAGTCCATTTCAGGGTCGTGTGTGACCCTTAATTGGATTAAGCATGTTTTAAATATGGACGGATGGATGAAATGTGAGTTGCAAGGTCTATTATTTGTTTTTATAGTATATTAAGGCATACACAATCTGAATTTGAGCTCAGCACATCTTCATCTATCATACACCTTCAAATAATGGAATACTACTTTGCTTCCCGTCTATATTTTTAAGAGCTCAGTATCCTGCTGGCGGATGTTCCCAAGTGGCCACCATCTCTGGGCTGTGAGGTGAGCTTGAGCCCCATGTCAGTAACAGGCTCGGACTCCCTTGGCTCCTTCTGACTTTTGGAGCTCCCGTGGAGCCCTTGGTTGTCAGTTTCTGTACGCACCGTTGCTAATCCACAGAGCAGATGTCTTTTCGCCGAGTCGGCTCTCTGTGGTTAGTGTCTTCCCTGCTGCCGGATCGGCGTCCCGGAGTGCTATTAATTTATTCTTTTAGCAGGAGCCCCTCGTTCAGTGGTGCTGTCGAGTGATGGAAATGTCAGAGTCTGGGCCTTATGTAAACACAAGAGGTGTATTTTTCTAAACATTATGTGTGCAGCTGCCAACAGCAAGGCGGCTGTGGCCCCCCGGGTCATTTTTCTATTTGTAGGTGACTTTTTCCTCCCTGTTTTGCTTCCTTTGATTGCTTAGTAAAACAAATGCCATCATTTTAGTGAAGGAAGACGCTGAATTGAGGCTACAGTCAATTTGGCTGATGATTGTTTATGACTTGTATCATTCCTTCTTTCCATCCATCCATTCTCTGAACTCAGTTTTCTACAACGGTTATACGCAATCAGTGAATCCAGAGGTAAACTATATGGGCATGTAGAACACATCCAAACTGCACTCAAAAGTCCCTCCTGAAAAACTGGAGTTCAAGTGCTGTGAGATGGCAGTTAATATACTAACTATGCCATGCATTTCATATTTAATTCATTTACTTTTCATTATTAATAATTAAACATATGTAAAAGTTGTGTGTTTTCAGAGATCATTTGTATCAGTATGCTCAAAACAACACCAAAAAATCAAATGACCACGCTTTTCAGTGCTGGGGGTGCTTCAGGCCAAAAAATGGTCAGGGGCACTATATAAAAGAAGAACACAGTTACTTCACTGGCAAATGCCATAATCATGGCATAGAGACACAACTGTTTTCCTTCTAGTCAATAGAATGGACCCCCACGCATGAAACTAAGGTGGAGCACTGTGGAACCAATGATTGGAGACACTTGAACAGGGTGTGCCAGCCAGCGTCCGCATTGTGTGGTAGAGCTGTTGAGTTTCAATGTGCAAATAGTCCAACTGCGACTGGATAAACTGTGAAGCAGGCCCCTACTGTCACACCCACACAGGAACGCCTGAGAAACAGGACTCACATCCAGGAAATATGAGGCGGAATAAAGCTAAAGTTAGAAAATGGGATTTATTACAAAATGGAATGACCCTTAACAAAACTGATAATTTCATTTCTCAATGTAGTCTCCACCCTTCTCAATGCACTTGCGCCACCTGCCTGGAAGTGCCCGGATTCCAGTAGAATAAAAGTTTTTGTCTTGTCCTCGCAACCACTCGTGCACCGCTTTCTTCTCGTCATCATCTATCTTGAAACGACGACCACCCAGATGTTTTTTTTAGTGGTCCAAAAAGGTGGAAATCACACGGTGCCAAATCTGGCGAAAAAGGAGGATGTGGCAATACCTCAAACTTCAGTTTCTCCAGACAAGCCTTGGTGTTCGTAGCAGTGTGTGGGCGGGTGGGCATTGTCTTGCAGCAAAAAGACTCCTTGAGACAGCAGTCCCCGCCGCTTGGAATCGAATAGCAGGCTTCACATCGGTGTCCAGCAAATCATAGTAACTTGCACTAGTGACTGTAGTACCTCTCGGCATGTAGTGTTCGACAGTAACTTGTGTGCACAAGTGGCTGTGAGGACAAGATGAAACCTTTTATTCCGCTGGAATCCAGGCACTTCCAGGCAGGTGGCGCAAGTGCATTGAGAAGGGTGCAGACTCCATCGAGAAATGACATGATCAGTTTTGTTAAGGTTCATTCCATCCTCCAATAAATTCCATTTTCTTACTTTAGTTCGACTCCACCTTGTACATGTGTATAGGCAAACCCTCTCGGTATCTGTGTACAGGAGGTGAGAAGAGTATGCTCATGTGATAGCATCATGTGTACTTTGCTTTTATGGTCATGTGGACAGTTATGTTCTTTTGTTTGATATCTAAAATGTGTCTGTGTTTGCGGTATTTGCATGTACTCTGTGACTGTCCTTTCTGTACCAGGAAAACAGAACCAATTAAGATAGGCTTTGAATAAAAATGTCATCTAATAAGTGAATGCATTTATATGCATCTGTATATGTGCTTAAGCATGCAACTGTTTTGCATACATACAGTAGATATAGGTATGTTGTGTACTTTCTATCTGTTTTCATGTCTGTCTTGATATAAAAGTATTTGCATGTCTATATTGTTTCAATATGACTGCTTTAGACTATCTATCTATCTATCTATCTATCTATCTATCTATCTATCTATCTATCTATCTATCTATCTATCTATCTATCTATCTATCTATCTATCTATCTATCTATCTATCTATCACTAAAAATATAAGAAAAGAAAGCTTTTATTACAGCTGAGGGTAATAAAGAAAGTTGCATGTGTTTGGAGGCAAAATACAACAAATGTGGCCGTAAAACAAAATGAAAAGACTGATCACACCTCCCTCTGTCTACACCTTTCACCATTCTCCCTTCTCTTGCACCTCATTGCACCACCCGATTCCAGGTTCACTGAAGCAACAGTCAATGGCCACTTTTATACCAAATCCTACTTCCAGGGTATGTCCAGCCTCTTTGGAAGTACCCTACAAAACACCAAGGGTGGTCTGCCCAGAGCTCCCTCTGGTGGCGCCAGGTATCTTTAACAAACTGCTGATCCATTTTTAACCAAAGGGCAGGACAAACGTGCAGACTCCCACTGCCAGCAGTTACAGGGTCTGAGAAGGCACAATCTTTTCTCGTGCATTCCTCACTGCCCTTCCACCATGTTTACATTACTTTAGTAATTCAAGGGACGCTCTTCCTGCCTCTCCACCTGGCATCTCTGCCAGGGCAGGCTACAATTGACCTCCTGTCTAGGATGTGTTTCAGCATCTGTTGATTTAGGCCCCGAGCCCAATAACCTTTACATTGTGTTACACGCAAACATACACGAGTATGTGTGCCTTATTTTATCTATGTTTATATTCAATTCAGTTTATTTTTGTATAGTGCTCTTCACTTAGTATAGGCATAGAGCGTTTACTAACTACCAATTACTAATTCCAAGTACACATAAACCCATAGATTTGTTTAAACACACAGGAAAACCAAGTAGTTAACATAAATGGAGCCCAGCAGTATCACTCTATGAATGAAATGTTAACAATGGAGGAGAGGAAATCAAAAACTCCAGTCATCAGCATCCCAGGAGAAAATAAACCTCTGGGGGGTCCACAGTCAGTCATAACAGGCAAAGTCAGACACAATCAGAGCCCTGGAGACATCGGCCAACCAGCCGCCCTCCCACTTCTTGGCATTCTATACAGTAAAGTCTGTGCTGGGTCGTCTAGTATGATGACAGAATCTGTCCATCCGTTATACTCCATGTGTATGTGGATTTTGTCAGGTTGCTATGTGTTTATAAGAATCTTTTTGTTACAGCGTGTTCAATATTCAGTGTGTTTCTGTTTCAGTTTGTAAACGTGTACTTGTTTGTTTGCTTCGACAGGATGTGTATTTATTGTATTTTGCCTTTCTTTATGAACGTGTGTGTGCAGAAGACTGTGCACATATAGTTGCTTTTGTGTACCTCAGCCTGTGTGGGTATTTGTGTGACTGTATGTTTGTCTGGTGCGTGGCTGTGTGCCTTCAAGTGTGCGTTTGCACAAATGAAAATGTTTTGCAGGTACAATATGTGTTTATACCCAGCGCCTTAAGCTTTTTTGTTATGTGTGTTTGTGTCATTGTGTGGTTGGTGTGTTGATACGCATGTCAGTTTGTGGGAGTGTGTACTTGTGTGTGCGTGCTGCTGTAATTGTGTGTGGAGGGGGGGCTGTTTTGTAGAATGCTGTAGGTGTTTGATTGACAGCTAAATTACAAACATCTGGATGACAAAAGATTGCTCTGTACTTAGCTGCTCGCTCACCAATTTGCTGCAATTTTCACCTTTTTTTCTTCTCCTGCGCCTCTTTTTAAATTCTTCTGAATTTGTTACTTAGGGCTGCTTTTAAATCATGAAAGAAAAGACAAAACCTGCTGTTGTCAATCTTGAAAGCTTCCTCGTCAAAGTGTTTGTAGCTCCATAGTGCATATCATAAAACAGAGCTAATGTAAAGAAGGACAGCTCTGCGGCACACAGCACACTCATTCAGTGAGGCGGCCAAAGGGGAACACTCGGGAGAGGAGTTGGGATGGGATTATTGGTTGCAGTTTTTAGAAAGAAAGCAACAAAACGGCAGGTAAGGACTAAGGTCATGAGAGGTGATACAGCAGCATATAACTGGTGAGCACAATGCAGCAGGTGATAGAATGGAGCAAAGAGGAGGTGAGGAGAACAGAGTGGATGGCACAGCAACAGAAGACAGAAGACAATAAGAGACTTGGTAGGTGTTGAAAGGAGCAGTTGACACAACAGGAATGGCGCAGGGCAATAGGGGAGGTGGGCACAAAGCAGGGGCAGCTCTAGTAGAGCAGCAAGCTGTGGCAGTCCGTGTTCAGTATAAGATGTGATGAGAGATTCAAGACCTGGACTAGTTTTGCTTCCGGGTTCTCATTCTTAGTTTTTCTCACTCTTCTCTTTCAAGGTGACCTGCCAACAAAGAACAAAAGCGAGCGTCTCTGAGGAGCGCCGTTCAGCGTGCGTGCTACTTTCAGAGCTCAAGAAGTCAGTGTTATTTTTAAAAATGCGGGAGTGCTGCCATCAGCACTGCAATATGCACAGGTCGCATTTGACAAAGAGAGCGTTTTCTCCTGTGGCCCGCAGCTAGCTTTGTGGAAGCAGTTTAAAAATAATGGGGTGGTACTGGTGGAGGCTTCCATAGCACATAGCTCTTTGCCTGCAGCCCTAGGCCTCAATTTTCAGTGAATTTGGAGGGCAGTCTTGGGATCTTTGTTTAACCTCATTCCTATGGTAACTCTCAGACTGGTGGTCCCAGACTCTGTATTTTGAGTTTTTTGCCTTTCAGTCACATATTTAATTCCTGTGCCCTTTACCTTTGGCTGTTCCAGTTGCCTGTTTGTCACTTATAATCAGTTCTTCTTCTCATCAGTGTGATAGATAGATAGATAGATAGATAGATAGATAGATAGATAGATAGATAGATAGATAGATAGATAGATAGATAGATAGATAGATAGATAGATAGATAGATAGATAGATAGATAGATAGATAGATAGATAGATAGATAGTGATGAGTTCATTATAACTGTAATTCATACCTAACATTCCTATGTGTAATACATTTTCTGACATTAACTTTCATCTGCCACAAATCTGCCAGTCCACCTAGCTTGGTATCATTTACAAACTTAACCAACTTGTTACTTATATTCCTATCTAAATCATTTATATATATATATTAAAATAGCAGTGGCCCTAGCACTGACCCCTCTGGATCACTACTCTTAACATCGGCCAGTTCTGATGAGGTTCCTCGCACCATCACCCTCTGCTTCCTATGTCTGAGCCAATTCTGCACCCATCTAAAAACATCATCCTGAACTCCCATCTTTTTAGTCTGATGCCCAAACTGTCATGTGGCACCTTATCAAATGTATTCTGAGAGTCAAGATAAATAATATCATATGCTCCACTTTGATCATTGTTGCTTCCTTGTAGAATTCCTGCGTGTTCGTTAGACATGACCTCCCTCTTCTGAACCCATGCTGACTGCTCAATAAACTCCTGTTCTTCTCCTTATAAATTCCTTCATTTAATTTACCTATAATATTTGTTAAGCTTACTGGCCTATAGTTTTTTGAATCTGCCTGATCACCCTTTTTATATAATGGAAACATACAGTAGATAGATAGATAGATAGATAGATAGATAGATAGATAGATAGATAGATAGATAGATAGATAGATAGATAGATAGATAGATAGATAGATAGATAGATAGATAGATAGATAGATAGATAGATAGATAGATAGATATAAATGGCAGGCAGTATATTAGATGGGTATGAAGCACTGTGTTTTATGGATATGAAACTATTTTAGACAGACAGACCGCTGCTGGTTCATTTGCTGTAAGACCCCAATAAGACTTATTCCACCTGTCTGTACTCCAGTTTTATAAAACTTTACACAAACAAGGGAAGATTACCTGTGATTTCACAACACTTTGGGATGCTGTATTACTATAGAAAGGCCCTGTATTCATTATAAAGTCCTTGTGCAGTTTTTAATAATCATAACTTCAGTTCTATACATGATAAACTGTAATCTCTAAAAATGACAAGTGAAATAATTTATTTCATCTTTTACATCAATGTATTTCTGAGATAATAGTTAAATTGAACATGTCTACCATCATCATGTATACAAACTGCGATGCGATTCTAAAGTTGATTTTAAATCACATTAATTATCTTAGTCCCCAATTCCTCTAAAGAACATGGTTTAGAACTGTGGTGCATCTTTCTTGAAATGAGTTCTGAATCTTCTTCGGACCATGATGATCGAGTTTAGGCAGCCACAGGATACAGTTTACTTTCTCTTCTATTGAAATCACAGGTCAATCATAATTCTGTAATGAACAAATTAATAAGTTAACTAAAATGAATAGAATATTCCAAATTTATTATGAAACTACAATAATATGAATCACACTTCACAGTATTCTTTACAGATTAACTTCATCATGCATACAACTAAAGTTATGATCATTTAAAACTGTACAAAGACTTTACAATAACCCTGTATATATGATAAAAATGTTTGCTTCTCTGTGTGCTTTGGTCCCCTTGTGTCTTATCTTCTTATTGCTCCCCCACTCTCTTTCTCCCGAGCCTTTAAGCTGTATGAATATTCTTTGTGTGACGTGTCTCAGTCTGCCTGGCCATGCCGCCATTGGTTGTCTTGCTGCTCTTCGTATTGAAGCTCGCAGTCCTGTGTTTTATGTTGCTATTATTCCCCCATGCCTTGTAGTACAAATCCAGTATAGTGCTGATAGATTGGATTTCATGATGGAATCCCCTGTGTTTGCTCCCCAGATCCCCACAACGTGGGCCCTAAACCCCAGAAGCCGAACGTGGACATTTCACCCGATGTGCCATCGGAGTTTGATCCAAACCGGGCCCCCAATAAGGAGAACCCCTCAGGTATGATGAACCCTGGAAATCACTAATTCACAATCCAATTTCACTGTACCCTCTCCCCTCATCATGTTATGTCTAACTCATCCTTTTGATATCTCTTAGTGAATTCCCTTCTGTGGAGCTTTTAGGTTTTTATAATCTCCTGTCATGAGGTCTGGAGTGTGGGCACCTAAAATGTGGCCATTAGGACCAAATGGGTAGAAACAATTCTGGTCAGTGTAAAGTGGAAGGAGAAGACTTTAAAAACAAACAATAGTCCTCTAGCAGGGACAGACCTTTAATTAATGGAAGGCATCCTCAAATCATCTTCTCTGCTGCTGTACTGCCCAGTTTGAAAAGTTGGGTTGTAAAATTAGAAAATCTGTTTTAGGCCCTTTAGGCCTGTTTTTTATCCCATAATTATATTTACAACCTTTAAATTATGCAATGTCTTTTCATAGTAGCAATAACCCAAGGTGATTTTGAAGTGAAGTACTATTCTGATAACTGATTCTACAACTGATTTCTTTCTTTACATGGAGCACATGCAGATTTAATGAGAGACACAATAAATCAGAAGACAGCAGTGAAACATCAACCTTGTGGCTTACTGTTAGACACTTTATTCACCAGACCAATGCACACCTTACGTCTACGTATTATTTTGTATTATATTATAAAACACTAAGGACACCCTGTGTCCAGTCCTTCTGAACAATCTGATTGGTCAGTTTTGCTTTAGTGACGTGACAAAAGAGGAAGTGAATGTGAGAGACACACAAGGAGAGGTAAAGGTGCACACAGTCGTAGTATAAAAAGTATAAAACGGACAGGAGACAAGAAAGGTGTTTTGAAAATAATGACTATATTATGTTACAGGTGGCATAATGGCTTTACTGTGCACAGTGTATGCTTGCCTCTTGTTTATCATACACATCTACTCTCATCCACAATGGGCCAACTTAGAGTCACTATCTGAACTAATATGTTCATTTTTGGCATGTGGAGACAAATGAAGTACACCCATGGAGAGTAGAAGAATGTCCCAACTTATCACATTTATTATAGCTACTCCACTACCTCCCCACATATATTATATTATATTATATTATATTATATTATATTATATTATATTATATTATATTATATTATATTATATTATATTATATTATATTATATTAGCTGTGTAAACCTATGATGTAAAAAGCCCGGGGTCCTAGAAACTACTGAAATCGTCAAAAAAAACCTGAAATGTAGAGATGTTAGGTAATTGAAAGTAACTACTCTGGGCATCTCTCTCCTAGGAGGTTTCATTTTGCTGACATGCTTGCATCATTTGTGCATTAGTGGCTAAGCGACTTTGTCTTTCTTCGGAGGTTTCATTTTCCTGACATGCTCGCCTTGCTTGTGTATTAGTGACAGGAGGAAAAATAAAAGGGATAGCATTTTGCTGATGTGTTCGTCTTGCTTCTGTATTAACAGCTAAACGAGTGACTCTTTCTTTGGAGGTTTTGTTTTGTTGACATGCTCGCCTTGCTTGTGTATCAGCGGCTAAGCAAGTTTGTCTTTTTGAGTATCACTAAAGGCAGACAGGCCCCTATTACCTGCTGTGAATACATCATTCGTATTCTCGCAAATTCTTCCCGTGTTTGATAGCAATTCCTCTGGCTGCTTTTCTCAGTTTCATCCAGGGTCTCAACCTGCATTGCCTGGTGCTTCAAGTCTTAGTCTCATTTGAGTGAGAAACCAATGACGAACTGACCAATCAGATTGCTTGAAGGGATCAGACACAGACAGCCACCCACACACTCACATACACAGTAGCATTTTATGATATAGTAGATTGTGGATCCGCTGTACTACGTTCAAATGCCATACCTTTTTACTGGCCATGTGGATGTTTTTCACTCCATTCATCGTGTGTTTTTTCCACAAGATATTCCAGTTTACCTTTAACATTTCAAGTCCTAAAGACCTGTGTGTTTGGTTAATTCTAAACTGGCTCCATTTCAGTGTGCACAAGAGCAGGTCTAGTGATGGAGTACCAGTCCATTCAGGGGTGCTTTCTGCCTTTTGCCTGTTGCTGCAGTGTTAGACTCTGTTCTACCCCTGCAACTCTGAGTTGAATTAAGCATTTCTATGCCATTGATGATCCCAGTCTGCATATCCAGGGCATTACAAGGATACACAGGCCCATGATGGGGGACCTTACCTCTAAAAATGTAGGGTACAATAATAACAGAAAGAGGATTGGTTGTTTTGACAGTTGAATCCATTTCCATATTTCCTTGTAACTCAAAATATTGCAAAATATTTTTGAGTTTTAGTATTATTTTAATTTGCTGTTATTATTAATATTATTAATACTCCAACATTTTTAATGAACATGTAAATTAGTGCACTGCATGTGTATCAACTCATAGCTATGTCCTTTAGGAAATAAATCCTGTTTTTCCACACAGTTACTTTATGCCAGTGACATGTTTGTCTGCACAATAAAACGTGAGGTCTGCATTCTTCAGGCATTATTCCGCTTTATCACATGTAAAGGTATTTGGCCCGGCCAAACTTATTATACACACCAGTGAAAGAAAGGCAGAGAAGACATGCTTGTTTGCACTATAGTGGCCAAAGGAAGGTGCCATTCTTATATGGAATGCAGTATTTGTCCAAGAGAAAGAATGACTGCAGGCAGGTAGAATCTATATAGCCTTACAACTTTTCACACGCTACTGTGTAGGTGGGTGTGTGTAGTTTCCTTCCATTTCCGGGTTACACAAGAAAGGAGTTGTCTTCTTGTTCAAGTTAGCACTGAAGAATTGGAGACCAGGGTCAGACAGAATCAGTGAACAAAGAAGGAGTGAATGAAGAACAAAGAGCAATCCAGTTGCCGTCCCCCTCTGCATTCGTGGTACAGCAGACGGGCAGTGGGCTAAGCCCCCTCTCAATGTCTTATCTTCCTACCCAGTCTTGGGGGAGCAAAGCTTTTTGATGATATTATTAACACTACCGCCAAGCCCTGGGCCCGTTGCCAGGAGAACTATCCCAAGCGGCCTAGCGAAGCCGCAGCCGCGCTGAGCCTCTGTTATTAAACAGAGCGGCCTTCCACTAACCGCAAAGCCCAGCTGGGCTATTAGATTCATTATTGCAGTAATAAAAGCTGTATCAAACAATTTCTCTGCTGCAGCCTTTCTTTTCTTTGTATTTATTTATTTATTTATCTATTTATTTATTTTCCACTTTAGCAGAGATTTTAGTGGCTCTTCTTTCTAACCCCCCCACCTTCCTTCCAGATTGTCTTTGTCATCACCCAAGCTGAAATAAAAACAAACAATGAATAAAAAATAAGCTTCACTATTCTACAAAAGGACTGTAAGAGCCATTGTTTCAAGTCAATGACATTCTGCTCCGAGGCTGAAAGCACTTTGTGTAAAAAATGTAAACTGCAGTGTTACTTTGAAGAGTCAAAGAAAGCAGGAACTGTTGGAGGTGGTGCTTGGTCTTCACTTCAGTCATCAGAGGCTTACTGAGTCCTTGTGCCACACGCGATCTGACCACGTTCAGGCAGTTACTACTATCTCCTCTCTTACAAAGTATAAAAGGTGTTGGTGGCAGACTGTGGTGGACAAATGAGTTATGAGGTTGTGTTTTGATATGGGGGCCATTTAACACTAGAATTACCAGAGCCTATGAAAAAACTCATAGATCCGTCCCACCTTAAATCGCTTCTCACCTCTCCTTCAGCATCCTTTGTCCTGTAAATGTGTGGATAAGCAGCAAACAGCAAGCAGCCTGCTATCACATCCCCCACCCCGCACAGTTTTCTCAGCTCAAGTCTGTTTACCTGTGTATCAGATGCTTAGAGTTGTATAGAGTGAGAAGTCAAGCAAAATGACACCTTTTATAAATACTATATCGTTATTTGGAATACTTGCATTTCATGTGTGTTATGTGTCTACTACGATCTATGTAAACACATCGTTAAAACAGAAATGTTTTTCATGTTTTAGTAATAATTGACAAAATGTAGACATGAAGTGTATAATGTGTGAAGCCTGAATTCCAAATATCAAATAAGCACTTTCACAAAAGATACAAGTATAACAGAACAAATGCGTTATTTTTTCAAAAGCATACATCTGATTTGAGTCTGTAACAGACGGTGTAAATGTATGGTACTTGTAAAGGTTAGCATTTTTTTTATTCAGTTTTATTCTCTCAATCGCGTTCACGCTCGCCCCGATCTGAAAACTTTATCTGTTTTCAAAAAAAGATGCGCTATAACAGATGTGAACTTGGATCGGCAAAAGAGAACAGAAGCCCTCCCCGTAAGAAACGTCCACTCAAATATAAGAACAACGCAGCTGCACCAGGCATAAGGGTGAAAGATGGCACCGTTTGAATACAGGACGAAGTCCGGCGTCATCCTGCCGATCACCTGTCCTTCAAAGAAACAGCACGGCTTACAGAGCTCGCCAACGTATCGTGCAAACTCATGTTTGTGATTATGTTTTGTGATGGTCTTTACATAAGAAGCATTTATATGTTACTTATATAAAAGCCAGACCGAATGTTACTTATCTTGATTTATTTACTTATCTTCCTATCTTCCAGTCACAAGTAGACTGCAGAGCTTCCTCTGTTTGATCGACAAGGGCATGCTCACAAATTTCACGTGTAATGCCACTAAAAATACCTGCTGACACTTTAGTATGCGAGCAATAGTATGAGAATGCAGTTAGACTTTTTTTGGGCACATACACCACGCTAGTGTTTAGATCTGGACGGTGTAGCATTGGCGAGCTCTGTAAGCTGTGCTGTTTCTTTGAAGGACAGCTGATTGGCAGGATGACGCCGGACTTCGTCCCTGTATCCAAACAGTGCCATCTTTCTCCTTTACGCCTGGTGCAGCTGCGTTGTTCTTATATGTGAGTGGACATTTCATGCTGGGAGGGCTTCTGTTCTCTTTCTCCGATCCGAGTTCACCTCTGTTATAGCACGTCTTTATTTGAAAACAGCAGTGTCAGATTGGGGCGAGCGTGAACGTGACTGAGAGAATAAAACTGAATAAAAAAACGCTAACTTTGACAAGCACTATAAATTTACAGCAGTTGTTACAGGTGCAAATCAAATGTATGTTTTTATTGTATAATATTAACAATAATAGCAGCTCTCTACTCAAAACGGTAAACTTGAGAAGCTACCAGCATCGAACCCAGAAGCTCTTGATTGGGAGTCAGCAGTTCTTAGCATTGTACCACGCAAGCTGTCGTATCAACCGCCTACCGTAACCTGCTTTCTTTTTTCTTTGGTTATATTCTTGAATAAAAGCACACTTGTTTTTTTATACTTGTACCTTTTATGAATGTGTTTATTTGATATTTGGACATCAGGCTTCACACCTTTTACACATGTCGTAAAGACGGTCCTTGGGTGTGTGTGGGAACTGTTAACATTTGAATCTGATGATTGTATATAGCGCGGAACTGACCTCTCTATACTATTCTGTCCTCTGCATCTCCTGGAGTTCAAAAGAAATACCAACATGCAGCAACATGTGGACACTGGCCAAGATCGGAACAAAAAACCAAACGCGGTCACTAATTACAACCGCATGAAAGTATGCAAATGAATATAATGTTGCATTAGTGCCACAACGTTTTCCGAAATGTACAATACAGGTCATAAAATGAATTTTTACAAATGTCATATATACCTAAGTCTCTCTTTATTTATCAGTGACATCATGGATCAGAAGGTGCATACTAATTCAGCGTGAGCAGGAGCACTCAAGAATAAAACTAAATCAAAAAAAATTGACTTCCACAGTCATTCTCAGTCACACACACCACTCACATCCACGTCCACAATTTTACCCAGTCTCGTTCGCACACAAGATCTGACATGGTTTTCAAATAAAGAGGGGGTATAACAAAATAAGCCTGTTTGTTATACCACATTTTTATCTGAAAACAGCATCAGATCCAGGGGGTGTGTGGGAGCTTGAACGTGAGTGAGAGAATAAAACTGAAAAAAAAAACCCATTAACTTTAACTATAAATTTACAGACGCAAATCAAATGTATGCTTTTATTGAATGATATTAACAATAACAGCATCTCACTACTGAAAATGGTAAATTTGGGAAGCAGCTGATATAGAAACCGTGACCTCTTGATTGGAAGGCAGCAGTTCTTAGCATTGCACCAAGCAAGCTGTCATATCAGCCCCCTACCATACCCTGCTTTCTTTTTTCTTTGGTTAAATTCTTGAATGACAGTGCACTTGTAAGTAAATTAATAAAGGTGAATAGGTAAATAACATTCGATCTGGCTTTTATGTAAGTAACATATAAATGTTAATCTTTTGGGCATATTCACCGTCCTTACATACACCGTCCTTTGTATGTAAATGCCAGATCGAATATTATTTACCTATTTACCTTTATTTATTTACTTACCTCCTACAGCGTAAAGTCACAAGTAGAGTGCAGAGCTTCCCATGTACATATACAAAGTTCAGCGATGGCAAAAGTGCATTCTTGCCCCGATGTAGAACCGTCATCATGATTTGAGTTTACCTCTGTTATAGCGCGTCTATGTGAAGACAGCAGTGTCAAATGCGGTTCTGGGGGGATGTTGGGGGGTGGCCTGGGATCATGAACGCGGCCAAGAGAATAAAACTGAATAAAAAAAAAAAACAAAGCTAACCTTTACAAGTATCATACATTTACACCGGCTGTTACAGACTAAAATCAAATGTATGTTTTTATTCTAAAATAGTAAGAATAAGAGCAGCTTAGTTCTCAAAACAGACTCATCCGGGATCGAAACCGTGAAGTTTTGATTACCAGTCAACAGTTGATATCGTTGCGCCACGGAAGCAGTCATAGTAAATACGTATCAATGTTGCACCCTAACACGGGTTCTTTTTCTCCAGTTATATTCTTGAATAGGAAGCACAGTTGTTCTGTTATATTTGTACATTTTGTGAAAGTGTTTCTTTGATATTTGGAATTCAGGCTTCACATATTATACACTTCATGTCTACATTTTGTCAATTATTACTAAAACATGAAAAACGTTTCTGTTTTAACGATGTGTTTACATAGACCGTTGTAGACACAGAACACACATGAAATGCAAGTGTTCCAAATAACGACATAGTATTTATAAAAGGTGTCATTTTGCTTGACTTCTCACTCTATACAACTCTAAGCAACTGACACGCAGGTAAACAGACTTGAGCTGAGAAAACTGTGTGGGGTGGGGGGATGTGATATCAGGCTGCTTGCTGTTTGCTGCTTATCCACACATTTACAGGACAAAGGACGCTGATGGAGAGGTGAGAAGCGATTTAAGGTGGGATGGATCTACAAGTTTTTTCGTAGGCTCTGGTAATTCTAGTGTTAAAGAGAATCTGGTCCATCAGACACCTAAGTGTGTCAACACTTTGGTACACCATAGATGACTGGCCGCTCCTCATCACAGCACTCCAGTAACTCCATCTTTCCACCAAATGCCAGTGATAACTAATAACAATATTAACCCATCAAATGAGTGTGGTCCACAGATTGAAAATTTTATATTAGATTCAAAGTAATCTAACTCTACCTGTACTCATTATGCATTAGTGCAAGGATTTTAAAATGGTTAACCAACAATAATGTAAGATACCCCAAAAAATCTTTTTATTTAGCCTCTAAATGAAACATGATCCTTTCTTATAATAATAAATTACCCCTTGTTGTCCAGTAAGAGGATTTCCAATGAATGAATTATCAATGACAACATTTCCATACATTATTGCTTTGCTGACATCTTTATTTGGTGCAGCTTTCAATATCTGAGATGAAATAGGTTAAATTTCTTTTTTGTTTTTCCAGTTGGACTTGCTGAGTTAACTTGCTCGTGGTCACACAATGTCAGTAGTAGGATTTGAATCCACAGCCTCTGTGTTCGAGGTTCTAAGCCTTAGCCACCACACCAAACTGCCTGTCTTTTCAGGAGACACCACCAAAACATTTAATTGGACCTCTTATTACCAATAATATTATGAATGCCAGAAACTGTTCTTCAGCAAATAACTCTGGGACACCTGTTGGATTCAACAATAACCCAGGGAGACGGTTGGAAACACGTTAAGGGCATGTTTTAGCCAAAGTTAGAAAGTTTTCCGTCATGCAAAGAACCACAGACACATGGAATAAATTAGCAAGTAGTGGTGAACAGTAGGACTTTAGGGACCTTTAAATATCCACACTCTAGATGAATGAGCTTGTTCTCGTAACAATTCTTCTAATGTTCTAAACTACCATTGATGACTAAATAATCACTAAAATAATAAGACTCCCTTTACCTCCAGTATTTGAACTTCATAACTGACAAATATAATACAACTCTTATGATCATTAATGATAGCCATTTTAATGTGACTCTGCAACAGATCTTCTATTTTTTATATGTATAGAATTTAACATTCTATTTCTAAAACTTTTTAATCCAAATCAGGGTAGTTAGGGGCCATGGGCCAGCAAAAAGCCCATCACAGACATGCAGATCTCTGTGTCTATTATTCTAAAAGCAGTAACACTAAAGACTGATCATATTCATGCATTCCCAAAGGACACCTAATCACATATAATTATGTGATGTCGTGCCGACTGCCAATAGTAATTAAACTTTTAAATGCCAATTGTAAGACATCCAGTAATACTTTGACCAGCCAATTGAATGCTATAATTTGCCAACCCAGTAATCTAATAGCCATAGTTTGGGAATATATAGTGATGAGGAGGATCTAGGCGGCCATTCGGCCTAGCACTTTGTATTGTTGAAGTACTGAAGACTGTGGCTCCCCTGTGGTGAATTTTAACTTGGTTTCACAAGCCATAAATTTTTGTTTTGCTTTCATCTTTTGCAGTATGGCCATAGATTTTTTCAGGAAAAAAAAGCTAACACCTTTATTATATTATCACTTACATATTTAAACGAGAATTGGCATCAGCCACCCTAATTTGGGGTGTTAATGATTTACTTCATGAGGCAGAATTACATAATAAATTAGGAATAATTGCCTCATATATTTAAAATATTTAAATGTGTGCTTCACTTTGAATGTTTAAAATCCAACTATTCTTAATTATAATAGAAATTTGTCATTTTTTTTCCCTCTAATAGAGAGCCAGAATGGGCTGGATCCCTACTAAAGGATCAAAAATAAAAAAATAACATCATATTTGTAATCACTGCCCTTCAAATAATCTAAAATGATACCCCATATGCTTATGTTTGAAATTTGTCATTTTTAATCATCAGGGAACGTCTCTTAGAAGGATAGAATCACTGATAAAGAATCATATATCAAATTCATTATCATATTCATGATCGGCAACCTTCAAATAGACATGCGGAGTATCATTTTGTGCTATACTACTGATCCAATTTTTTCAAAGTTTTGTGAAAAGGATTAGCTTTGACTTTTCATATTCCATTAGGGCCTGAATCTATGGGGTCAATTAAGGAGGCAAGACAGCTATTGGTTTACTCTTTATGATAAACGTTGTAATTTCATATATAAAATATAGTTCAAGAATGGCCTAAAAATAGTTTTTCAGGTCTGCAGGGTCAAAAATTGGGCGGAACTCCAAAAAGCTCAACAACCTGCAGAACAAGACATCAAGACAAGTCAAACGGTTTCCTCGTATCGTTGAGTCAGGAGGCAGCAGACAAGAAACTGAACTGATGATAAAAATAATACTCTTCTTTTCTTCTTCTTCTTTTGGCTACTCCTGTTAGGGGCTGCCACAGTGGATCATCTTCTTCCATATCTTCCTGTCCTCTACATCTTGCTCTGTCACACCCATCACCTGCATGTCCTCTCTCACCACATCCATAAACCTTCTCTTAGGCCTTCCTCTTTTCCTCTTACCTGGCAGCTCTATCCTTAGCATCCTTCTCCCAATATACCCAGCATCTCTCCTCTGCACATGTCCAAACCAACGCAATCTTGCCTCTCTGACTTTGTCTCCCAACCGTCCAACTTGGACCCTCTAATGTACTTTATTAATAATAATCATAATAATAATAGACTAATTCCCTAATTGAGAATAATAATGTTTTAACATGTCTACACATTAATTCTACCTTTCTAGTTATCCCTGTTTAAGGAAGCATGATTTCCGGCTCAGTCTTTCAGTCATCTTGTATGATTAGTTTCTTAGCTACTCTCTGTCTGTTTAATTAGGGGACTCACTTTTATTTTCATTCTTGGTTGTCTTCATCAGTATAAAGACCTCACCTACTCACACTTCTCCTTTTGAAGTCTTTAGGGACCAGCAGTTCTCTCTCATGTCATTAATGACCTTGCCTATTTGTGCAACTATAAAGACTACAGAAGACTACACACATAGCAATGATGGATGATGGACAGATTGTCTTTCTGAGGCATAACACCTAAAACTGCAAATAATTATGGAACCACCCAATCATCCAGACAATAGTAGTTCCAGCCAACTACTGCAGAAAAATAATATGATCGTTACCGTTACATGATTTAAGCTTTAATCATAATAAAATATGATCCTCTGATGGCTGCCAACAATTTTTAATCTCATAAATACTGATGATCAGAATGTTGCTTATACTGAAGAAATTCCCAGATAATAATAACACCACATTGCTTACAGACATAAAAAATTGCCAATAATAGTTTAATTCCGGCAATTACAAACAGTAATACGACCCCCTTTAACTGCCAGTAACAATTAAAGCCCTGTAATCACTAATAATACAACCTTCATTACTGCCAATGATAATTTAATCTCTATAATCACAAATAATACAATCCCCTAAGACTATCAATGATGATTTAGTCCCTATAATCACAAATAATAATAAGACCCATTTTACCACTAATGCTAGTTTATAACCACTCATATAATGGAAGGAAATAATACTTTAGCCCCCTAAATGACAAAAGCAATATATCCCCAACTCCTGAGAATAATCTAACACACTGATAGCATTTAAAATATCCACTCCATTAATACAATTATTGTGTCTGCTCATAATGGAGACAAACATAAAAATGTGAATCCCTAAAACCTCCAGTAATAATTTAATACCTGGAATGATTTAATCTCTAAAATGTCAATAGGTCCACCCTGTCAAAGATAATTTACCAACATAGTCACTTAGACCGATATGATGACCTCCATACTGAGAACAGCAGTTTAACAACCCAAATGTTCACATAACTCCCCAAATTCGACAATAGGTTTAGCCTCTGAAAGCGATATAAATGCAACTATCATCTCTATGGATGCCATTAACTTTTCTACTAACTGCTCAGATTTAATATGATCATTGTGTAGGTTCATAATAAAGAGTCCCTTAACAATAATAATGTGTTATTAATAGAGGATAAAATTTGACTTTTCTATTACAGTCAATTAAATATTAGTCTCCATAATCTGCTGCTAATTGATAATGCAATCTCTGTAAACATGAATAATAATATGGCCTTCTATAGTTGCAATGATAATTTATTCCCTATAATCACCAATTATAATGAAACCTTCTCTGAATGACAATGAAAATTTAATTCCCATTTTTATTAGTATTAATATGACTTCCCATGATTGACATAGATAGACTGAGACAATGATGCCCAGATTAGGAATGATAACATAACCCAAACCCCAAAACTGATAGTAATTTAAGTCCCTAATAATAATAATAATAACTCCACCGAGGTTACCAGTAGGATTTTAATCTCTTAATCACCAATTATATGATCCCAGGTTGGTCTTATAGTAAAGAGTCCCTTGATAATAGTAAGGCCTACTTAATACAGACATAATAATATTTGTCCTATCAATGCCTGCTAATGTTAATGTAATCTCAATAATCCCAGATAATAGTAGGACCCCCAATGATTACCAATAATAATTTAATCCCCATAAGCATGATTGATAATATGACCTTCTATGACTTCCAATGATACATTATTCCTACAATCATGAATAATAACATGATCCCTTATGACTGTCAATGATAAATTAATCTCAAGAGCTACAAACAATTACAAACTATTCTATCACTATCTATGATAATTTTATTTTATGTGGATTTCTTCCCTGGACACACTTACTTTTACAACGTGGGCATGGATTTTAACACGCCGAGACTCGCCTATTCAAGTACTCAACTTCGGGCGCTGAGAACAAATGCCAGTGCCGGTGTGGTTCCATATTTACCCGACGAGGTAAGAAGGCGGTATCGTGGCAGCAGAGCCGGCACTAAGCTAAAAAAGAAGCGGCTTGCGAGAAAGTGGCGTTTCAAGCCTTCGGTGCCTTCTGTGATTCTGGGGAATGTGAACTCAATCTCAAATAAGATCGACGAACTGGCTGCGCTGGTGAAAAATGTAAGGACCTACAGAGAATGCAGTTTGTTGTGTTTCTGCGAAACGTGGCTAAATAACACCATCCCAGATGCCAACGTGGAGCTACCCGGGTTTAGCACAGTTAGAGCGGACAGAGATGCAAGTACCTGTGGTAAGCACAAAGGAGGAGGACTCGCTCTCTATGTTAATACACGGTGGTGTCACTCTGGACATGTTAACGTCAAAATCTCCACTTGCTGCAGGGATATCGAACTGTTGGCCGTAAGTTTACGTCCCTACTATTTGCCCAGAGAGTTTGGACATGTCATTGTTGTTATTGTATACATTCCTCCTCGGGCAGACGTGGAGTCAGCGAGTGACATCATCCATTCCGCTGTTGCTAAGTTACAAACGCAGCACCCTGAGGCGCTTGTGCTAATCGCTGGAGACTTTAACCATGTGACGCTGGACAAAACATTACCTGCATTCTCCCAGTATGTGCACTGTAACACCCGGGGAAATAAGACTATTGATTTACTGTATGCAAACGTTAAAATCGCATACAGCGCCACCCCGCTGCCTGCGCTTGGGAAAGGAGATCATAACCTGGTTCAGCTTCAGCCTCACTATAAACCAAAAGTTAGAGTCCTACCTGTAACCACACGATCATTCAGGAAGTGGACCCCGGAGGCTGAGAATACTCTGAGAGAACTTTTTGGAACTACAGACTGGGATATCCTGCAGGGATCTCATAATGAGAACATTGAGGAAGTTGTTGACTGCACTACTGACTACATCAACTTCTGTATGGACATTGTAGTTCCTGTAAGAACAGTACGCTGCTATGCTAACAACAAGCCATGGATTACAAGTAACATCAAGGGCCTTTTGAATCAGAAGAAAAGGGCTTTTAAAGACGGTGATCAGCATGAGCTCAAGCGCGTGCAGAAGGAACTCCGAGTCCAACTCAGGGCGGCGAAGGAGCAGTACAGGAGAAAGCTGGAGCAGAAGTTGCAGAATAACAGCATGAAGGAAGTGTGGGATGGGATGAAGATCATCACTGGCTGCAGCTCGAAGCGGGGTACCACCATTGAGAGAGACGTGAAGAGAGCAAACCAAATGAACAACTTTTTTAACAGGTTTGACCACCCTAACCCACTCTCACTCTCACCTCGGAGTACTGCACCCTCCACACATCCTTCTGCTGATACCAGCATAGGAAAAACATCCCCACCCATAATAACAACAGCGCAAGTGAGCAGAGAGCTGAGGAGACTTCGTGCCAGCAAAGCAGCAGGTCCAGATGGAGTATCGCCACGACTGCTGAAGGTCTGTGCATCGGAGCTGGGGGGTCCTCTACAGCGCATCTTCAACCTGAGCCTGGAACAGGGGAGAGTCCCGAGGCTTTGGAAAACATCTTGTATCACCCCAGTCCCAAAGGTATCACGTCCTAGTGAGCTGAATGACTTTCGGCCTGTTGCTCTGACATCACATGTGATGAAGACCATGGAGAGGCTGCTGCTTCACCACCTTAGGCCACAGGTTCAACACGCCCTTGACCCTCTGCAGTTTGCATATCAGGAGAAGGTGGGAGCAGAAGATGCCATCATCTATATGCTACACCGATCCCTCTCTCACTTGGACAGAGGCAGTGGTGCTGTAAGAATTATGTTTCTAGACTTCTCTAGCGCCTTCAACACAATCCAACCTCTGCTCCTTAGGGACAAGCTGACAGAGATGGGATTAGATTCATACCTAGTGGCATGGATCGTGGACTATCTTAAAGACAGACCTCAGTATGTGCGTCTTGGGAACTGCACGTCTGACATTGTGGTCAGCAACACAGGAGCGCCACAAGGGACTGTACTTTCTCCGGTCCTGTTCAGCCTATATACATCGGACTTCCAATACAACTCGGAGTCCTGCCATGTGCAAAAGTTCGCTGATGACACTGCTATCGTGGGCTGTATCAGGAATGGGCTGGAGGAGGAGTATAGGGACCTAATCAATGACTTTGTTAAATGGTCCGACTCAAACCACCTACACCTGAACACCAGCAAAACCAAGGAGCTGGTGGTGGATTTTAGGAGGCCCAGACCCCTCATAGACCCAGTGATCATCAAAGGTGACTGTGTGCAGATGGTGCAGACCTATAAATATCTGGGAGTGCAGCTGGATGATAAATTAGACTGGACTGCCAATACTGATGCGCTGTGCAAGAAAGGACAAAGCCGGTTATACTTCCTTAGAAGGCTGGCTTCCTTCAACATCTGCAATAAGATGCTGCAGATGTTCTATCAAACAGTTGTGGCGAGCGCCCTCTTCTACGCAGTGGTGTGCTGGGGAGGCAGCATTAAGAGGAAAGACGCCTCACGCCTGGACAAACTGGTGAGGAAGGCAGGCTCTATTGTTGGCATGGAGCTGGACAGTTTAACATCTGTTGCAGAGCGAAGGGCGCTCAGCAGGCTCCTATCAATTATGGAGAATCCACTGCATCCACTTAATAGTATCATCTCCAGACAGAAGAGCAGCTTCAGCGACAGACTGCTGTCACTGTCCTGCTCCACAGACAGATTGAGGAGATCGTTCCTCCCCCAAACTATGCGACTCTTTAATTCCACCAGGGGGGGTAAACGTTAATATTTAACATTATACATAGTTATTGTCTGTTTTTTTCACCTGTATTATTATCATTCTTTAATTTAATATTATTTATTGTATCAGTATGCTGCTGCTGAAGAATGTGAATTTCCCATTGGGATTAATAAAGTATCTATCTATCTATCTATCTATCTATCTATCTATCTATCTATCTATCTATCTATCTATCTATCTATCTATCTATCTATCTATCTATCTATCTATCTATCTTAATCCTTGTAATCACAAATTAACTCCTACAGCATTCATTCATAATTTAGTCACAATAATTGGAGCATAATATGTCCTCCAGTGAATTCCAGTGGTAATTAAATCCCCATAAACATATATAATGTAACCCTCAATGACTTCCGGTGAAAATCTAATCCCCAAAAACAGACACAGAAATATAATCTGCTATGATTGCAGTGATAATCACTGTAATCGCTAATATTAATATGACCTTCTGTTATTTCCAGTGAACATTTAATCCTTGTAATCATGAATAATAATGTGTCCACTTGAGAGTGATAATATCATCATAAATAATTAATGACTGTCTGTGACTGCCAGTGATAATTTAATCCCCATAATCACAAAATGTAATATGACCTTCTTTCCAATGATAATTTAATCCCTGTAATCAGGAATAATAATATGACTGCAAATGATCATTTAATTCCCATAATCACAAATGATAATATGACCCCCTTTGACTGCCAGTGGTAATTTACCCACATAACCATGTACAGTATAATAATGTAAAGACTTACAGAAATGCAATAATAATTAACACACCAAATTGTGAATAATACTTTGACCTTTCCAATACCTGAAAATAATGTAAACCCCACCAAAAATGCAGTTTCACAAAGACGTAATAATAATGACCAACCCACTAAAAAATCAAAATACTGCAGCCCCTCTTACCACAATAATTTGTCCCTGTATGAATTAGTGTTTATGGAGTAAAACTCCCACTGTGGCACTGTTTTCTCTATCCTGGCCAAAGGCTACTGCACTTATAATGCAATAAAGTTGGAGGTGCACCAGATGCTGCTCTTATGCCTGTCAGTTCAGCCCCTTTCTTGATCAGATATTCAGCTCATCTTCTGTATATTGACTTGTACTTACAGTAGAGGGGTACAAATTGATGACACTCATCCTCTGTGTACCATTCCAACATCCGGGAGGCAGAGGTGTATGCTTAGGTATCAAGGGAGCAAAGCGTCTAAGCTTTCTCAGGAGGCTCTGTGCGTGATCTGAATGGACCACATCCTCACATGTGATTGACATTAACAGAGCTAAGAAAAGTGATAGGACAGGGTAGAGAGCAGAGGAGTGTGCCAGGGGAAAGCAGGCACGTCAAGCAAAAGGCTTGGGGGCACAATATTGCCATCGTTATAGTGTCAGTTTGGGCTTCTAATTGAGAAACATAATTACTCTTATTATCAGTTAGGCATAAGCAGCATCTATCAATTTAATCAGCAGATCTGCTTCACCCAGCCTTGTTTCCTAATGCCCATCTGTCAGCATCATTTCCAAGAAAGTTCTCAGTAAGACAATTCCTCCAAGACTGATTTTTGAATCCGTTCAAAAGCAGTGCCCATGGGTGATGTTTTATTTCATCATATGGGTGAAAAAGAAGAAAGGAGTCAAGAAAAGTGGAGGCAAAGCTACAGGGGTAGTGAAGAAAACACTTGTGCAGCAGAGCAGTGTGAGACTCAGACCAGGGCTCTTCCCAAACACAAGCAACTGCAGCACCACTGGAGAAGGTCAAATTACCATCACAAAAGGAGAAAGCTTCGCCAGGAGACCACCATGCTTGAATAGACATAAAATGCCAGCAACTGCTTCCAAATTCTATTCTGATGGCTAGCGTAGAGAGTAGGATCCCAGGTTTCCTCAATCTGCATTCATCATTTCAAGGAGATGCATCTATCCCCTGAAAATGCCTCATGCCCATCAAACCACCCACCTTGTAACACTGGTGACCAGTGTTCCAATGACTAAACAACTCTGACCCAATTCCCTGAGCGATGCCCAAGTCTCCCATGGGTGTTCATTCACTGTCTACATGGCCTCAACAATATATTGGGCAGATTGGGGACTGAATATAGGCTACTCTCGAAAACAAAACTTTATGCTCAAGTACATCTAATGAAATATGTGGTTTACTACAGAATAATATTGTGATTGGAAACATTTCTTGTACTTTTTTTTGTGTGTTTTTTCCTGGATTTTTTTCACAGTAGCAAAATGTCTTCACTTCAGTCTGAATTTTTAAAAAAAATCTCACGGGGAGTGAGATCTGGTGAATACAGGAGGTGTGAACCAAGAACCACATTGTTTTTGATCAAAGTCTCTTTGACTGATAGCACAGTGTGTGCAGGTACACTGTCATGCCGGAAAATACGTTTTTTCATGCACTTCGTCTCCAGCCATTTTTTTTCTGATGGTTTCCAATAAATGCCTCAGTACTTCAATGTAAAAGTCTGTTTGCGAGTGTATTTTAATGATATTTCCCTAGAACTCTCCTTTCTTACTTTTTTTGTGTGTCCTAGATGCATTTTCCAGGGTTAAGTGAACTCACCAGGTTCCTTAACAGATTGGTCTACTCCCGCACACACATACATAGATATACACATACACACAGACCCTAACCAAGTATGTGCTGTAATAATGGCGTATGCACAGCCTGTCACTCCCTAGCACTTTAAGAGACTTACTAATCAATGACAACAACAATCATTTATTTTTGTATAGCCCAAAATCACACAAGAAGTGCCATAATGTGCTTTAACGGGCCTTGTTTTTTGACAGCCCCCCAGCCTTGACTCCCTAAGAAAACAAGAAAAAATTCCCCAAAAACACCCTTGTAGGGAAAAAAAATGGAAGAAATCTTAGGAAATGCAATTCAGAGAGAGACCCCCTTTCCAGGTAGATTGGGAGTGCAGTGGGTGTAAAAAATGGGGTGAATACAATACAATACACAGAATAGGACACAAGTAATCTTCTTCACAGATTTAGATGGCCAACCTATCATTGCCAATTCAGGAATAGGATATAGTGGTACAATAGTAATAGTACAAGTACAGAGCAAAATACAAGATAGATTACTGTATATCACATAAGAGGATTCAGATGTGTTCAGAGTCCTGGAGACCTCTGCCAACAAGCTGCCTCCCCCTCCTGCTGGTCATTCCACAGCTGAGTCAGTGCTGGGCTGGCCAGTCTGATGAAAGGATCCTTCTACTTGATGATTCCAGAGCTCTTTTATCAGAGATGACTTTTCCATTGGCAGGCAAAGAACTTGGCAGTAAAGCAGTGGCACCAAGTGCCACATTTGAGTACTGAGAAGAGAAACAGAGCACATGAGTGTTAGTATCAAATTATAAATATCATATTACTTATGTTTTAGTGCTAATGACTAACAACGGTGATGCAGTATGCACAGCTAATCAGCAGCTCTAGTCATGGTATATTACACTGAAATAGCAAGTCTTCAGCCGGGATTTGAAAGCTGAGACAGAAGGGGCATCTCTTATAGTAGCAGGCAGACCATTCCACAGTTTTGGGGCCCTCTAACTAGAAGTTCAACCTCCCACTGTTGTTTTATTAATCCTTAGAATCATAAGCAGACCAGCATCTTGTGATCCTAATGTGCATTCTAGTTTGTAAGTAATGAGAAGTTCAGATAAGTAAGCCGGATCTTGGCCATTTAAAGATTTATATGTTAAAAAGGAGGATTTTGATATTTGCCCTAAACTTAACTGGGAGCCAGTGGTACTAAGGGTGTAAAAAAGATTGATACACTTGAGTATTGTAATATTATGTTTTGAGATACTTTATCAATTCTCAAAAACGTTGTATCAATATTTAATTACTAGCTTACATGCAAAGATCCAAGGCACACAGTGGTTCATTTTGTGTTGTGTTTAAATCCCTGAATGCTAGATAGCAATGTTGTAATTTATCTTCAGCTGATGTAATGAAAAGTGAGACAGAAAGTAAAATAAGGACAGACTGTTGCTGTATGTAGGCTTTCAATACACATGCGAGCACAGATCGGGTGGTGACAAACCTAGTTGACTAGTAATGTTACCAGCAATGGTTGAATTCAGAGGAGTTAGACTGGCTCCTGCAGCGTATAGAGAGGAAGTGTAGGCTCATTTTGGCTTCCACAATAGAGAAGGCACTAAGGAGATCAAGAAGAGTCATGCCGTTTAAAGAAGCAACAAGCGACAAACACTAAACAGGTGGATCTCACTCAACTTGCTTTGGAAAAAATTCACACACCAAATTTAGCACCAACCTCAACTCGTGCAACCAAAATAACTCAGTCAATACTCTATTTCATTTGCAAAGATATGTATCCTCTCAGTGAAGTAGAGAACGAAGGCTCAATTATCCAGAGTAGCAAAGCGTTTCCTGTGCATTCCTGGCACCAGCATCTCTGAGGAGAGAGTTTTCTCCAGTGCAGGAGACATCGTTACCACACAGAGAAGTGTCCTGAAAGCTCAGTACGTTGACCAGCTCATCTTCTTTGACATTATTAAATAACCACTGTCATACATACAAACTGTAATAACATGCAAACCAAGTAAAGGATCTGAGAATGTTCACCGTCTGTATATATATTTTGTTTACATTTGTTTAATATTTTTTTAGGAATCTTGCAAGCACTTTTAATTTTCATTGATATAGACAGATGTAATTCCTTTTTCAAACTGCAGAAATAATAGAGTTATGATGTTGGATGTCACAGGGACTAGGCATTTTCTTTTATTAACCACTTGAGACTGAGAACTGGCATACATACTTCAACAGAATGTGAACCTTTAAAGCATATATATAAATACTGCCTGTATACATATGTAACACTGTCTATGATTTTTTTTATTTTCTTAATTGGTTTATCTAAAGAATCCTGCAAGCACTTTTATTTTTTTACCGATCTAGACAAATGTTAATTCTTTTGTTCAAATTCAGCTATTGAAGCTGGATGTTACAAGGACAATGCATTTTTTTATTAACTACTTGAGAAATACTGTGGCATACTGTGAGCATTTAAAGAAGGATATAAAAGCACAAGCACTTTTATTTTTTTACTGATATAGGTACATGTTAACTCCTTCTCACAGATTGCATAAAAAGTAGTGCTATGATGTTTGAAGTTACAGGGATTGTGATAAATTCAGTTGCAGATCCCACTGTTCTGACTACAAAATAATGTAAACTTTTTACTTGATTTAAAAAAATGGCAATATATCACCTTGCTTACAGTATCACAATATATTGAATTGTAACCCCTGTATTCTTGCCAATACACAGCCCTAATTGACACAAATGCTGTAACTTACGATGTCTTGGATATATTTCAGACCTAAATATTACTTTGATCTCCAATAATATATTTAAACATACAAAGGCACAACATTCTTGGCTATAGCCCATTTACCAACCAATGATGCCTAACTTTTACCGTAGTGTTCCTTCAATTGGATGGTGCTCCCTTCCTCAGCCTTATAAACCCCTCAGATTGGAGCCACCTCCTCCTAAATCATCAAAGTCACGCACATGATTGTAGAATAAATGCCAGAAATGCGCACTCAATCAACTCAGCACAATGCCACTCAGCGAAGAATGTAGGCATATGATAGCGATTAAAATATTCGATAACTATACCCTACTTTGGTGCTAATGACCACTTCTAGGAAGTTTTGGGTCTCCCCTCATATTTTGTACCAGATTATAGAGTTTTGGGTTCAATGTACCTGATTATGCTATTACTTTATTGCTTAAAAATCATTTTGGTTAGTTTCCTGACACAATCTTTGTTTTTCACAAACCCCAACAATTTTGTGCATCCCATTGCCATGACATGTCCTTGGCTTTGACTTCTGGTTTGTTGAAAGATAGGACTGTCTCTTGGTATCGACTCTTTTTCTAGTGTTTTGCCTTTTCTTCTTCTGGTCACCTCCTCTATTCAAAAATCTTGTTTTTCATTCATGGTAAAAATGACTCCAACTTTGTAAAATTCTGAATGAAATAGCCTACTCAGCGACTCTCTAGACTAAAAGGTGCAATCTATAAATTTAACATCTTTTTGATACCACATGTCAAACAATTACTGTACATGGATGTCCCAAACTAGGAGTATGCAAGATCTTCTCACCACAGCAGCCCTTTGGTGAATTTCTTTTTGACATTTCCAAAATATCTCTGAAGCTAAGGATTTGTTCTGGTATCTGGAAGGTTGCCGGTTCAAATCCCATTACAGCCAGAAGGGACTTTACTCCTTTGTTCCCTCGAGCAAGACCCTTAACCTGAAAATTGTTTCAGGTGTGCTGTACAATGGCTACAACCTGCAAAGGTCATGAGAAAAGACAATTTCCCCTCTGGGATTAATAAAGTGTATCAAATCAAAAATCAAATCAGTTAGTTGATCTTTTGTCATCTCTACAAGCCCCCCAACAGTTTTGCATTCTCATCATGACAGCCTGAACTGAGCTTGGACTTGACCTCCTCTCGTCTGTACAATTTGGAATGTTTCTTATGTATCTGTCACACCAGCTCCATGATAACTTACATCCTTGAACCCAGTAGTCTGAACCCCCTGTGGCACAAATCACATCCCACCCCACCGCAGTCCCTCTTACCACACCATATTCTACCGCTAGATGTGCAAATGCATATGAATTGTGTCCTCCTGCTCCTTCACTAAATTACACAAACATGTCCTCAACAAAGGTAATGCCATTGGCACTTTTGGTCTTTAAAGCAAGATAACAAGTTATATAACAGAGACACAATTATTACTTCTGCCGGCCTTGTGGCTTTGCCAGCTAGGCGAGAGGAATTGTGACATAATGGAGATTTATTGGGATTTATAAAGATTTACAGAGATTTGTTGGAGCATTTTAGCATCACAGAGCCCAGCACTGGTAGACATGTGCCTCTGTGCTCTTTGCTTTTTTTTTTTATTTATGGCTGTGCCCCCTCCCTTTCTTTTTAATAACATTGAATTAGTGACAGGACTGACCTACACAAATGGGTTTGCCCAAGGCACACACTGCTAGAAGAGAACCCATTCTGTGGCAGTGTAAATGCATTACTGCGGTTTGGTCTTTGGTTTGACGAAGGACTGCTAGCCTTAAGTGGCCACACACACACACACACGCACACACACACGCACACACACACACACACACACAACGTGAGGTACTGTGAAGGTGGAGCTGGAGGGATGGAGGCCTGGATCTCATCTTCTCACCACTGCCACCTGAGTGACTACCATAAGCACAGTCATTTACTCATTGGAGAGGATTATGAAGGAAACGGTTAGTCTGATTACTTTCAACAAGTGCTTATATACTGCAGTGCCAGATGGGTTCTGTCTAGAAAATGAATGACTTGAAACCTCATTTTTAGCCATTCTTTAGAACAACTTGCAAGCTCTTGAGAAGTGTCTGGGTCAGTGGTTGAACTGGGGTGCTTAGTGGTTTGAAGCCTTAGTGATTCACATGACTTCCTCTGAGGGACACAAGAAATGAGATGTTCACTTGAAGTCATTCAGACGATCAATGTAAGAAAGGAGAGAAGTTATATCCAGTGGGCCTCAGGATCAACTCTGAAGGACTCAAGTTTAAGAAGTGACTTTGGCTCTCCATTACTCTTAGAATTAGTGGCTAAACTGGGTGTCTCCTGGTTGTATATAGCTTAGTGTTACATAGAGAACCAGTGACTTTGTCAGGACCTCCTCTGAAAAGTTCAGAATGGTGAAGTAACTTGCATTTAGGCCACAGAGGAAATTGGTTAAATTAGTAGTATCTTGGATTTAAGCTTTTTAGCCATTTGACAAAGAAAACCCTTCTGAGGGGTTTGGGATACAGTAGTTAAGTAGTTTGACTCCAACAGAAAGTAAGAGGCTGAATTGATAAACCCCTACATTTTTGATCTTCAGCCACACCTGTTTGAGAAGACTCTAGAGAGAGAAGTGGCGTCTCAAGATCACGCAGAAAATCCATGACAGAACTGGGAGTCTTCTGGTTTCAAGCAATGTGGAATCTGGACCTCCTCTGAAGGGTTCAGAATTGTAAAATGACTTGGCTTTGAAGTACACTGGAAAACAGTTTCTAACAAACAAGTGTTTAACCTTTTAGCCAAAGGACCTTCTTTTGAAATTGTCCAGAGGATGATCTGATAGCCCTTTAGATTTGTATCCCATAACTGCTGGACATCAGGAACTCATCTGAAGCAATGGGGAATCTGGACCTCCTCTGAAGGGTTCAGAATTATAAAATGACTTGGCTTTGAAATATCGTGGGAATTGGATTCTAAAATAGAAGTTTTCTGTTTTTTGAGTGATTAACCTTTTAGCCAAAGGACCTCCTCTCGATGTTGACCAAAGATTGAACCGATGGCCCCTTAGATTTGTACCCGTAACTAATTGGACCTCAGCATCCGTCTGAAGGACTCAAGATAAAGAAGTGACTTGATGCTTTGAATCGGTGGCTTAACTGGGAGTCTCCTCGTTTTAGACACTTTATTTCCATTTAACTAAGAAGTATTAAATGTGTTAAAGGTATATGATTTAGTATTACACAGTGAGTCAGTAAATGAAATGGGAACTGTCTTGATTTATACTCTTTAATAACTTTAGGTACTGGGGCTCAGAACCTCCCCTGAAGAGTTTAGAATGGTGAGGTAACTTGGATTTAGGCCACATAGGTAATTGTTGGTTAAACTGGGAGTCTCCTGGCTTTAGACTTTTTAACCATTTCACAAAAGGGCCTTCTCTGAAGTAATTTGACTCCCACAGAAACTAAAGTGATAATAACCTCCTAGATTTTTGCTCTTTTGCCACACCTGATTGAGAAGACTCTAGACAGATGAATGATTTGCCTCAAAGTCACACGGTAAATCTGTGGCAGAACTAAGAAACTTTTGGTTTCAAGCAATGAGGCCTGTGGATCTTTTTTGCAGGGCTCAGAATTATAAAATGACATGGCTTTGAAGTACACTGGAAAATGGTTTCTAACATACAAGTGTTCTGTTTGTTTTGAATGTTTAACCTTTTAGCCAAAGGACCTCCTCTTGAAGTTGTCCAGAGCCTTTTATATTTGTATCCCATAACCGTTGGACCACAGGAACTCCTCTGAAGGATTCAAGATAGTGAAGGGGGTCACACAGACAATCAGTGGCTGAAAATGGAAATCTTGTTTCAAACTGATGGGCCTCAGGACCTCATCTGAAAGGTTCAGAATTGTGAAATGACTTGCCTATGGAGTACACCGAAAATCAGTGTCAGTCTTCTGGAGTCTCCTGGTTTTAGACTGTTTAAAAAATTAGCCTAAGGGATTCCTGTTAAGGATTTGGGAATATTCAAGTAATAAAACTCTTGCACAAATGGTAAGACACACTCTAGATGTGCTGTCTTGGACCAGTGGGCCTCAGAAACACTTCTCTAAACTCAAAATGGTAAAGTGCCTTACTTCTGAATCACACAGAGTATCAATGGGTAAACTGGGAATTTTCTGGTTTCCAACTACTTGACCAGTTGGCTTTAAGATTTCCTTAATAACTAAGTGACTTGGAGGTCACACTATGACTTAAACTGGGAGTCAGCTGGTTTACTCACTGCACCAGATGACCTTGCTGGGGAACACAAAGTAACTTGAGTTCAGCTCAAGGCTGAAATGAGCACAACTGAGGTCAGAAGCAGCAGATGCTGTTATGAAAATGTTTGAACTGATTTTAGACTTTGTATCTTATCTTGTTTGTACTCCAGTTACATTTTAAGTCAAGGTTTTCATTTGTTTAAAGTTCTCATTTCTCATGTCTTCCTCTTCTGCATTGAGACTGTGATCCACCGGCTAATCTACTCTGCATTCCCAAAACATTGCAGTTAACAATTTAGCCTCAGTGATGGATGAGAAAACCATTGCTTATCTTAGGGTCAAGTCAGGTGATCAATCAATGTCTGAAGTGGAATGTGAATAGGACCCCACCATCAGAGACTTATCATGGGCCTATCTGAAGAGCTTGAACGTCAGGGGCTGAATGGAAAGCATCCCAGGGTCAGGCTCTTCAGCCACAAGTGATGTAACTGGGCTCAGCTTCATTCAGAGGTTTTCCAGTTTTGCCTTTTTAACGAGGTCACCATAAGATATACAGTCTTGTGAAAAAGTAAGTACATCCCATCGAAATGACTTTTCAACCAGGCAAACAGTGTCAACAGCTAAAGGTGATATAGCTGAATAATAACACAAGGAAAATGTGTGTTTTTAATCTTTTATTCAACAAAAAAACTCCATAGATGTTCACTCACTGCACCAATATTCTACACCCTTGGCCTCAGAAGCTGGTATTGCCTCCTTTAGTAGAAATGATTGTTTTCCATAACTGCCCACCAGTCTCTGACATTGTATCAGTGAAACTTTTCACCACTCCGGCATGCAATATTCTTTCCCTTGCAAGAGGTTTGTGCTAGAGGTTTTTTTTTTTTTTTGCATGTAGTGCTCCTTTCAAATCTCCTCACAACATTTCAGTGGGATTCAAATCAGGCCTTTGAGTAGGTCAGTCTCGATAGCCCTTCACATCTTCTTTTTGAGCCATTCTTTTGTAGATTTGCTAGTGTGCTTTAGATCATTGTCATGATGAAAGGTCCATTCCTGGTTTAATTTTAACGTTCAGACAGACGGCCCCTCATTCTCCTCAAGAACACTTTGCGAAGATGCAGAATTTATAGTTAATTCGGGTCCAGAGGCACCAGTTGCAAACCCAAGCTATAATATTTCCACCATTATATTTCACAGCTGGTATGAGGTTCTTACCTGGAAATGCTGTCTTCGGATTACGCCATACATGTCTACTGTCACTGTGGCCAAACAAGTCATCTGTCCAGAGCACATTGTTCCATTGTGCCTGGTTTTTGCCTAGGTGTCCCATGCCAAACTGTAGTCTTGCTCTAATGTTCTCTTTGGACAACAGAAGCTTTCTCCTGGCACTCCTCTGAAGGAGGTCATTTATTTTTGTACTAGCCAACCCACGGCGTAGCATACGCTGCATAATTATATATTGATGGGTGAACACTTCCTGAAAGACACAGTTGTCCAAATGGGGTGGGTTTGAGGATACGACTGTAAGTGAATGCAAAGATGGAACTCTGGAGAGAGGGCTGGGAAGCGGGCCCGAGAGGTTTCGGGTCCTAACCGTCCAACGACGGGTCGGCACAACCGGTAATGATCCTTCCGCAGGTTCACCTACGGAACCCGTGTTAGGACATTTACATCCTCTAGATAGGCAAGTTCGATCATCTGTCGCCCATTCCACCCCCGCCATTCTAGTCTGTCGATTTCTTAAGTCATCTCTTAGTCATCGTTCAGTACGCACTGCCTGCTCATGTGTCCGCCCCTAACTCCTCACCTGAATTGCTTTCATCTGTGTACAGTCCACATGCACTTGTAAGTCATGTTGACTGTTCATTTTCCACACACCGCCTCAGTCGCATGCACCTGTGAGCCACGTTCAGGTCGGGTGAGGTTTCCCGTGTTGAGTCAAATTAAGCCACAGTCTCCACACCTGGTGGTGCCCTTCCGTCAATTCCTTTCAGTTTCAGCTTTGCAACCATACTCCCCCCGGAACCCAAAGACTTTGGTTACCCGGTTGGCTGTCCGGCGGGTCATGGGAATAACGCCGCCGGATCGCCAGTCGGCATCGTCTATGGTCGGAACTACGACGGTATGTGATCGTCTTCGAACCTCCGACTTTTGTTCTTGATTAATGAACACATTCTTGGCAAATGCTTTTGCTCTCATGCCATGGTTAGCTGTTTAGTGAATTGTTGTTGGGCTGAGCTCTGTGAGTTGGTGGGCGTGGCTATCTTGTGTGCGTCTTGCTTGCCATGGACTTAGTGAATTATATATATAGATAATCTCTTTCTGATTGTGTATGTCTGCACTTGCGTTACTTGCAGATACCGCATTGCAAATTTTGAGGTTCCTGGAGACTTCTTTTAGTATCAAATAATCAGCTCTTGGGCTAAATCTGCTGAACAAATTAGCAGTCATTTCAAATCTGCGCCACTTGTAGATGATTTTCATTACATTGGAATGATTTATTTTAAATAATTTTTTGATCTTTTTAAATCCTTTGCCAGAATTACAGACAGCCACAACGTTGTATCGGAGGGCCTTACAGAGCTCTTTTGATCTTGGCATGATGACACCACACATGTCAATAGCAAAGAGAACACCAGATCCTCGATATATCTGTACTTTAAGTAAGACAGGGTCCACCTGCCCACTCCCTAAGGAGTTCTAATCATTGGCACCTAACCTAGAACACCTGATTCTAATTTTATGGGTGTAAAGTGGTGATAAATGTAGGGGTGGACTTACTTTCTCTAGGTAACAAATCGGCATTTCTCATAATTCAGATTATGAGAATGAATACACCATGTCAATTTTATGTGTCACTTGTTCAAGTTTATCATCTTTATCAGTAGATTTAACATTTGCCTGTTCAAATATGTTGGAGAGGTCAAAAGTCTCCATGGGGAGTACTTACTTTTTCACATGGCTGTAGTTTGGGGAAGTAGAATAGCAATGGTTAGGGATCAGACATAGAACAGCCCCTTCTGTTTTCAAAACCCATTTAATTTTTTTCTTGTTTTCTTTCACAGGTTCTTCTGGAAATTCGACCAATAAGGGAAATGGCGAGAATGGGCCGCTTCCAGCCTCGAACATTCCCATCATCGCTGGTGCAGCTGGAGGGTCAGCCTTTCTCCTCATCATCGCCATCATCATCGCAGTGGTTTGCTATCGGAGACGACAGTCCAAGCACTCTGACACGCACCATCCACCACTGTCCTTGTCTACTCTAACCAGCCCCAAGAGAGGTGGCAACAACAACGGATCGGAGCCGAGCGATATCATTATCCCGCTACGGACTTCCGACAGTGCCTTCTGTCCACACTATGAGAAGGTCAGCGGGGATTATGGACACCCAGTCTATATAGTCCAGGAAATGCCCCCCCAGAGCCCAGCCAATATTTATTATAAAGTATGAACACACTGTGTTGCTCTAGGAGTACATTTTTCCTTTTTTTTGTTTTAAACTGGTCTGGCTGCATTTTGTAACAGCTTTTACATTTTTCTTTTTTACAGTCTGCTGTAAGAAGTGCAGACTTTCTTTGCAACTTTTTTGCTTTATGAACAGCCCCCCACCCCCCTCCATCACCAATCCCCTCCCCGTTCGTTTCAGACTGTTACCAGTAGATTTGTGCAGTGCTTCTTCAAGCAGGCAGCTGAAGGGTAACAGACACAATTGCAAAACAAGTGAAGCAGAAAATATGAATTATGAAAATATGAATTATGGAATGTCAAATGAGATTGCGATCGGGAAGGAAGAGACTGAAAGGGAGGAATAAGAAAAAAAGGGAAAGAAATCCACCGGCAGATAATGGAAGACCCTTTTCTGAAGCAGGCTGAAGTGTCAGAGGTGGGGAGGAGAGTGCAGGCTGACTTATTCCCCTTTTTCTTGCCCCATCCCTTCCTCCTTCACAGGACCTTTTTGATTTCCATTCCGGTGAAAGTGGGGGTGGGGGGGGGGGGGTGAGAGGGGGGTGAAGAAAATAAAAATGCGCACAGGGACTGAGGCCTTTCAGAAAGGACACTGGAATGGAACATCAATCTGTGTTTACAAAGGGCTTTCCACTTGGGATAAAGAAAGAAAAAAAGAGATGGAATTTCATTTCACTTTTTTTTTTTTAATTATTACTATTCAAAGAACAAAAGACGGAGTGGAAAATGTCATAGCTGGTATACCAACTGAGCTGACGGTGCCCATTTTATATATATATATTTTTTTCTTTCTTGTAAGTATGTTGCATTTGGACCTTGGTGGATGGCTGAGATGGATACAGTGGGGGCAGTCAGGAGTGAGCACCTCCATATTCACCCATCCCTGCACCCCACTCACCTCCTCCCTAGGATAATGGATTTCTAGCAAGTGTCTGCTACCCCAGCCGGAGCAATGGAGGAACTCACCCGGGGAGATGACATGCAGCCATATCACCTGCAGAGGACACCTTAGCTCGTTGCATTTTATTTTGTTTTGTTTTTGTTTTTTTTTTTTGTTTCGGGGACTCATTCCTGCTATTTCAGTCTGGCGTACAGCACCAGGCAACAACCAAAACCAGCCCTTCTAGAAAAACAAACTAGCGACTAAAGGATATCAGTATGGTCCTATTGATATTTATATTGTTATCATGCTGTGCCTTTCTCAAGGAGAGTTTCTGGATCTGAGCGTCAAGCCCAAGGGATATTCTCAAGTTTCTGGTGGTCTGATGGCATCTTTCTTTTCTCATAAATGGACCTTGAAGCTAAAGGACCTTTATTTGCTAACGCAGCCACAGGCCACAGGAGCATTTCTTGTTTCATTGCAGTTTGCTGTCTTCAGAAATAAATATATAAAACAACAACCATTCTGGCAAACAAAAGGACTTCACAAAAAAACAAACAAAAAAAAAATTTAAAAAACAAAAACAAAAAAAGAAATCGTCGAACTGGAATTTTCATCCCGTGGAGTGCCAGGCTCCAATAGTCCTTCTGCTCATTGTTGAGCGCACGCCACCTTACCCGTTGTACTAAATGTCCCAACATTGTGCTGTGTTCTTGGTGGTAGCGTGTTGGGAGCAGATGGACCTCTGTGCTGTTTACTTTTTTTCTGTTTGTAAAACACACGTTTGCTCTTATTATTGTTATTTTATTTTATTTTGTATTGTTCACATTGTGGGTACCTGTGGTCTGGGCTCGGCAAGAAGCCCCCATGTGGGAATATCTAAAATCGCTTCTATGTTTTGTGAAAGCAACAGGCTTGAGTGTACAGTATGTGAGTGCGCTTAGTCAAAGGGGTTTTTGGGGTGGGAGGGAGGGTGGGATCCGAGGATTTCTGTGCCTTCTGCCATTGTGATTTTTTCTTTATTGGCCCCGGCGCATAGTGATGGTGTAGGGGGACTTTAAATTTTGCAGGTGCCATGTAGAACAGAGGTCTAAAGACCCTCCTTTTTTGAAAGCAGCCTTAACCAAGGGCCCCCCTTGCCCCCACACTGGGGTCAGTTAGAAAATCAAGCTGAATTATGGGCCACTGCAGATTTGCACAAAGAGGTCTGCTATTTTTGAAAAACGCATTGTAAGCACGCAGTTCAGTGGGTTTTTTTAGGTGGGAAGTCCTTCCTTTGCTGTCTTCACCCCATCTCACCCCCCTGGAACTTGGATTGGCTGGCTAGTGTAGATGGAAGGCATTTCTCCAGTTTGGTGGTAGCGTAAATGGAAGGTATTACTGTTCCTACATCTTACAAAATTTGTAACTTTTAGTCTGATAGAACTTTACCAGCTGAGCTAAGGCTTATTGGAAAATAATCAGTACTAGCCAAGCTGAGAGAAGACGTCCCAAAAAATCAGCCATAAATCATTCTGTCAATTTGAAAAGCCACCTGTCCTACTGCGGGTATTGAGGACAGCAAAGTGAGGACGATACAGTGGACTTTGCTTTCGCTTTTGGACTGCAGCTCCTGCCCCGGTCTGCTGATCAGTCGTCTCACAGTCCTCCCTAGGTCTTACCCAGGGCTTGTCCCATTACATTTCCCACTGTAGCTGAACTGGGTCATTTAGCGGCGTTCTAATTTAATGGTTCTTTCAAACAAACTCCCCGTAATATTAGTACTGACTAGTCTAGTCATAACTGGGGGGTGTTTGCTTTACTGTATTTCCCATAGTTTAGCTGAACGAGTTGTGGGGAAAAGTTATACCTGAAGAGTTCAGGGGACACGTTTTAGTTTAAATTCCCGTTCTGGCGTAGCAGTTACGGACTGCGTATTCTGCTTGACATCTAGTTTCCTTTATCAGACAAGCCTGTGTTCTCTGAATGAATTTATTAAGGAAAACCTTTCTTAACAAATCAATTATGCAGCATTCATGTAGGGCAGAGAGATGGAGAAGTCTTGTTCATTGTTATCTAGCCGGGAATGATCAATAAAAGAGCTGATTGTTTCTGTAATATGTGCTCATGTCATGGTCTTGTCACACTGCAGTGCCACAGTAGGACTCTCTACTTTCTATCTTTGCCATGTCTCCTAAAAGGAAGCTGGAAATCAAAGCCATTTTTTTTAACAATCTCCTTTTCCTGCTGTAACTTGACATGAGCTCAGTAAGACATTTTCTGTTGCTTTCAGGAGTGTAGATCAGTGAGGTGGGATGTGGGGGCGGAGGAGCAGGGATCGGAGAAGATAAGCCAGGTAATGATATCTTGTTGGATTTACCAGGAATAAGACTTCACGTGACATCCTTCCCCAAACAGTGAAAGTAAAAGGCCAATTAAACTGATCACACTGCCCTTTTGGATCAAAGACGATCCTGCTTCTTTTCAGAATTATCTTGGAAGACCTCTCTTTAGAATATACTCGATTTCGGGGCTGTCATTTCAGTACGTTCTCAGGGTTGTCTTAACATATGGGCACAATGGGTACTGGCCGAGGAGCACAGGGCCCCACGCTGTTTCTGATGCCTATGTATGTTTCTGTTGTGCTATTAAAACAGGGGCCTCGGCGCACTACTTTGCCCAGAGGCCTGTGATGCTGTTAAGATGGCCCTGGGTCAGGTGTCTGTGTGAATGGTACCTTCTAAGTGGCTGAGCCCTTTATTGCTAGCCAAAGAGTGCACAAGGCAAGAAAGAAATGTGAAATTCGATTGGTTTCCAGTGTTTATCTATAAAAAATGACAGAATTACAAAAATAAAGACACAAAATGAACCATCAAGCAGATAAAGGAAAGCTTGGGCACCAGAAACAGTCTCATGTCCGTTTTGTCCTGCACTACTTTCTCCTCTTTGAATATCGTTTCCATCGTTGTGCAGTAAACCAAACTATCAGCACTGTACGGGAGATTTTCTGCAATTATACAACACACAATCCAGTGGAAAGCCCCTGTTCTCAGCATGCATCCTTTAAAGCTCTTTACTAACTCATATCTCCTCCACATTCGCCACTTAAGTCTTTTACAGACTGGGAATTAACTCACACTTGATTTATTAATTGCATTTCGATAAGCCGTTTAGTAGTCTTTTGTTTCCATAGTCAGACTGATCAAAATAGCCACAAGTACAACAACCATGTAAAAATCCAGATTTTTCATTATATGGTGATCAACATTACACGGTCTATTAGCAATATTCATTTTATTTTTTATTTTTTTTCAAAAATAAAGGAGTTTGGAATCAGGAAACAAAAATTAGTACTGCAAAAGTCATGTAAGACAAAGACCTCCTCTTACTTTGACTCTTAAAAGAGAACTGAGCTACACTGAGGAGGTAAAAACAAGAGATGTTTTCTACTCAGTCTCAAGCAGTGAAATCTAATTTAGCATTTCAAGTTGGTAATAACAGAAATATATATATATATATATATATATATATATATATATATATATATATATATATAATTTTTTTTTGTTTAAAAAACGCTGCATCTCTTCAACTTGTCCTTGTTTTCTGCACTGATTACTTGAAACCATTCTCACCTTTAGTTGAGCAACAGGGTTAAAGAATGGCAGAGATTCTGTTTGGACTTTGTGACGTTACAGCACAGAGATTTGTTAGCATACTTTCTGCCAAGTTAGGACACAACTCCCGTAGTCAGCGTGATGATGAATTAATTCTTTGTTTTCTTTCCAGCTGTTTACAAGTGAAAATGTGTCCCTGTCTTTGTATTAAGTGGCTGATGGTGACTAATAGAAAATCATTTAAACATTTTTTTCTGCTGCTCTCCTTCTATAAGCTAATTATCTAGTATGTGCTAGGTCAGACTCATTCGATATATGAGTTACCGTATATACTCACACTTCATACTCAAGTCGGGTCTTGAAACCTGAAAAATCGATCATAAAATCAGACCCCGAATTACACGCCTGTTCAAAAATGCAATACTTCATTTTTATTTTTTTTTTATATCATTATGTCTCCTCCAATCTCACGTCAGTTTCTCAGATGCATCGAATTTTGTTGCAGCATTGCAGTTACAAATTTTTTTCGCTACTTCAATGATGTTTCATTTAAAACCAGCTTCATTTTTTTTTTCTGATCGAACGCTCCATCATAGATAAGGGATGCTCTTATGATAAAGGTGTATGAGGGTATGAGACACAAAAAACACAAAACAGTGCAAACGTCGCTTCGGAATAGTTTGGGTATTACCGTGTGGTCATGTAGGCACAATAGAGAGGGGGGGGGGGATTAGGAGCACACGCTGATACAGGGCATTGCTGCACCCAAAAAAAAGGCAGCATGCTCCATGGTTACTTTCTTAGGTGGGCGTTAGCATATCATAATCTCTTGGACCAATAGCGTGATTTTTCCACATTCAATTTATATGACAGACATTATAAAATACCAGAGATTATACGATAAAATCAAGTCCCAACTTATCCGCGAGTATATACGGTAACTAATAATTGAAATGTTTTATTTTATGGTGTAAGAGACTCAGACTGGATAAGATAAAGTGTTGGGGCACCTGTGTACTTTGTACTACCAGAAGAGATCCTATTCCATTGGGCCTTTGAGCAAGGCCCTAAACTTGAAAATTGCGCTGAACAATAGCTGACCCTGCGCTCAGGCCCCTAAAATGTCATGCGAAAAGACAATTTTCCACTTGGGGATTAACAAAGTATATCAAATCAAAAATCAAATTAATAAGCATTCCTATTAAATCAAATGACTACAGGAAACAGAAAATAAGATGACGTGGGGCCTCACAGGCCCAGAACTTATCACTCCTGGAGTAAGAGTCCTCTTCTTTCAGTTGAGGATTCCAACCTGAATGCCAAGGAAATGGAAGCTTTGTGATGTCTGAGGAAATCAAGTCGATGTTCTTCTGGTTGATTGCCCTCCATTTTGTGAGGGAAAGGGAACAAGGAGTTAGAGACAGCATCAACCTATGGTCATAAAGCAAATGTGACCCTTACTTGCACATATCCAACAACAGGTATCAGCAAGACGTTTTATATCCTGAGATCACTGTGAGCCAAAAAAGGACTGGAAGATGAAGACACGAGCTAAGAGTCAGAGTTGAGGACAGACAGGGGTTGTTAGTGAGATGGAAAGATTGTGCAACCAAAACTCAAAAAGGAAAGACAAAAAATGAGTGAAAAAAACCTAGCACAAGGGACTACTTGGATATGAAGCTAACTATCTCTTACAAGTAGAAAAAGAATTGACTATGTATCTAACTAGGAATAACGAATGCAATGAACACTACCATGCTTAGAGAGTCCCTGTCTGTAATGTCAGAACTGTGATCCTAACAGTCACATAACGTTACTTGGAGTGCCGCATAAACAATAAAGATAAGAAGTAAAAAAAAAAAAATTAAACTTTGCCAAAACTTGTTAAAATCAAAAACAGATTTGAAATGAATCATTCTGAACCTTAAAAAGCCAAACAAACTGCATATATAAAACGTGTTAATTATCACACCCATCACAATACTTGTGTATCCGTTCACTGTCCATCCACTGGTATCACAACGACTACACAATCTGCATATACTGAAATTCACGCAGTATGGTATCCGCATACATGTATCACTATTGCCATGCACCCCATTTATTTGCTTCCCTACTCTGACATGTGGTGACGACACTCTGTGACAGCTGCTCCTTAAGTTGAGTTACATCTACAGAGTCCACATTGAAATTTAGAATTTGCTCAGGCGTTGCATTTGATCAAATTGAAGTTGCTCAACATGCTAGCAGGTTAGAGTTAGTGATGATCTGTTATTTGTAAGACAAAAGTGAGTGGTTCTGTGGTGCCCAGTATTATTACTCTATATTGTCTGTATGAAGGAGTTACAGAATATGACACATTGTATGCCAAAAACATAAAAATAAATAGGTAAGCCTCTGAGAGTATGTTGAAGTCCATTGGGGTGATTTATTATCTTTTATCCATTTTTATAGCAATCAAAGGAGAGGTTGTCAGCTAAAGCATCATTGGGTACCCAAAGTGTCATCTTACACATCCATCCACCCATCTATTTTCTAACCCACCTAACCCAGTTCATGGTCATTTGGGCTGAAGCCTATTCTGGTAGTAACATGCACAGTTCTTGTAAATGTTGCATATATTATAGATCTCCATAGTAATTTAGTCTAGTCCTGCTTGGAAGTAGAAGAATAAAGGCCTAGACAAACAGATATGGAAATGGTTTGGACAAGTCTGAAGTAGACCCTGATGGGACAAGATGGCCTGAAGCAGTTAGGTGAGATTGAAGCAAATGACAATATTCTGAGTTGGACCAGAGCAAGGTAGAAATAATTGAATGTGACAACTTGTGTCATGCTAGACGCTGAAACACATGCTAGGAGACTATGATGAGCAAAACCAGTGCAGAAATTATTTGGCTGGACTGAAGCAAACAAGATTAGAATATATTTGTGAAAACACTCTTGACAAGTCAAAGTGGGTCAGGTGAACAAACAGGATTAACCAAGCTTAGACAGTACGAAACACCCTGAGGCTGAGTCTGTCCAATGGTACCAGGTGTGAAGGAAGTGAAGTGCTCTCAAACTAGCTGACTAAATCAGGCTTATGCTCGAGGAATGAATCTTAGTAGAATACGCTCACCAACCCAAAAAATGTGTCATTGCCTGTGTGAGGTGATATATCAGATACCAACAGAGGGTACCCAACATGATAAATCAAATACCAACAAAGGGTACCCAGTATGAATATCCATCCATCCATTATCCAACCCGCTATATCCTAACTACAGGGTCACGGGGGTCTGCTGGAGCCAATCCCAGCCAACACAGGTTGCAAGGCAGGAAACAAACCCTGGGCAGGGCGGCAGCCCACCGCAGCCCAGTATGAATATCATCCCTCAAACAGCTGGGTTGCATGCTATGGGAATCATAGAGTGATGAGGAGTAGTTGTGTGCCATGTAAGTTTTGGGTTTGTCCGTAAACAAGAGCATAGCGTACAGGATAGTGTACAGGGTCATCCAGCAGTTGTACACATCATTATCAATTAATAATCAGTGCCAGGGCTGTGGTCAATAGATGGTGCCCACAGATGGGGACTGTCACTCATTGTGGCAGCAAACAATTTGTACAGGTTTCCAAGATGACAACTGTTGTGTGCACTGGGCTTGGAGCTGTGTATGACTGGCACGAAGAACATTCTGAAGAATTTTTACGTTGAATGGCCCACAGAAACCCCAGATTTAACTCGCATAGAAAATCTGTGTTTAGTATTAGGAGCAATGAGTGAAATGCCATCTGATCAGTTTGCCCAAACTGCAGGATAGGTTCCTGGAAGAGTAGATAAAGACTGATGTGTCATATATCCACTCATGGAGAAGTTATGCACTAGTAGATAAGATTTATCCAGAAGTGACTCATTTTTTTTGTCCGGTGAGCTTATTAGATGTCTTATATAATGGAGGAAAATGGAGAGTTCAGTACTGACTGAATAACATTTAAATTATCAAAATCAGCAGCAAGTAGAATCAAGCCAAGAAGACTGTTGAAAGTTAAAAAGACTTCAACCGAATCAAACAGACTGCCCTTCCCATTAAACCAGTGCAGTGACTATAGAGTCTCCAACAACTGCAACTGTTGATTTCATTCCCGTTAGGCCTGGCGCCTACAAACCAAACTTTTGTCTTTCGAAAGAAGCCTCCCTAACCCAAAGGCCTTGTTTTTTAGTGTAAATAAATGAACAAACACTTCAAACAATAAGGTCAGGGCAAAGCTTATCGAGACATCAATAGTTTGTTAACGGAAACGAAAGGCCTTCTCCAAAGTCTGCGCTTTCTCCCTCTGCACCTTGCCATCCTTCCAATTATCTCTCCTTCTTCCTTCTCACCACTTTCTCTTCCTGCTTATTGCTGGTGAGGATGGTTGCCTGGCGACAGTAACTATGACCTCAGCAGTGGCACAGCTGTGTTGTGATGAGTGTGATAAACACCCCCCCCTCTCCCCCCCCTCCCCGCCTGACTCACTCACTGTACTCTGGCCGCCTTGTCCTGTGTCACCATGGCGATGGCTGGCGTCTCAAGCTCTTTCAAACTGTGCACCATTAAGCTGAGACCCCCTACCCGCCCCCTCCCTTTGTGCAGGTGCATAGAAAACAAAATGAGAAAATGTTCACAGGAAGGCACTCGTGTTCCCATCCCCTGGTCGCTGGGTTGATTTTTGTTTTTTTTGTTTTTTGTAGCTACCCTCCTACGGGGTGGAATAACATGGCCTTCTTTTTCAGCTTTTCAAATTCAATGATTTGGCTTCCTTTAACATCTAATGATGTCTCAGGCTTTCCATATTAAACCGAATTTCCTTTTTTGGACTCTGCTGCCTATCAGATTGGTTCAAAGTTTCACATACATATGAGCCAGGCCAGGCTGCTTCCTTACAATAAACAAATCAGACCTGAGAACTCTGCATTGCAAATGGTGTACTGACCCCTACGTGTGGGTCTGATTTAGAAAGAAAAGCCTAAATTGACCCACTGCAGAGTTAAGCACATACCAATGCTGGAGAATGGCTGCTATGCCTTCAAAATGCACTTTTGATTGCAGTCAGGTTTATAGATTGGCTTTGATGCCAACTGAGAGTGAGATTTCAGAAGAAAAACATGTATGTTAAATGGAGCCACACTTGCAGCTCCCAAGCTATTGGACGGGTTTGTCAAGTTCATATTGTATTTTTATATACTGTACATGTGGAGATAAGAAGCGGTATGGTGGCCTGCTGCACACACCTCCAGAAGAACGAAATTCAATCGAGCCTGGATGCTGTGTATGTGCGAGGGTGTGTGTGACAATCACCTGTATGGAGTTAATTCAAGCCTTATACCAGATGCTGGGACAGATGTTGGCCTCAGAGGACCCTCCTCTCAATCTAGAAGGGTGTGAAGATAATTATTAAGTTTAGTGGTTCATTAAGCCTTAATAGTCCAATTGGGATGAAGAGTTGACTCTGTCCTTCTGTTGCTGATTAGGGGACGGATGTAAATCTAGTGGCCAGAATTGGTTTGAGTTTATCTTACTTTTTAACAAACTGCAGTTTAGTGAGACCGCTGATAGTAAACCTCACAGAGGAGACTACCTGAAATAAAGAGGAAATGTAAGATGAGCAGAGATTCGAAATTAGAAAACCAGTCCTATCTTTCAACTAAGCCAAATCGTTAAACGAGAATGGTAGAGGGGAAAATCAAAGCAAAAGTCGAGAGACGGGAAATCTAAATGACAAAACTAGTGTGCACATGAAGATACTCTTTTTATTATTTGAGAATTTTCAAACTAAGATAAGAAATGAAACTCATCACATTAATGATGTCTGGCACCATGACCACCAAGGCTACGGACTTGGCAACGGGGTCTCACAAAATTGCAGCGCAGATGAAAATCAGGATGCTGTCTAAAAAAAAAGACTATTAGAAATTAACATTATAGAAAGAATAGAACTGTGTGACCCCAAAAAAATCTATAACAGCTTATGCAACACAACAAAATGGCTCAGAAGAACTTATAAAAAGAAACAAAGACTACCAGTCATGACAGGCTAGGATGATCCCACTACATACTTGATATAAAAGCCCCTCTTCAGTCACATTAGGGTGCTTTAATGCTCACTGAAGCAACAGGATGCTTATGAAGATGTTCATATTTGGTGTCTCTGGACTCTTCTATTGAGCTTTACCAAAGAATATTTAGGCCATTATCCCTTTTTCAAGCTTTATATTTTAATTCCTGGGGAGATGACCTGAACATCTTAGCAGGAATTTAGCACAGTTGCTGGGGCTTCTGTGTTTACTGCACACCCATTTCTTGCCAGTTCTCTACCACAAAGTGGGTTTCTTTTCAACTCATAAATGTCCTTCTGGCTGGTAACGTAGCAATTTATACAATCTCCTGTGGAAGTCTGATGCCATGTCCGTTTACTGTTAATTCAGTTTACTTTGATTTAAAAGACATTAAAACTATTGAAATCAATCTCTATGGAATATTTCATGCATATAGAGAGGCAGAATATTGACCAAATATAAAATTCAACAGCAGTTGGTTGGATGAAAATGCAGAAAAAAGCTTAGAGTCTTGTAATTCCATGAGCCATGCGGAAAGAGGACAAAGGGTGTACACAATTTTAACTTTTATCTGTGTTACTGACTGATATCTCTGGTGGAGTGGAGGCAGGACAAACACATGCTGAAGGAAGAAGAAAACCTCAAAAAGGGTTGGATGATAAAAATTAGCCTGCTTTTATTTATTAACCCTTTCATCCCTGGATTTTCTGTTTTTATGGGAAAAATTCTTTTGTGAGATATTCTACCTTTGGGGTGTCTAGGAAGCTCAAAACTGAAAAAACAAAAAAAAAAAAAGATCACTATTATTATATAATAGCTGCCAAATACTTCAATCTTCTTGAGGAAATAAAATCGAAAGTGGAGCTACTTACTGGGGCGGCACGGTGGCGCAGTGGGTAGCGCTGCTGCCTCGCATTTGGGAGATCTGGGGACCTGGGTTCGCTTCCCGGGTCCTCCCTGCGTGGAGTTTGCATGTTCTCCCCGTGTCTGCGTGGGTTTCCTCCGGGCGCTCCGGTTTCCTCCCACAGTCCAAAGGCAAGCAGGTTAGGTGGATTGACGATTCTAAATTGGCCCTAGTGTGTGCTTGGTGTATGGGTGTGTTTGTGTGTGTCCTGCGGTGGGTTGGCACCCTGCCCGGGATTGGTTCCTGCCTTGTGCCCTGTGTTGGCTGGGATTGGCTCCAGCAGACCCCCGTGACCCTGTGTTCGGATTCAGCGGGTTGGAAAATGGATGGATGGATGGAGCTACTTACTATGTGGTGCGCACAGTCCGGAAGCATCCATTTTCACTTCCATGTTTTGTGGACTGTATCCCAGTCTGCACTAATAGTAGCACACCCCATTCCAATGGCTGCAAGCATACCTGTGCTTTACAAAAACTGCTGCATATATATGTACCAGTAATAGGATGTCAGGGCCAAGAGGGTTAAGTAGTAGATTGGCATTGCTGGCCACCTGTCTTAAGACAATGTCGGAGCCTGCAATCCACTGCGATTGACTGCACTAATTGGATATTGATGGGCTAAGATTCCCTATTCTTTGTTCCCTTTTAAGTCAGCAAGAATAATGTAAAACTAAGGTAGGCTGAGACCCCATGATTAAACTGGATTAAACGAGTTTGGTAACAGCACCTCAAGTAAGCACAGATTATTTTTAATTCACGTGGTTTCCTTTCCACCAGGGTTATACCCACACTGTTAGGCTCTTGACAACACAGCATAGCACACTGAGTATGTGGTATCACCAGTGATGAATGTAACCCCACCAAGAGACTACAGGATCAGCAGACCAGGTAGGGTCTGGGCAGAACGGGTATTATGGCATGAAAGCAAAAAAACACATGCACAACTATTTCACTTTGGCAATGGATGTGCCGATCTCAATGAGCATGAAGATGCCCACTTTTGTATTTTGTCACCCAATCTGCTTTTGTACTTTTGTACCACAAGTGGCAGTTTAAAGTTTTGCCAAAGTCAACAGGGACGGCTCAATGGCAGGGCAAATTTGATACCTAATCACCCCTACAGTATAGGTGTTTACTTACACAAATCACAATATACAGTTGAAATGAGTGACCCCTGATAATATGGGGTCTTCAAACTCCTCTAGAACTATTACTGTTCATTAATTAATGGTCCCAGTTTATTTTATCTATGACCACCATTCAGCTTCACCTTATGTTAATGCTTGAATGAATGACCCTGTTAATATTTGTTCTCATGAACCAATTCAAAGGAACGATGAAGAAGTTCAGGGAAACAAATCTTAAAAAACAAGTCAATTAAAATGAATGGAAAAGGAGTTAATTAGCAGCAATTAAGGAAAGGGTTCAAATGAAAACCTGCAACCACTGTGGCCCTCCAGGACCAGAGTTGGAGACCACTGCACTATAGTTTTACATTAGGGTTAGTGGTTAGTGTGGTTAGTATAAAATATATCCACAGTGTTCAAGGCATAAACCTCACAGCTAATGTAACAAGTTCACTTCAACATGTACCTAACTAACAGTTTAACTATTGTAATTTTCTCTTTTTCCCAAACTACACACATACAGTATATTGCAAAAAAGGCATAATCAATAACATAAAGTTACACATAAACAATTGTCATTCTGCCCTCCACCATCACTATTTGATGTTTGCTTTTCTATCCATGAGTATAAAACATATATCTTAAAACTACACTGATGTTGTGGCGCTGTGGTTCTGTAAATCACTTCTTCTCCCTACTGATGCCATGGGAGATCACAGCTCTATACACTGGACAGCTCCTCCTAAACACAGTTTGTTTCTGTTTTGTTCTTGTGAAGGATGAGGAAGCCTCTGCTCATTATCCTTTAGTTCTTCTGTCCTGTGTTTGTTGCCCTGTTCTATGGTTTACAATCGTGGCCAGGTGAGATGGCCGCAGGATGCCCTCTAGCACTAGTGGAAGGGCTCCAATTTTCCAATATCAGTCCTACTTCTCAGACTGAGGTGTGTGGTGATACATTTGGTAAATGCCTGCTGATCATATATTGGAGTTTAGACTCCCTTTGGAGAGATTTTATTTTCTGACTGCTACTGCTATGACCCTTTAGCACTCATTGACAACCTTTAACTCTTTCCTGCTGCCCATGTGTTATCCATCCACTGAGGACACAGCTTCACTATTTGCTGATATTTGGGGATGGAATCACCATCTGACTTTCTGCTTATCCACTCCAGGCTTGGTCAAAGGCCTTTCTATGCTTCTGCTCGAGTGTCCAGGTAGGGACATTAAGTAATCAGCCTCCGAGGAGTAACATATTTTCATTTTCATTCATCTTCTGCACATACATTGGATGAGTCTGTTAGCGCTTAGTCCAGGGAAGGCTTGCAGAAAAGTGTCAGGGTCTTTATGTGTCCATTACCGCTAGGGGGCCTGCCTCCTGTCAGCCTCTATTCCTCAGGCTGAGCATGTCTTCTGAAGAGCTTGTGCTGCATATCTTCAAATGCCAAATCCCCTCACAACTTTCTGAGTGCTTTAGCGCAAGCCCAAGTGTGCTTTTCTAGTCTTTTCTCTGCTTCGGCCCGAGTCACTTTAGCTGCAATAGAAAGAGCGATAAACACAAACCAACGTACATCCACAAAGCAGCAGAGGCAGGAGCCACTCATGGGGCAGCCAAAGGCAAATGAAAAGCCATCAGTGGGTACCACAAAAAGTCAAGTGGCTTTTATATATATATAAAAAAAAAGTATTTTTGGGAAAAAAAATTCCTACATTCTGAAAAAAAATCTGAAAGAAAAAGGAGATGTATTGCTTTTAATGTTTTCAGAAAGAGGATGTTTTAACATTCATGTAAATACTGTATTTGCTTTTCTAGCTATTTCTTGAAAAAAGAGGTTTTGTTTTGTAAAATATTTTTTTTTTGTTAAAAATGTTGTAGAGTTAAATTATGCAACAAAAATATAGCACTGGATACAATTTTGGAGAAGAGTTAAAGAATAAAAAAAACAAAAAAACAAAAACTAATATTGGAGCTGGGCTGTAGGTTCTGCAGTTAAGGCAATACAGGACATTTGGTTGTCATGACAACGCTGGGCCCATTTTCTGTTATTGCTCCCTCCTGTTGTGTTACAGCTTAAAAATACGCTGGTGCCAAGTGGATGCTGGGAAGAAAAAAAAAATCAGCCAATCTTAATTTTTAAATTTGCCAAACATTCATTACCCACAATGCAAAGCATATCCCTCCTGCTCAGGAGTCCAAAGCACACCCAGTTGCCCCCCTACACAGACATCATGTTTCTTTATGTCTGAGAACATTTAGGATTTAATAAGAATAGAATAAAACTCAAGTTTATGACTTTTCTGATTTTATGTCAAGTCAAAGTCAAAGCTCCCCTCGTGCACCACACTTCCAGCATTCAATCATGTCCTGTTGGGGACAAACACTTTCACCAACACCATGGCCCCTGCCCCTCCTGTTTCTCAGGAGCTGGAGGAAATCCTGCATTATTAGTTGTGTATTTCTTTTTTTCTATATTTAAAATATAGCCAATGATGTTCTGTACTGCATTACTGCGGTTCAGGGGGTACAGAGTCCCGCTGACCTGCTGCCGTGCGCTGGTGTGAAATCTGTTCTACCTAGTATTGTTACATGAGTTCTGTGAGCACTACACTGTCCAGGGTGGTAAACATTGTTACATTTTTGTGATGAAATAACCCTATTGGCTTTACCTTTAAATAATAATGATAATAATGATAATAATAATAATAATAATAAAAGTTTCATAAATATGCAACACAGTGTGTTTGACTATTTTCTGTGCTTTTTACATAAAAATTATACTCTGGGATAGAAAAGCAGAAACAGCTGTGGACTCATTCACATCGTTCTTTCTTCAGACACTTTTCGCTTTTGCTCATAAAATGTTCAGTGAATGATTGACATAGAAGAGATTTAATATTGGATAATGAAAGTAATAAAAAATAATCAGCAAGGACAGAAGGAACAAAGGAAAAGAGATTCATATTTCACTTCACTGTGGATTCCATGCCTACTCACTCATTTCTCCTTTGGGTTTTCCATCACATGCTGACAATGCACACTCCCTGAATCTGCGGTGTGTTACTGGAGCAACAAGGAGACGTGTGGAACTGCTGGTAACCCTGGTGTTTTACCACCGCAGTGGGTGTGGCCAAACAAACTGATCACCTGTGGGGCGGGGTGTTCTAGTGTTGCCGTGGCAATAGGTATGGTGTTACAAGTCTGTCAGTTGTAGCACACAGGGCTTTTACTTAACATTAACTGTGAGGGTGACACAGTAGCTGTCACTGCAATCTTTTAGCTCCAGGGCTCTAAGCTCAAATCCCAGACCTGGGCACTATTTGTGTGGAGTCTGCACATTCCCAGGTGTCTGCATATGTTTCTTCCAGGTACTCTGGTTTTCTTCTTATATTTCTAAGACATGCTGATCAGGTGAGTTGAACGCTAGAATTTGGTTCTAAGTGCGTGAATAAGTGGCGTTTCTGCTTTTAGGGCCAGTGGGGCGCAGCCCCACCAGATGTTGTGCAAAATAATAGCAGGCTTCTCTCACAAAAGCATTTATGTCTCCATAAGCAATATTTCTTCCAAGTTTCTAACTTATGTTCAATGTAATTTCTTATTTAGAAAAATATTCCTTTTTGTAATATGTGAAAATGTCTTCATGCGGGGTGCTGGAATACAGTGAATTCAAAAAAATTTTCAGACCCTTTCACTTTCTGCACACTTTACTGTGTTGTAGATTTAATTTTAAATGGTTTAATTTACCATTTTTGCCATTTAATCTACATTAAATAATCCATAAAAAAATTGAGATCTTTAATTCATAAACATACTTTGATGCTTAATTCTGTAATTGTAGAAGCCCACTTGGCAGCAATTATAGCTATGAGTCTTCTTGGGTGTGTCTCTATAAGATTTGCACACCTTCATTTGGGAAGTTCATCCCTTTATTTGAGGCAGTTTGTCGCAAGCTCTGATAAATTGGGTGGAATGCCTCTGTAAGCTGCCATCTTTCGGTCCCTCCACATATGTTCTATGGGGTTTAAGTCTGGACTTTGGCTGGACTACTCAAGGACAGTGAGAGACTTGTCTCAGACCCTTTCCAGCATTGTCTAGGCTGTATGATTGCATCACTCTGAAACTGAAATTCTGAGGTGGTGTGCACTCTGGGACAGGTTTTCTTCAAGGACTTATCTGTATTTTGTTGCATTCATCTTTCTCTCAATTCTGATCAATCTCCTTGTCCCTGCCACTGAGAAGAAACCCCATATCATGATGCTTCCAACACCATGCTTCATTGCAGTGATGGTATGAGCCAGGTGATGAGCAGTACCTTGTGTTCACCAGACATAGTGCTTGGGGTTGTGCCCAAAGTTTCAGGATTTGTCTCATCAGACTAGAGAATCTTTATCCTAATGCCCTCGGAATCCTTTAAATGTTGTTATTTGCCTTTAACTTAAAAAAGGCTACCATAAATGCCTGGTTGATGGAGCACTGATGGAATGGTTGTCCTTCTGACAGGTTCTCCCATCTCAACAGAGGAATTCTGAAGCTCTGTTAGAGTAACCATTGGGTTCTTGGTCATGTCCTTCACTGAGGAGCTTCTTACCCCGTTAATCAGTTTGGCTAGATGGCCAACTCTAGGAAGAGTTCTGCTAGTTCCAAACTTCTTTCTTTTCACATTTATTGAGGACATTGTGCCCCTGGGAACTCTTAAAACTTTAGAAATGTTTTTATACCCTTGCACTGATCTATGCTTCACCACAATTTGATCACAGTGGTGTACAAAGAGACCCTAGGACTTCATAGCTTGGTTTTGGTTCTGACATGCAGTGTGAATTGTGGGACCATTTACTGTATACAGTACACAGGCCTTTCAGAATGATGTCCAATCAATTCAGTTTGCCACAGGTGGCCTCCAATCAAGTTCAAGACCCACCTCAAGGAGAATTAAAACAAACAGGTTGCACCTGAGCCACAATTTGTATGGAGGGGATTAGGTGTGTGTGTAATTCAGGGTGGACGTCCATGTTGGTCAGTTGCAGTGGACAGGGTTCCATTTCCATTCTCAAGGCAAACCAAATCAGACAGTCATGGGGTGTCTGGCTCTTGAGATTTTAGCTTACCTTAGCTCAATTTGCTCCCTAAAGGCTCAAGATAGATAAAGAGAGCAGCTAGTGCTTCTGACTCATTGCTGAAAATCCTGAACTCAGATCTGAGCTCCACTGCTGTCTGGGTGAAGCTGGAACATTTTCACATGACTGGCAACTACAGTTGAGTGGAATGGTTGAATGTGCCCTGTGATGGCCTTGCAAAGTTAATTAGAATTTGGTCCTGCTTAGTGCCTGCTATTGTTGGGATAGACTGGTACTCCCTTATGACTTTGATATGGAATAAAATAATAATAATAATACATTTTATTTATATAGCACCTTTCCCATGCTCAAGGAGCTTAAATGGACAATGGATGGCATGGCAAGCTGTTTTTAATACCTTTATCATGTAATCACTGAAGTTTTTCTTTTCTGCTTCATCCTATGGTACAGCGGCACAGTAGTTAATGTGGCCCCGTCATGGGGCCTGGGGTCTGAATAAGACTGATGGTCCCTGACTGTGATTTTGCACATTCTCCTCATGTCAACTGAGGTACTTTATATTAGATTAGATAGATAACCTTTATTAATCCCAAAGGAAAATTTAGAAGAAACATTAAAAAGTAAGATACAGACTCATATGACAAATAATACAATCAATCAAGAATCAATCAATCAAAATTGATCATGTATATTGTGCAAAAAATGAACTTAAAGAGAATCAACATTTAGTCTGGGTGTTCAGAAGGAAGCACTAAATTGCAAGATAGCAGTGGACAGAAAAGACCCTCAGAGGTGCTTCTTAGCACATGGTGGTGAAATGAGCCTGTGGCTAAAAGTGCTCCAAGAGAGCTCCTCCTGGAGAAGATGGAGGGGATTTTTCATGATGGCATCCAAGTTTGCCACCATCCACTTTTCCACAACAGCTATCAGTGTGTCCAGAGTTAGCCCTGTGATGGAGCAGGCTTTCCTGATTAGTTTGTTCAGGCATTGTTCTTCTTTTGAACTCAGGTTGCTTCCCCAGGTGACTGCAGCATAGAACACCACACTGGCTACTATGGACTGGCAGAACATTTCCAGCAGCTTGCTGCACACCATCCAAAGACCGGAATCTCCTTAGCAAGTACAGTCTGCTTTGGTCATTCATGTACAGAGCAACTGTGCTGTCAGGACAGTCCAGTTTGTTCTTTATGTGAACCCCCAGGTACCTGTAGCTCTGCACCACTTCCATGTTCTCCCCCTGAATGGTGACTGCTCTTAGAGGTTTCATGGAAGTCCCCCGCCAGCATTTTTGCTTTTCTAATTGTCCCTGCACCACAAGACAAAGTCCTCCACGACCTTCCTCTAGTCTGACTCATCTCCTTTATTAATGCGGCCTATGATGGAGGAGTCACCTGAAAATGTCTGTAGGTGTCAAGCGCTGGGAACAGGAAGGGAAACAGGACAGTTTACTGATGTACTCCAATATTACACACCCCCATTTCTGGCACACAGTCCTTCAGCCTCACAAACTGATGTCTGTTGGTCAGGGTAGTCCATGATCCAGGAGACTGTGGGAGCATCAACATGCAAAGCCTTGAGTTTTTTCCCCAGTTAATGAGGCATTGGAAAAATCAAAGAATATTAACCTGACTGTGGTGTTGGCTTTGTTCAGGTGGGAGTAGGCTTTGTGGAACATGCGGATTAGAGCATCCTCCACATCTATATGTGTCTGATAGACAAACTGCAGAGGATCCAAATGTTCTGAAACCAGGGGTTGGAGCTGTTTCAGGACCAGCCTCTCAAAGGTCTTCATGATGTACAGCATGAAGTAAGAGCAACTGGTCTGAAGTCCTAGAGATATTGCTGCCCATATCCCAAGCACATGCATGTTGGGCCACTTAACCAGCGTACTAGGTGTGTTGTTGAGAGTGCCATGATATGAAACAAAGTTTTAGAAGTTCCTCTGCCATAACTAAAGGTGACTTGATAAGACTATTGGGTCCAAGTTGGCTTCTAAATGGGTTTTGTTTCCTAAAGATCCAAGTCACATATCTGTATAGGCTGATGTGATTTTTGAAGTTACTTCACCTTTCCATTTTACAGGCTCAGTGTCATACTTGTGAATAAAGTGTCTGTTTTGAAGCATTTACTTAGCCCACCTTTCCAGCCATCAATCTTTATATAGCACCCTTCACAAAAAAGAACAAATTTCAAAGTAACAGGATTAAACATAATGGTGGTAGGCAATCATAGGACTAGGCATAAGGTGGCACACCACTGCAGTACCCACTCAGATGGACCCACTGGGACAGATTAAAATTATTAATGAACCCAACCTGAACATCTTTAGGATCCCATAAACCCACATGGACACAAGGGATGAATAAGTAGCCATTGTCAGTGAGTTACCACATCACCCTCTAAGTTCAGTTTTATTTCAAGAGACCCGTTTGTCTAAGACTGGTCACAAGTGGAATTACATCAGAACATAAGATGTTTGATCGATGATAGGAGACCATTCAGTCCAACAAGCTTGTTTGTATGGCTAATAGGTAAGCTGTTCCAATATCTCATCCAGAAATGTCTTAAAGGTTTTCAAAGTTTCTGCTTCAACTACATGACTTGGGAGTTTGTTCCAGACTCCCATAAGTCTTTGTGCAAAGAAGAGCTTCCGGTAAGTCTTCATTTAGTGAGCCTCCTAATGTCTCCTGCCATTGACTCCTAAAGAGTTAATTTGATGCCTTCAAGATGCCAGTGCCAAGCTGACTGAAACCTCAGGGCACTGAAGTCAATGTTCAGCCTGCTTTTATGAATATCTATGTATATTTAAACTGCTTTCCTCCTAAGTCTGTATGTGGCTAAGGTACGGAGTTCTCAGCCTTGCATGCTTGCTTTGGAATGACACTATTGTTACTTTCTTTTTGATAACTGTCGGTTAATTGGAGTCATTGTCAGCAGTTACTTAAACCTTTCAAAATATGCTGTAATTTTAATCCTGCCTGATAAATACACAGCAAGCATCCTGCGGCACGGATATTCCAATACAGAGCAGTTCCAATTCTCTTACTCTCTCACCTCTTCCTCCTTTTCCACGTTACGTGCTGAGTGATCTCAGGAGGTTGCTATGATACCCCGATTCGTCATGCCACTTCAGATCTTCAAGTCGGTAACCTGTACCGGAGCAACTCTCTGTCTCTTTGCAATCCCCTTGGACTGATTGAGCATTAGAGAAGGATGGAAGCGTGACGGAGTACAGAAAACTTTGTGCACTTGATGTCTCGCGCGATTAACTCCTAAAAGGCCTCCAACGACTCACATCAGACTCACAAATACCAGAAGCATTAGCCTGGATCGACTGGGCCTTTCGATAACATTGCAGTCTTCCCAAGAAGATACAAGCGTGGTGCTTTTTTTTCTTTTCTTTATTTTTTTTATTTCTTCCAATTTTATAAGAGATAAAAAGAGCTCAGCGGTTCTGTTTGCCTTTTGGTGTCTCCTGAAACAGGAAGGTGCTAGTTTACAAATAATATAGTGCCTATAAAAAGTATTCAACCCCCTGGACATTTTCACAATTTATTGTTATACAACATTGAATCACAGTGGATTTAATTTGGGTTTATTTGCACTGATCCGTAGAAAAAGATCTTTGTAAAGTGGTCTAAATTAATTACAAATGTAAGCCACAAAATAATTGATCTCAGAAGGATTAACACAGTATAGCAATTACCAAATATTCTCCCCCTTTAATATTACATACCTAAGTCAACACTGGTGCAGCCAGTCGGTTTTAGAAGTCACATCATTAATGCAATGGAGATTATTTGTCTGGGATTTCAGTTGGTTGGTGCCTAAACACGCCTTGTCTGAAATGTTCAGCTTGTGGTCAGTCAGTATCATGGCTTAACCTACTCAATGAAGACAACAGAACACTCCAGTCAACTTTATGAAAAGGTGAATGAAAAACATAAGTCAGGGGATGGAGACAAAAAAATATCCAAGTCCATGAATATCCCTTGGAGTCCAGTTAAGTCGGTCACGGAGAAATGCAAAGAGTATGACAGAGCTGTAAATCTGTAGAGTAGACCATCCACAAAAACTAATTGTGCAAGATGACTACAAAGAAGAGGGAGGCCACCAAGAGACCTATGAGAACTTGAATAAGAGTTATAAGACTATGCGGACAACAACTGTTGCTTCACCAGTCGCAGCTTTATTGGAGAGTGGCAAAGAGAATGACACCATTAGGAAAGAATACACATGACAGCTACAGTTTGGCAGGAGTAACATGGGAGACTGAAGACATTTGAAGGAAGGCTTCATGGTTTGATGAGACCAAAATTGAGCTTTTTGGCCAACAGACTAAACGCCATGTTTCAACTCTGCACATTACTAAAAACACACCATTCCCACTGTAAAGCATGGTGGTGGCAGCATTGTACTGTGAGGATGCTTCTCTATGGCAGGAGTGCGAGGGTAAAATGAATGCTCCAAAATACAGGGACATCCCCAAAGAAAACCTGACCCATTCTCAATGAAATCTGCACTTTGGGAAAAGATTTGTTTTCCAACAAGACAATGACCCCAAGCATAAAGCCAAAGCTACACAGGAATGGCTTAGAAACAACAGAGTCCATACCTCAATCCAACTGGTCATTTGTGACTGGACAGGGCTGTTCACTCACAATCTCCATTCAACCTGACATAGCCTGAGCAGATTATCAAAGAAGAATGGAGAAACATGTCAGTGTGCAGATGTGCAACGCTCACAGAGACCTAACCATACTGACTCAAGTTTATCATGGCTGCCAAAGGTGCAACTACTTAAGTACTGACTTGAAAGGGTGGAATACGAGGGACGTTAAAAAAGTTTACGCACTTTTATATTTTCGTTGGAAAAGGAAAAGTCGGGAGGAGCAGTAATTAGGCATTAAAGAGTTGGCACGATGCTTGAAAAATTGCAACACAAATGAAGGTGACTATGTAGAAAAGTGATGTAATTTGTTATTGAAATTCTTAATAAACAGAGTTAAAAAGTGCAGAAACTTTTGAACATCTCTCTTACTTACGTGTATTTAACTTGTTATTTTCCGTTTCATATTTGTAATTCATTTAGACGACTTTACAGAGAACGATTTTTAACTTCATATTAAAAAAATGAAGAAGCCAAATTAAATATGCTGTTATTCAATACTGTAAAACAATAAAATGTGAACACTTCCAAGTGGAGTGGATACTTTCTCTATGTATTGTATTACATGTAAATTTGCTTTCTACAGTTGGGTAGGCCTGATGCTTAGTGCCAGTCCCACACCTGGTTCTGCACCAGGAAATTCACCTTCAGCCCACCTCCATTTTATGAAGAATGATCCTGTGTCATAGCCTGACTGGTAGTCTGCACTGTCTTTGTAAAGTGCTCCCTTGAAACAGTCCAACCTCTCCTATAAATACATAACATGCCAATGTTACTACGACTACTAACCAAGCTAGAAAGAGCCATCCAGTACCAAAAAGCAGAATCTGCCCCTGCTTTTCTAACCCTGTCCATGACAGGTACCACCTCAAAAGAGCCACCAAGTTGTCAGCTTAACTGTTTGTCCAACAGGGGACTACAGGCCCAAGATTACACCACCTTGAAAACAGAAACCCACCAAAGAGTCCAGTCTCTTCTCTGTCTCTCTGTACACCAGGACTGTCAGGCTGAAGAGATGCCATATTAAAAATTGGTACCCAGCTGCATGTGCCCCTGCCCATTTAATAGGTCTGCCCACCTCTGAGGTGATGATGCAAGTTAGAAAGCCAGTGTCAGAGAGTCAGGTACCTTCTTTGTGCACACATTAAGTCTGTCTAATTGATGCCAATTTATAAAGAGATACCCAATGCCAGACAACTTACTCTGCCAGTTCCTATACAAAAGCACCTGGGCTAACACCAGTTCAGTAAAGGGCCCTGCCTCAGCTGAATTTCTCCATGTTATTCCAATAGGGCTTTCCAGCTCTGACAGTATGCCAATTTAGAAAGAGACTCTGGCACAAAAAAAATCACATTTCTGGCTATACAACAGTGCTGTCCAGCCCAGAGATGATGCCAAGATAGAAAGAGCCATTTTTTTTTAAAACAGCTGAGTCCGTGTCCTGTCCACCGTGGATATGATGCCAAATTAGAGAGAATCATTCATTGTAAATCAGCAATCAGTGCCAATCTATTCAATACGGTGGTCCAAATCTGAGATAAAGCCAATTTGGAAATACGCACTCGTTCGCAAAGAAGGCAATGATTTTCCTATCCATAGAGCTCTCCACCTTTGATGCAATCCCAAATTTAGACAGCTGGGGGTGTCCCTGCCAGTCCTACATGACTGTACATCCAGAAAGACTCGCCAAAGAAATGACTCCGTGTGTACCAACAGGCCTGTCCAGCCCATATCATGAAGAGCTGTCCATGACTAACCAGCCAAACACAACATCATTACTGTTTGAACAATCAGGTGTCCATCAGACCAAATGCCAGGTTGAGAAGAGTCAACCGATGGGATAATCATTCCAAAAAAAAATCGACTTTATTAGACCCAGTATGGCTGGGAGGTTTACAGAAAGATGACTGGAGCAAAAGTCTCAAAGGACTAATGCCATTTCTCGGTGTGTCTGTCAGTCCAACAGAGGACTCCTCACCCCTTACGTGATGCCAGCTTGGAACAAGATGGAGACTAACAGAGAGTACTAATTCAAGAAAGCAAATAGAGATCCGCAAAAGACAAGTCAGCTCAGCTGGCAAGTGGTAATGAAGCAAATTACATTTTGTGTGTGCCTGTTCCTAATTTTGGAAGATGTTGAGTTTGATTTTCATAATGGCCTTTCCATTAAAATTATATGCAATGTGTATAATACAGTTAAAATATTTTTGCCTCTTTTTTGATTCCATTCTGTTTTCCACAAGCACTGCCATTTTGTGAAGTGCTTGGTACTGCGTTGCTAAAAAAATAATCACTGGAAGTGGGATGACACAATATAAAGGTCAGTGCCCTGTTCTACCTGAGTTTACTGAGAAAACAAAAAGGTTCGTCAAAAGATTTTTGAGTTAGTGATTTCCTGGCATGGGCGGCACAGTGGCACAGTGGGTAGCATTGCTGCGTCGCAGTTAGGAGACCCGGGTTTGCTTCCTGGGTCGTCCCTTTGTGGAGTTTGCATGTTCTCTCCGTGTCCGCGTGGGCGCTTCAGTTTCCTCCCACAGTCCAAAGACATGCAGGTTAGGTGGAATGGCGATTCTAAATTGGCCCTGGTGTGTGGGTGTATTTGTGTGTGTCCTGCGGTGGGTTGGCACCCTGCCCGGGATTGGTTCCTACCTTGTGCCTTGTGTTGGCTGGGATTGGCTCCAGCAGACCTCCGTGACCCTGTGTTTGGATTCAGTGGGTTGGAAAATGGAAGGATGGATGGATGATTTCCTGGCAAGTAAACTTAGGCCCCATTCACACCACTGTGTTTTCATTTAAAATGCATACATACACTACCGGTCAAAAGTTTTAGAACACCTCAGCTTTTCATTCAAATTTAATCAGCTGAAATGCAACGAATGACCTGAAATGGTGAAAAGGTAAGCAGTAAACAACATCTTAAACTTTAGGCTAACAGTCTCAGTTTCTACTGTGAAGATGAGACTTTGTCCAGTCTGCAGTAGTCCACAGCTCGTATTTCAAGGCCCGATTTTGTCCTTTATGGAATGGCTTTCTTACTGCCACTTGCCCTGTCAAACCTGCTGCACAAAGTCTCCTCTTCACAGTAGAAACTCAGACTTGCTTTTTTCAACCACTGTTAAACTATACTTGAAGCTGTTGTGCTGTGAGGCACCTGTCACACAAGCTGGTGACCCTCAGGAACTTGTCTTCTGATTGGGTTGTGACTTTGAGACTGCCAGATCTCTTCCTGTCAGGCCAGTGGCATTACCCTTTAGGTGAAAAACTTCAGAGCCCCATAAAAATCAGACTGTAAATAACTCAATTGGCAGCCTTTTGCTAAAGTTTATTACTTAAACCTAATCTGTTCAGTAAGGAGGAGCACTTTCTGCAGCAAAATTAATAACAAGGTGCTTAATGAAATGAAGGGTGTAAAATGCAGCCAAGCTCATGATATTACAGGACATAGTCATGATAGCACAATGCAGTACACTGAAGACATGGACGCAAGCATTTATTTATTTTCTTTACTAAGTTCATTCTACAAATGCTGTCTGGTACAAGATGCACTCCGATTGCTGTGGACTGCGTATAATTAATCCTATTTTTAACTGTTGCTTTAACATTTACAGTGTCAAGATGACCATCCTCAGTTCTGAAGAATGTTATTTTCCACGGGGGCAATTTTTCTATGCTCTGAATGTGCTATCAGAGTCCTGCACATGCTAGTAGTCTTAAAAAATCACATAAAATACACAGGAATTTGATTTTCACGGGGCTTAGAATATTTTACTGCACAGTCCCTTCAAGGATTTTCCACCTGATATGCAAATAAATGCCCAGTGTAGGCAAATATCTGCATCATATGCGCTATCACCTGTTTTAGTGTGGACGGTGATGCTTTTACAAATCTTTATATATATTTGTGAATTTCCCCTTGGGATTAATAAAGTATCTATCTATCTATCTATCTATCTATCTATCTATCTATCTATCTATCTATCTATCTATCTATCTATCTATCTATCTATCTATCTATCTATCTATCTATCGTGGCTGTCTGTTTGTCTGTCCAAGATTTTAAATCACCTGTAGCTCGCAAAAACCTGATATTTGGTATACACATATACTACTTGACGTCTACTATCTGCTTTCAGGGTGATGATTGACCTCCAAAGTTATTCCTCTTTTTATTTTTATTTAATTTTATTGTAGAATCAACACTCGGCAGCAGCCAGTAGGGCAGCCGTGTGGTGCATGCGTATGGGCGCCATTCTCATCCCTACCACCTTCGCCGTCACTTCCCCTACCTCTTCATATCTTAAATCATTCTTGAGGCAGATTGAAGACTTAAAGTGCCAGCTTAAGTGAATAATTAAAGAAAACGTATTAAGTAACTGCAATACAAACACTGACTTAATCAGTTTTAACGCGAAAAGATGCTGGCGAAAGAAGAGAAGAAGCGGGCCGCTAGGGTGGAGAAAAGAAGAGCTCCTCAGGAATCAGCAAACACATCAACCTCTGAGCAAACAAATGCTAAACGTACAGAGAAAGAGGATGAAAACTAGGAATGCTCAAGTCAAGTGGATTCACTGCACGTTATCGTGTAGTGTGCCGTTACTGGTGAAGGGATAATGCTAGTGTGGACAAAAATCATTTTCATTTAAAAGCCCCGTTTAAAAATGAAAACATAGTGGTGGGGTCATAGCTTTAGGGCAAAATCTTTCTACTTTGATTTAGTTGTGGTAATTATACTTCAAAGACGAATCATATTCTATTCTATTCTATTCTGTTTTCATGATATTCTATTCTATCATCATCTAATTCTTCCACGTGAAGCCTGAAAGCCATGAGAATTGATTGAGATAATTTATGTTATTTAAAATGCCTAGTGGGGACTGGGTGGTCTCTGGGCCTTGGAACTTCTGCAGGTTTTGTTTTTTTTTCCGGCCCATCTGGAGGATTTTTTTTTTTTTTTTTTTTTGTTCTCCCAGCCATCTGACCATTCTTTATTTTGTTATTTAGTTTTGCCTAATTTTATTTTTGTTTCTTATAAACTTTTCTTTCTTCATCTTGTAAAGCACTTTGAGCTACACTATTTGTATGAAAATGTGCTATATAAATAAATGTTGTTGTTGTATTTAGGGTTTTGTTGTTGGCTTGATAAAAGATAGATTTGTCTTCCTGGCTCTGAAACATTGCTGCCTATTGCAGGATATTGGAGCGAGGGTACAGGGAAATATTTTATTAATCATAAATGAACTGAATGTATAGGCATATTCTATGCACTGCATTAGCAGTAACCTTCACCACACATCAAAGAGTGAGAGAACCAGCTCCATCTGATGGAACAAAACTGCTGCAACTAGGAAAATTCTTGGGCGGTCTCCCTGAATGTATGTCTGTGTTCTTAGCCATTCTTTACCATATACTATATTTTTGTGAATATTATTTCTGTTGCTGTATATAATTTTGATGTTGCTAGTTAATGTTTTGTTAATTACTGTAAAGTATGTTTGATCTTTGACTCTGTTATTAAGACTATTAATGCTGAAAACATATAACCCTTTGTCTATGTGGATGCATGCTGGAAACTCAGCCACTGAGGTTCACAGACTGAATATTAATAGAAAGTGTAATCTACATTAAGTTAGGATGCCTAGCCTCTGAGGTTTTATTCTGAAATACATGCTAAGGAACAGCGTTTAGCCCCTCAGGTTGCATGTGAGCTATTATTCATGTAACACACGCTAAGATAGCTTCTTAACTCTGAGGTTTCATTGAAAAGCACACATTACTTAGACTGCCCTTAACCTCTGAAGTTACACTTAGAAGATAATTATTAACCATCTTTGTATTTCTAAGGATGCATACCCTAAATCTTTGCAAATGATAGTAAGTCAATGCTAACTAAAATATTACGGTAGCTTATAATCAAATTTCAATAAAACTAAACCTTAAATATTAATAATAAATCCGAATCATATTAACAGATCTGCCCCCTTTTTCTATTACTTGTTAAGTGATGTGTCAACTGTAGCTTACAGGCTGATGAAATGAACAAAATAATAAAAATAAATGCTAAATTAATAAATGCATAAATTAATAGCAAGTTAGAAAGTCCCACACTATTCTAATTCACATTTTCTCTCCTGGTCGCTTAATTTCAAAACTACTGCCTTTTCACCTCCATCATACTTTGTACAGTAGAAAGGTTGGGCAAGGGTCACTTAACCAGAAACTAGAGTTGAGAAGTTATTTAAACAATTGCACCTGCACAGCATTTGACCCTCCGTACTTAAAGAAGTGTTTTTAGCAAATCAATGTATGCAAAATCTACAATTTTAATTAATAAACAGTTAGCTTCTAGTTAGTTAGGAGTGAAACATGCAAGTTTTGATTTGTATAAAGTCTGGCAACACTGACACTAAAATTCATTAAGCAAATGATTTCTTAATTGCAAAACATGAAAATCACAAAAATAACTTTTTTGGAGGTTTTAAAGGATTTTCTTGGGGTAGAAAACAAAGGAGTATTGCTCCCTAAAGCCTCAGTCACACTTTTGTGTTCACTTGTTTTTTCTACAGCTGCGTAAAGCATGTAATCCATATTACAGCGTAAAATCAATGCTATTTATGCCTGTCATGACATCACCGAGGAGGAAAGCAGAATTGTGTCTTAATTAAGACATTTTCTATATGACGGCAAACTTAAACACACCATAGTGCACATTACTGTGTTTATAGGAAAGTCGTTTCTGCCCTTTTCTTGTACAGCTAACTAGCAATGGATAGGCACACATCTGGGGCCTCATGCATAACAAAGCGCATAGAATTCACACTAAAACATTGTTTACGGACAAAAGCGGAAATGTGCGAACACATAAAAAAATACAGAGCATACGGCAACTTCCACATTCTTCCACTCCATAAATCACGGTTAGTGTGAAAGGTAACACTTGTTCACGCGCCTGCTGCCCTTCCCTGACTCCTCCCAGAATTAAGCCTCTTTGAATATGTGAATCAATATGAATAGCCCCTTATGTTTTGTGTTCTGTGAACAGACAATGGCAAAAGCACAGGGGAAAAAGAAGAATTTCAGGGAATACCGAGCAGAGGCAAGAAAAAAACAAGCAGTGATATAAGCAACAAAAGGAAGTTGATCAAGTGACAGAGTGGCAGAGTTCAGAAAGTCGCACAGTGCCCGAAATAAATAAGAAGTGGTCAGATTTCAAAGTCACCATGAAAAGGCAAGTCGTAGCCCACCATCTGAGTGTCATATGGAAGCATAAAAAAAACTGGGAAACAGTTGAAAAAAATTCGAAATTTCCATTTTAATCACATAGTTTATTTAGTCATTAAAGTAGAACGTCATAAACTTCATCTTAAAATCGTTTAATCTAATAGTTTCTCAAATTTCATCGTAACTAAAGTAGCACGTTAAATGCTTCGTATTCTATGTTTTCTTCTATGTATTCTTATGTGTGTGAATCACTATGTGCTTCTTAAATGGGCTTTCTCTTATTCTGACGGGAAACAGAATGCATTACATTCATGATTTTAGAGCTCTCTGAACAATTTAAATACTAAGACGTATACTTGAAATAATTTTCATGACGATAGAAATGAAAGCATGTATTAAACATTGAGGCACATTGGCGCAGTGGTAGGTACGAGCTGGCACCCTGTCCATAGATTGTTCCTGCCTCCCGCAAGATGCCCTGAATGGGGCGCCAGCTCATTGCTACTGCAGCACCACTGAGTCATCGCATATTTAATCATTAACAATATACATTATTTAAATAAAGTTCAAAATGAATCTCTATAATGTAATATATATATACTGTCCATCAAGAGCTCCAAGAAGATGAGCCTGGAAATCGACTTAAAAGCCAGTCGTCATTATCTGTAAATACACGCTCTCTTCTATTGAATTGAATCGAATTCCTTTATTATTATTGTATGGTACAATGAGATTCAATATGCAAATCCTCCATAAACTTATTTTCCTATAAAATGGTAAAATAACAACAACAATAAGAAGAATAATAATAGGATAAAAAACAGTGAAAAATATACAATATGAAAACATAAGTGGCTCAGGTTGTGCAAAATTACAACTCCAATGCAAGCTTACAGTGAGGCAATTGTACTTTTAAGTACAAACAGTTCTACCAGAAGCACTTGATGGACTGATTGAGTGCATTTAGAGCTCTTGGAATGAAACTGTTTCTGAACCACGAGGTTGTAGTGTTTTCTAGACTGAAGTAGCAACACACTCAGAATAACGTTTCGAATGCTGTTTATTGTTAACCTTGTTTAACCAACTCTCCATACAGCGTGCCTCTAAACCACACCCCTCCCTCTGGCCGTCATACGTCTCAAAAGACGCAGACCATAGCAATCAACACCCAAACATAAAGCAATGGACAAAAGCATCATTAAACAATCATATACAACATTTGTGTCCTGCGGTGGGTTGGCACCCTGCCCGGGATTGGTTCCTGCCTTGTGCCCTGTGTTGGCTGGGATTGGCTCCAGCAGACCCCCGTGACCCTGTGTTCGGATTCAGCGGGTTGGAAAATGGATGGATACAACATTTTCCCCCCTCTCCCACCAATTGAATTAGGTGTGAAAAGAGGTTAGAAAGTCTTGGAAGCGGGCGGGCTTTGAACGCAGTCTTGCTGCTCAAGATATTGGGGTTCCACTGCTAGCAGTGGGTTGAGGATCCGTATTCAGGGGAAGAAGAAGGGAGGCCTGGGACATCCAAGTTGTGTCATCTGAGGTAGGGTTGCCCTTGATGAAGTTATCAGATCCTGAAGGGGCTGGCACCTTGCGCAGCCTGCTGGCATGCCACCGAGACCCGTCCACTAACTGAAAGGTTCCAGGCCCAAGCTGGCTCCTAATCTGAAGGGGTGATGACCAGAAGGAGTGAAGTTTGCTAGAGCGACATGGGCGTCAGACCCTAACCCAGTCCATCACCTTGAAATTGGGAATCCGTATTCTCCTCTTCCTGTTGAAATCATGCTGGGACTCTGCTTGTCGTTTTTGCACGTTTGACTCAGCTGACTTGGTGGGTGAAAAAGTTGTAAGGGGACGAAGTCTATGCAAAGGTAGTTCCAGCTCACGGCCTAGCATAAGTTTGGCTGGGGAAACCCCAGTCGTAACATGCTGAGAAGCTCTATAATGCAGCAGGGTCTGTGACAGTGCTTCATTAAAAGGCAAAACCCTGTGACAGGTGAGCCCTGAGGCCATTTTTTAGGCTTTGATTAAAGTGTTCAACCCCTCCATTAGCCTGGGGGTGATAAACGGATGTTTTAATTTGGCGTATACCCCGATTTTGGACAAAATCAGTGAACACAGCAGATGTGAACTGCGGACCATTATCCGTTGTAATGCATTTTGGTAAACCCCAGAGAGCAAACAGTGTGTCCAGGAAACCAATGAGGGACTCCACTGTGACTGAGCCCATGGGAGTGACCTCTGGCCACTTTGCATGGAGGTCGTATGCTACTGCCAAGAAGTGCTGGTGATGTGGCACACCTTTTAATTCGCCACAGATATCAACTTGAATGTGTTGCCAAGGCTGATCAGGCCAGGCCAAGGGTTGGAGAGGAGGCATTGGTGGGGGCCCAGTCTTACCACTTGTTAAGCATGGTGCACAGTTGCACACCAGCTCCTCTAAGTCACGGTCAATGCCAGGCCACCAGACTAGGTCCCTGCAGCATTGCTTTAGTTTCACAATTCCGAGGTATCCCTAATAAGCCATGGCCAGGACCCGACCCCTGAGGCTGCTGGGCACAACCGTGCGATGTCCATGAGCTAGACAAGTCTCATTCCAACACGAAAGCTCATCTTTAAATCGGATGTAAGACTGGAGGTTAGGGGGCACTTCCAATGGCCAGCCATTAGCAACATACTGTCATAGGACTGTGAAAACTGGATCCAATGCAGATTCTTTTGTAAGTTCCTGGAGTGATACCATATCTTGGAGTGGAGAGTGCAGCAAGTGAATCAGATCCTCCTCATGATCAATTTGCATAGTGGTAGGGGGATGAAAAACAGAACATGACAACAAATCAGCCACTACATTGTCTCGTCCTGGGGTAAACTGTAACTTAAAATTGTACCTCTGGAGACTCTCACCCCAGCGGTGCATGCGCAGTAGCCTGTGACCTGAACCAGCAGAGGACATCAAAGATGTTAGAGCCTGGTGGTCAGTTCTTAAAGTAAATGGACGCCCGTACAGGTAGGTATTTCACTTTTCACAGGCCCATACACATGCGAGTGCCTCCCTCTCCCCTACTGAGTATTTCTGTTCAGCAGGGCTCAATGCACGGGAAGCAAAAGCCACAGGCCTCTCCACTCCATCTTGTATCTGTGAAAGAACTGCACCTACTGCTGAAGCAGATGCATCACAAGTTACAATAGTTGGACTGTCCACATTAAAATGTGCCAAGACTGGTGAAGTAGTAAGCAACTCTTTAAGTTTGCAAAAGGCTTCTGCACAGTCCGCCGACCAACTCCAGGATGCCTCTTTTTTAAGCAGCTGCCGAAGGGGCGTAGTGAGTGCAGAGTATTGTGGCATGAATCTCATGTAGTACCCTGTCATCCCCAGAAATGAGGCCAACTGTGAAGCTGAAGTAGGTGCTGGAACACGCTGAATGGCCTCCACATTCGACTGATGGGGCGATAAACCTTGAGCTGACAAGCAGAACCCAATAAAGTCCACTTCATGTGCAGCAAACAGGCACTTATCTGCATTTAAGGTAAGGTTGTGGTAGCTAAGAGCTGCAAAGGTTGCTTGTAGACATTCGTCATGGACAGCATTATCTGGCCCATGGACTACAATGTCATCCAAGTAAACAACCACTCCTGGAATTCTTGCCAGGATAGTGGACATTATTTTTTGGAAACAACTGGGAGCGGAGCACAGGCCAAATGGCATTCTGGTATAACGAAAAATTCCAACATGGGTGGTGAATGCAGTCAAATCCCTGCTGTCCTCGTGCAGAGGAACTTGAAGATAACCTTGACGAAGGTCGAGCTTTGAAAAAACCTTTGAGCCATGGAAGTGAGTGGTGAGCTCTTCGATGATTGGTAAGGGGTAACGATCAGGGATGATAGCCTGATTTACTGCCCTTAAATCCACACATAACCGCAGCCCTCCTGACTTTTTTTTTGCTATGACCAAATTCGATATCCAGGAGGAGGCATGGATTGGCTCTATAATGCCATCTGTCAGGAGATGTTGTAGTTCTGTTGTGACAGCATCCCGCAGGGCTAGGGGCACACGCCGCAGTGGTTGAATAACAGGAGTGACACTTGTACTAAGCACAGGCTTGTGTGTAAATGTGTTAAGATGTCCTAAGCCAGTGAACAGGGTAGGCCATTTCTGATGCTGCAGTGATGTCACATTCAGAATAGTTGATCCATCATTGTCTAGTAGTGTGAACCCTAGACTGGTGAACAAGTCCAGGCCCAAAATATTGCTACCTTGTCTTGTGATATGGAAAGGAAAATCAGACACAGTGTTTTTGCCATACGTTATAATGCAGCGCACAATACCCACTACACCAATTCTGGAACTGCCATATCCGTAGAGGGAAAGATTAGGTGGCTGAAGTGGTAAGTGCAATAAGAATGTTGTATAGGTGGCCATGTTTAGAAGTGACACTTTAGCTCCTGTATCAAACAGAAGAGGAATGCAAACATCATCCAGGTACACGGCACAGGAACGAAACCCGGGTAGAGAGGAACAGACTGTGTGAATAACTGCAGGGGAAGACTCAGCAGAGTGTTGTTTTTGCTGTGTACTGTTACTGTTTCCAGGGTCTGGTGCTGACCTACACCATTTTGCGAAATGATTGGGTTTTTGACAACGCCTACATACAGTGCATCCGGAAAGTATTCACAGTACATCACTTTTTCCACATTTTGTTATGTTACAGCCTTATTCCAAAATTGATTAAATTCATTTTTTTCCTCAGAATTCTACACACAACACCCCATAATGACAACGTGAAAAAAGTTTACTTGAGGTTTTTGCAAATTTATTAAAAATAAAAAAACTGAGAAATCACATGTACATAAGTATTCACAGCCTTTGCTCAATACTTTGTCGATGCACCTTTGGCAGCAATTACACCCTCAAGTCTTTTTGAATATGATGCCACAAGCTTGGCACACCTACCCTTGGCCAGTTTCGCCCATTCCTCTTTGCAGCACCTCTCAAGCTCCATCAGGTTGGAATTGAAGTGTCGGTGCACAGTCATTTTAAGATCTCTCCAGAGATGTTCAATCGGATTCAAGTCTGGGCTTTGGCTGGGCCACTCAAGGACATTCACAGAGTTGTCCTGAAGTCACTCCTTTGATATCTTGACTGTGTGCTTAGGGTTCTTGTCCTGCTGAAAGATGAACCGTCGCCCCAGTCTGAGGTCAAGAGCGCTCTGGAGCAGGTTTTCATCCAGGATGTCTCTGTACGTTGCTGCAGTCATCTTTCCCTTTATCCTGACTAGTCTCCCAGTTTCTGCCACTGAAAAACATCCCCACAGCATGATGCTGCCACCACCATGCTTCACTGTAGGGATGGTATTGGCCTGGTGATGAGCGGTGCCTGGTTTCCTCCAAACGTGACGCTTGGCATTCACACCAAAGAGTTCAATCTTTGTCTCATCAGACCAGAGAATTTTCTTTCTCATGGTCTAAGAGTCCTTCAGGTGCCTTTTGGCAAACTCCAGGCGGGCTGCCATGTGCCTTTTACTAAGGAGTGGCTTCCGTCTGGCCACTCTACCATACAGGTTTGATTGGTGGATTGCTGCAAAGATGGTTGTCCTTCTGGAAGGTTCTCCTCTCTCCAAAGAGGACCTCTGGATCTCTGACAGAGTGGCCATCAGGTTCTTGGTCACCTCCCTGACTAAGGCCCTTCTCCCCCGATCACTCAGTTTAGATGGCCGGCCAGCTCTAGGAAGAGTCCTGGTGGTTTCGAACTTCCTCCACTTACGGATGATGGAGGCCACTGTGCTCATTGGGACCTTCAAAGCAGCAGAAATTTTTCTGTAACCTTCCCCAGATTTGTGCCTCGAGACAATCCTGTCTCAGAGATCTACAGACAATTTCTTTGACTTCATGCTTGGTGTGTGCTCTGACATTAACTGTCAACTGTGGGACCTTATATAGACAGGTGTGTGCTTTTCCAAATCATGTCCAACCAACTGAATTTACCACAGGTGGACTCCAATTAAGCTGCAGAAACATCTCAAGGATGATCAGGGGATGTAATTTTGAGCTTCATGGCAAAGGCTGTGAATACTTATGTACATGTGCTTTCTCAATTTTTTTATTTTTAATAAATTTGCAAAAATCTCAAGTAACCTTTTTTCACGTTGTCATTATGGGGTGTTGTGTGTAGAATTCTGAGGAAAAAAATGAATTTAATCAATTTTGGAATAAGGCTGTAACATAACAAAATGCGGAAAAAGTGATGCACTGTGAATACTTTCCGTAATAACTGTATTTGTCCTCATGCAGGGCAATCCACGGCACGAGACACATGTCTAGTAGAACCACAATTTCCACAGTGCTGGTGAGACTGAGCTGTATGAGGTCTCATCTGACTGATGCTTGAGACTGATAGTCAGATGCACAGTTACACTCCGTGCCCTGTGGCTTATTCACTGTCTGAACAGCAGTTAATGGATTCACAGAAGGCATCTGTATTTCACTTAGTTTATGTGCACATTGAGAAGCCGATTCTATTTGGCACGCAATAGTCAATGCTTTACTGAGCGTCAAGTCATCATCCTCCAAAAGAAACCTCTCACGCACCAGAGGAAGAGTAGTTTTTTTAATCAGTTGGTCTCTAATCATTTCATCACGAAGAAGGTCAAATTTACAAGACTCGGCTAAACCCTTTAAGTCAGCCACGTACTGCGAAATAGACTCACCAGAATGCTGTTTGTCTGCTGACGGAATTGTAGCCGTTTCAAAAGGATGCTCTGCTTTTTTGTAAAGTGCCCGTCAAGGAGCCCAATAGCGTCTTCATATGTGTCAGCATCGCCGAGAGTCTGGAAGACGTGGAGTCCTTCTGGGCCGAGGCAATGCAGGAGAATGGCTCTTTTTCTAGCACTAGCAACTGCGTCCAAACCCACCGCAAGCAGGTACGTTTGAAATGAAGACTTCCATCTGTCTAACGGAACAGGCGCTTCGCCCGGCTGAGGCAAGAAAGGCTCGGGGGGTGACAGTGAAACAAACGGAACATTTTCAGCCATCCTCGTTCGCCAATTGTAGTGTTTTCTAGATTGAAGTAGTGACACACTCAGAACAGCGTTTCGAATGCTGTTTATTGTTAACCTTGTTTAACCAACTCTCCACACAGCGTGCCCCTAAACCACACCCCTCCCTCCGGCCGTCATACATCTCAAAAGACGCAGACCATAGCAATCAACACCCAAACATAAAGCAATGGACAAAAGCATCATTAAACAATCATATACAACAGAGGTCTGTACAGGAAAGGTTCTGAAGCATTTGCCAAATGGGAGAAGTTTAAATAGACTGTGCACACGGCTGAAGCAGCGTGTGCTAGAAGCTGTATACCGAGTGGTGCACTGAGAGTAACAATGCTAAAGCAGCTATAATATTTGGAACAGTTTGGCCATTCGGTGCACCATTTTATGGTTAAAGGTTGATTACAATTAGATGCCTTGAACTAAAAAACGATATGCGGTTAATTACTGTGTATTTGATAAAGCCGTGTCAGGGATGTGAATCTAAAAACTAAAGGCAAACCACACAGGAACAGTAGCACTACTTTGATGCTGGGTGCCGCCAGTTTGCAAAACCGAGCGGAGAACTTGCGTACGCAAGGGATTGAGCTGGCAAGAAAATGTGCGTGGCTTTACACCAAGTTTAGTATTTTTACATCGCGATATGTGTTTTGTTTTATTAGTTAATGAGTCTTGTGTGTCCCATCCTAAAAGACACACATATAAATTACTCAGAGTTCTTAAACCATGTTTAGGTTGTCTAACTGAAACTGAAAAAAAACTCAAAAGAAAAATTTTCACCATGTCACAATACTTGCCCCTAATATATATATATATATATATATATATATATATATATATATATATATATATATATATATATATATATATATATATATATATATATATATATATAAAGTTTGGTGAGGGCCTTACTGTTACTGATTTATAGTGTATACAATGTGAAGACAGCATGTGTGACATCGACACTACAGTTTCCATTTCTGCTCAGAGACTGACCTGTCCAATGAATAGTGATGTCACGCTGGCTCCGCCCTTGACTCCTCCTGTTATTGTGAGGGAGCATAAAAGAAGACTGACAAGATCAGTTACAGGACGCACTTTGGACCCCTAGGATGTCTTATCAAAGGAAAGAAGTAAAACAATACTGAGTGCCATTATGAACAATGCTGCACCTCCTCTCTCTGACACACTCACACTGAGGACTTTCAGCCAATAAATCAATCAGCAGAAGTGTGTCAAGAGGGGCTTCTTTGTACCAACAGCAATACACCAGTATAGATGCCTAACTGTGATTGTGACAGCTAAGTCAGAAGTTTCTATTTTTTTCTTTTAATTGTCTTTCTTTTTAGTCATTCTGGTGTGTGTTAACACCATAATGTGTGTGCATATATTTATTTATTTATCCACCTGTTTATGTATTTATTTCTTCTGTAAAAAGCCAGATTTCCCCCCTGTCATCATTTAATGGACCAGAGAACACATCTTTGCTCCGAAACAGCTATAGTCGCTTCTCACTGCTTATATAATAAATGCCTTTTCTACATTTATTAAACTTGGATTCCACAGCTAGGACCTCAACTCTCTTAACGTTTCTGCCTTCATTCTCATTAACTTGGGAAACTTCTTTTATAATAATAATAATAATAATTCATTACATTTATATAGCGCTTTTCTCAGTACTCAAAGCGCTATCCACACAGGGAGGAACTGGGAAGCGAACCCACAATCTTCCACAGTCTCCTTACTGCAAAGCAGCAGCACTACCACTGCGCCACCTGTGAGTGACCTGCAGGTGGTTTACCAATACATAATTCATTTCTTTCATAATTCATTAAGTTTCCCTTTATTTAATATTTTTCCTGCCAGTATTAATGGGTTGCTGATGGTGTTTAGGTCAAAGTAGTGTGTAAGGTTTTGTAATTATTATTATTTTAAACATTTTTATGTATTTGTTTATTAACATTATTCTGTTATGCTCATAACTGTGTATCTTCCATTGTTTGTGTTGAGCCACAGGAGGCGGTGCCACCCTAACATCACTTATTACTTCTTCTTTCAGTAGCTCTTTAAGGCCAGAGCTGAGTAAGGTCAGATCAGGTCAGGAAATCATTACACTTGTGTTTGAAGAATGTGACTATTGATATTTTCATTGGATTCACTGGTTTAAGGAGTTCATTTTCTGGATTGTATTTTTGGACTTCTTTACACTCAGATTGCCTTTTAGCTAACAAGTTTTGTCTGTACTGCTCTTTTGAGCTTCTATGTTTTGTGAGTAAATCCATTTTTCATAAATAGTTTTTTGTTTACTCACCTTTTTTTAGGCATCTGCTAGACCAGAAGACTGCAGTTACCAATTTCAAGGTAAGCTGGATTTGGGGTAAGCCTTGGATAAGCTGGCTTGGTTATATCCCTGCCTTTATGGACCTTTTAGGAAGCCTCACACACATTTTTGTTATGTTGGAGACTATTAATCACAGCAAGAGAACACACCTGTGGTATTAGTTTTTCATTTTGTACTTCAGAAAAAAGCTGAAATTATTTAGCGCTGTGTAATTTATTTACTACACTACTATTTTATTTTTCATATAGACGTTTCTATTTCTTTGCTTCATTGTCATGATGTCGCAAGTCTTTGCAAGGGGTGCTGCTTCTATTGTCATTTGTGGTGACATCATTAACTAAACACTTTATAAGCCAAACAATGTCCAAACTTAAAAAATAAAGAAAGTTCTTGTGTGTGACTACTACGTTTTTTGTTTAAGGCTTAACCCCTTAACTGGGTTAGCACCACCATATCCAAGTAATAAAGCAGACCAAGTAATAAAGCAACAGCAACCTCACTTTTCTCCGAAAAGTCCAACCAGAAATTCATGTGAACTCACTGAAGTGTGAAGGTGAAAGATCACAAGTTGGGGCTCCGAATTGTCTGAAAGCAAATGAGCATAGCATTAGAATACAGAAAATTGAACAAAGGCATGCAGTATGCTGCCATCTTTTCAAGGATCCCACAAAAAACATCACGTGTCAACCATGTGGTAGCAACACCATTTTGTCAGCAAAAACAAACTACAACACCTACTAGAAATTATACAAAATGGCAATTGCTGCAATCCAAAACAAAATAAAACATAGTGGCAAAGAAATGACAAAAACAAAAAATAGTTTTTACATTTTTTTAAAGATTTTAAGATTAATTCAAAATGATCCAAAACCTGTAAACTGTAACAGTCAGAAGCAGTTAAAATTGAGTTATCTTAGTTGTTAAAAGCCTTTCCCAGTCTGCAGATCAGTTCGCTTGGAGTTGAGAGGCAATGTGGCATTCTGGAAGGATCGTCCAGACCCAGAAGAGCGCTACATTGTACATTAGGTAAGTGGACCAGCCACCCTACTCGCTTTGGTTCAGGTAGGAATGGTGGGCACAGTTCTTTGTAATTTTAACCCTTAGTACATACTGTACATTAGTGTTGTCCCCTGCTGTGATAATTCTTTAAGCCTCTTTTTGCTGTAATCTGACCACCTGTTTTATTATTTGGGTTCAGGGAAAGGTAGTGAGGATCTCCAACATTCTACAAAATATTATTACAATACATGTACGGAAAGTGGGAAAAAAAAATAACAAATGACAAAATCTATGAAGCAATTTGATTTCCACATGTAAAGCATATCTAACATGCGCAGCAAATTTTAATAATGGAGCATGTAGTCTTGCATCATTAGCAGAAAAAATACGAAAATACGAACACATAACTCCAGTTCTTAAATCCTTACACTGGCTCCCGGTTAAGTTTAGGGCAGATTTCAAAATCCTCCTTTTAACATATAGAGCCTTAAATGGCCAAGGTCGACTTACTTCTCTGAACTTATCGTGACTTACAAACCAGAGCGCAAATCAAGATCTCAAGATGCCGGCCTGCTTATGATTTCAAGGAATAATTAAATAACAATGGGAGGTCGAGCTTTTAGCTATATGGTCCCTAAACTGTGGAATGGTCTGCCTGCTACTATAAGAGATGCCCCTTAGGTCTCAGCTTTCAAATCCTGGCTGAAGACTCACTACTTCAATTTAGCATATCCTGAGTAGAGCTGCTGATTAACTGTACAAACTGCATCTTTGTTGTTGGTTATTAGCACTAAAACATAAGTAACATGATAGTTATAACTAACCCTCACCTATTCTGTTTCTCTTCTCGGTACTCAAATGTGGCACTTGGTGCCACTGCCCACCTGGCAAGTTGTTTTGCCTGCCTAAGGTAAAGTCATCTCTGATGGAGTCATCGGGTAGAGGGGTTCTTTTATTGGATTGGCAGGTCCAACACTGACTCAGCTGTGGAATGGCCAATAGGGGGAGGCAGCTTGATGGCTGAGCTCTCCAGGACTCAAAACACATCCAAATCGTATTATGTGATATCATCTGCTGTTAAATTCTGCTCTGCACTTGTAATATTTTTATTTTACTATTATACTGTATTGAGGATTACTTGTGTTATGTACTGTGTATTGTATTGTATTGACCCCCTTCTCTTTGACAGCCACTGCATGCCCAACCTACCTGGAAAGGGGTCTCTCTTTGAACTGCCTTTCCCAAGGTTTCTTCCATTTTATCCCTACTAGGGTTTTTTTGGGTAGTTTTTTCTTGTCTTTTAGAGAGTCAAGGCCGGGGGGCTGTCAAAAGGCAGGGCCTGTTAAAGCCCATTGCGGCACTTCTTGTTTGATTTTGGGCTATTCAAAAATAATTGTATTGTATTGTAACAATACAGTCTGGTCACACATGGATCTGGGTTGTGTAATCCATAGTTCCTAAATTATTTACAAACTGTAGAAGATTCCCATGTTTCCTCAAACATTTTAACATTTGGCCTCCGGTACCACAATCTGAATGCTCTAGAATCTCATATATATAAATGCTTTCAAGCCAAAAAACGTCACAAGAACTTTACTTCAGAATTATCTTTGTGAAGTCCAGCCAGGCAAATACTTGCTCCAACCACCTAGAAAAACAGAGCAGTAATTAAAAAATTCACTCTGTCCTCATTCTATTACATCTGTTTGCCCAGTGGTTGCAGGTAGTAGTCCAACTAAAACAGGTTCTAAATGTCTGCTTGGCTGCAAAAGTGTCTAAACAGGGGTCCACTACAGAACACACTGAAAGCGGAGAAACCATAATAATTAAAAATTTTATTCAAATGTATCCTTTTTAAAATTGTACAAAATTTGCGGTCTTGGAGAATCTGTCTACAACTATCAGTGTAACAGTCCTGCCAACCAAATACTGCCATTTTATAAGAAAGTCAAAAGATATATACGGTGTGGACAAGTGGAAGGAACACATGATGACTCTCAGACAAACAGCAAATAAAACAAACACTCTAAAGTGGCTTGTATGAGTGCATCACAGCGTCAGGGCTCCATCCTCAAAGAGGTTCTGGTCCACATAAAATGCAGACATTTGGAATTCTTATAGGCAAGGAGGGACAGAGCTAGACGCCCAGAATTGGTGTCTTCTCGCTGCTGTAAAGGAGAAAAAAGATGTCACTGTTAGTGGCAGAACCCCCCAGCAGAGTATTACATACCTTGGTGTCAAAAGTTGAGTCCACATGATTTCAGGTACCAGCAAGGTGGGGATAATGACACACATTAGTAATTAATTTATGACAGTTTCATTTTCTTATTGGCATGTTATTCATTTTTATTTCTTGTTTTGATTTTCTGTCGTTCTTACAGTGATGCATGAGACTCAAATGAAAGAAATTTAAGAGAAGCATAGTATTTGAACAACAAGCAAAAAGAAAATCAATTAGGGAAAAATGTCTGGTTTTGCTTTTTTGTTTTGAACTTTAGTATTGTCCTCATAACATGCTGAACAATTAGTGATAACTTCTGAGTACTAACTCTGTGTAAAGTTCCCAAAAATTCCTGAAAGACTAAAACATCTCAACTCATCCCCATGCTATTTGTTCCCTATGAGCTCCTGTTCATTCTGAAGAACATATTAAAAGTTTACACTTACAGTACAATGAGATGAAACTTGGAGATTGAAATGTGTCCAGTATTCTCTAAGATCACGCTACTTCAAAATTATATTAGGTGCCTGCAAGCGAAGGTTTATGACCTCACTACTATGGTGCAGCGACTTGTAGTGGAGCTTAGAGTTCCAAAACAACACTTGGTGACTGCTGCTATTCCTCATCATGATATTAAAGACTTGCAAACCCTCCACCCAAACTGCCTCAGAAAAGGTAAAAATAACACTTATCAAGCTGCTCAAGTGGACAAACGTTCTTAGTGATGCCTACCGTCTCTGCTAATATAGTATAGACAGCAAGATCAAGCCATATTTGATGCCCCACAGAGAAAATCTACTGTAAACAGCAAGTTACCGAATCTCTTAAATGGAACTAGTTCAACTGGAGTACACATTGTGATTTTTAAAACATCGTAGACTCCAAGTGGAATGACACAACCCAGAAATTTGCATCTAGGAATGGTTTGACTGAGGATCTTTAGGACGACACATTGAGGCATAACTTTAAAGACCACTTGGATGAGGTTATCAGACTGAGCCTTACATTTGGAATTCATTTAAGAGAATGAAGATGAGAAATTAAGACAATTAAGAAAGCAGAAACAAGAATTCCTCTTGAATCAGAAGAACAAGTGTGAAGGAGAAGGATTCAGGATGGTCTTTATTTTTACTGTGGAGACTCCAGCTACTACGTCAATCAGTGCCTAAAATTACAGGGACTCTCGTAGGCCCATACTGTACAAGGATTCTTAGAGTAATCAGCTGCTTCAAACTTCAGATTTTTAGTTTCAACTTTTGTGACTTCTCACGCAGCACTATGAGACTCTATCAGTTTCATCAAATCCAGCCTAGTCAACAAATTTCAGCTCCCCACTTTCACCATCATATAAAAAAATTATCATATAAAATGGTAGCCGTGATGTCACAGGTCACATGGCACATTCATTACACACATAGTAACCTAAGTAACAAAAACTAAAAAAAAAATCCAGAAAAGTGATAGTACCAAGAACACACACTCACAGATTTGCAACAAAATACTGTTTAAAAAACAAACAAATACAAATAAAAACACATCTGAGTAATTCTGATAAAACCATTCTCCTAAGATGTGAATCCAAAATGAATCCGTGAGGTTTAGGCAGGTGTCTAAAATGAAATTAATGTAGTAACCAGGGGGCATGTCCATCATTGTCTGGAAGCCAAGAGTGGCCAGTGAACCAAAACTGCTAAAAAAGAAGATGATGGCAATTAATAGTCTGCTTCTCCATCAATTATAACTGGATGAAAAGCAGCAGTGAGAGAAGAATAAGGAGTGAATTGCACAGGACATCAAGCAGAAAATATATAAAGGATACATTATACATTGGACTTGATAATGTCAACCTAATTTGTAACTGGTTCAATACATTTGATGTTCTTATAACTATTAATATATTTAGGGCCAATTTTCAGGACAGAACCCTCAGCCAGAATTCTCATTGAGAGTCATATCTTCTGTGCAGACTTGTATTTGAAGTACTCTTACACTCATGGCTAGCAGTTTTTTTTAATAAGGTACCAGCATATGTCAGGTTCTCCTATTCTTTGGCCCACACACTCTTACATGTATTAAAAATATCACAGGCACTAGATACTGAAGATATCTAGTGGATAACCTATTAAATAATGTGGGGTTTGTAAGCATAAACACATTCAAAGGGTGAACTTCTTGTACAATTAATGGAAATAAGTTCCTTGAGCATGGGAAAGGTGCTATATAAATAAAATGTATTATTATTATTATTAAATATTAACTCTTTACCTTCTAGCCAATGTCACAATTCCTCAAAAGCCAATTTTATGGCTAATAATACTTGCTCACCAACATCATAGTTTTGTTCTACACGATTAACTTTCTTGGAAAAGAATTAAACTGTTGACACAAGGTTGCCACACATGAACCCTATATATACAGTGCCTGTTTTGAAAGAGATGGGAGGGAGGATGAAGTTTTGTCACAGGGAGCAGAGATGTTTTGTCAGTGTATGGATGCCATTTTGGTAAAGGTAAGAAGGAGGATTGAGATTTGTAGGAGGAATGACAGCATTTTGTTGGAGAATTGACATTGTGGATGTGTCAAATTTCAAATAGCAACACAGGCTGAAGTGAACAAATCCTGAATTTTACTAAAGGCTTCCTGGGTATCTATATAGTGTCATTTATAATTGTAAAGAGAATAGTCCTGAAATTCCTTATAAAACATCTACAGGGAAGCCCATAAAATGATGATTTTTTTTTAACTGATTAGATAAGAAGCAATTGTTAAATGATTGTACATTGGTCATGTCCATACTTAAACCCAGCCAGAAAATCTGGTAGCCTAAGAAACACATGGATGACTGGAGGAACTTAACATTTTCTACATTTTCATCAGCCAGGAACCCATAACCAATACTTCTGCTCATTTTAGATGAAAAATAAGGATTTTTATCAATGCTTACCTGAAATTAATTCCTAAAATATATTGGACAATACCGTCGACAGAAGATCTAAATGAGGAGAAAAATGAAACCCTATTGTTTGGTCCTGTTGATGCTATATAGGCCTCGGCTTTCTGGACCCTTACATAAAACCCCACGTAAAGGATCTAGGTGTAATATTTGATAATGTTTTAAACTTTGATCAGCAAAACATTTTAGTTTTTAAAGCTAGCTTTCATCAGTTAAGAATAGTTAAGCCATTTCCATCTTTTAATGATTTTGAGAAAGACATGCTTTTATATCATCTTGACTCAGCTACTGCATTTCGCCTAAAGTGGAGTTAGCCAGGCATTTCTCACCTGCTTGCAGATTTTCCAAAATGTAGCAGCCTGTTAACTCGCAAACACAAGTTTGATCAATAATCACTACCACTGGCCTTTTTCCATTTGCTTCCACGTAGATATAGAGTTATCTACAAGATTCTGTTATTTGTTCTCAGATCCTTAACTGGGTTAGCACCACCATATCCAATGGATCTTGTACACTTTCATTGAAATCCTCAGACTAGTTTCTTCTGGTTGTGCTGTGGTCTGAGGCATAAGGGAGACCATACTTTTTCAGTGGTCACCACTACTCTGGAACTTTGGAATTCCCTACCCCTTCATGTTAGTTTTGTTCCAACATTGGCAAATTTTAAATTTCAGCTTAAACTTGTTTTTATTTTCTGGCTTTCCCTTCAGTATGAGATTTACCTTACTATTAAGATTATATTTTTTTGTATTTTTTTAATTGCATTTTATTGGGATTTCTGTATCTTTGCTTAATGGTTATTAAATTGAACAGCAAATTCAATTTCTTGCAACTTGTTTCACTCATCACTAGGTAGTATAGAATTCATCATGTTCTTCTTTTTCATTAGAAGTTGGATCTTTACCTCACAAGTCAGTTATGTTTCTCTATAATTCAAAGTTCAACATACTGTCTTATTTTTAGGTCTTCCCTATTTACAAAGACATCATTTTTTTATTTGGGTCCTGACTTCTTGTTATGAGGACTTTAAAAATGTACGTAATAAAACAAATGTCTCAAGAGCTTCCTACGCATCAGGAATATGACTGTTCTATAAAATTCTTACCTGGAACACCCCTACCCTATTCAGGGGAAAATTTTAGGCCTCACTAGCCATGAAGAAATACATTCAAGAGAATTTTAAAAACTGCCTGCTCGGTTCTTCTTTGTCCATAAAAAAGATGGGACACTATAGCTAAGTATTAAATACCAGGGACTTAATAAAAAAACAGTTATTCACTTCCTGTAATTAATTCATTATTAAATGAAGTTTCAGACTCCACCATTATCACCCAACTGCACCTCTGTAGTTACTAAAATTTAACCAGACCAAGACAGGGGATCAAGTTAAAGACATGATTTAACATATCCATTGGACATGACAAGTATGTATTGTGATGTCCTATTGGTCATCCAATGCACCAATGATTTTTGTAAAATTTTCTTAAAAATATGGGTGGCAATATCTTGTGGATCTATATTTTGATATCTATTGATGCAATTATTTCTTTTAGACAATTCAGTATTGCATTTGAAACACATACGAGAGATACTCCAGACTTAGAGATAATAATCTTTTCATGAAACTTTAGAAATGTGAGTTTCAGAAAGGAATGAATATAGATAGAGCCAAGCTTGCAAAAATTCTTGTATGGATTCATCCTGAGAATTTAAAACGGGTACTACATTTTTGAGGTTTGATGATTATCATTGTCAGTTTTGGCCCTGTGATTTCACCCATATTTCCTTTAATAAAGAAAAGTAATAATTCCTTAGACTTCTTTACTTAGATTATATTTCCTAGACTTCTGGAGCTCAACAATCTTTTGAACATTTCAAACAAATTTTAGGTCCGCTGTGATTTTACATCACCCAGACACAAACTTTCAGTTTGAGACTGAGGCTGATGCATCAGATATGGAAGTGGGGGCGCTATACTGTCCCAAAAGTTACTTTACACCAGGCAGTTATCCATGGGCTGCTTCTCAAATAATGAGTGCTAACTGAACAAAACACTGATGTAGGACATTATGAATTGTTACCTGTAAAATTGGTGTTGTAGGAATGGCATCATTCATTTTAGGGTAGCCAGGTACCCTTTACTATTGCAAAGATTGCAAGAATTTAGTTTATCTTAGGACTATTAAAAGACTGAAATCAAGACAGGTCAGACGGTCTATTGTTTAGCAGATTCAACCATGTTAAATGTAATTTTTCAATCATCGCTTTTATAAGTATAAATTAAATTGTAACCAGTCCTGACATTTTGATTTGTGAATATAGAGGACTCCATAACTCCACTTGAGAGTAATTGTTGTTTTTTTTTTTTGTTTGTTTCAACCTTAATTAAAACTCTGAAATGAATTCACAGAAGCAGAGAACCATTTAGACCACCGGAAGGTCTTACTTGGACATAGTATTCCATAGCTTAAGTTTTCTGCACAGACAAAGGATACAAATGTTTCTTGTTCAATGGAAAAACAGGTGGCAATTCAACATATGGCTTGTTGAATAGGAAAACTTACTGCTAACTTCCAGTGGTGTAATTAAAAATTGATAGACCTTCATGTGGAATTAAGTTAAATGCAATTAAAATCTCACCACCATCAATAAGATAGATCAAGGAAGTTATTAATAAGTAAAGCTTACAATGCAGTCACCGCTAGTCCCACAACCCCATGAGCCAAGGTGCAACTGCCCTACTCGCACCGTCTGTAGTTACGCCATTTTGGTGATCTCCAAATTCAGGTTGGAGATTTTTCAATGGTTATTGCTGTAGAATGGCTTATCTAGTATCACAATTTAGCTGAAAAAAAACAAAAAAAAATAGAAGACCTGTACTAAACAAAATTCCTTTCAGTCACCAAGGATGAACTAAAGGCTGACAAATCAAACACAGCAGTATATGGTGTAAAAACACAGACTCTTTTGCAAGTTTAAAAAAGGGAGCATTTAAGAGCTCTAACAGTCAGGTCTACAAGGGCCTGCTTCATTCATGTGTCTCTGCCTAGCCACCTAGTTTTTGAATGTGTGTAAAGTAAATGTCACATTAGTGTTGCAAAACACAAAATTTTTCAAAAAAGTTGAGAAAACCATTTGTAAAAAGCAAAATCAAGCAATTCATTTGGGACAGAGGCTAAAGCGCTTTCACAAAGCTGCTCCTGGCTAACATGAAATAAATGAGGGACCTAACATACATAGGGGCACCCCAGTGAAGTTAAGGGCTTCTGCCAAACCTTAACCTGAACCTTACTGACAGACTGGCGTACATATGCATCTCTTTGCTGCTTCTGTCATTAGAGAGCCTGAAGCTCTTTAGAGTTCGCTTACACATGATGTGCCAGATGAAGCCTGATGTCTGAACTGCAAAGGACACCATTCACATCAAACAAAGAAATTGAGGGAATGCTTTGGTATCTTTTCTTCAGCCTCTCCAGTCCATAAACCAATGAAAAATAACTCTGCTATGATCCCAACCACCTTGCTACCTCTTTTTCTTTTCAACCAAAAATGTAAATCTATGATGTCTTGTTTTTTAGATGTGAAATCAGTCTTGGGGTCATCTTCTTTAAAGACAGACATGCTGTAAAACACAAGAAGGTGAGATTTTTTTCTCTTTATATTATATAAAATTGCATCTTTCTTTGACAAAAAAAGGAAATTTGCAACAATATGTGGAACCACAGGAGGCGAAGGCAGAAAATAATGAGATGTTATCAAAGTCAGGGGGTCAGCTGGTGTCAACAGGAGAAAGGGAAATGAGGAGAGAATCTCTGTGCCACAGGCGGTGTGTGCTGAATCCAGCAATGGCTACGTCAGAGACGTGCCGGCCAGCTTCTGAGCTTTAATTAAGTAGGAAGTGGAACCTAGGGAGGGGGTCTTATTGTTATACCAAAAATGGTGCTGATGCCCCCTACTGACTCCACTTCAGATATAGAAGGAAAAATGTCAAGCAAAAGTGGTGGCAAGGATCCAGGGAGTGGCACTTTGGCATTCCGAGCTTCTTGTGATCATCATCTTTTGAACAATATGAATGTTCATGTCATTCACTGTGTGTCACTGAGTCTGTCTGTTAGAATTTTTTAGCTTCATGAATGGTTGGTAGTCTGAGGAACCAGTTCACTCAAAACTCAGGAGATGTAAGAGTCTCCATTCTGCTCTTTGGTAATACTAGGTAACTGCTAATAGTTAATCATTTACTGTATGTTATTTTCAACAGCCCTGGAGAATGCACCAGCTGTATACTATGACAGTAATTTTGCACAAGCTGCAATTCCCCTTTTTCATACTGTCAAAGGCTAAAGTGAAGAACCACCTGGAAAAATAATGGACAGAAACTTTAAAACATTAGAACACTAGAAAAAAGTTGACATTGAGCCCAACAAAGCTTGCCAGTTCTATCCACCTGATTTCGCCAAAACAGTCAAATTTTTAAGGTCCCTAAGTCCTAATCTCTAACATCCAACCTGATAACTTATTCCAGGAGTCTATGGATTTCTGTGTGAAGGAAAAACCTTCTAAAATTTGTGCAAAATTTACCCTTAACATTCACATTTCCTAATTGTGAGATGGCCAGCAAAACAAATTCTTGAGCTTATAGCCTTCCTCTAATTATGATGAATTACGTGATGCAACAGCAACCAAACTTTAATGGGAACAGATGATGGTGTCACAATCATGCAATGCCTAAATGGTAAAATCGCAATAAATGAACTCAAGAAGAGCCAAGGCAGTGCAATTTCTGGTTAAAATGTGACAGTAAAGAAGAAAGACATAGCCATATACACAATAATAAGAGTAAAGAGCTGCTAACTAAAGTTAATATTGAAGTAGCTCAAATAGCATACATCTGCTTTCAATTCAAAAGGTATTATGGGAATACCTTTCCTGTTTATGTTATACGCTGATGTAAGTAATTATCTTCTTATATAATACGCTACTGTGGCTGTCCGTTTGTCTGTCCAGAAGTTTAAGCTCGCAAACCGTTTGACCTATTGACCTGAAATTTGGTACACATATACTACGTGACATCTACTATCCACTTTCGGGGTGATGATTGACCTCCAAGGTATTTCCTCTTTTTATTTTTATTTTATCTTATTGCAAAATCAACTCTCAGCAGCGGCCAGCAGGGTGGACGTGCAGCGCATGCGTGCGGGCGCCGTTCTCATCCCTCCCACCTTTGCTGTCATTTCCCCTACCTCTTTATATCTTAAGTTATTCTTGAGGCAAATTGAAGAGTTAAGTGCCAGCTTAAGTGAAAAATTAAGGAAAACTCACTGAGTAATTGCAACACAAACACTGACATAATCAGTTTTAATGTGAAAACATGCCAACGAAAGAAGAGAAGAAGCGGGCCGCTAGGGTGGAGAAAAGAAGAGCCGCTCAGGAAACAGCAAGCGTATCAAATTTTGAGGAAATGAATGCTAAACGTACAGAGAAAGAGTATGAAAACTATGAATGTTCAAGTCAAGTGTATACACTGCACATTATCGTGCAGCACGCTGTTACTAGTTAATAATATTTTAGCAAAAAATGCATGTGTTTTGTGTGTTTTCAACGTGTAACGTGATAATGAACATGTGGATTATGCAACCTGAGCAACGTCAGATTTTTTTCTTTTGTCCATTGACATTTTTCTCATTGTTTGCATTTGTACAGCACTGATCATCATTGGGTTCTATTGCGGTACATCATAAAATGTTCCCTCTTATTATGCATGAAAACATACGGTCACACATTTTTTTGGCCATCACTACAAACTACACGGGGTAAGTAACATACAAAAAATCTCTTTTTTTTGGTGTTTCTTTAATGATTGGATAAAGGTTAAACAGATTAGGGTCCCTCTATTGCTAAAATATTTGTGTTGATTAGACTTTAATAATTATTGAAGCTTTCTTCCCTCCATTTTTTGCAATAATTATATTTCTTTTACATATTACCTGCCTACATGCACACTTCACATCCACATTTCTTGTGGGCAAGTCCACTTCTACAGTCCTGGGTAAAAAAGTGTAATGTGCTTTATGTGTAGTGCCCTGTCCAGTTACATTTTTGTTTACTTTTAATGAAATTTTTTAGTAATAGTTGGTGCACCCCCTTTGCAAATGGCACTTCTGTTTAGTGATAACTAAGGATGGGGTTTTTAACACAGCCTCACCCCAACCCATTGGGCAAAACTCTTTCCATCACTCATAAGGCCTGGCATAAATCACAGTGGCACAGTGCCACAATTAAAATATCCATTCCCTGATAATTCAGCAGAGAAGCTGACTAGCATGTTGGTAAGTGCAATGAGTCCAATGACTGAGCTACGACTCAATGGACTGTGACCACAGACGGGACATTCATTATAGTGTATTAAGTCAGTGGTCGCCAACCAGTCAATCATGATTGACACTTCTTGAGTTGTTCATTCTTAGAGCTGAGGACTTCAAAACATCCATCCATCCATCTGTTTATTTTATAAACCCACTTAACCAGACAAAAGTCACAAGGCAGCTGGAGCCTAATCCAGCAATCATTGGGCAAAAGTTAGGAGCAATACCTGGACAGGGTGCTAGTAGGGTGAACACACACACACATGAACACACAGACGCATACAGACGCACATGTATCTGGGCAAATTAAGCAACAGAAACTTAACCTGCATGTTTTTGACCAATGAACAAAAAATAAATAATTATAATGAAGTAAAAAAAAAGGATTAGCTTAAAAAACAATAAAAAGCTATAAATGAACACACACAAATGTGCAGATACATGTGCCTTCAAAAGCACAATTTGCAGGCTGTCAAAACCTAAACTTCCAGCCTTTTCTTTGGCCTATAGAAATCATGGAGATACCATTTTGCGAGCTTTATTGGTCAAGGAATTTGACACTCAGGTCGGTTTTCTGATTTAGGACATGTTTGAAGACATTAATTTTGAAATACTTTTGAAGTACCATGGCACCATGTTGCTTTTATTATAGGTCCGGCAATTTGTGATGCAGGTGGTTGCTAGGCAGGACAATCACCCGGCGTGTGAGATGCATGGTGTCATTATTATGATGGAATCAATGTTAGCAGCACACACTTCCTGACTGTCCAAGATTGTGGATAAATCAAAATCAAAAGCTCCTCAGGTTATCATTGTTAAAGTTGTCTCTGGTTACAAATTCTGTTCTCTTCTTCATTGTGTGTCATGACTTTGGCTGCATATAATATTCTTGTTACTGGCTCTTTCATTACATTTCTCAGTCTTCAATTTTGTCTTACATTGTGGTCTTTGTTCATTTAATTCCTGCTCTCTCTGTTACGATCTTGTTTATAACACATAGGATCGATCTTCTTATTCCATCTTGCTTTATACTGCTGCTTCAGATGAGTCAATTTGTGAGGGTCACACTAATCTTGTCTTATATATAAATGTCTATGCGTGAAAGTGTGTATGTCTGTCTGTCCGGCCTGGAAGTGAGAAGTGGAGTCAAGGTAAGGGCTCCACCTCTGAGGAAATAGAAACTTGCTTAGCCGCTAATACACAAACGAGGGTAGCACATCTGCAAAATGAAACCTCCGAAGACAAAGACACTTGCTTAGCCACTAATACAAAAGCGAGGCGAGCACATCCGCAAAACAGTATCCCTTTTACTTTTCCTTCTGCTGCTAATACAGAGGGGAGGGGATCACGTCGGCAAAACAAAACCTCCGAAGAAGACAAAGTCGCTTAGCCGCTAATGCACAAGCGATGTGAGCATGTCGGCAAAAACAAAACCTCCTAGGAGAGAGATGCCCAGAGTAGTTTCTTTCAATTACCTGACATCTCTACATTTCAGTTTTTTTTTCTGATGATTTCAATAGTTTCTAGGACCCCAGGCTTTTTACAGCTCTGGCTTACACAGCTAGTATTATATATCAGCCAGTCAGAGGAAACTTGGCACGTGACCCATGTATCATGAAGATCTGAAAAGGAGCGAGACGCTCAGTAGAAAAAAATCCTACCATTGAGGGATTGGCTGGAGTACTTGAAAAGCTTAAAAAAGATTTTCGGCGGTGAAATTTGTGAAAAATGCAATATGAGTATATTTGTTTATAATTTAATATAATAGCTTTGAGTTTACATATCTATGAAAACATGTGAAAGGTGCTATGTAAATAAAATGTATCATTATTATTATGTGTGTTTATATGAATACACGAAACATAGGAAATACAGTCCATTATTCCAAGAATGCACTGCACTTCACTCTGAGTCAGTGATTGTTCACTAGCTAATAGGTAGTTATCAAAAAAAGCCGTGACATTACATACGTCTATCTGAATTACTGTTTTGCTGAAGTAGGAACTGTCGAAAAAGAAGGTGAAAATGAAGACTAAAGCAGAAAATTGCTACAAACGTCTGTCTGTATTCTACCTGCCTAAAAGACAGCATTAGACTTTCTATTCCACACTGTACTCCTGACCACAAACCTCTTGCAGATCATGTGTGGCCACAGACATCCTACTGTGTGTTAACTCCATGATTTCCAATACTTTAAAGTATCTTAATAAAGTGAGTAGACAGTGATATTTGACCTATGTGAACAAATGTAAATGTACCTATAGTAAAGGCTTTGATATCAAAAGGAGCTCTTATGGTAGGCAGTGTGGCATAGTGGTTAAGGCTTTGGACTTCATACCCCGAGGTTATGTGTTCAAATCCCACCACTGACACTGTGGGACCCTGAGCAAGTCACTTGACCTGCCTGTGCTCCAATTGAAAAAAGAAAACAAATGTAACCAACTGTATCTCAAATGTAAGTTGCTTTGGATAAAGGCGTTGGCCAAATAAGTAAATGAAATATCTGTAAAGTTTCATGATCACTGTATTAAAAGATAAAGGTGACCAACAGACATCCCACTCCAAAGCAATCTAACATTCTGAAACTCACATAATTCACTTCAGGTAGTGCCAAGTGAAAGACATAAGTTAAAAGTGACACAAAACGTTATGAGCAGCCCATCAAAAAGTTGTTCATGAGAAAATGGGTGTCATTTAAGTACATGAGAACATTAGAAATTTTTTGATGGAACAGGCTATTCAGCCTAGCAAAGCTCACTAATCCTAGCCACCTGATTCCTCCAAAATAACATTAAGTCGAGTTTGGAATGTCCCCAGAGTCCTCCTCTCCACCACCCAACATTTGGATTCCATGTGCCTATGGTTCTCTACGTGAAGAAAAAGTTTCTAACGTTTGTGCAAAATGTAACCATAACAGGTTTCCATATGTGTCCTCATGTTGTTGTTGGACTCTTTTCAAAGTAACGGCTGGGATGCATTGTACTAATTCCTTTCCAGATTTTGAAAGCTTCAGTCATTTCAGTGACCCAAGGGTTATTCAAGTACATCAAAATTTTTCTACAGCCATTTTCTATGAGGGCTGTACCTTTAAATGTCTCCACCATTTGAGAGATTTCTAATCATAATTTAACCTTTACTTCAAACCAAGGGATCAATTTAAGTCTTATGTGGGTGTTTTTAAGGACATTGAATCTGTTTGAATGAGCACAGTCTTATTTCAACTGTAATCATGGTTAATCTTACTGTCTGAATAGCTTATTTGCTAATTTTTTTCAAAGGGTCCAATGGTGACCCTATTCATCATGTTAGAAATTTCTTTGTGGACTAAGTATCTCCAGACCTTTGAGTCTTTCTCTCTTAAGTCATACCAGCCTATTATGGAAATGCACCTCCAATTGTAGTCACTGTCAGAAAGAACCAGGCTTAACTCTGTCTATGGTTAAAATGCTTCTTTCCTTCTCTTAAGTCTAAACACCAGGTGGTATTAGAAAGGATTCAAACTGAAGTAGAGAAGTAACTCTTAACTTCAAGATTTTATTCAATCAATATAGAACAACATTGTGTAAAGTATGGTTCTTAATGTGCCAAAAGCACCAGCAAAGCTAATGGATGTGACAAATCATAACAGTACAACTTGGATGGATAGCAGCTCTACTTGCTGGAGTTCAATGTGTTAGAGGGTCAGGTGGGGCTTTCAGTCATCTTGTGTTGTTCTATTAAGCTGATCATCCTTGATCTGGTGTGGTCACTGGATGGAATTGACAGAATGAAAGAAAGCAATGACCAGTGTTATGATTATATATGTTATATATGTTACGATTATATAGACAGGAAGATGAGTATTAAGGTTTTGGACTCCAAACGCTGAAACTGAAGGTTCAAATCCTGCTACTGACACTGTCTGACCACTTCACCTGCCTATGCTGCAACTGGAAAACAAAAGAAATGTAACTAATTAGGTCTCAAATGTTGTAAGTCAACTTTTGATATAAATGTTTGAGACAAATGATAATCATTTAGATATGGTGGTAATTTTCTGTTCATTTATTAAGCCGCTTTTCTTACTGGTTATCTTCCAATATGGGTTTTCTAAGGCCTTCAATATGAATTTTGTATTTTTTTTTTTGCATAGTGGATATTGTTTTCAGTTATTAGAAATTATTTTGCACAGTGTTTGTTGACATTTTGTTTTCTCAGGGGTGCCGCCATTTGCATCGGGTTCGGGAGCATGGACTGGTACAACTCGTTGCTGCACCCACCACATGATGAAACAACTTGGGATCCTGTTTGACATCCTCCCAGGCAGACATGTGGTCCAATCCCACCCTCAGGAAATGACCCTATTTCTGCCATAGCCAGGTGTTTAATGGGCGTCTCATTGGCCTGGTCCAATCATTCTGTTCCTCAACAATGAGGATCCTGCAAGCAGGATCAGACTCGTGGACTCGCACCACATGGCCATAGTGCCATAACTGACGCTCCCTTACAATACAGGGACCATACCTCATTTGACCCAAAGTCAAACCAGCATTACTCAAGGATTCTCCGAAGAGACACAGCACCAAAGGAGTCCAGTCTTCGTCTCGGGTCACTGGAGAGCGTCCATGTCTCACCAGAGACATAAATGTCATCACTGACATCATAACACAGTAATGGTTGCTAGAAGTTATATCATTGATGCTTCCAGTGTGGAGCTTTAAGAATCAGGGTCACTATCTGAGTCTGTAGATACTCAAAGAAAAACAACTTTTGTGCACTCATTAGCACTGCTATTTAGAGTTTTGAGTTCTTGACTTTTGCTTTCTGTTTCCTTTCTTTGATTCTATGATTAGTGGTTTGGCTGTGGCTTGTTTTTGATTCTCTGTTTGCCTTAAGTTTCCTCTCCTGGGGCTTCATGCATAACGCAGTGCGTAGAATTCACACTAAAACATCACGTACGGACAAAAGCAGAAATGTTCGTACTTGTTCGTGCTTGCTGCCACTCCCCAAACTCCTCCCAGAATTACTCCTCTTTGAATATGCAAATCAATATAAATAGCCCTTAAGCTCAGCGTTCTGTGAAAGACAATGGCAAAAGCACAGGGGAAAACAGAGGAATTTCAGCGAATACCAAGTGGAGGCAAGGAAAAACATACTATTTGTTGGTTTAAACAGTGGTATAAACAACAAAAGGAAGTTGATCGAGTGACATAGAGAGTCAGAGAAACTCAAAAGCTCAAGTTCACAAAGTCACAAAGAAGTTGTCAGATATCAAAGTCGCAGTGAAAAGGCGAGTTGTAGCCCACCGTCTGAGTGTCATATGAAAGGTTATTAGGGTACAGAGAAAAGAAAAAAAAATAGGGACACAGTGAGAAAAAAGCTCAAAATGCCAACTTTAATCTCGAAATTTCCACTTTAATAACAAAGTTTATTTTGTCATTAAAGTAGAACATCATAAACTTCATCTTTAAATCATTTAATTTACTAGTTTCTCAAATCCCGTCGTAACTAAAGTAGCACGTTAAATACTTTGTTTTGTATGTGTTCTTCTATGTGATTTATGTGTATGAATCACTAAGTGCTTCTTAAAAGGGCTTTCTCTTCCTCCGACAGGACACAGAATCCATTACATTCATGATATTACAGCTCTCTGAATACTTTAAATACTGAGATGTATACTTGATATAATTTTCATGATGATAGGAATTAAAGCATGTTATTAAACATGGGAACACGGTGGCGCAGTGATTGCTCCTGCCTCACACAAGATGCTTCCTGCACTGTGCGCGACCTTCGATGAAATAATTTATTGCAGCGTTACTGTCTCTTTCAAACATACTAACCCCCAATTCCTGTCCTTCCTCTTCTTTCTCCAAGTACCCAATCGCCACACAATTAGCTCTGTAATAGACATTAAGCCATCTGTAAGCTGAGAACGCCGATTCGTCAAAAATTTTAAGGAACATTGAAATATCTTCGTAGTACATTTTTAATTATTCTGTCCATCTATCCTTCCTGTGTCACGCCAGCCCCAGCAAGAATACAGCGCGAGGCAGGAACAATCAGTGAACGGAGCGCCAGCTCCTTGCTAGCACTGCACCACTGTGTCCTCACATGTTTAATTATTAACAATATAGACTATTTAAATGAAGTTAAAGTTTTATCTGTATAATATAATAAATATATTTTGCTGCATTTCATCTTAAAAATGATATCGTCATCATATGTAAATATGCGCATTATAAAGTGGCTCAGGTTGCACAATATTATTATAAGTACAAACAGTTCTACAAGGAGCACTTGATGGACTGATTGATTGCATTTATAGTTCTTGGGATGAAACTGTTTCTGAACCGTGAGGTCCGTACAGGAAAAGCTCTGAAGTGTTTGCCGTGTGAGAACAGTTCAAATAGGCAGCATGGCTGAGGCAGTGTGTGCTTGATGCTGTATACCGATAATTCTCTTTCCAATCAGCTGCTGTAGAACTGTGATTCCACACTCAGAAACAGTGGGATAAGTACTCTGAGTGGTGCAGTGAGAGTAATATGGAGAAAGATGATTCCCTGTGGCAACCCCTAACGGGAGCGGCTGAAAAAAGAAGAAGAAGGTGCAGTGAGAGGAACAACGCTAAAGCAGTTATGGTATTTGGAATAGTTTGGCCATTTTGTGGACCATATTGTTACGGGTTAATTTCAACCAGATGCCTTAAACTAATAAAACAATATGCGGTTAATTTCAGTGTATATGATAAAGACGCATCAGGGATGTAGACCTAAAAAATACAGGGAAACCACAATGGAACAAAAGCACCACTTTGACACTGGGTGCCGCCAGTTTGCAAAACCAAGCTGAGAACTTGCATACACCAGGGTTTGAGCTACCATGAAAATGTGTGTGGCTTTACACCAAGTTTAGGTTTTATACATCACGATTTGAGCGTGGAAACGGGAGTGCACAACATTTTTGTGCGTACGCACTGCTTATACATGAGGCCCCAGGTCATGCCTTTAGACTTGGTTGCATTTCCTGTATTGCACTTGTAATATTTCTAATGCACTATTATATTGTATTGATGATTACTTGTGTTCTGTTCTGTGTATTGTATTGCATTTACCCCCTTTTTTTGACACTCACTGCATGCCCAACCTACATGGAAAGGGGTCTCCCTTTGAACTGCCGTTCCCAAGGTTTCTTCCATTTTCTCTCTACAAAGTTTTTTTTTTGGGAGTTTTTCTTTGTCTTCTTAGAGAGTCAAGACTGGGGGTCTGTCAAAAGGCAGGGCCTGTTAAAGCTCATTGTGGCACTCCTTGTGTGATTTTGGGTTATACAAAAATAAATTGTATTGTATTGTATTCCTGGGCAAGGCTGACAAGCAGCTCTATTTAAGTTGACTTTCTTCTTCCTTACTTGCACCCTTGGACCATTTGGGCATTGTAGTTTAAGGGCCATCTCTCTTCTCATGTACATGCTTTGAGCTCTTGAATTAGTATTGGCTAGACATGATATATATTCTTGAACCTTCTACCAGTTAGTGTTCTCCTTCTGATCCTGGGCTGGTGCAAAATGTATCTCTTGTCCATGCAGACTTACAACCTATGAAAACTGGACTATTCAGGAGACTTCAAGGTTCTGGAAAGTTACAGTGAAAAGTTTTGTACTAAACCTTAAAGTTCTTCCTACTACATGCTTTATCACCACAAGAATTCCAGTGAAATAGCCTATTATCATATGAATGCTGATACACCAAATAATTGTTCAAAAGTGCCCCTCGAAGTGACTGGCATCCCTGCTGTGCTGATGGCAGTGAAGTCACTTCAGTATCTAGACGCTGTTACATGATGGTGTGCCACTTTAAGGCTACTTGTGGCAGGTGAACTCCAGCAACTTGAATTTGAAAAGAAATGCATAGTACTGGATAAGAGCTTTGGTCAGAACTTTAAATAAAAGTTTAATTTTGCTTCCCAGGAGAAAGTTTCTCAAAGAATGGAGGAGTTGTACTAGTGTGAGAATCCCCAGCTTCCCTTTGCCAATTTGCTAATTGCAAACAGCAAGCCAGCGCTCTCTGTGAGAGTCCGTCAATCAGTCGGTAATTTGTTTACATTTTTCACTAAACGGGTCCTCGGTAATCACTTTCAGGGGGAATCAATCATTTTTGCTCTATTTTCTGAGGCGTGTTTCATGGTGACCCCATCACCAAGTGGTTCGTTTGATACAATAAATACCAAAGAAAAACCAAATAAAGCAACGGTGTGGGATTCAGAGAATAAAGCAATCAGCATTTGAGAGCATGGGTGAGGGCCGCCCAAGCAGCAAACTTCTGAGAGCAAAAAACACCACTAATTAGGCGTAGTGAACTGCTGCTGACTCACATACATCCAGCGACGCACAGCTGGAATCAGGGGACAGAGGGGGCACTTGGAAGGAGCTGACTCACTCGACGAGAAGTGAACCACACAGGTGACAGAAAACTGAGCTGAACAGCACAGGGTGGGGACTAACCACCATGATAGGGACGACTTGGGAGTTAACTGGCAGAAGAAGGATAAATGGCACACAGATAACAAGTACAAGGTGGACAACAGACAAGAATAACTGGCCAGTGCAAGAACCATAAGTGAACTGATAACAAGAAAAAAAGATGGACAAGATAGAGGAATAAGTGGGCAGTACAAGCTGGACAAGAGATAGGAGCAACTGACCAGTGCAAGAACCATAAATTAACTAATAACAAGAAAAAAAGATGGACAAGATTTTGTAACAAGTGGGCAGTACAAGCTGGACAAGTGTTTGGAACAGCTGGCCAGTGTAAGTAGGATAAGTGCACTGAAAACAAGAAAACATTATGGACATGAGACTTGAACAACTGGCCAGCATAAGATGTATAAGAAGCAGGAACAACCAGAGAGGACTGTAACTAGAAGAATAAGTGAATACATAACCAGAAAGAACGGAATGGGAGACAGGAAAAGATAACCAACAGAAGGTGAACAAGAGATAAGGACAACTGTTGAGTACAAGGATGATAAGTAAACTGATATCCAGTAACAAAGTGGACAAGAGACAAGAACTTGTGATTATTTGGCAGGTAAGGCAACGGAAAGAACGGAATGGGAGACAGGAAAAGATAACCAACAGAAGGTGAACAAGAGATAAGGACAACTGTTGAGTACAAGGATGATAAGTAAACTGATATCCAGTAACAAAGTGGACAAGGGACAAGAACTTGTGATTATTTGGCAGGTAAGGCAACGGAAAGAACGGAATGGGAGACAGGAAAAGATAACCAACAGAAGGTGAACAAGAGATAAGGACAACTGTTGAGTACAAGAATGATAAGTAAACTGATATCCAGTAACAAAGTGGACAAGGGACAAGAACATCTGGCCTGTGCAAGTAGAATAATTGAATTGATAGTCAGACAAAATTCATAAGAGAATGGAAGGAATGGTCAGTAACAAGGCAGACAAGGGAGAGGAACAACCGGACAGAACAATGCAGACAATAGACAGAAACATCAGGCCAGTAAAAGTAGGATAAGTAAACTGAAAATGAGAAACAAATGGGCATGAAACAAGAAGAAATGGTCAGTAACAAGACAGGGGACAGGAATAACTAGGCCAATATAAAAAGGAACAAGATATAGAAATAGATGACCAGTATAGGATGGACAAGAGGTAGGAACCACTGCTCACTGCAAAAAGAATAAGTGAACTGATAACCAGTGGAAAATGTGGAAAAGAGACAACTGGTCAGTACCAAGGTAGACAATACACAGAAATAACTGGTGGGTACAATGTGGACAAGAGACAGAAACAAGTATCTAGTGAGTGGACAATAAGTGAACTGAAAACTGGAAAAAGTTGAACAGACAGAAACAACTAGCTAATACCAAGGCTGACAATGGAAAAGAGCAATTGGCAAGTACTTGGTGGACAAGAGACAGAAGCAATTGGCAGGTACAAGCAGGATAGATGAACTGATAACTGGTCAGTACAAGATAGACAAGGACAACTAGTCAGGAAAAGGTGAACTGGTAACTGGAAAAAAGTGAACAAATAGAGGAGCAACTGGCCAGTGTAAAAGGGATAAGTGAACTGATAACCAAAGAAAAAGTGGACAAGCGGTGGGGACAACTGGACAGTAACAAGGTACTCAAGGGACATGAAAAGCTGCCCGGTTCAAGGTGGAGAAGAAACACAAAGAGATAAACAGTGCCAGGCTGACAAGAGTCTGGAATAGCAGACTATTGTGAGGAGCTGAAATTAATTAAGCAGATAAACAGAGTCAAGAGACAGGAACAAGTGGTCAGGTCCAAGGCAGACAAGGGACAAACACAACTGGCCAATAAAAGGTTGAGAGGAGACAGAAACAAGCGGCCAATGCAATGAGGATACATCTACAGATAACCAGTAAAAATTAACAACAAACTGCAGAGTGCAAAATGGATAAGACACAAGATAATCTGGCCAGTGCAGTGCCAGGAACACAAGAACAAGTGGCCACTGCAAGGAAGAAAATTAAAAAGATGAACTCATGCAATGTGATGCATGAAAAAGCAACACAGCATGAGATAATAAAGTTAAAAATCAACCAGTACAAGACGGATAACTAATCAAATAACAAATGTTGTGCAACAGAAAAAGAAATGCATGCCACAACAAAGTGGATAAGTGAACAGCTCACCAGTACAAGATAGGAAAGACAAAGGGATGGCTGATGGATAACTGAACATCTGACAGTAGATGATGGATGAGACACAGGAACAACTGGCAAGAGCAAAGTGGGTAAGCAAACAGCCGTCTGCTGCAAGCTGGATAAAAGAGCAAGTCTCGTGTACAGATGGCTAAGTGGACGGCTGACCAGCAACATGGAGTGAATAGGGAAATGGTGGAGAATTTTTATCACTTTATGTACAAAAGTTACTTAACCGAGGCATCACCACATGCTGTAGTAACACAACCAAACAAGTTAGAAAAGCCACCCAGTAAACCACAGGTTCCGGTTCACCTGGAGTTAAAGACATCCATTTTCTGCACTCTCTATATAAATTCTTGATGTTCCAGACCTGTTTGGTCAGGAGTGACAGCTGCTTCCTCATTGTCTGATGGCTAACAGAATTTCTGTGAAAATTTGCAAGCAACCATCGCCCCTTCTGTATTCTGAATATTCTGACACCCACTGCATCACGTAATGCTCTCTGCTGCTTTCTAATGTGTGTGGTCTGCATGAAAGGGGCTTTATTAAGTTGAGCAGAGATCTTTAGTTCTCCGCTCTAAGGAGTTGCTCATCTTCTCTCTGCATCTGTTTGAGATATCAGCGAAGGACGCGGTGAGCTGGGGAGTAGTTAAGTCCGACAATCCCGATGGGATTCCCAGAGGCACAGTTTCCTGGCCGAGTAGCCTTCTCATTAGGTCTCATTAGGCACCGGCTCAGCCAGCTCACTGGAAAGGAAATACCGTCTTAGCACTTCAGCTCAGGTCACGCTCACTGCTTTCTTATCTCTTCAGCTGTAGAACACACATTGAATGCTTCATACTGTGAAAACACCAGTTCAGGGTTGTAGATTTCTTAATTCATCTTCCAGATTTTCTGGTTTATTTATTTATGTTTTTATTACTGAGGGGTTTTTTTCTTGCCTCACACCTCAAACGCATAATGAAACTTTCAGATAACAATCTCCAACCCAGTTAGTCCACATCAGCGTCAAGGCAGTGCCAGAGTCTATCCCAGCATCAACAGTCACAAGGTAAAAAAACAGCCCAGCCATGGGCATCAGCCCACTACAATGACAACTCATGCATACACCCACACTCACAATTTAGAGTTGACAATTATCTTAACGCTGACATCTTTGTAAATGCACATTATATGGCGAAAGGTTTGTGAACACCTGATGATCACTGTCCTGGTTATAGTCTCTGTGTCCAGGGTAGAGTGCACAACCACACTTGGAGGACGAGGGGAGCTAGCCTGGCCAGAGAGTTACCTCCCCCTGGACGCTAGATGGCAACTTCCCTGGGTTGCAGCGGTGCCTCAGACTCCCATGGGGCTAAATGGGAGTTGGAGTTTGGTGCAGCCCTGTTGGGATCTGCAGGCACCGCCAGGGGCAGCTGCAGCAGGAGCTGCTAAGCCCTTATGGAAGTGCTGCTGGAAATGAGTCATCAAGCACTTGGAGCACTTCTGGGTGCTTTATAAAAGGAGCCATCAGCCACTACTTGGGGAGCCAGAGTCGGGAGGGTAGTCCTCTCAGGACTACCCAAAAAAGACATCAATCGTTTGCAATTAGTGCAGAATGCAGCTGCTAGAATCCTTACCAGGAAAAGAATATCCGAACACATTTCTCCAGTTTTGATGTCACTACACTGGTTACCTGTGTCATTCAGAATTGACTTTAAAATTCTGCTTATGGTTTATAAAGCTTTAAATAATCTCGCTCCGGCTTATATATCAGAATGTCTGACACCTTATATTCCAAATCATAACCTCAGATCCTCAACTGAGTGTCTCCTTAGGATTCCAAGAGCAAAACTTAAAAGAAGTGGTGAGGCGGCCTTCTGCTGTTATGCACCTAAAATCTGGAATAGCCTGCCAGTAGGAATTCGCCAGGCTAATACAGTGGAGCACTTTAAAAAACTACTGAAAACACATTACTTTAACATGGCCTTCTCATAACTTCACTGTAATTTAATCCTGACACTCTGTATATCCAATTCATTATAATAACTATTCATTCAAAATTTGTACTAACCCCTACTCTCTCTTCTGTTTCCTTTTCCGGTGTCCTGTTGGTGGTGGCGTGCGCCACCACCATCTACCCAAAGCACCATGATGTTCCAACAATGATGGATGGATTAAAAGCCAGAAGTCTGTATGACCATCAGCATCAAGTGACTCCGTGAAAAACCCGAACTACAAAGAGGACTATTTCATTTATGTTAGGTAGAATGCCCAGAGGGGACTGGGCGGTCTCGTGGCCCTGAACCCCTACAGATTTTATTTTTTTCTCCAGCCTTCTGGAGTTTTTTTTTGTTTTTTCTGTCCACCCTGGCCATCGGACCTTACTCCTTTCTATGTTAATTAATGTTGACTTATTTTAATTTCTTATTTTGTCTTTTATTTTTCTTCTCTTCATTATGTAAAGCACTTTGAGCTACTTTTTGTATGAAAATGTGCTATATAAATAAATGTTGTTGTTGACTAAGGTTGACCTGAGGAGTGGAGCAGAAGGAAAAGAGAGAGGAGACAATTGTGTTTGCGCTGTGCTAGTGCTGGGACTGTGTTGTAGGCATGGGAAACGGGAGAAGGTGTTTTCCATGAGGAAAAAGGAAAATAAATGTGTGTGCCTTGAACTTGTGTCCCACGCTTGTCTGTGTTGTGTTCAGCTGGCAGTGCCAGCCGGGGTGGTCCACACCAGTCACTGTTCAAGGAGTGGATGTAGAGGTGGTCCACTCCTACGACTACTTGGAGTGTGTGTATATATATATTTATTTATCTATCTATTTAAGTATTTATTCATTTAAAGAGCTTCTGTAAAAGGCCAGTTTTCCCACAGGAACATCTATCTATCTATCTATCTATCTATCTATCTATCTATCTATCTATCTATCTATCTATCTATCTATCTATCTGTCTTTCTGTCTGTCTGTCTGTGATCATAGATAGATAGAATTTTATTGGTCCGTGGGGTGAAATTTCCAGTTTCAAATGTGGTGAAGGGGGCGCGAGGCCTCTAAAATGAGACATAACGCAGGCCAGGAACTTCTCTAGCTCATCCAGAAGAGGCTCACCCCAAGTCAGCAGGTCCTCAACTGCTACCTGCAAGCTGTCATCTACATACACCACAAAAATGGGCAGCTACCTTTAAAAGATCCAAATACACAAAAATACCTATTGAGAGAGAGGAACCATTAAAACCTATGGCTTTACCTGACAAGTCCAACAAGGAATCATTTTATATTTAGATATTTATTGATAAAGAGCAAAAACACAGCATGCTTAATCACTGTGTCCTGTACAGTTTATTACAGTACCAGACAGTGGGGATGTTTTAAACTTTTGGTCAAACGTGTCAGTAAGAATTTCTCTCTGTAGGCGTGACAATCCTCCCATTGCTACCACTAGTACTATAGCTGTGAGTAGCAGTATGTTTGTTGCTTTTGTTGCATTTGCTGGCTCACTGTCTGTATCCTCTAGTCAGATGTATGTTACAGATACATTCACATTTATTCTCTTAGCTGATGCTTGAATTTTTATTGGCTTACAAAAGAGGTCAACATAATCGAATAACATCAGTCTGACGGACTGTATGAGAACAAGTGTTACAGGTTAAGGTTACAAAACTAATCATCACAAGTGAATAACTCAGAACAAAATATAAGCGAGTTACACTTACCAGTTCTAAAAACCTAACATCATTTAGAGAGAAATTCACCAAACAAGATAGCCTTCAAACACTTCCTAAATACACATTGAGTCAGCAGTTTGAATTTAAATGAGCAGTTTGGCTCACCAGCTAGGAGCTACATGTGAAAAGAGTCTGCATTTAGGGTTGATGCCACACAGAGCTGGCATCACCAGACACCATTCATCAGCAGATCTGTGTGGTCTTGAAGGAGTATAGGATTTCACCAGTGTCTCCATATACATAGGTGCTAACATACTGACTACTCTGTAGGCATCCATGGAAGATCTGAACTTAATTATGTGCCGCTACAGGGAGCCAATATAGTGATCATGGAAAGAGGAGTGAACTGTGCCAGCCTCGTCTGCTTGAATAACAGACATGCTGTGGCATTTTGAATCATCTGCTGTAGCTTGGTTACACATGCTGGTAGTTCTGCTAACAGAAAGTTGCAGTAGTCCAGACATGACAAGATCAGAAGTTGTGCTGCATACTCCATTAGGTACTATCTCATCTTGTAAATGCTGCATTGAATGAAATTGCAACAACATTTATTTCTATAGTACATTTTAAGACAAAGGATGTAGCTCAAAGTGCTTCACAAGATGTCAAAGAGGTTGTTACATGCAAACATAAACAAATTCAATATAGATAAGAATTATAATTAATAAATAGTATACAAAAGATCAAGAAAATGCACACTTATATAAGAAAGATATATAATTAAGAGAGTAGAGCCCTCAAATATCAAATTGTTTTTTAAGTTTCTAAATGAGAAAAAAACCCTCCAGTTAAGGTGAAGAAAAAAGCAAAATCTGCAGGGGTTCCAATGCCAAAAGACCCTCCAGCCCCCAGTGTTCTTAAGTAGTTTATTATTTTATATCTTTTTCTGTCTTAGAGGACTCGACACAGAGGGTATTGTGATAACCTGAAGTATCCACATTCATACAGACTTACATAAAGAGCAAAGTAAAGATTAATATTGATTACAGATTGACTAAAGAGAATGATAAGTTTATGCATATCTACGTTATTAAAGGAAGAACTAAAATGAGGCTTAGGCTACAAAATGGCAAAATGAAAAAAAAAAGTGGTTTCTTTGGAGTAAGTAAGAGTGCAAGACCGAAGGTTACACACAACCCAAAGGTTACACACAACTTTGGTGGCTGTTAGCAATGATGAGCCAAGCTGTACCAAAATGGAGTGCTGAATAGACAGGTGACCTGAGATAAAAGGAAGGTCTGTCTTCTTTGCTAGGTTGAGCTGGAGATGGATGTTCCTCATCCAGGTTGTAGTTTCACTCCATGCAGAGATTCTAACTGATACCATGTGGACCTCTGGAGGGAACAATAGGTACAACTGCATATCTTTGGCACAGCACTGATAAAAAAGTGGCACATGATGATAGGACCTGGTGAGAAGTGTATACAGAGAAGAAAAGAGGACTGATTGTTGGGGCAACCCCATGCTACCCTGGTGTACCCTTGATATCTGTCCTCATCAGGAAACAAGGTAGGATCTATTCTGTTCTGTGGTCCTGAACAACCTTATCACTCCACTCCCACCAATGATAAGCCACCATTAGAACTGCTAAGCAATATTGCTGGCAGTGCAACACATCAATAGACATTCATACAGTATTTTAACTCACCAGTCTCTGACTCCGCCCTATGTTCTTTCAGCCAATCAGAGCATGACTATCTGTTGTCTTCTATCATGTGATGCAATGTGAAGAAAAAACAAGCAATATTAGAAAGTTTCAAAGTATATTATAATGTAAGTTTTTATTTTTTTTAATCATAAACTAGTTAAGGTCAAAAAGCAGCCTTTTCTCTCCTTCTTGCTTTCTCCAGTCTCTATTTTCACTCTCTCTGCTTTCTTACTCTTCTCGCTGTCTGTGTTTCATTTTCTGTTGCTTTCAATTTAAGGGGAAATTGAAAAGGGCACCAAATCGAATCCATGACCAATTTTGCAATTATCTCTCTCATTTATCTTTGAGCCATGAAATTCTCCATTCGCTTGAATTAAAAGGCTAATTAACGCACGCATTATACCATTCTAGTTTCCGAGGGCGCTGCTGCGTGCAAATGGCTCATCCTTTTTCGTGCCACCCCAGGGAATAAAGCTGGGGTACAGGGGACATTGAAGCCCAGGAAGCCTCTCACTGCCCGGGAGAGTCACTAGCAAGAGATGTATCCTCATGTAGGCCTGTCTCCAGTGCGGCCCATCCAAGGGAACCCCATGTGGGGTCCATTAGATTCACCGCAGGGAGGGGGTTCACATTGTAATTTAATTTTATGAAACACAATAGGAGGGGAGATTTCAATCATGTCCAATGGGCGTGATATTAGTATAAAATTCCCACTGAGGATTTTCTGATATTTTATTCCTGTTACAGGCAGAGGTCTACTGCTTCTTGTATCTTTATTTATATTTATAAGCCATGGCCTTTGAGCAGGGCTGATTAGCATAACTAAAGTCTACAGAATATGTTTTCATATTTAATTTCATGTTCTTAAGTATGCATAGTTGTCATTGATAATTTTGAAAGTTCTTTTGACCACTTTTCTGGAAAGGGAGAATTCGATTTTTATTTTAACCTTGTACTTTTTTCTTTGCTGATGATATAGAAGACCACAAAACATTACAGTTACTTACATGAACTTGTATAACAAATCACAGGCACGTTAAGTGACATACTCAGGGTCACACATTGAGCCCACATTGAGACAGAACTGGCAGCTTTGGAGTTCAAAGTTCAAAGCTTTAACCACTGCACCATATCTTACTTAGAACTCACCAAGGGCTCTCCGCATCCCTCTGGGATCATGTATTTCACCAGTGATTTATGGGCTGTGGGCCATACCTGCTTTGTCACACTTAAAAAAGTTTCTACTTAGACTGATGTTTTGCTCATTATTTTGTGGAGGAGTGATTTGCTACATTTTTCAGTCCATGGGGAAAGAAGTAGATACTTAATTTATAGGAAATCTGAGAAAAAATGATTGTCCCATTCATATATCTATCTATCTTTCTATCTCCTACACATACTTTTCAATTACAGGAAAAAACTCAGATTGTGTTCTGGTAGTAAAGCAATTCTAGACAAGATGACAGTTCCACACGAGGCAAATACACAGACACCCACTCCCACCAGTTCCATTCTGAGTCACCAATAAACTAGCATGCATGATCTCTGGACCAAGCACTGAAGCCTTGTTTTAGCTGATGCTGTTTTCTTGTTGTTCCTACCGGTCTCTTTTGTCCCGTGGGACTCTGGAGGCAGCTGATAGGTACCGGCAGGCCAAGCGGAATGCGGCTTCGGTGGTTGCTGAGGCAAAAACTCGGGCATGGGAGGAGTTTGGGGAGGCCATGGAGAACTACTTTCGGACAGCTTCAAGGAGATTCTGGTCCACCGTCCGGTGTCTCAGGAAGGGGAAGCAGTGCAGTGTCAACACTGTGTATGTTGGGGATGGTGCGCTGCTGACCTCGACTCGGGACGTTGTGGGTCGGTGGGGGGAGTACTTCGAAGACCTCCTCAATCCCACTAACATGCCTTCCAATGAGGAAGCAGAGCCTGGGGACTCGGAGGTGGGCTCCCCCATCTCTGGGACTGAGGTCACCGAGGTGGTCAAAAAACTCCTTGGTGGCAGGGCCCCGGGGGTGGATGAGATACGCCCGGAGTTCCTCAAGGCTCTAGATGTTGTAGGGCTGTCTTGGTTGACACGTCTCTGCAACATCGCATGGACATCAGGGACAGTGCCTCTGGATTGGCAGACTGGGGTGGTGGTCCCCCTCTTTAAGAAGGGGGACCGGAGGGTGTGGTCCAACTACAGAGGGATCACACTCCTCAGCCTCCCTGGAAAAGTCTATTCTGGGGTTCTGGAGAGGAGGGTCCATCGGATAGTCGAACCTCGGATTCAGGAGGAACAGTGTGGTTTTCGTCCTGGTCGTGGAACAGTGGACCAGCTCTACACCCTTAGCAGGGTCCTGGAGGGTGCATGGGAGTTCGCCCAACCAGTCTACATGTGTTTTGTGGACTTGGAAAAGGCGTTCGACCGTGTCCCTCGGGGAATCCTGTGGGGGGTGCTCCGAGAGTATGGGGTACCGGACCCCCTGATAAGAGCTGTTCGGTCCCTGTACGATCGGTATCAGAGCTTGGTCCGCATTGCCAGCAGTAAGTCGAACCTGTTTCCAGTGAGAGCTGGACTCCGCCAGGGCTGCCCTTTGTCACCGATTCTGTTCATAACTTTTATGGACAGAATTTCTAGGCGCAGCCAGGGTGTTGAGGGGGTCCGGCTTGGTGGACTCAGGATTGGGTCACTGCTTTTTGCAGATGATGTTGTCCTGTTTGCTTCATCAGGCCGTGATCTTCAGCTCTCTCCGGATCGGTTCGCAGCTGAGTGTGAAGCGGCTGTGATGGGAATCAGAACCTCCAAATCCGAGACCATGGTCCTCAGCCGGAAAAGGGTGGAGTGCCCTCTCAGGGTTGGGAGCGAGATCCTGCCCCAAGTGGAGGAGTTCAAGTATCTCGGGGTCTTGTTCACGAGTGAGGGAAGAATGGAGTGTGAGATCGACAGGCGGATCGGTGCGGCGTCCGCAGTGATGCGGGCTGTGCATCGGTCTGTCGTGGTGAAAAAGGAGCTGAGCCATAAGGCAAAGCTCTCAATTTACCACTCGATCTATGTTCCTACCCTCACCTATGGTCATGAGCTATGGGTAGTGACCGAAAGAACGAGATCGCGAATACAAGCGGCTGAAATGAGTTCTCTCCGCAGGGTGTCTGGGCTCTCCCTTAAAGATAGGGGAAGAAGCTCAATTATCCGGGAGGGGCTCAGAGTAGAGCCGCTGCTCCTCCGCATCGAGAGGAGTCAGATGAGGTGGCTCGGGCATCTGATCAGGATGCCTCCTGGACGCCTCCCTGGTGAGGTGTTCCAGGAACGTCCAACCGGAAGGAGGCCCCGGGGAAGACCCAGGACATGCTGGAGGGACTATGTCTCCCGGCTGGCCTGGGAACGCCTTGGGATTCCCCCGGAAGAGCTAGAAGAAGTGGCCAGGGAGAGGGAAGTCTGGGCATCTCTGCTGAAGCTGCTGCCCCCGCGACCCTACCTCGGATAAGCGGAAGAGGATGGATGGATGGATGGATGGATGGATGTTTTCTTGTTGTATTGATGATGGTGATGGATTATTGTAATGGAATGGCACAGTGATTAGCCCTCATGGCTCCACAATGCTCAAATACTGGCCCAGACATGGCCCGTATGGAGATTGCAAGTTCTTTTCTTTTCGCTAATGTGGCTTTCTCCTTAATTCCTAAAGAAATGTGTGTTGGATTCAGTGTAACTGGTGACTTCAAACTGGCCATGTATGAGTAAGAATGCAAAGTGCGTCAAGGGTTGGCCCTTATCTTGCATCCGATGCATGCTGGGATGGGTGCCAGCTTTTCTCAGCCTTAAGTTTGGATTCGATGATTTCAGTAAATAAATGAATGAACACAAGAAACATGACAGATGAGAGGAGACCATTCACTGCTTGCTTGTTTATGTAAGAACTAAGGTGCCCTAATATTTCATGCAAGTATTTCTTAAATGTTGTCAAAGTTTTTGATTCAACTCCATGTTTTGGTAGTTTGTTCCAGATTCCTACAACTCTTTACATAAAGAAGTGCTTTGTGGCTTCAGTCCTAAATGCACTTCAGCTTAATTTGTCCTTGAGTATGTGATTCACTCTGGATCTATTTTATTGATATCGATGTCGATGTCTTTGAGGATTTTGAAGATCTGGATTAAGTCCCCATTCAGTCTTCTCTGCTTGAGACTAAACAGGTTTAATTCTCTGATTCTGTCAGAGTACGATGTGTCCTTAAGTCGTATATATATGCCTCTCGGTTCAGATCTCAGAGGGACATGCTTCTCCTCAGAATGCACATTGTCTGAGGTGGCAGAAATACCTGGAGAAGCCAGCTTTAAAGCAGCCCCATGACTAGGAGTTGAGGGGGGCCAGCTACAGTATTCAGGCAGCACTTTGAACACATCCCCAACTGATAAAGCCCACTGGCTAACATGTCAAGCCATAGGTGGACCTTGGAGCGTAATTTGTTGGGGAACAGGACAGCATATGGGTTATCTCTGATCCCTAGTGAACAGAATGAGCGAACAACAGAACAAAATAGCTGGAAACATGAGGCGCCATCAGATACCTGTACAGCGCCGGTGGAGGTGCTCTGCAAAAATGACAAAGGTCTCTTTAAGGATCGCTTTTCAGCAATTGGCATAAAGAGGCTAATTCCATTCCTCTCTCTCACCCTCTCTCAGGTTGTTACAATATTATGTATTTATATTATGAATTATTCATGACAATATAATCCTTTTACAGCCATTCAGAAGCTATTTAAATAAACCATCCAATAATCCATCCACTTTTTTGGACTAATGCTCTGTTCACATGCTATTGGAGTTTTGCTATCGGATGTGTGCATTTACATGAGTTTCCAGTTGGACTTTTGGAGAGTTGCAAGGTCGCTGTTGATTTGTTACTTGGCTTGCAAAAAAGCAATGAAAGATAAAGTGAATGTTTCAATGAAGATATAGAGTAAACTAAATATATTAAATATGTATCATTTTGTTCCAAATGCATTTTAACCACAAAAAGTGCATTTCTGAGTTACAATTATGCCTTGAAGAAGGGGCCTAAGTTGCCATGAAAGCTTGTATATTGTAATCTTTTTAGTTAGCCAGTAAAAAGTGTCATTTAACTTGACTTCTCATTACATCCATAATGGCTAACACGGTATAACACCTTAGTACTACTGACTTACCAGGTTATATTTTGTTATTTTATATGTACAGTATATATTATGTAGGTTATATACAGTATGTTATTTTTGACTCTAGTATGTCATTTAAAGCACATGTTACAAAACTATCTAAAACATGTTTTTTCCATATTAAAAATGTTGAAAGATTAAGACATTTTCTGATATGCAAAATACTGAGAAATTAATTCATGCATTTAGTACTAGTAGGTATGACTGCTCTTTATGCAGCTTTCAGTTAATTCAAAATGCTGCTCCAATAATTATTACATGAATCAGAAAATATGAACACATAACTCCAGTTCTCATGTTGTGACACTGGCTTCCAGTTAAGTTTAGGGGAATCCTCCTTTTAACTTAAAAAGCATTAAATGGCCAAGCCCCGCTTATTTATCTTAAGTTATCGTTACTTGCAAATCAGAGCATACATTGAGATATCAAGATGCCAGCCAATTTAAGATTAATGAAATAATAGTGGAAGGTCAAGCTTTTAGTTACAGCGCCCCAAAGCTGTGAAATGATCTGCCTGCTAATATAAGAGATGCTCCTTCAGTCTCAGCTTTAAAATCCAAGCTGAAGACTCGTAACTTTAGTCTAGCATACCCTGACTAGAGCTGCTGATTACTGCATTTCTATTTGTTAGTCATTTGTACAGACATATACGTAATACAATATTTTACAATATTATTAACCCCCCTCTATTCTTTTTCTCTTCTTGGTATTTGGATATGTGGCACTTGATGCCATTACTCTCCTGCATAAAGTCATCTCTGATAAAGGGGCATTGAAATCATCAGATAAGAAGATGTTTCCATCAGATTGGACAACCAGCACAGGCTCCACTATAGAAAATCAGGAGCAGCTAGGAGCCCTTTTGGTCTTCAGACTTTATTTTTTACTTTCTCCTGTACGATTTTAATCTCCACCATTGTCAACTGGCCTGAGTTCATCAGTAAATTAATGGACAGATATTGTTGGTTTCATATTTAACAATTAGTATAATTTCTACTTGTATTTTAACTGAGAATTGTTGTTACTTAGTGAAGAGCTGTATAAGAATTAAGTAAGTTGTATTACACTGTATTGTATATTTTTATTGTATGCTTTTGGGTAGTGTTGTTTTTTTCCAAATTGTGCACTTCTAAGCTCTGAGTAAGGTATTCATGTGGAATTTTTGATTCAAAAATTATTATTTACCATCTGTCCAATAGCATGTAAATGCAGCATTGCTTGCCCAATTTAGAGTCTGTTCCCGTTGTTATAAAACAAAAAGTAGGAGAGAGTATAAGTGTAGAAGTAACAGGAAGGATGACTATATAGATTCCCTGTTGGAAAAGTGAAAAATACACAATGAATTTCACTACCCTGTTCAAGAGTGTAAAATATGCACAGCAACTGCTTGCCATTAGAAACCAGCTGCCAGCCCTGGGTCTCTGTTTCACATTGCATATGAGGCACATTTAAGTAAACATCGTTGTGAGTTACGGTGGTCTTCCCAATGCAGCTGCAGAATATGACCCTAAAACAAAAACACAAAACAAGAATTTTACAACACATACGACAGGTGTCATGGAGCACTGGACACATTCTTGTTGTGAGCACTGAGTTTCTTGGTGATGGGTTCAAACATTCTCAGAATTTCAGATGTTGGGATAGCAAATGCAAAGTGTCAATCATTTCTGATGATCATTCACCAAACTATGTACAAAATGCAAAAGATCACAGACAAATAAAACAAAAATAAAAGAGAAATAATTACATACACTTTCCTGAAGACTGGCCCAGAATTCTGCACACTGAGAGGTGCCTCAATTATTTGAATGGTAATTTGGCACATCAGGGACTATGCTTTACATTAAATGGGTCTCTTTTCTCACACCTTAAACAACAATGTCCATAGCTCTGTAAGCAGAGTGCCTGTGTCGTTGTTTTCTGTATATTGACCACCTTGAGATAACTGTGTGCTTGACCGAAGTAAAAGAGGAACAGCAATGCAAGCACAAATTCATTAACATATTTTTAGCATGCAAGGTACAAATTAGATACGTTATACACTATAAGGCCAAAAGTATGACACACCTCCAAATTATTGACTTCACGTGTTTCATTGTTAACGGGTACATAAAATCAAGCACACTGATTTTAAGGAGCAACAATAGCTCAGCTACAAAGTGGTAGACCATGCAAACTCCTTTAGCAGGGCTGCTGGGTGCTCAAGTACGTAGTATGTAAAAGTCACCCATCCTTTGATGAATCACTCACAAAAGAATACCAAACTACCTCATGGAAGGAACATCAGCTCACAAGAACTGAGCATTGGGAGCTTCATGAAATGTGTCACATTGGCCGACCAGCTACACACAAACCTAAGATCAATATGTGCAATGCCAAGTGTCGGCTGTAGTAGTGTAAAGTAAGCCGCCATCAGACTCTGGAGCAGTGGAAACACATTCTCTGGGGTGACACTATATGTCAGGAAAGGATAGATAGATAGATAGATAGATAGATAGATAGATAGATAGATAGATAGATAGATAGATAGATAGATAGATAGATAGATAGATAGTGTAAGACACTAGGGGGCGTTCTGCCACCCTAACCCCTGGAAATAGACAGGCAGGACACAAGTTCACTCAACACCCATGTTTATTTACAGTTTATGCAATGGAGTGAGGCGGCTCCTCTTATTCGGGTCCCGGGAGTGTTCCAGGTGGCTCATCACTATTACCTGGAATCACTCCCAGGTGCGCTGGAGGTCCTCTACAGGGCTCTGCAGCTCCCCCCTGGTGGCCCCCACAGAACCCAACAGGGCTTCACCAAATTCCAGTTCCTGACATGCCCTGCAGAAATCCGTGGTTCCACAGCTGCCCAGGAGGGCTGCCCTCTAGTGTCCCGGGGAGGTATTGCCTCATCAATGCCCTTTCCCCTGGTTCTTCCAGCCTGCTGGCGTCCCGGCCAAGTAGATAGATAGATAGATAGATAGATAGATAGATAGATAGATAGATAGATAGATAGATAGATAGATAGATAGATAGATAGATACTTTATTTGTCCCCAAGGGAAAATTAAAATTGTACTTATTGCCCAATGTAAACTATGAATGGACAAGCATAATGGTCTGGGGCAGTTTTTCAGGGTTTGGAGCTAGGCCCCCTTGGTTCCAGTGAAAGGCACTGTCAATGCTACAGCAAAGACATTTTTGATAATTGTGCGCTTCCAACTTCCAAGGCCTTTTTCTGTTTTTGCATATCTGTGCCCCTGCGCACAAGGCCAGATGATAAAGACGGAGAAACTCGAATAGACTGCGGAGAGCCCTGCCTTCAACCCAAATGAACACCATTGGAATGATTTGGAGTGCTGATTGCAACAACATCTTCTTGTCCAACATCAGTTCCCATGCTCACAAAAGCTGTTTTGGCTGAATGGGCACAAATTCCCACAGACACACTCCAACATCTTGTGAAAACAAGAGTGGGGGCTGTTATAGCCGGAAAGGACAGCTCAACTCCATATTAATCCCCATGGTTTTAGACTGGGATGTCCATCAAGTGCATATAGATGTGATGGTTACATGTCCACAAACTTGGCCATAGAGTGTACAGATATTAAACCACTAACAGCAAGCCTAGAATTTCTCTGACCATCTTTCTTTTAGCAATCTTTTTAACACCACGCACATGACACAAACTGATTGTAGAGTTTAAACCTCCAGATGCTTGGAATGTAGCAATGTAACTTATGGAGGCAGATGAAGCGCAAAAAAAGAAAAACAAGAAGATGCCTTTCATATGAAAGCACTGAACTCCAAAATTATAATTATCATAAATATTTCATTCAAATTCCTTTGAAACTAAAAAAAAATTAAATTTATCTTATACATTTAATTAGCAGTTTATATTTCACTAGTTGAGTTTACAGTCGTAGATCATGGGCTAATGAGACAGAATCAAGTAAAACCAGTTGAGGTAGTTTCGGGATATACAGTGGTGTGAAAAACTATTTGCCCCCTTCCTGATTTCTTATTCTTTTGCATGTTTGTCACACAAAATGTTTCTGATCATCAAACACATTTAACCATTAGTCAAATATAACACAAGTAAACACAAAATGCAGTTTGTAAATGGTGGTTTTTATTATTTAGGGAGAAAAAAAAATCCAAACCTACATGGCCCTGTGTGAAAAAGTAATTGCCCCCTGAACCTAATAACTGGTTGGGCCACCCTTAGCAGCAATAACTGCAATCAAGCGTTTGCGATAACTTGCAATGAGTCTTTTACAGCGCTCTGGAGGAATTTTGGCCCACTCATCTTTGCAAAATTGTTGTAATTCAGCTTTATTTGAGGGTTTTCTAGCATGAACCGCCTTTTTAAGGTCATGCCATAGCATCTCAATTGGATTCAGGTCAGGACTTTGACTAGGCCACTCCAAAGTCTTCATTTTGTTTTTCTTCAGCCATTCAGAGGTGGATTTGCTGGTGTGTTTTGGGTCATTGTCCTGTTGCAGCACCCAAGATCGCTTCAGCTTGAGTTGACGAACAGATGGCCGGACATTCTCCTTCAGGATTTTTTGGTAGACAGTAGAATTCATGGTTCCATCTATCACAGCAAGCCTTCCAGGTCCTGAAGCAGCAAAACAACCCCAGACCATCACACTACCACCACCATATTTTACTGTTGGTATGATGTTCTTTTTCTGAAATGCTGTGTTCCTTTTACGCCAGATGTAACGGGACATTTGCCTTCCAAAAAGTTCAACTTTTGTCTCATCAGTCCACAAGGTATTTTCCCAAAAGTCTTGGCAATCATTGAGATGTTTCTTAGCAAAATTGAGACGAGCCCTAATGTTCTTTTTGCTTAACAGTGGTTTGCGTCTTGGAAATCTGCCATGCAGGCCGTTTTTGCCCAGTCTCTTTCTTATGGTGGAGTCGTGAACACTGACCTTAATTGAGGCAAGTGAGGCCTGCAGTTCTTTAGACGTTGTCCTGGGGTCTTTTGTGACCTCTCGGATGAGTCGTTTCTGCGCTCTTGGGGTAATTTTGGTTGGCCGGCCACTCCTGGGAAGGTTCACCACTGTTCCATGTTTTTGCTATTTGTGGATAATGGCTCTCACTGTGGTTCGCTGGAGTCCCAAAGCTTTAGAAATGGCTTTATAACCTTTACCAGACTGATAGATCTCAATTACTTCTGTTCACATTTGTTCCTGAATTTCTTTGGATCTTGGCATGATGTCTAGCTTTTGAGGTGCTTTTGGTCTACTTCTCTGTGTCAGGCAGCTCCTATTTAAGTGATTTCTTGATTGAAACAGGTGTGGCAGTAATCAGGCCTGGGGGTGGCTACGGAAATTGAACTCAGGTGTGATACACCACAGTTAGGTTATTTTTTAACAAGGGGGCAATTACTTTTTCACACAGGGCCATGTAGGTTTGGATTTTTTTTCTCCCTAAATAATAAAAACCATCATTTAAAAACTGCATTTTGTGTTTACTTGTGTTATATTTGACTAATGGTTAAATGTGTTTGATGATCAGAAACATTTTGTGTGACAAACATGCAAAAGAATAAGAAATCAGGAAGGGGGCAAATAGTTTTTCACACCACTGTATAATTAGGATGCCCCCTCGGGTGTAGGGGTGTACCAGGCAAGGCCCACTGGCAGAGCCAGAACATGCTTGAGAGGTTTCATCTTTTGATTGGCTTGAGCTAGAAGAAAGTGGCCTTGTCTGTCCAGTTTGGCATGTTCCCACCAGTAGGTTCACAAGGATAAGCAAAGTGAAAGCGAAGTGTGATGAAGTGCGTTTGCAGCTTGTGTTGTATTTCTTAATGCCTCTTACAAAACTTTAAATTTTGTGAAAGATATTATACAAAATGAAGACTTGCTGACTGGTTGCTTGATTCTCTCATTTATCTAGTTCCTGTTCATTTATGGTTTCAGATGCAAGCATTTAGGGGACACTTTTAGGGCTCCAAGGAGGTAAGCAGTACCAGTGCACTCAAAAGAGGGCCACAGTTACTAACACCTTCTACTCTTTTCCTCTGCAGTGTTGAAGACTGGCAGGAAGCTGAATGACGTCACCTACTTCTCACCTCAAGAAGTCAATATACTGTATAACACATCCAATGACTGAAAGTGACCATTCATCCTTGAACCTGCAGGTAAGGGAGATGGAGCTACTACTTAGAATGTTATTTCTCACTGACCAACGTTTCATACTGCTCTCTTGTATTGCTTTTTAATTGAGATAATTATGTTTAATTTGCCATTTTTCCCCTTCTGTTCTGGTGGCACTTATCTTGACTTGAAGTAGATGCATAGGAATGGGATGGACCTCTTTTATCCAAATAAAAATGTTTTTTTATTTGCCTACAACAGAGATCTTTTCATAATACAGATAGGACAGCCAGAATTCAGATACTTGTCAGTTAACCCAACTTGAATGTCCTTGAGGATTAAAGAAGGAAAACTGGAAAACCCAGAAGAGAAACCATTCATAGGCATAGGGAGAACATGAAAACTGTTCACAAAACTCAACCAGATGTATATAGACCACAAGGGGCACTGCATCTGTGAGACATTAGCATTATTACAGCAACCTATTTTCATATGTGTATGTATACCAGCATTACACATTGAAGATAGGCAATTTATAGATTTTAATAATATTTCATATATCTTGCCCTGTGTGTACCTTTGGCTTCTTTCTTTGATATCCTCACAACCCACTCTTACATGGTGCTCCATCTCTCAATCACATTCCTGTAAGGCCTGCTCCACAGACTCTATCATTTTGAGGCTCCTTGCTCGCCTCCTGTCTGGTTTTATACATCCTGTCTTTGAAGGTGACTCTCATTGTGCCTCCTACTCCTTTACCAAATCCAAACTCACCAATCAAATTGATCAGAGGAACTGTACACACATACACACCTTTCCATTTTATTATATGGTAAACTGACAAGATTAATTTTGTATACAGTTTGTCCCTAGAATTTGTTTTGAAGCCATCTTGCAATTTTAAAATACAAAAATCACTAAAATTAGATTTTATTTAAAAAATTTGGTGTGGAAAGTAAAAAAAAAAAAGGTTCCCTAAAAGTCTCCCTCCTCCTCCAACACCGCCCAGATCTTCTATGGCTCCTGAGAAGTGCCCCTAAAATGCGCATCTAGCTGTGATGCAAATTTTCCTTGTGGTGAGACACCATTTTTTATGCAAATTGTTTTTGCAAATCGAAACTCTAAGCTTTGTTGTAGTTCAGCTATGTGTGAATCATTTGGCTCATCACTAGTGATTAGATATACAAGTAGGACTTTGAGATTGACCTTCAGCTCATTTTGAAGTCTCTCAAAATGTTCTTTTCAAAGGGCTTTTGTCTAATATTACTAGAACAAGTGAATATACTTTACGGGGAAATAAGATAAGGTAAACCTGGGTGTAAAATATGTTAACACAGAAAAAAAAAATCACATGACACATTGGTATGTCTTGTCCCACATGCGGATCACCTTATTGGCTCAGACCAGGTATGCAATACCACTCTGCTAACAGTCTTGTCTCTTCCCCTTAAAGAAGGAGCCCCATGAGGGTGAGTGACCCTGTCGTCCTGTCCCTTCCAGTCTGAACTAAATAAAGGTGGCCCTTCCCAGAAGGAGGAATCTCAGTCTTGACCTGAGCCTACTAAAGGACGGAGCTCCTCAAAGAGACGCTTACCACAGACAGCCCCTTTGGTTCTCTTCTAGAGTTTGCACCATCAAAAGCTTGTTTATTTTACTACTGAGGCATTTCTTATTGTTTTCCTTATTAATTAAACTTTTCTTTGGACTTTGTCACTCATACCTGGCATCTTATATGACTTTCAGATTATTGATTGTATCTTCTGATGATATGGTGCTCCTCTGAATCAACAGCAGTCATTTAACAGGCAGTGTGGACTGATGGTGAACGTTTTGGAGGGCGAAGCCTAAGGCTGCTGGGTCAGTTCCTGCCACTTATACCCTGGATTGAGATATATGCGCTGCAGTAGCACACCTCACGATGAAAAGATGCCACCATGTATGCCCATCTGAGTGGATACCATGGGCCCTTTGAAGGGATCATACAGAATTTCTTATCTAATATAAAAGCAGAATCTAATCTGATCTAAGCAAAGATGACATAACCATACCCAAGGAAAATAGATACAAGCGCTATATGTTTTATTTGTTTCTTAAATATCATTTTCAGTATTATTTTATTTCATTTAAGATGAAGCCTGGATGGAATGCAAAATACTTTAGGTTGCCCATCCTCATGTTGTCTGCCCCACTTAGTTAGGGGAAGGTGCATTTTTTAGATAGGTGACACAGAGGTACTGTTACTACAGCCCACTGAGGGAGCTCACGTGCAGCAGAGCTCAAGCAGAACAAACCTGCTGCAGAGAAACAAACTCTCAGTCCCTTAGTCACTCTGGCTGATGGAGTCCTTGACAGGCTCAAAGAGTGAGGACCTGAGTTCACGTCCCAGCTCTCCAGGGGTGAATGCAGCCTGGGCAAAGAGAATTCAATTTTGCTTGTTTTTTTTATTATTGCTGTCTTTGTCTTTGGGGACATGTCAGAGTGGCACAACTTTAAATTAGATTAGCAGAGTCAAAGGGTTCAGATGTTTCATCTGCACTTCAGTGTTAGTACACGGTTATGGGTGCATGTGGGCAATGGCATCTCCTAAGGGTTTTCTGTAACATAAATTGTCACACCAAGTGGATCTTGAAAATGGCCACAAGGTGGGACCACTTCAGCCTGAACTGAAAAGCACAAGTGAATAAAGTCGCCCCCAAACTGCCATCTCTGCTTCACTTACAGTATGGGCTCCAGGCAGGTATGCCCCCTTCACCCTTCCCCCATGACTGATAGCACTCTGTTTCCTACTGACTACGCCCACTGCCTCAAGTGCCAAGCGGCCGGCTGGCTCTCTTTCTTAAGAGCGTGTTAATTAATACCCCTGGGCTTTTTGTGTTTGGCCTGATCTTTGGCCTTAAGGCCAAGGAATGTGCCCTGTATACAAAGCCCATAGAGATGGTGGATGGGGGGTGCATGGGTAGGGGCATGGGGAAGCCTGGTCCAGAATACTTCTCAAGCAGTGCAAAAAAAAAATAAATAAATAAAAGACAACCAACAAGAGGGCTTCACCGTCGTGTTGCACCCTGAGATGTCCCTCCAGAAGAAGATGAGGACAGCACACAGAGGTAGCACCTGGAACAAGTCAGCATGATAAAGTGAGCAAAAAATAATAAATAAATAAGTAAATAAATAAATAATGGGCCGAGCAGATTGAAAGCACCAGGCTGCCAGACAAAAGGCTTGATTTCAACTGAATTTCAAACTTGCCTTTTTTTTTCCTTTTTTCTTTTTAAAGCCACACTCTGCTTCTTTTAAAGCCCTCATTAGCCTTGGAAGCGAAGGTCGTTTCTTTGAAAGTTTGGGTCCTGCTGTTAAAGTCAACTTTCCTCAATTTACCTGATTATATTCAGACATTAAATAAGAGAGCAAGCCGAGCCTGTGCGCACTCTCACACGCTTACTCACTCAGTCACTCACACACACGCACACACACACACACACACACACATACGCCAGGCTCCCTGCAGGATCTGGGGCTTTTTTTTTTTTCCTTTTTGTCCCCAAAGAAAGCAGGTGCTTGCTGAAAAGCAGCCCTCTTAAAACAATGGGTGACATTTACGGACACCCGCACTCTTTTCGTCCCCAGACCTTCAGTCATTTTGCAGGCAGCAGCTGCCAGCTCTCCCTTTTGTACAAATTCAAGCGTGTCCAGCCCCCCTTTCAAAAGTCTCCAGCTCCATTCCCCACTTGTCTATTGTGGTGTCCCCGTCTTGTCATCAGGAACCCAGCAGGGCTGAACTACACGCCCCAGAAAAGTCATCCTGGCCTGATCTCTGTGACCTCTCCACAGCCTGTCCCAGTCCCATCTGCTATAACTCAGTGGTGTGTGTTTGTAGATGGAGGGCCTGTAAAAATCTTTGTATCATATGTATTTAGGACTAAACCATAATGCAAAATATTTATGGATACTTGTCAAGACACAAATCAGTTTAACAGCAACATTTTCAAAGTGAACATATACAGCAGAGATGAGTGAATTTTGCCTATTAGACAAAGATGGGACTTGAAGATGGAATTATCTATCTGTGACACAAGGCTAGAGAGAGCTGGAATCGCAGTAAAGATTATGCTTTTTGATTTCTCCAGCACCTTCAATACCATCCAACCATTGCTGTTAAGGAGTAAATTCAGAAATATGTAGGTGGATGAGCCTATGGTATCCTGGATAATGGACAATCTGTCAGGCAGACTGCAGTGTGTGAGAATCAAGGACTGTGTGTCTGAAGTGGTTATGTGCAACGTTGGAGCGCCACAAGGAACTATCCTGTCTCCATTTCTGTTCATCCTGTACACCTTGGACAACAAATTTAACACCAGGCCATGTCTCTTGAAGAAATTCTCAGATGATTCTGCACTAATGGGGTGTATTGACAGGTGGGGTGTGTATAGGAGTCAGGTACACAATTTTGAGAATTGTTTGCAACTGAACATCAGCAAAGCCATCGTGACTGGATACTGAGTTTTTATCGCTTAATTACTACTAGCCATCCCCCGGTGATCCACCCGAGTACTAGTGAAACAGGACAAGCTTTAAAAATTAACAAACAGACAGGCATCGCTAGCTAAATAGACGCAAGGTGCACTCCAAAACACAGAGGTACACCAACGTGAACGGAGGCTGGCACATGAGTGAGGAGGACCCTGCCCGGCTCCCCACTCCTGATGTCACGCTTCCCCCTCCCCTTACCCCACAACTTCTGTCTCGGATTAGCGTGACTATATTGCTCCTGCAAGCGAACTATTATTCTTAGTGCAATGAGAGAAGTCGCAAAATCAACCAGAATGTTCAAGCAAATTATTGAAAAAAAAACACCTGATCTAAATCCATTAAGTAGTTCTCTTATTCGCTAGCTAATTGGAAGTAAGGTACGCCCCAAGGCTGGCGTGTGAGTGAGGAGGACCCTGCCCGGCTCCCCACTCCTCATGTCACGCTTCCCCCTCCCCTCAGCCTGCAGTCTCTGCCTCGGATTACCGTGAATATATTGCTCCTGCATGCGAACTATGATTCTTAGTGCAATGAGAGATGTCGCAAAATCAACCGGAATGTTCAAGCAAATAGAAAATACCCCGATCTAAATCTGTTAAGTAGTTCTCTCCTGAAAAGTGAACAGACATACAGACAGACAGATGTTGGATTTTATAGAGATTTAGGAAGTGGATGTGGAGGTGGTGCACTGCTGCCTGTGCTTTGGGGTCCACATCAATGGCAGGGTGGACTGGTCTAGTATTGCAGAGGAACTATATAAGAAAGTGCAAAGCAGACTCTTTTGATTCTTTCAGAAACTGTGAACTTTCGAAGAGGGTGGTGACATCCTTTACATGTTTTACAACTCTGCGATGGCCAGTGTGATTTTCTACACTGGAGTGTGTTTGGCCAGTAACATCAGTTCAAGAGAAGCCCACCAAATTAACAATTTGATTAACAAGGCATGCTCAGTTGTGGGATGCCCTGGAGGTAGTGGACATCTTCTTTCGGACACACTAGCATTGAGGACTTTAAGCCAATGAATTATTCAGCAGAAGTGTCAAGAAACGTTACTGTGGCTCCTTAATAGCAACAGCAATACATCTGCATCATGTCTCACAGTGACTGCTCTCTTTTCATTAGTTTTCTCCTGGTAAGAATGTAGCGGGGCTACATAGTAGTAATAGTGTTGTCAGTGTTATTACCATGTGCGTCTTGTTTCCATCATCCCGTTTGCTGTTTGTGTGTCAGTGAATGTCGTCCCCGTAAAGGGGGATGGATAATGGGAGGAGACCGCAGCCCCAATCCTGGGAAAACCACCTGTTTGTTATTATTCAATTACATCCATCTCAGGACTATTTAAGTAATCAGGGAGAGAGAGAAAAAGAAAAGAGAGAAGAGGAAGGAGAGGAGAGAAGGAGATTTTTCACATTCACGACCACGAGCCATCTGTACCTGTTATATTCCACATCGCGCATTTCCATCCAGTTTGTTTTTCTATCCGCCGGACTTGCTTCAAGAACCTCATCACGAGAGACCCCGGGGTCGGAATTAATCATCCACCACGCACCAAGGATTCACGGTGAGGCTGCTCCATTTTGTCTGGGGAAAATCAAACGACTCATTTTTCGCTAGTTCAGTCAACCGCATTCAGGACAGTTTTTTATAACCGGACTCAAGTTCACATTCATTTCCGTATCTCATTCAGTTTTTGGTATTTGTGTTGTTTGTTATATGTTACAGGGGCAAGGGAGGGTTTATTGTGTATATATATATATATATGGTGTTGTTGCTTTGGTGGAGGGATATATATATATATATATATTTATTGTGCATTTTGTTTTTTTGTTGTTGTTCGTTTAATATAATTACGCACCTATTTTACATATCACCTGTTTTTGTGAGCTTAATTAAACCGTCGATTGTGGGGAAAAATTTTATTTGTTAGAGGTACGGCTTGATATTTAGATTCAGCTCAGTAAATTATCCAGGCCACAGGTCTTGGAAGTGTAGCTGCCGGCCGGGTAAGAGGTCGGCCGTTACAAGTTTGTGTGTTTTTTGTTCATGTTTATTATATTTCTGCATTTCTTAAGCTTCTGTACAAGGCAGGGTGTCTCGAAAAATATTCAACCCCTTGGAAGCTTTCACATTTTATTATTATACAATGTACAACAAATGCATGCATGAAGGGACTAACATCCCGAGTGGGATGATGAATGATTATGGTAGGATAACATGGAAGGAGCTGCAGCCCGCTGAGGATGGTTAGCGATCCTTATCACAATCAGGGCAGAAAGGTAAAGGATGTTCTGGGCAAACAATGATCTTATAAGTATTCACCCCCTTTAATATGACACACCTAATCATCAGTGGTGTAGCCAATTGGTTTAGACGTCACATCATTAGTTCAGTGGAGATCACCTGTCTGGCATTTCAGCTGATTGCAGTTTAAATGTACCTTATATGAAAGGGCCAAACTGACACAAATCAAGATAGAAACCTAACCTACACAATGAAAACAAAAGAACACTCCAAAAAACTCTGTGAAAAGAAGAGATGGAGACAAGAAAATATCCAAGTTGCTGAATATTCATTTAAATCAATCATTAAGAAATGGAAAGAGTATGGCACAGCTGTAAATCTGCCTATGGTAAGCCCTCCACAACAAGCAAGAAGAACACTAATGAGGGAGGCCACCAAGAGACCTATGAGAGGTGTTACAAGGTGCAGTGGCTGCGATTGAAGAGACTATGCAGATGACAGCTGTTGCCCAGTCACAGCTTTATGAGATAATGTCAAAGAGAAAGACACTATTTCAAAAGCGCACATGACAGACATTTGCCAGAAGGCACATGGTAAATTCTGAAGTCAGCCGGAAGAATGTTCTATGATCTGAAAAGACCAAAATTGAGCTTTGTGGCTATCACACTAAACTCCATGTTTGAACACTGCACATTATAATAAATACACCATTCCCACTGTAATACATGGCATCATTTTGTTGGAATACTTCTATGCAGCAGACCCTCGAATGCTTGTGACAGGGAAATGAATACAGCAAAATTCTGATAAAATCCTTGAGAAAAACCTAATGCAGTCTGCAAGTACCCTGCATCTTATGAGAAAATTGTTTTCCAGCAAGACAATGACCCCAAACATAAATCCAAAGCCACACAAAAAATAACAATCTTAATGTCCTGGAGTGGTCAAGTCAGAGTCCAGGCTGAGAGTTTGCAGCTGGACTTGAAGAAGACTGTTCACTTGCGGTCAACATGCAGCCTGACAGAACATGAGTAGTTTTTCAAAGAAGAATGAGGAGAAATGTTAGAGTAGATAGACACAGACTCCAGACTGCCATGACTGCCAAAGAGGGAAGAGAATCTTTTTTCCTAAACTAAATGCTTATTCTAAAATATTATTGATTAGATCGTGCCAGGTTTTAAAAAAGATTTGAACAGATCCTCTAAGTGAGAATTTGATTTTTACCAGTTTCAAATAGTATATGAAATCAGTTACCCACTGACTTAAAAGGAGTGGTCTAGGATTCTTCCATTTGAGCAAGATAAGTCTACGTGCTGTCACACACGTGTGCATGGGATGCAGCTAAAAAGAAGGCAGTTCCATGCCAAACCAGGGGATAGCAGAGTGCACTAATCTCTTATCTTTTTGTCCCAAACACGGGAAATACTGCCTGGACTCAATGATGTCACTTTTGGTCCCAGGGCCGATGACGTCACTTCTGGTTCTGGTCCCAATGGCACCACTTCTGGTTCCAGTCCAGATGATGAAATTTCCCCTGTCTGTCTTTAAAAACTGTCAGGTTCTTTCTGTCAATCAGTTCTGTTTTAGACTCCTATCTGTACCAACCTTTCGTTTACCTTTTTTGCCTACTATACTTCAAGTATACAGAGAGGCTGCCCCAAACCTTTTTTCTGTGTCAAGGCATTTCCACAATGTTAATAGTAAAGTAAAGACAATTACAGTTTGTTTGTCCTTCTCCACTTTAAGCCCATCTGGGAGAACAACAAAGACAGCTGTTAATACTGTAAATTAGGTGGGATGTCCTCACAGGTGGCGCAGTGGTAGTGCTGCTGCTTTGCAGTAAGGAGACTGTGGAAGATTGTGGGTTTGCTTCCCGGTTTCTCCCTGTGTGGATAGCGCTTTGAGTACTGAGAATAGCGCTATATAAATGTAATGAATTATTATTGTGACACCAAGGTTGTCTGATAGGCATTTAAAAATTTTCGTCCAGAATGATGTTAATTTGGTGCACCCCCTAAACATGAGGCTGGAGCTTGATTGCAATGTTCGCAGGTTGGATCTTGCCCTGAAAACATTTTGGGCAATTTTAAACAAGATAGATGTGCTTGATAAAATATTCTGAGTTGAATAATTGTGTGCTTTGCTCATATAGAGCTAGAGTGAATTCTGTGCATGGCTACCTTCCACTCCTTTTCTGAAATGCTGAGTAAGAGATCCTTTTCCCACTATACTCTGGGATCTTTGATAGGAAGGGACTTTAAAATATTTTTATATATTATATAAATGCTGTCTGAATCCTCAAGAACAATCAATATTTCTTCTTGAATAGAAATAGGTGAGAGGTGAGGAAAATTGGCCAGATTTCATTTAGCAAAGTTTCTAATTTGGAAATTGAGGAAAAAATGTGTTGCTGGGAAGCTAAAGTTGGAGTGTAATTGTTCATAGGATGCAAAGACAGTATCTGTATTCAAATTGCTAAATGATTTAATCCTGTACATTTTCCAAACATTAAAAACTGTATAAGTATGAGGGGGTGGAAAAAGGTGGTTATTGTGTAGAGGTGCATCAGATAAAAGCTTCTCTATCTTGAAGTGCCTCCTACATTGGTTCCATATTCTGAGTGAATGAAGCACAATTGGGTTGTTAGTATATTGGCGATATCTTGTGTTTACTGGGGTACAAGGCAAGGAATATAAAGAAGTACTGCAGGATTTTATTTCCATTGTGGACCAAGCTTGTGTGTGTTCATTTATTTGTGTAAGTATCCAGGTTTTTATACCTTGTATATTTGCCTCCCAGTAATAAAATTGAAAGTTAGGTAGTGCCGTGCCACCTTCTGCTTTAGGTCATTGTAGGGTCACCCTTTGGATGTGTGAATGTTTTGAATTCCAAATAAATGAGTTTATGATTGAGTCTGATTTCTTAAAAAAATCATCTGTTAATGTATGTGGAGATGCCTTGAAATAGAAAAAGAAGCTAAGGAAGGTTATTCATCTTGACAATGTTAATTCTTCCTACTAAAGAGAGATGGAGAGTAGACCATCTATGTACATCTTGTTTAATTTTGTCCATGCAAACAGCAACATTTTGTTGAAAAAGAGCTTTATATTTACTCGTGATGTTGACCCCTAGGTATTTAAACTGATGTGTGTTGATAAAAGGGAAGATTCCCAATCTAATGCTATGTGCTAGAGAGTTCACTGGAAAAAGCACACTTTTATTCAAATTAATTTAGAGTCCAGATATCTTTTGAAATTCTGCTAGTGCTGTTAGGACTGCAAGCACATAATTTTGTTGGTCTGATATATACAGTACCATATCATCTGCATATACTGTAGTGATATTTTCTGTTCAAGTCCTTCTCTGATAATCCCCTTTACTTCAGATGCGTTTCAAAAGTGAACAGCCAATGGTTCAATGGCGATTGCAAACAGCTTTCTTAATAAGGGGCATCCTTGTCTAGTACCACATTCTAGTTTGAAGTAGTCTGAAGTAATGTAGTTAATACAAACTGAAGCTTCTGGACTGGTATACAGTAGTTTAATCCATGCCAATATGATTGGACCAAACCCAAATCTGTGCAATGTAGTGAATAGGTAGTCCCATTCCACCATACTGAATGCTTTTTCTGCATCCAAAGATAATAGGATCTTGAGAGTGTTAGACTTTATGGGTGAATATATTATATTAAATCGAAGGTTGGAAGCTAAGTGTCTGCCTTTAATAAATCCAGTTTGGTCTTGTGATATTACCAAAGGAAACACTTTCTCAGTCCTTCTAACTAGAACTTTGAAGAGTATCTTAACATTGTTATTCAGAAGTGAGTTTGGTTTGTATGATGCACAAAAGGAAAGAAGGTAATTAATGCATGTCAAAAAGTTTGAGGTAGAATTTTATTGTCTCTGGTTTCTATAAATGTCGCTAATAAAAGGGGTGCTAATTTAATTGATTTTTTATAAAATTCAGCAGGGTAGCCTGCTGCTTTCTCACTCTAAAGTGGGTTTATGGTGTCTAGTAATTCTGAGAGTGTCAGAGGTTTATCCAATTCCTCTGCACTGAGAGTATCTAGCTGTGGTATCTGTAATGCATCAAAAAACGGGTCTTATCTTCTTTAAACTGAGAAGAATATAAGGACTTGTAGTAGTCTCTAAATGTGTGCATTATATTTTTATGGTCAATGATTTTATCTCCATCTGTGTTTTGTAATTACTGATATTGTATTGCAAATTTCCTGCTTGTGATTTTGTTGAACTAAGATCTTATTAGCCTTTCTCTGTGTTCATAGTAATGACGTTGCGATTTAGAAATGTGTTGTTACATTTCTTTTCTTGTCAAGAGGTTGAGTTCTGATTGCAAAGCCTGTCTTTTCCTATAAAGTGCCTCATTTGGAGACCAGGCTTTTTCTTGATCTATTCTGGTAATTTCACTGATTAACTCTGAATGCCTTCTTGGTTTCTGATTTATTTTTATGGGAGAGATATGAAATAATCTGTCCTCTTAAAAATGTCTTCAGAGTTTCCCACAGTATTCCTGCAGAGACTTCTGAGGATGCATTTGTCTCTAAGAAATACTTAATTTGCTTGGATATAAATTCTGTACAGTTCCTGTCAGCTAATATCAGGGGGTTAAGACAACAGCTGCAAGATGAATATGTGGGGTGTAATGATTTGAGCTCCATGATCAGAGGGGCATGATCGGACATAACAATAGTATTGTACTTGCAAAAGTTCATCTTGGGCAAAAAATTGTTATCTATAACAAAATAATCAATTCTTGAGTAACAGTTATGTACTGGTGAGAAGAAGGTATATGATCTTATTTTTGGATTTAGAAATCTCCTTGGGTCTGATAAGTTATTATTAGTTACAAACTGTGTAATTGTTTTGCAGTGTTAGATGTTATCGCCCCCATAGCTGAAGGCCTATCCAGTTCTGGATTTAAAACACAGTTAAAGTCTCTGGCTATTATAATTTTATGAGTGTTCACATTAGGAATGGATGCAAATATGTTTTGGATGAAGTCTCATTTGGTGCATAGATATTTATCAAAATCACTTTACAACTAAATAAATTACTCATCACAATCACACATCACCCTGTGTATTAAGATTCCCACACCTCCAGTTTTCTTTGTTTAGCTGGAATGGAATATTTGGCCAGCCCAATCTCTTTGCAACTGCAACTTATCCTTGCTTAATAAGTGAGTTTCATAAAAATACTGTCTTGGCATTTAGACCGGTTCTTTAATTCGTGATTGAGACCTTTGACATTCCAGCTCACAAAGTTCACTGCTTGATCAGAGAGACATTTCTTCTGAATTTTTATTGATATTTTATAGTTTTAAATTAAGATATTGCATCATTAAATAAGATAGCTTTAACCTTAATTTCCAGTTTTGCCAAGAGTTTTCACCTGAAAAATTGAGAACAACTGAGTTGTGATGTCAGTTATGGTTAAGTATAATTTCACATATGGGTTCATGAAAGTTTATCTGTGTACATTATCTTTGTGTAGTTCAAAAAACGTTTCTGTGTACCCCATTGGACTTTGGAAAAGGTACGTCAAGTGTATGATTTTCTGGAGACACTGCTGCATGACATTCAGCTCCCACATTTGTGGAGTGGGAGTTGCATTTGCATAGTTGGCATTAAGTCAGGTTCATTCCATGTAGGCTTTAGATGAGTCTTGTCTCTTCTCCTGTTCATGAATTTTTGTGGACAGAATATCAAGGAACAGAACAAGTTTGCAGAGCCAGTTTGGGAGCCCAAGGGTTGCATCATGGCTCTTTGCAGGTGATGTTCTCCTCTTGTTCTCATCAGACTGTGAGATCCAGTGAACACTGGACCAGTTACCAGATAAGTGTGATGTAGTTTGAGATCAACACCTTTGAAACTGAGGTAATAGACCTTTTTCAGGACAGAATGTCTTGCTCTTTTTAAATCAGGGGTGAGCAGCTGCCTCAAGTGGAAGAGATCAAGTAGCTCAGGGTTTTTTTGATGAGTGGCAACAGAGGTTATGCTGACCAGTAAATTGGTACAGGCAAAGCAGTTTATTTACTGAACTATCTAAACCCTAACCTGATCTATGGTCACAAGCTGTAACTAAAAGAATGAGACTGTGAGCTCAATAAGCTAAGATATCCTTCATTCACAGGGTTGCTATGCTCACTCCACATGGCAGGTTGAAGAGCTCAGCAATAATGGAGGACCTTGGAGTAGAACTGCAGCTTCTTTAGAGCAAGAAGAGTCATTCAGGACACTTAGGGCTTGCAGTTAGGATGCTCCTTGGATTTCTCCAATGGCAAGTGTAAAAGCCTTCACCTATCAGGAGACATTGGTGGGAGTGTATCTCTCTACTGCTCTGGAAGCAACTGAGTACTCCCCAGCTATTCATCTCATTGTGTTGCTACCAACACCCTCAACAAGAACAGCAGAAAGAAAATGAAGATGATGTGAAAATTAAGTGACAAGCATTAAAGCTAGAAAAGCATGGAGAACACATCAAATTTTATATAGACATTTGTTTCTGTTAAAGTCTATTATTTTGTGGTTGTTCCTTACATTTCTCCAGTGCTGAATTACTGGTCAAGCAGTGGGAATCTGAAGTCCTCTTGGACACAGTTAGGCAGATGTCTGTGAGTGTGTATATGTTTCTTATTTCTAATGAATGGGTTAAATTTCTCATCTCCCTCCTACTGAAGAGATAGGTGCCCAGTTGATCCTCTCCAAGTTCCACAAGTGGCCAGGTGGCTCAGTGCTGAAGGATTTGTGTCAGCCACAGCTGTATCAATGTTTTTTGTTTCTGGAGCATGGCCTTCCTAATGAATGCTGAAAGCATCCTCTGATGTGTTATTAGAAACACACTCCAGATGTGGGGTAAACTAATGATGTAATGAGTGATGAAAAGGTGGTGTATGTGCAAAGTGTGAGTTTAAAGTACTGACAAAGCAGACAGGAACCACTGTAAAACATGTAACAAACAGGCCTTACTGTCCATGAACAACATGAACAGGAGAGAGACGTCACTTCACAATCGGACTGTCATGTAGAGAAGTGCAAAGTCTCTGGTGGTGATTAGCAGGGCTCCTTCTGTTAGACATCATTGTGTCCTGATTGAGGAGTAGTGTTTCTTAGTCATCAGAAAGCTTGAGTTTTTTTTAGCGATTAGATTGTTATATTTAAGCAGCAGTAAGTAGTGCTGTATCTTTGTTAGGCACTGGGAGTGCTATGTCTAACTGAAATTAGAACAGATGCTTCCTTGAGTGATCAGAGTGATGCAATTCTGGCAATTACAGGTGTTGAATTATTGCAGTGGTGCAACATCTGTTAATGATCAAAAGTGTGTGTATTACTGGAGATCCGCTAGAGAAATGATGAATGCGGTCTGTTTGAGATCAGAGTGTTAAAGCATCCTGGGGATTAGGACTGTTACTTTTATTTAAGGGATGTGTAGTGCAGCACTGCTAATAGTGCCAGGAGTGCTGTATCTTCAGGACATTAGCAGTGCTACTTCTTTGAGTCATTAGGTATGTTGCATTTATTTCAATTAATTAATCAAACAATCAGTTTATAAGGAATTTGCAGTGAGACTCCATTGAGAGATCTGGGATGTTATGTTTTCTTGTCAATTAGGATTGTTGCATAGACATTAGCAGTGCTGCTTCTTTGAGTAATTAGAAGTGTTGCTTTTCTTTCAATCAATCAATCCAAAATTAGCGGTGTTGCTTCTTTGAGAGATTTGAAGTGTTGAGTTTATTGGCAATTAGGAGGGCTGCATTTATTTCAACTGATCGCTCAGTCAAACCATCAACCAGCCAATAAATCAATCAATCATTCAGAAAATAGCAGTGTTGATTCTTTGAAAGGATGAATAAATGAATTGATTAATTAATCAATCAGAAGTTAGCAGTGCTGCTTTGAGGGATCAGGGGTGTTGCTGTTCTCTGCACTTTTCTTTTAGTTAATCAAACCAAAATTAGCAGTGCTGCTTTATTGAGTGATCTGGAGTGCTGACTTTACTAGCAATTAGGAAGGTTGCATCTATTTCATTCAAACAATCAGAAATTAGCAGTGCTGCTTCTTTGAATGAATGAATAAATGAATAAATTGATCAACACGCTAGCAGTGCTGCTTTGAGTGAATTGTGGGCGTTGCTGTTCTCTCAATCAATCAATCAGAAATTAGCAGTGCTCCTTCTTTGACTGAAGGAACAAACGAATGAACGAATGAATGAATTGATCAAGAAATCAGCAGGGTTGTTTTGAGTGATTAGGGGTGTTGCTGTTCTTCTTGCTTTTCTTTCAATCAATCAAACCAAATTTACCACTGCTGCTTCTTTGAGTGATTTGAACTGTTTATTGGCAATCAATCAATCAGAAATTACCAGTGTGGCTTCTTTGAAAGAATGAATGAATGAATGACGTTAGCAGTGCTTTGAGTGATTAGGGGTGTTGCTGTTTTCTCAATCAATCAATCAATCATTCTATTAATCAGTAGTAGTACTGCTTCTTTGATTGAATGATAGAACAAATGAACAAACTAAATCATGAATGAATAAATGAATGAATGAGTGAATACGTTGATCAAGAAATTATCTGTGCTCCTTTGAGTGAATAGGGGGGGATACTGTTATCTCTATCAATGAGAAATTAGCAGAGCTGCTTCATTGAATGAATTTGAATGTACAAACCGATAAATAAATAAGATAATGAATGAATTGATCAAGACGTTAGTAGTCCTGCTTTGAGTTATTAGGTGTGTTGCTGCTCTTATTCCTTTCATTTCAGTCAATTATTACAAAATTAGTGGTGCTGATATTGATTTCAGCATAGCAATCAATCATAAATTAGCAGTGTGGATTCTTTGAGTGAATGAATGAATGAATGAATTGATCAAGAAATTAACACTGTGGTGGGCCGGTGCCCTGCCCGGGGTTTGTTTCCTGCTTTGCGCCCTGTGTTGGCTGGGATTGGCTCAGGCAGACTCCTGTGACCCTGTAGTTAGGATATAGCGGATTGAATACTGGATGGATGGAAGAAACGAACAGTGCTGCTTTAAGTGATTAGGGATGTTGCTGTTCTCTCAATCAGTCAATCAATCAATCAATCACTCAGTTAATCAAATGATCAATAAGAAATTAGCAGTGCTGCTTCTTTGAATGAATAAATGAAGTTAACATTGCTTCTTTGAATGATTAGGGGTGTTGCTGTTGTCTCAATCATTTAACTAATCAATCAATCAATCAAACAGAAATTAGTGGGGTTGCTGCTTTCAGTTCAAATCCCACCCTGCTGGACTGTCCATGTTCTCTGCGTGTCTCTATGGGTTATTCTCTGAGTACTCTGGTCTTCCTCCCACATCCCAAATAGCCATGAGTTAGTTGTAGACAGTACTGTAAACTGGCCCATTGTAGGTGTTTGTATAGATATGTCATTCAGTCTAGGTCTGGCACGTGTCTTGCACCTGATTGTTATACAACATTGAATTACATTTGATTTTATTTGGCTTTTTTTAACACTGACCAATAAAAAAGTCTAATGTCAAAGTGAAAACATATTCCTGCAAAGTGGTCTAAATTAATTACAAATATAAAACACAACATAACTGATTGCATTAGTATTACCCCTCAAGTCAAGTCAGTATGTCAGCCATGACAGCCCGGAGTCAGTGTTTTGAGGTCTCTATCAGCTTTGCACATTTAGACATTGACATTTTTCCTCATACTTCTTTGCTGAATTGCTCAATCTCTGTCAGGTTGCATGATGATTGTGAATGAACAGCCTTTGTCAAGTTCACCCACATGTGAGGCACTTCACAATTACAAAGAGACATAGTCCTAAAAGGGGGTAGGGGTACTTAACCATACAAATAAAGACATACAAAATATTTAGCAACTTATATGCAAAATTTCACACCACAACACTGTAGCTTCTGAATAATACTATTATCTGCTCTAGTATATTGCTGTACTACAATTAAATTATACAACATTCTGGAAAGGAAAGACAGGTAGTGGGGCTTAGTGGTTAATAATTTAGACATCAGACCCTGAGGTTGGGAGTTCAAATCCCACTACTAACACCATATGACCACAAGAAAGTCATTTCACCGGCCTCTGCTCCAGTTGGAAAAACAAAAGAAATGTAACCAATGGTATCTCAAATGTTGGAAGTCAAGTCTAAGTCAATTATATATTCATCAATCCAATAATAAGTAAAAACTATGAAGTCTTGAAAGAGATTAAAACACGACTAGCATGAGACCTCACAAAAAATACCACACTTTTCAAACCAAATTCTCCATTTTGAGCCCTTTCAGCTCAATTGCATCTTTTGTATCCTTTTTGTCTTAAGCTGTTTCTCCTAAGAAATTTTCGGAGAAACATCTGTGCCAAATTTGTTTCTAAAATGAAACATAAATGAGAATCTCTTTAAAGTCTCAGGAGCCATCAGAGGTCAACCTTTGAGTGGTAAAAAATTCCTATGGGGTCAACCGTGGAAAAATTATTTTGTGCTCTTTCTTATAATGAATGGATATTAAACTTTTCCATGCAGGGATTGTTGTGTACTCCATTTTATAAAGACACACCAACTCGGTTCACTTTTAAGAAGGTCAGGGTGCATGGATGGATTTACATGGATGCAAGCACGAGTCATTCTAACAAGTGTTGAACGAGTGTGGCACGCATATCAAGAGTCCATCTAAACTGGCTGCTATGGCCAGCAAGAGCTGGAATCCGTAGTTAATTTGGAAAAGCTTTCACAACACTTCTGCACCATCACAAGGTGCATTATGGGGATAGCATATCATTTCAGAAGAGTATGAAAGAAAAATATCTTTAAAAAAATGAGCGACAATGATATGTTTCTCTAAGAGCTGAGCTATGATTCATCTTTGTCAGTGATCAGCAGTGCTGCTTCTATTTGAGATCGAGTGGCTTCAGTAGGAAATCAGCAGTGCTGCCTCTTAGTGAACATGAAAGGAGGAGCGCTGTGTCCTTTGCTGATCCGGAGTCTTGTATTTTTTTCATGATTGTGATTGTTATGTTTCTATAAAATGTGCTGTGTGGTGTGTCTCTTGTAGTGGTCACAAGAGAATGCGTCAGTATCAATTAGAAGCCCTGTGTCTCGATATAAAATCAGTATAAAGGGCCGCTTCTTCTAGTGATTTGGATGTGTTTCTGTTTCCTGACCTTTAGGACTGTGGCATATTAAGCAGTGATTAATGCAGGGTAATTAGGAGCGTTGGGTTTCCTTGTGGTCAGCAGTGCTCTCTTAGAAAGAGTGAGACTGAACATGAAATTAGGGTCCTGTGTCATGATGGTTGTACTTCTTGAATATTTTAATTGTCACATCTCTTTTACAAGGTGTAGTGAATACCATTTATTACAAATATGATAGATGCATATCTCTCATGTCAGTAGTGCTGTGTCTCTCTTATACCATCTTTCCACTACTGCCACTGACTAGGTAATAATAATAATAATACATTTTATTTAATAGGTGCCTTTCTTAGCACTAAAGGTCACCTTACAAATAAATTAAATAACATTAATAGAAATAAAACAAGAAACATAAAAGATAACAGGCTGTAACAGTGGTAAAATCAAAGTTGATATGCCAGTTTAAAAGCTATGTTTTGAGATTGGTTTTGATAATTGAGTCCAGTTGATGCATATGAGCGGGAAGACAATTCCAGAGTTGAGGGGCAGTATGAGAGAATGAGTTTGATGTGTGGTACAACAAGTAGAGCAGCAGATGAGGATCTGATGGAACAAGAAGTGTAAGTCTGTAGGAGATCAGTGAGGCAGGGAAGAGCAGGACTGGGAAGAGCTTTAACTATTAACAGCAGTATTTTAAATTGTATTCAGTAGTAGACGGGGAGCCAGTGAAGTTGGGAGAGAACAGGTGTGATATGTTCAGTGGGCTCAGAACAGGTAATTGTCCAACAAGCAGAGTTTTTCTTATAAGTTGTAAGTGAAGGATAAGGTTTTTGGAGATGCCAGATAGAATGGCATTGCAGTGATCTATACATAAAGTGACGTATGGCATTAACTAATCCTTCAGTACTGTGTTGTGTAGGAGCAGGATGGAGTCCAGAAATTTTTCAGAGATGAAAAATTATAAGGTGGCAGTCAGAGAAACATTATTTATGTGGGATGTGTACTATCTGGAATGATGCCCGGGCTCTTAACCTGGGAAGAGATATTTGTGATAGTGTTGTTAATTAAAATGGAAAAACTGTTAACGAGTATAAATTTACAACCAATTTATAGTTGCTTATTTGGCTGACCCCTTTATCCAAGGCAAATTATTTATGATACAATTGGTTACTTTTCATTTGGTGTTCCAATTGGAGCAGAAGCAGGTCAAGTGACTTGCTCACAGTCGCATGGTGTCAGTAGTGGGATTTGAACAACAAACCTCAAGATTTGAAGTCCAAAGCTTTAACCACTATACCATACCACCTTCAGACAGGTGTACAGGTTAAGGCTTTGGACTTCAAACCGTGAGGTTATGAGTTCCAATCTCACTCCTGACACCATGTGACCATGAGCAAGTCACTTGACCTGCCTGTGCTCCAATTGGAAAGCCAAAAAGAAAATGTAACCAATTGTATCATGAATGTTGTAAGCTGCCTTGGATAAAGGTGTCAGCCAAATGAAATGTAAACCTACACACCACACCCTGAACCAATGAGGAGCACCTCAGTTTTATTGCTATTTAATCTGGAGAAAATTATGAGTCATCCGTGACTTTATGTCTTGAAGACATGCAGTGAGAATATTTAGAGGGAAAAAGGAGGTAGCTTTAGTGAATGAATAAAGCTGTGTGTTGTGAACATAACTGTGAAACTGGATGCCACAATGTCGACAGATATTGCCTATTGGGAAAATGTAGAAGAGAAATAGAAGTGGCCACAAAACAGACCCCAGCTGAACTCCCCTTGTAACTACTGTTTTCTCTGACTTAAAGCCCTTCACTTGAACAAACTGCCTCTCGTTCTTGATGGACAAGCACACAAACTCCAAAACTAGCTAGATGTTCCAAAAGTATCTGGTGGAATATGCTGTCAAATACAGAGCTGAGATCAAGAAGTACAAGAATAGTTAAAACGTGCCGGTAGATTGGTCTCGGTATGAAGGTTCATGGCACAGTTACTTTAGACAGGCTGTGTGATCTGAGGAGCTTCAAAAGCACCTGTTCAATAGTGTGGTGGACGGTCGTGGCACTTACCTGGTCAGGATGTCTGTGAACTGGATAGAATATGTATAGGACAGTACCTCTCTCAGGCCTCTAGATGGCAGTCCCTCTGTGTTGCAGCAGTGCCACAGTTTTCCACAGGGCTTCATGGGAATTGGAGGTCTGAGACGCAGCCCTATTGGGTGCCATGGGGGCCACCAGGAGGTACTGCGAGGACTGAGGAGCCCTACTTATTGGGGCTACAGCCTTACTCAGAAGTGCTCCCAGGCCAAGCCTTCAGGACACCAGAAGTACTTCTGGCGATCACATAAAAGAAGCCGCCTGCCTTCATTCTTGGAGCCAGAGTCGGGAGGGAGAGGACAATGCTTGCAGGAGAAGGAGTGGTGGCTTAAGGACAATAAAGAAGAGAAGACATTGTTGGGTACTTCTCTTATTGACTGTACTTGGTACTCTGATTGTGCTGTGGAGGTGGGAAACAATAGGAAAGCATTTCCAACAGCTAAATAAAATGTGTGTGTTTCAAAGACTTGTGTCTAGTGGTGGTGCTGGTTCTCCCTCTGGTTTCCTCAGTACTCATTCACTTTAGGTAAGTGTGGACCAATTGGTAAGAAACGTGCATACACGTTTATACTGTATGATATTCAGTTTGATTTGTATAGTGCTCATCACTGGTTAAAGGCCCAGAGCCATTGCACATATCATACATTGTAAGGAAGTTACTAAATGTACAGTATACTGTATCTCTGCACTTGTAAAGAGCTGTAGGATGTTTTTTTTCTATAAAAGGTGAAATATAAAGTCGATATTTTTTAGACATCAGTTACTTTGCGGCAAACTAGGTAAATGCCTAAGACCAGCATCACACTACATAACCTGTTTTACACAGACATGTCCATAGCAGGGCCTGTTCTTGATATCTCATAGCCCCAGACCAAGACTTTCTCTTGGTGAAATTCACTCTTCTCTAATTTTATGGATAAACTATTCTGGCAAAGGCTAAACAGTGTTTCTTTTCCTTGATTTATGTGTATTTGAAAGTCCTTAGAAAAAAATCAAAATGTCACTAATATAGATTAATGCACAGATTCCCAAAAGGTTACAAAGTATATCGTTCATGAAGGACTGAAATACTGCTGGGGCCTTAGCCAATTCAAAGGGCATTACCCTGTATTCATACTGCCCCATACATAGTGCTGAAATAGTCTTCTATTCATCTACTTTAAGAATGCAAATAAAACTGTTTGTGCTTCTGATATGAGATGATCCTGTGACCTGATGAAGAATTGCAGAGATGAGTGGCAAAGGATAAAGTGCTTTATTGTTATTTTATTTAGTTCTCTATAACCAATACATGACTGTGATTCACCATCATTTTTCTCAATAATGAAGAAGCCTGCACCATTTGGACTAATGGACTGGGTTATTACATCATTTTGGATGTTTTGTGATATATATTGTTCTGTAACTTCCTATTCTAGACACAACAATGCACAAACGCTTTCTTTTGGAAACAAGGACCCCAGAATGACACTTTATAACACAATCATTCTCTGTGAGGATGTAAAACCTGAGTTTTACCTGAGTTTATATCTAGACATTTAGATTACTCTAGGGGAAAAATAATAACAGGTTTATGTAGTTTTCTAAACAATGCTGACTTCAATAAGCTTTTTCTTTATCCTTCCAATAAATGGTGGGCTTGTGCTTCTGTAGCCACGGGGAACCTAAAATAACTTGTGTCAGAGGAGACTGTTTGACAAAAAAAATTGATTTTCTCTTCATGGAAAATTCCAATTCTGAAAGTGAGTGATGGTGTGGCAAAATCAAGATGCCCCGAATAACAAGTGGGATGAGGGATTAAAGGTTCTTTAGAATGGCTATAAACTTTCTGCTTGCGGTGTACTAGATAAAGCATTAAGGGTAGCCTTAAGAATATTTACGGCTGCTGCCAGCTGCTCCAAGGATGTCTGTAACCTCAATATTTGTTTCTTTAGTGTCTTTTAATCCTCTTTGCATCTCTTGCATAACCTGGAAAGGTGCAATGCATCTTGGAGTCATTCACAGTGCTCTGAGCTAATGGTATGCCAGTGAGCTAACAAAGGCTGAGAGACCCGAGGAGACGCATGATCAGGCTCAAAAGGGTCAGCACCAGAGATCAAAACAAAACCAGAATGTAAGACAAAGTCAAAAAAAACAAAGCAATAGCTCTGTACTAAAAAAGTCATAAATGAGAAAGTATTTTAACCAGAGTTTTGGCAGAGGTTTTGAATCTGCAGATTGGATAAGAAAGTTCACCAGCAGCCACACTTTTAACCCATTGAGCCGATCACCAACAGATAATGACTTCTAGAGTCATATCCCTTACAATGTGGGACACAGACCTAACAACAGGTTAAAAAAAAGGCCATGACTGTTAAGAATTCAAAATGGTGGATAAACCAGTCCACAAAGATGATACAATTCTTAAAAAAATTAATTATTAAAATATAACACCTGATTTAAATTATCTAGCTCAGAAAACCTAAAATCAAGCATAATAAAGCACAAGGAGTATTAAAAACTTAATAACAAACCTTAAATCATAACAGTGGCAGGCTGGTGAGTGTATAAATGTGGCTATACCTGAGCTTTGCAGCACTCTGTTCAGGTCTACATAATGAACAGTCTGAAAGTGGCAAGAGGGTCATTTCAAGTCACACATGGTCCACCAAAACTAATGGCTGCTGGTTTGTCAGGGCTGATTTTAAAATAGAACGCAATGTGTGTTTGAACAATCTGCACCTTCTTATATTTTGGAATGTGTGTCTTATAATATGAGATCCTCCAATGGGGTTTGCACTGGGACTAACAATCAAACCCAAACTGGCCTGTAATTGCTGCAGTTACTCCAAAAACCAGCAGTGCCTGCCGCAGTTACCACCCAGCACCACCCGTACCCACTGCAGCTTGTGACCAAACCCACCCTATACTGATAGAACAGATTTACTTTTTCTGATGCTATACAACTGCTGACACTTAATGATAAGCAAAATAACAGGCCTCAGTAAAGCAGACATGGTTGTGTCCAGAAGCTCAATATTCTAAGAGTGAAGCAAAAAAAAACTGGTGAGCCACTTTTTGCTTTTATGCACCAAAAATCTGGAATACTTTATCATTAGAAATATGCCAGACCAGTACAATAACAACAACATTTATTTATATAGCACATTTTCATACAAAGGATATAGGTCACAGTGCTTTACAAGATGTCAAAGAAGTAGTTACATGTAAAGAAAAACAAATCCAGTTTAGATTAAATATCCATCCATCCATTATCCAACCCGCTATATCCTAACTACAGGGTCACGAGGGTCTGCTGGAGCAAATCCCAGCCAACACAGGGCGCAAGGCAGGAAACAAACCCCGGGTAGGGTGCCAGCCCACTGCAGTTAGATTAAATACTAATGAATAGATAGTATACAAAAGATAAATAAATAATGTACACTTTCATAAAAAGATATATAATTAATAAAAGTAGAATCTTTAAATATAGAATTGTTCTTTTTAAGTTTCTAAATTACAGTCCAATGATAAGCTCAGATGGGCAGGGAGGACAGAAAAAGTAAAAAAAAAATGCTAGAGAAAAAAACGAAAGACCACCCAGACCCCACTGGGCATTCTGCCTAACATAAATGTTCTTAAGTCATTTTTTTATTGTTCTTTTTTTAGATCTTATCTTAAAGTGGGTCTTGTGACAAGTTGACGTATCTACTTTCATTCAGACATCACAAAAGGCTGCACAGGACTTTGATCAGAGGGTGGTGGCGTAGTACAGTTGAACACTTCAAAAAGCTACTAAAAATCATCTCTTTAATATGGAATTTTCTTAATTTCTTTTTTGTTTCTTCTGTTTTCTGGTATTTGGTGGTGGCTACTGCTACCTGGCCAAAATGCACTGCAGTCACCTGTGATCCTAAGAAGAATGAAGAAAATAACAGAAGACTATCCTTATATTTGAGAATCAGTAATTAATGATACATTTATATTTATTACAGTTTCGAAAGGGGCAGGGAGGTCTTTTAGCCTTGAAATCTATATTTTTATTTATTAAAGGAATACCCCTCCCAAACTGATATTGTTTAATGTTACCTGCCTCTTGTATTTTGTAGTGATGACTGACAAAATTTGTTTTCGTACAGAATGGAGCTAAAAAGTTTACAATATAATATTAGTTAATGGTGACTTCTATCATTCATGGTAAAGAAATGGCACTGACCTGTATTGTAAATGACATTCTAATATCCCTTCGTGAAGGAAATTCCACAGTAATGATGTTGTTAGATTTAAGCACAGTATTTGATACCATCAACCATTCTATGTTACTATACAGGTTGAAAAATGACATTGGGCTCACACTTGCATGATTTATTTGTTATTTATCAAATAGTTATCAGTAGGGAAAGAAATGTGCTGACAGTAAACCATCAATATAATCAGAAGTTAAATATGGTGTCCTGCAGGGCTCAGTATTGGGATCTTTATTGTTTTCACTTTAAATGCTTCTATTGGGAACTTTCGTTTGAAAAACATAACATTAACTTTCACTGATATGCAGATGACACCCAAATACACCTTTCAGTTAGTTTAAATGATGTTTATCTGATGGTATCCTTAATTAGCTGTGTTAGTGAGATAAAGCAGTGGATGGATGAGAATTACTCATTTCTGAATCCAGAAAAAACAGAAATGTTAGTTATTGAGGGAACGCTGCTGACCACAACAACATTCTGTCTCGCTTAACTCAGTTGGAATCACCATTAGCTTTACTTCATCAGTGTGCAATTTAGGCATACTCTTTAACACTAGCATGTCACTTAAAACACATTACAAAACTGTCCAAAACATGTTATTTCCATCTTGAACATGTTGAAAAAAATAAGATGTTTTCTAAATATGTAGGATACTGAGAAATAAATTCATGCATTTATTTCTAGTTGGATTAACTACTGCAATGCAGTGTTCGCAAGGATGTTCAAATCATTCTTTATACAGCTTTCAGTTTTTTCATAATGTTACTTCAAGAATTATTACCCAATAAACAGAAAGTCGGAACACATAACATTCAGGTCTCAAGTCCTTACGCTGGCTCCCAGTTAAGTTTAGGACTGATTTAAAACCCTTGTTTTAACCTATAAAGCATTAAATGGCCAAGGCCATGCTTATATATCTTGAGGTTTCAAGATGCCAGCCCACTAAAATAACACTGCCGGGTTGAGCTTTTAGTTAAAAGTCCCTAAAGCTGTGGAATGATCTGTCTGCTATTATAAGTGGTGCCCATTCAGTTTAATCCTTTAAATCCAGGCTGAAGCTAAGCATCCTTAGTATCCAAGTTTAGCATACCCCGACTAGAGATGCTGATGAGTTGTGCATACTGCATATCTATTTGTTAGTCATTTGTACAAGAATATAAATAATACAACATGTGTAAACCTTCAATAACCCTGCTCTATTCTGTTCTCCTCTTGGTATCTGGATGGGGCACTTGTTGCCACTGCTCTAATGCCAAGGTACTAGACCTCCCCATCTGAGATACAAGGGCCATTGGAATCCCCAGATGGAAAGATTCTCTCATCAGATTAGACGGTCCAGGACTCTACTAAAGAATGCCCAGGTAGGGGTGAATGTCTTGTTTGCTGTTTATGATGAGCATACTTTTTCTAGAAATATCTATTTAACAAAAAATGCATGTGTTTTGCATGACCCAACATAAGTAACGTAAGATTTTATTTCCCTTGGGAATGTTTGCCATTGTACAGCATTGGTCACTATTTGCTTCTTTTACTATATATCATACATGTTTTTAGCTCTGTTCTCTATGAAAACATGAAATTTTAACCACTACAAAATATGGGGTAAGTAACATATTAAAAAATATCATTTATGAGTGGAGTATTTCTTTAACACTGGCTGGAGTTTTTGTTTTCCTCTCCTTCCTGTGTATTTGTTTTTGCTAGACATTAACTTTCTCATTCTTACAGTCTTATACATTCTAGCACCTTTATTTTTAATTTTCATTTATTAACCCTCCAATTATTATTGTTAAGCACTTTGAACTACATATATGGATGAAAATGTCCTATATAAATTAAAGTCGTTTCTCTTGTCTCTGTGGAAGTGATTGGGAATCTCTAGGTAGCACTCGGTTTCTTCTATCATATTGTAAAATGAATAGCCCACTTTGACCCTCAGCTATTGATCACTCAGCTCCTGTCCAGTGACCGGCCAGGACTTTCATCACACTTGCTTGCCTGGATTTATGTTATAGCAGCAGCTCCACAATGCACCATGTGCAATGTATCTCAAATTACAATAACAAGGTGTCGAGGGTACAAAGACCACCAACCTGAGAGCGGTAGTACAGCTGAAAGTCTCCTTGACATTTTTTCTTACTTTGATGAAGAGATTAACTTTCTCTGAAGGAAAAAATAATTTCAATTTTTACAGTTCTGCTTCATTTTTCTCAGCTTTTCTTTTCCTTTTTTGACTAACAAATGATGTGACCTCTACGGTGAGAGTGATTAGTTCTCTTATTATGCATAATGACAGAAAGGGGTGAGGAACACCAATTTACTGCTGGCCCACGATGTTCTGGAAAGTGGCCTCATTTAGCCTAAAAATTGTAGGTAATTAGCTGCATTGTGCCAGAGAGCTAAAAATTCTGACTATTTACTTTTCCTGAGCAAATTGATTTTTCTTTTGAGATCCTGTCTCAAATTCTTTAGTACACAGAGTCAGGGGCCACCCTTAACTCTGGACAAAAGCACTCAAGCAGCAGCCATGCCCACTCTTCAGGGGAAAATAAAAAAATAAAAATAAAAACCGCTTAACCCTTTCTGTGCTGGACATTTTGCTTGAAATATCTCTGATGGTCTTCCCAGCACAGTAGCACAAGGATAAGATGTTATAGCTGAAAGAAGGAGGGCTGACAAGAATAGATTTGCTTAGTATTCACATTTTTTGAATAGTAAAATCAGGCTTAGGGGATCAGTTGTCTGAAAACAGTTGCACGTTCTTTCTCCCCTGTGATTGACGTTTTAGCTGAAAAGAACAATAAGTTGTCATTAATTTCACTTGCTTTCTCCCTTGGCACTAAGAAAATAGGATAGACTAGAGAGGTCGGCCAGAGTCTGTTTTGTCCAAAAGCCTATTATTATTTTCATTTTTTTCTGCTTTCCTCAGGCTAGGAGGCCATTTTGGATCATTTTATATCCCTGACAATGTCCACCTTGGCCACTTCAATACTCTCAAAATGAATGTGGTCTTCATGTAAATCTCTAATATTTGCCTTCAAGTGAAAGTATCGTCTGTTATTTAATTTATACAATAATTAATTTATGATTAACATAATTTTAATTTTTCTTTTTTACACTGTTCATTTTTTATTAAATGTTTCCATTTTTTTAATAAAGAATAACTAAAATAGACATATCATTATGCGACGTTTAGTTGTGAGGTATTTCGGGACAGTTGTGCTCATCCCTTTGTGTGACAGCTGATGGTTGATGGAGCCAGTTCTGTATGAAGCATTAACACGTCCCTTCTCATCCCTTTTTCTTCTTTTTTCCATCCTTTCGTGATACACATCTCACAGACTAGGGTCTGTTTTCTTTTTGAGTTCCAAAACACCCACGTTCCTTATTTCTCTTTGTTGCATTATATATGTTGTACTTTAGAACATTAAAACAATCTAGAAGAGAACAGGCCATTCAGCCCAACAAAGCTCACCAGTCCTATCCAATTAATTCTCCCAAAATAACATCAAGTCAAGTTTTGAAGATCCCCTCTACCATCATACTGTCTAACACACTCCGTGGTAGCTTATTTCATGTGTCTGTGTGAAGAAAAACTTCCCAATGTTTGTGCGAAATTTACCCTTAACAAGTTTCCTACTGTGTCCCCGTGTTCTTGAGGAACTCATTTTAAATAACAGTCTCGATCCACTGTATTAATTTCCTTCATAATTTTAAACACTTCAATCATGTCACCTCTTAATCTTCTTTTGCTTAAACTGTATAGGCTCAGCTCTTTTAATCTTTCTTCATAACCCGTCCCCTGTAGCCCTGGAATCAGCTTAGTCACTCATCTCTGGACCTTTTCTAGTGCTGCTATGTCCTTTTTGTAGCCTGTAGACCAAAACTGCACACAGTACTTAAGATGAGGCCTCACCAGTGTCACAGGTGTCTGGTCACACTTATAGGTAATCTAACTTAGACACCATTAAAATATCCGACTACGCCACCCAGTTTTGTTAAGAGACTGGGAACTCCTGAAATTTACCAATAATAGCACACAGGTTTCTTTAAATTGGGCGGTGAGTAAACACACAATGAAAGACACAACAGTAATTTCAGAAAAAGGCAACAGTAAGTTCTATTGTACAAGACAATATAAGGTACATTAAAAACATAAACGAGCATAACAGAACCTAAACATATCAGGAATTAATTTCCATTTTTGTAAAAGGAAAATACACAGTCCACACTCTAAAAGTCCGTAAAAACAAGAATTGGAGGATACAACCTTTAGTGGTGCAGAGTCCAGTTTGGGTACTGTGTTACCCCAACGCGTAATTGTTCATGGATGCACTCTGTTCCCCGGCAGAAGTTGTGTCAAATTGTTGACTCCCTGTCAGCGTCTCTTCGTTGTCCCTTTTTCTTCCACTCTGGGCTCCTTGTGTTGCTGGGACCTAGGCACGCCTCATTTCTCGTCTGTCAGCTTTACTGGGTCCTTTCATGCAGATTCCCTCTCCCGCTGAACCCACATCCGGCGTCTCTTTGTGGAGCTGTTTCTTCCTCCCTGGAAGTGTTGCCGTCCTTGTGCCTCACGTTGCGCCAGCCAGGTACCCTTGTCTGCCTGCGAGCCCCTGTGCCCTGTCCAAGTGTCTCGGCAGCGTTTCCTGTGGACTCTCCCCCCCGCCTTCTGCTGGCCAGCAGTTTATATTTACTTCACCCCTCTGTTGTCAATCCTGGACAAACAGTTTAAGCAATGGCACATCTAAATTGCCTGGGTTTAACAATTAATAAAAACACAAGTTAACAAAATGTATGGTTACCAAACATTAATAAGTACAGATATGCTGATTAGGAACCAATATTTCCAAGCCAGGTAAATACAGACATTCTCTAAGGCCAAACTTCAAAGCAGTGATTCCCTTGCAGGACAGCAAATACCATTAATAAGTACAGATAGCCTTTTAACTTCTCACCCCCCAGTTCCAACAGTGGGTGCCTAATGGAAACACCCAGTGCACAAAAAAATGTAAAAGTGTCCCCCTCTGACATCCCCCCAGACTTAACCATTGTCAGTCCCGGACAATCAGTTTAATCTTCTTATTCTCTATAACGGCTGGGGGTCTCCCCAAATTTTCCCTCCTCGATCGGCGCAACTCCACAGCTCCCCTCTCTGGGACATCACTATTTTCTCTAGAGGCTGGGTTTCCCATTGTCCAAAACCCATATATGGGAAGTCCAGGTGGAGATGGTTTGGCCATTGGGGTAGCTGAAGCACTTAGTGGAGACAAACAACAAGGCTTTAAAGCATTACGGTGCACATTTTTCTCTCTACCTCCCCCTTCTGGTCTCACCTTATACACCACCCCAGAATCCCCTACCTGGTCTAGCATCACATAGGGTTCTTGGTTCCACCAACCTGTCAGCTTCCCTTGTCCTTGTCTACCTCTATTTCTCAGCCATACCCTTTCTCCAGGAAGCAATATAATAGCCTGAGCTTTCTTATGCCGAGCTGTATTATGTTGTACTGCCTTATCCATCCTCCCCTTAGCAGTTTGACTTGTATTGGGGTAGATTCTGCAGATGTCCCTTCACCTATTCTTCCCTCGTGCCCCCTCTGGCAGGGACCCTCACACTATGGCAGAAGGCTGGTTGTTTGTATCTGCTGAATCCATCATTTTTCTGGTGTGCCTTGGCATGTCGACACACAGCAGAGCTGTTAGACCCTGCTTCCTGCGTACTGGGGGCTGCTTGAGACAGTACAACTGGTGACTCTGGAGCCTGAAAAACAGCATACCAACAAGCAGAGATTACATTCATTCCAATCAGCAATGGGCTTGTCTGGACCTCGTCTCTCACAATTTCAACCCCTCTGGCTGGTAACTTCACAGTAGCCACCTCAAAATCCATGGTGGCATACCCTGTATAGGGGATATCCAACCCATTGGCAGCTTTCAGGGTAAGAAGAAACGGGGCCTGCCCAACTTCTATGTTATCTGCAAAATGCTGCTTGAAAAAGCTCTCTTGCATCAGGGTAACCTGGGATCCAGTGTCTAACAGTCCATTTAAGGTTTTCCCTTCAATGGTGACCTGTACCACGGGACACTCACCAATAAGAGGAGATATGGCCTTTTGGGTTTCACTGTCCAACCCTGCTATCTGGCCCACAGCTGCAGGGTTCACAAGTTCAAAAGTAGGGCGCCCACTAGAGGATGGACAGTTCCGTGCCAAATGACCTGCTTGTCTGCACTGATTACAAATGGGCCTACCTTGTGAATCCCAGGCATAACGGCTGTTAGTGCGAGGCCTCCTATCTTGCTGAGAGTGTGCTAATGGCTGGGCAGCATCAACCTGTGGAACTGCTGGCCTCAGTTCCTTCAGCAGCTCCTGAGTCCATTCCTTCATCTGTGTTTTCAGGTCACCCAGAATCTTGGCCTTGAATGCTAGTCTCCAGTCTGCCTGTGAATGAGTTAGTTGCGGACAACTCACCAATAGCTCCGCAAGTTGCTTCCCTGTGTCCCGTATAATTACATTCCCCTTCCAGCAGCAGGGCCTCTTGATGCACTTCCCCAAAAGTTTTATGTGGATTATGGCGCACAAATGTCCGTAGTGCTTGTTGCAGTCCACTGTCATGGAGACCCAACAAGAGCTGATCTCGCAGCTGTATATCGGAGGGGGCTTGGGCTGGGCTACACTGTTGTAACCTGCAATGAAGTTCTCTCAATCTAAGGACAAAAGCCCTGAAAGGTTCGTTAGTCCTTTGTGCACAGCTGTAAAATTGGGACATCAGAGTAGCTAACGGGACTTGGTCACCATATAATCCATCCAGAAAAAGAAAAATCTTTGTAACCCTGTCTCTTTCTTCCACACTCAACACACTGACTTCCCGTTTGGCATCCCCAGTCAATGCTCCCATCACAATACTGACCTTTTGAGACTCCCCATATTCAGCAGCTTCTAATAACCCCTGCATCTGTTCTTTCCACTCAACATATTTCAAATCACCTTTTTCCCCACTAAACTTGGCAATCCAAGGTGCACCGGCAAAAATAGGCATCATCACGATGATAATAAAAACACAGTAAAACTACCCCACAAAATCAATAACTAAATAAAAATGATTTTTAAAAAAATGCCTAGTGCTTCCAAGTGTGTTACTCACAAGCCCAATCCTGCCGACTACTGCCAAAATTATGTCACAGGTGTCTGGTCACACTTATAGGTAATCTAACTTAGACACCATTAAAATATCCGACTACGCCACCCAGTTTTATTAAGAGACTGGGAACTCCTGAAATTTACCAATAATAGCACACAGGTTTCTTTAAATTGGGCGGTGAGTAAACACACAATGAAAGACACAACAGTAATTTCTGGAAAAGGCAACAGTAAGTTCTATTGTACAAGACAATATAAGGTACATTAAAAAGATAAACGAGCATAACAGAACCTAAACATATCAGGAATTAATTTCCATTTTTGTAAAAGGAAAATACACAGTCCACACTCTAAAAGTCCGTAAAAACTAGAATTGGAGCATACAACCTTTAGTGGTGCAGAGTCCAGTTTGGGCACTGTGTTACCCCAACGCGTAATTGTTCATGGATGCACTCTGTTCCCCGGCAGAAGTTGTGTCAAATTGTTGACTCCCTGTCAGCGTCTCTTCGTTGTCCCTTTTTCTTCCACTCTGGGCTCCTTGTGTTGCTGGGACCTAGGCACGCCTCATTTCTTGTCTGTCAGCTTTACTGGGTCCTTTCATGCAGATTCCCTCTCCCGCTGAACCCACATCCGGCGTCTCTTTGTGGAGCTGTCTCTTCCTCCCTGGAAGTGTTGCTGTCCTTGTGCCTCACGTTGTGCCAGCCAGGTACCCTTGTCTGCCTGCAAGCCCCTGTGCCCTGTCCGAGTGTCTCGGCAGTGTTTCCTGTGGACTCTCCCCCCCCCCGCCTTCTGCTGGCCAGCAGTTTATATTTACTTCACCCCTCTGTTGTCAATCCTGGACAAACAGTTTAAGCAATGGCACATCTAAATTGCCTGGGTTTAACAATTAATAAAAACACAAGTTAACAAAAAGTATGGTTACCAAACATTAATAAGTACAGATATGCTGATTAGGAACCAATATTTCCAAGCCAGGTAAATACAGACATTCTTCTAAGGCCAAACTTCAAAGCAGTGATTCCCTTGCAGGACAGCAAATACCATTAATAAGTACAGATAGCCTTTTAACTTCTCACCCCCCAGTCCCAACAGTGGGTGCCTAATGGAACCACCCAGTGCACAAAAAAAATGTAAAAGTATCCCCCTCTGACACCAGTGCATTATAAAGGTTGAGCAGAACCTCCTGTGACTTGTACTCCACACATCGTGCTATATAACCTAACATTCTATTTGCCTATTAATGGCTTCTGAACACTGTCGGGAAGTTGATAGCTTAGAGTCAACTATGACTCCTAAATCCTTCTCATAAAGTGTACATTTGATTTTCTGACCTCCCATTGTGTATTCAAACCTAACATTTTTACTTCCTATGTGTCATACTTTACATTTACTTGCATTGATTTGTCATCTGCCAAAAATATTCAATATCCTGTATGCTGTCCAAGTCCCTTTGTAATGATTTAACAGATTCCAGATAATTTGCCAATCCACCTATCTTGGTATCATCTGCACACCTAACCAGCTTGTTATATATATTGCTATCCAAATCATTTATATATATATTAAAAATAGCAGCGGCCCTGTGGAACACCCCTCTTAACATCGGCCAGTTCTGATAAGGTTCCTCACACCATCACCCTCTGCTTCCTGTGTCTGAGCCAATTCTGCACTCATCTAAAAACATCACCCTGAACTCCCACACCTTTTAGTTTGATGCTCAACCTCTCATGTGGCACCTTATGAAATATTTTCTGAAAGTCAAAATTATTAATATCATATGCTCCACTTTGATCATATCCTTTAGTTCCTTCCTCATAAAATTCCACCATTTTGGTAAAACATTCCCTCCTTCGTCGGAACTCATGCTGACTATTCAGTAAAACTCCCACTCCTGACACATATTGCTCAATCTTTTCCTTAACAATTCCTTCAATTAATTTACCGCTGATGCACATTAATTTTACCCGCATACAGTTGCTTGGATCTGCCTGGTCGCCCTTTTTAATATAACCTAAGCCCTAAAGTACTGTCCAGAAACAGTGTGCTTTGTATTGGGCTTGACAGCATAAGCCTCATGCCATCTCCATAAAACCTTTCTCCAGTAACATTTCACTGAACTCTGTGCGTGTGAAGACGAACCTGAACTTGTAAGACTGAGTTTTGAGACAGTGAACTCACTGCTTCTCTTAGCAGTTTGTATTTGTCCATAATGCTCTGTAGAGACATTGTCCAATAAAAAGTGTGGGCTCCTCTCTTTCTCTCTCTATGATTCCTGGGTAGCTTTTTCTCAATCCAGTGGAATCCTTGTGTTATTCCTATTCCTGGTAATCCAATATATACTATGTTATATATATATTACATACTTTATAAATTTAATTATTAATAATTATATACTTTATAATACTGCTTATGGTTTACAAAGCCTTAAATAATCTCGCTCCATCCTATATTTCAGAATTTCTTTCACCTTACACTCCAAATTGTAACCTTAGATCTTCAAATGAATGTCTGCTTATAATTCCAAGACCTAAATTTAAAAGAAGTGGTGAGGCAGCCTTCTGCTGCTGTGCACCTAAAATCTGGAATAGTTTACCAACAGAAATTCACCAGGCTAATATGGTGGAGCACTTAAAAAAACTGCTAAAAACCCATTATTTTAATATGGCTTTCTCATATCTTCATTTTGGTGTAACCCTGATATTCTGTATATGCATTTAATTATCATTTTTCATGGCTCTGCAATCCATACTAACCCCTACTTTCTTTTTACGGTTTTCTGTGGTGGTAATCTGCGCCACCACCACCTGATCAAAGCACAGTGCTGTCCATACATTGATGGATTGAAGGCCAGAGGTCCACATGACCATCATCATCTAATTTTTCTACATGAAGCCTGATTGATTTGTGTCAGGTAGAATGCCCAGAGGGGCCTGGGTGGTCTCATGGACTTGGAACCCCTGCAGATTTTGTTTTTTTTTTCTCCAGCCATCTGGAGTTTTTTTTGTTGTTGTTGTCGTTTCTGTCCTCCTGGTCATCAGACCTTTCTTTATTCTTTGTTACATAATATTGCCTAATCTTATTTTTATATTTTTCTTTTTTCTTTCTTCATTTTGTAAAGCACTTTGAGCTACATCATTTGTATGAAAACATGCTATATGAATAAATGTTGTTGTTGTTGTTGTAGCAATGCACCATGCTAGTACATTGTGATCATTCTCATTTCTTATGGATTTTTAGGTCACTATTCCAAAAAGACTATCCACACAGTTACTGTTGATGACTATCAGTGACTCCTGATTGTTTTATAGTCTGCTACTGGATAAAGGGTTGTCCTTACCAGGACAAGAGGACAAAACAAAGAAAGACTCCAATTTCAGAAAATGTTTATCCCCATCTGCTAGATGGTATTAACCCAGAACCTCAGTAACCATGTGGACACGTGCAGGGCATGATGGGAACTGTAGTATTGTGAGTCAGCCCTGCTGGGTCCCATAGGTGTGGCCAGGATATGCTGTGGGGATTTATGATCACTGTTTTCAGGGCTTCCATTTGACTTGGAAGTGCTTCCATCAGGCTATGCCCTGGCACTGGAAGTACTCCGACATAAAAGGAAGCAATCCAACCTGAGGAAGGTGGCTGGAGAGAAAATAAAAGAGAAGGAAGAAAGAAGTATTTGCTTGTTATTGTTCTTGTGAATCCTTGGAATAAACCTTTGTGAGGAATTTTGATAATAAAAACCTCTGGTTTGAACATGTGACTGTATTTGTATTGGTCATGTTCAGAGTTTGGGGCTCAGTGGCTCCTCCTTCTGGTCATGTGCACATTGGATATAGGTATATGATATGTGTTCATAATGTATTGTATTTAATGTTAGTGTCTGATTTGGGATGCCCCATAATCGATCTCTTGCCAGGATAGCCTCTGGCCCCCCATAATACTCACTTGGTTTAAGAGTGTTGGGGATTTTTATGTAATGTCTTATTTCACTGGATTAGAAAATTAAGATATGTGACTTTTGGTTTTGGAAAAGGTTGAGGATATGTCATGAGCGGAAGGACCTGTTTTGGATTTTTTTGCATGAGTAGATTGGGTTTGGGGTCGTTCAGCTGTTCGCTCCTACAGGCTGACTTCATACCCAATCTGTTTCCCATGTGGATTCTGCATGGTCGGACTGTGTCCAGGAGTTTCTCTTTTCCCTGAATTATTTATTTTTTTCCCCTACACCATATGCATGTGCATGTTAGGTGGCTTAGCATCGTTAAATGCATTGGGTAGAGCTAAGTGTGAGAGTTTGTGAAGTGGACTGGAACTTGGTGTGATACAAGAGCAGATGTCAATATGATCCAAGGCCAGGCTGCCTGACAAGCACACAGACAAAAAACTCCCAAGTGGAGGAGGAAATCAGACAGAACATCATCTCCCAGCCTGGGGTACAGCCATTCAAGAATTCCACCTACTGGGTGCCACATGTCATCAGACTATCAGACGGGTGGCAGGCCTACCAGGCACAACTTACCTGGCTGTATGCCCAAGTCTGTCCTGTGTGGGCATAGCTGCAGTGACAGCAGGCTGCTCTCTGGCTCAGCATGGTGATCCAATTACCAAAGTCTGCATCAGAGCTTCACCAAGGGACCGACACAAGCAGTGCCACCAGCCCCTGGCAGAAACGAGATCTGCAATTCCTCTCTCTTGTGGCGACATGGCTTAGACAGGGGAGCTCAATCTAATTTGGCCTAATTGACTATAATGAAGCAGAGCTGGGCTTTAAGTTGCAAATACAATAATTATTATAATAATTAAAATGACAAGGGTGTTTAAAATTCAGAAGGGAAGGGAAGGCTACCACCATTGCGCCGGGCACATACTGTTCAGACTGTCTGAAAACAGAGGAAAAGCAGGACAAAGGCATTGGAACAAAAGCAAAAATTTATTAAAAGCTGTAGGAGGGGAAGAGGGAAAAAGGAGAGTCGAAGAAGTGGAAAGATGAGAGGAGCCAAGAGAAGGGGAAAGAAACGTTCGAGAGGAGGATAAATGAGAGACAGAAAGAAATAGACAAAGTGAAGCGAGAGAAGACATCTGAATATTAAGAAGAAGACTGGAGGCGTTTAAAATGAAAGGAGAAAAAAGGAAAAGATGGGGAAAAGGAAAGGAAAGAAAGTGAAATGAAGAGAACAGTAGATAACAGGATGGAGAGAAGATGAAGGAGAAAGGGAAGAAAAACAGAGAAGCGACATATATCCTTTGAGAAAAAGGAAATCAAATAGAGAGAACGAAATAAGAAATAATTTAAAGGACGATATCTTGAGGTTAAGGAAGAAAACAGTGAAAAAATTCAAAAAAGACAGAATGGAAACAAAATGAGAAAAGAGGTTAGAACTTTATAAAGAAAAATGAGTATTTAAGAGGTAACAAGAATGAGTAAGATGGTAGAGAAGGGATGGAAGGATCAGATGAGACTGGTAAGTGGAGAAACCAGGAGAAGAACAAGAAGATACAAAGAGAAGTTAGTGAGTGAAAAGGAAGTCAAAGGGAAGAAAATAAGAGAACAACACGGACTGGCACCTCACTTGGCTCTGTACCTGGTGGTCCCATAACAGCCCATGCAACCAGAAAACGGACAGATTTGGGATATAAGTGAAGACAATAGTGGAAAACATGAGACGGTGAGGATAGGGTGTGAAGTGTTTCATTTGGAATTCACTGGAATGAATGGAAGAGAAGCAAATGAAATGGAGGGAAGCAAGAGGACCAAAAGAAGGCATAGGTGTTGAGAGGCAAAATGGAGGGTTGGCAAGTTAATGAAAGTGAATGTTTATCAGTGTCAAAGTAAGGAATCCAGGAAGATGGAACAAAGGGAATAGGAAAAGGAAAGTGACAGAGAGAGACAGAGAGAAAAGGAAGAATGGGATGTGAATAGAAACAGAGGCATTCAAAATGAAAGGAAAGACATGAAGGGGAAAAGGAAAAGAAAGGAAATGAGAGAAATGCTAAAAGAGAACAACAGATGAGTACCCAAAGAAAAAACAGACATGAAAAAGAAATGGAAGGGTCAAAGGATGAGGAGGAAAGTAGATTGAAAATATTTACTTCAATGTGTGAAAACTAATTTATGCAAACTTGGTATGAAAAGTATTCACGCCCTTGGAAGTTTTCACATTTGATTGTTATACAACATTGCATCACAGAGGATTTGAGTTGGCTTTTTGGTGTTTATCGACAGAAAAAATCTTCAAGTCAAAGTGAACTCAGACCTTTGCAAAGTGGTCTAAATTAATTACAAATATAAAGCACAAAATAGTTGATTGCCTAAGTATTCAGGTTAGTACTTTGCAGATCTTGCCAGCAATAGCAGTGCATGAGTCTCTGTGCACAGGTCTCTATCAGCCTTGCACATCTGGATCTGGACACTGACATTTCTCCTCATTCTGCTTTGTAAAACTGTTTAAACTCAGTCAGGTTGTTTGGAGATTACGAGTGATCAGCCTTTGTCAAGTCCTGCCACAAATTCTCAATTCGATTGAGATCTGGACTCTGACTTGGCCACTCCAGAACATTAACATTGCTGATTTTAAGCCATTCCTGCGTAGCTTTGGCTTTATGCTTGGGTTCTTTGTCTTGCTGGAAAACACATCTTCTCCTAGGCACAAAGCTCCTGCAGACTGTGTCAGGTGGTTCCTCCATGTTTTCCCTATATTTTTTTCTGCATTCATTTGACCGTCTCAAGCCTTCCAAGGCCTGATGCTGCCACCACCTTTTATCACAACGGAGTGGGTGTGTTTTGGACAATGAACAGTGCTAAAAAAGGTTCAATTTTGGCCTCATCATTTTATAGAATTATTTTTCAGCTGACTTTTCCCATGTGCTTTCTGGGAAAAATGCTAGCTGAGATGTCATGTGTAATTTTTTTTATAACAGTGGCTCTCTCTTTGCCACTCTCCCATAAAGCTGTGACTGCTGAAGCACTCGGGGAACAGTTGTCAGCACAGTCTCTCCAATCTCCTTTAGAGTTCTCATAGGTCTCTTGGTAGCTTCACTTACTAGTCCTCTTCTTGCACACTCAGTTTTGGTGGACAGATGTGCCATACTTTTTCCATTTCTTCATGTTTGATTTAACCCAACTCCAAGAGATATTCAGTGCCTTGTATATCTTCTTTCCTCCATCCCCTGACCTGTGCTTTTCAATAATCTTTTCATGGAGTTGCTTGGAGTGTCCTTTGGTCTTCATTGTGTAGATTAGGCCACCATAATGACTTGGACCTGCCAGATAAGGTGCATTTAGATTACAAATCAACTGAAATCCCAGACAGGTGACCTCCATTGAACAAATGATGGGACTTCTAAACCAAATGGCTGCACCAATGATGAATTAGGGGTGTCATATAAAAGGGGATGCATACTTAGATGATCAATAATGTTGAATTTTGTATTTGTAATTCATTTAGACCACCTGACAGAGATCTGTTTTAACTTTGACATTAAAGAGTCTTTTTCTGTTTATCAGTATCAAAAAAGACAAATTAAATCCACTGTATTTCAGTGTCATATTCATGAAAAAGGAAAAACTTCCAAGGGGGTGAATTCCTTTTAAGAACTGTGCAATGAATGGGTGCTTTTTCTACTTCTCCTTCAATCAATTAATCTAAAACTATATTAACAAACATACTGGATTCTCTTGTTCTAATCACGTTGGATAAAGGCATTAGTTAAATGTACTGAAATAATGATAATATACAAGGCAAGTAAAATATCATGAGCAGCTTTAACATCATATTACAAATTAATTGCAATTGATGCTGAGACAAAAATGGCATTATCTGTTAGAGGGAATATTCAATTCTCTTACAAAATATGAGTGACTGGCATCTAGAATTGACAGCACATCCTATATGTTGTCAACTGATTTGTTTTCACTTTGACATGAAAGAATCTTTTTCTGTTGATCAATGTCAAAAAAGACAAATTAAATTCACTGTGATTTTGTTTTGTACAACAATAAAATGTGAAAAATTCCAAGGGTGCGAATACTTTTGATAGGAATTGTGTATATATATATGAATAGATCTCATCACAATCTGATTATTTGGGTGGTCACCTACCAGGTAATGCTTGTGGTTGGTCAGCCAGTCAGCAGACATCCGCCGTACCCTCTCTCATAGATATGTTATACAGTGCCTGCCAAATAGTACAAAGGGTACATGACACGTGTTTCGCCCTAATTGAAGCTCATCCGATCTTCAACCTGTCAAATAAGTGAACCAGCCTCTGTGGTGCAGCATCTGAGGCTTTGTTTTGAGTGCTGACATCTGAGGTTCGATCATTGCAAGGGGAAGCAAAAGTGTGTACACCTGATGAGCCCCAATTAGGGCGAAACTTGTGTTGTATACTCTTTGTATTACTTGGTACTATATATATATATATATGTATATTGTGAATCCCAAGGGCGTGTACAGTACAGACGCCCTAACCTGACACAGACTGGCATGACATGAGTTTGCCACACAGTGCATGGTTTATTTAAGTGAGGAAGCGCTTTTTCTTTGCTCCCCACTACAGAGCACAGCACACAAGGGAAAGAATAAAAGTACCAAAGTACAAATATGCAGTCCAGCCCAGAAGCCTTTGCTTCTTCTGCTTCTTCTCCTTGTCATTTTGCCTCCACTCCTCCCTAGGCAAACTTTGTCCACCTCCTCCCGACTCTGGCTCCCCAAATGGAGTGAGACTGCTCCTTTTATTCAGGTCCCGGGAGTGTTCCAGGTGGCTCATCAGTATTACCTGGAATCACTTCCAGGTGTGCTGGAAGTCCTCTATAGGGCTCTGCTCCTCCCCCTGGTGGCCTCCACAGAACCCAACAGGGTTGCACCAAACTCCAGCTCCCGGCATGTCCTACCACAGCCGCCCAGGAGGGCTGCCCTCTAATGTCCCAGGAGAGCTATTGCTTCACCGATGCTTTCTCCCCCGGGCCTTCCATTCCGCTGGTGTCCCAGCTAGGTAATGGCCATGGCCGCCCATCACAATATATATATATATATAAATATAGTATATGTACACAGTGCCATGCAAAAGTATTAATCATCTGGTTTTGTCCTGTTTTGTTGCATTACAGTCTGGGAATAAATTGGATTTTCCTTTGGATTTTATGTAAAGGATTTAACAATATAGTCTAAATTATTAAAGTGGAATGTAAATAAAATACCTTTTATATATATATATAAAAAACAAGTTAAAACGGAAACATTTTGAGTACATATTTATTCATCCCCTTTGCTATGAAAACCCTAAACAAGATCTGGTGCAAACAATTAACTTCAGAAGTCACAAAATTAGTTGGTTAAGGTCCACCTGTGTGCAATCAAAGTGTCACATGATCTGTCACATGATCTCTGTATAAAGGCCCCGGCAATACCACTACGCAAACAACATGAAGACCAAGGCGCACACCAAACAGCTCAGAGACAAAGTTGGGGAGAAGTAGAGATCAGAGTTAGATTAGAAAAAAATATCGCAAACTTTCAATATGTACACATACCAAAGTGAGAGGTCAACCACACGACATGAGCATCATAAACACAAGTCATTCACTGCAAGCATTACACACAGTCAATCAAGAGTAAAGAACTGGAGATGCGGGCTTCCTCTGCAATGTTATTCCCAGAAAAGGCTCGCCGTTCAGGCACCCGGCATATTTAAAAAAAAACAAAACAAAAGAGCACAAGGCGAGTTTGTCAGGAAGAGTCATCGCTCTCTCCATGAAGGATATTGCAACAACCTAAGCAGAGTTACTTACATGTGGTGCTGTGTTTCATGAATGGTGCTTTTTTGAGGACCGTAGGTCTGAGTGTTTCTAGTTCATTTCAGAAGTGATATCTGAAAAATTGTGTGTGACAATGAATGTAATTAATCATAAATGTTATTAATCATTTTTATGTATTGCATTAATGAAAAGGAACAGACGCCAAGCAATGGAAATGTAAAAATTTACAAGGGGTGAATACCTTTTTCTTCCAGCTGGGAACTCATTGATTGCTTCTGATCATGAGTAACATACATATTAAAGCCATCACATATGGAAAAAGACTATCATTTATGATAATTACTGCTATTTTTTCCCACAAAACAGCTGTATAATAAATAAGTGTGTGCTGGTCAGAAAGTGAATAATGTTACACCATGGAAGGTAGCTCTGATGTCTCTGCACACAAACCGCACATATTCAGTTTGCTTCTAATGTCAGCTTTTCTAGTTGGGTTGCTACAGTTGTTAGGTGCTCTCCACTTTCAAAAACTATTTCAGATTTATAAAGTAACTGTTTCTCAAAGCACACTAAGGCCATCAACTCAAGCCCATTGCAACAAAGTAAAGCATCCTATAAGAGCAGACATCCGTGAGAGCACTTCTCTGAGTACCATTCAAATCCGAATCATATTATGTGATATCATCTACTGTTAAATTCTGCTCTGTACTTGTAATATTTTTATTTTACTATTAAATTGTATTGAGAATTACTTGTGTTCTGTTCTGTGTATTGTATTGTACTGACCCCCTCCCCTTCTCTTTGACACCCACTGCATGCCCAACCTACCTGGAAATGGGGTCTCTCTTTGAACTGCCTTTCCCAAGGTTTCTTTCCATTTTTTCCCTATTAGGGTTTCTTTTTGGGAGTTTTTCCTTGTCTTCTTAGAGAGTCAAGGCTGGGGGGCTGTCAAGAGGCAGGGCCTGTTGAAGCCCATTGCAGCACTTCTTGTGTGATTTTGGGCTTTACAATAATAAACTGTATTGTATTGTATTGTATTGTATTTTATTGTATTCAAGCTCATTTGGGTCAGGTGTACTGATAAAGCTCAGAATATTTCAATCTGCAAACCCTGAGTAGAGCTGCTGATTAGCTGTGCATATTGCATCTTCATGGTTAGCCATTAGTACTATAATATAATATGATATTTATAAACTGTTGTTAGTGCTCGCCTATTCTATTTCTCTTCTCAGTACTCACATGTGGCACTGTGTGCCACTGCCCTACTGCCAAGTTGTTTGCCTGCCAATGGAAAAGTCATCTCTGATAAAGGAGGTCTGGAATCATCAGGTAGAAGGATCATTTCATCTGATTGGCTGGCCCAGCACTGACTCAGCAGTGGAATGGACAATAGAGAGGAAATGGTTTGTTGTTCGAGGTCTCCAGGACTCTGAACAAACCTAAATCCTCATATGTGATAGTTTTGTATTTAGTGAGTGGTATAATCTCTTCTTGCATTTTGCCTTGTTGTTTATACTATTTTATTGTGTTTCTAAGGTGGCCATGATAGATCGGCCATCTAGCTCGGTGAAAAGGGTTACAGTAATCCCTCACTTATCGCGGGAGATAGGTTCCAAGGCCGACCGCGATAACTGAATTTCCGCAAAGTAGGGACACTATATTTATTTAATTATTTAATGTGTATTTGGACGTTTTTAAACCCTCCCTGTATTGTTTACAACCCACCATTTACTCTATTAAAAACAGGGACAACTGCTAAGCAATATGAAATCGGTAGATAAGTTTACACTTACTGTATAGCGAAGTACACGTAGCAGCTTGTAGGCGGTCATGACGTCGTCGACCTTGTTGCAAAGATTCCTAAAGCAGATTCCATCCAGACTACTGCCTTATCACGTCCACTTGCAACTCGTTTTGCACCCTGGTTAAAGGACACTGCGGCCGTAGATCTTATATGCTTTTCCTCCTTTTTAAATAAAAAGAATCGATGACCTGCAGCGGTGTAGCTGTTCCCTTCCTTCAACATATCCAAAACTTTTACCTTTTCTGCAATCATTTGCATCTTCTGTTGGTGCTTGGACACGGCCCCTGAAGCATTAGCATGTTAATGATGAATGAGTGAGGTGAGACTTCCTGGTTAATGCAACACTCTGTCGCTGAGCCAATCAGCAGCACACAGGAACTTAACTGCGTGCTCTAATTGGGTAGCTTCTCAGCCATCCACCAATAGCATCTCTTGTATGAAATCAACTGGGCAATCCAACTGAGGAAGCAAGTAAAAAGACCCATTGTCCGCAAAAACCCGCGAAGCAGCGATAAATCCGCGTTATGTATTTAGATATGCTTACATATAAAATCCACGAAATCGTGAATCCGCGAAAAGTGAACCGCGAAGTAGCGAGGGATTACTGTACTTGTATTCTGTTTTGCATATTGTATTTACATCATTTTTGACACTCATTACACACCCAACCTGCCTGGAAATGAGTCTCTCTCTAAATTGCCTTTCCCAAGATTTCTTCCATTTCTTTATTTTCCCCAACAAGGGTATTTTCTGTTTTTTTTTTTGTTTCTTGTCTTCTTAGGGAGACAAGGCTGGGGGGCCGTCAAAAAAACAAGACCTGTTAAAGCCCATTGCAGCACTCTTTGTGTGATTTTGGGCTATACAAGAAATAAATTGTTGTTGTTCTTGTTGATGTTGTATACACCTGCCCCAAGAACAGGGTATGATGAGTATGTTCACAGAGTCTGATGCTAATTGACTGTTTCCAACACTGTTTTAATTGCTGAAAACCAATGCCTGTATCAACAGCAACTGTTAAAGTTTTTTTCTAAAGTAAGTTCAGCTCAGTTAAATCCAAACTTAGAAATCTGTAAGGACAAGAACGGCTCTCTGATCTTCTCATTCTGCAGAGTAACATATCAGTATGAACAAATATGAGGTCATTGCAATCTTTCAAAACATGGGATCCAAAAGGAAAGGTTTGCCATAAAGTCCAAAACCTGACAAACCTTGTTTTTGTAATTAGGAGGTCTTAATACATACAGTATATACTGTATACAGTAAACCATTTTAAATTGCATTTCACAGTTCTGAATTATAGAAATTTTTACTTTTCCTGAATATCTGACCCACAAAAGGTACTTTGTAGGAAAAAAAAATCTGATTCAATGTGCTCTGATGTAAACTCTTAACTCCTAAGGTCCATTTTCTCTTTGATCTTCTCAAGATGTGTCATATAGGAAAATAAAGCGTAGGTGCAGTAGTGAGGCGTAGTGTCTTTTCTGATAATCTAACAATCATGGACAAAAGGTTGAGAGTATTGTAATGGCCAAAAAGTTAAATCCAAATTCTCCTGTTAAACTAAACAGAAATAAAAGTGGCCACTAATTTGAGTCCAGGATTAAAATAAAACAAATCTTGTCCCCTTTTGAGCCGCTGCCCACCACAAGGTCTGTCCACATCACTGGAGGTCAGGCTATCTGGAGCCACCAGCATGGCTGCCCTCTGCTGCCATCCTGTCCCATAAACTGCCCTTTGTTCCCTTTTTAGCCACTGCCCACTACAAGGTCTGTACATGTCACTGGATGCCAGCTTGTCTGGAGCCACCTAGGTGGCAGACTCTGCTGCCCTCTGCTGCTCTTTTAAAGTCTTGGGTGTTGGGATGGGAGTAGCAGGCAAGCTTAGGGTTTGCCCAAGGTTGTAACCAAGCTAAATTTATCTTGATTAGAAAAAGGAAGCAAGTAACACATATAAAAGTGGCACTTTATTTGAATATTATTTTTTAGTAGCAGCTAACCCTAACCCTAACCTGGTAAAAGCCTTATTCCTATCTAGAAAGAATTAACTAAGACAAGCTGACTAACAGAAAGGTGTGGTGTGAATATGTTGGCATCCAGTTACCTGTTCCATCTTTTAAGAATCTGAATGTCATGTTCTCTGGTGCCACCATTTCATTGCTTAGAATTTTGTTTGCCAGTGATATGATCGTGCAACAGCCAAAGTGAGCAAAGCCTCCTGCCATTTCTGCACTTCTCTTTCATAAAATCACTCTGTAACTTTTCAAGGTATTAAGTCTATTGTTCGTCAGCAGCCATTACTCTTAGGACGAAAACCCCTCCCCACCTCTCTTCCCCCTGATTAGAGAAGTGCCACCTCTAGTGGCACCAGCATTTGAAACTGACTCCTGACCCTTGCCCCTACGCCCACGCTGTACTTGCTGCCCTTTCTCCTCAGCAGCACTCTTGTGGCGCGTGCCGCCTCAGACGCGTGGGCGGTGCATGTTTCAGAGGGCCATCCCTCCGGGAAGGGCAGAGGGCGGTACAGGATGTAATACAACTTGTTTAACAAAGCTCCCCAAGGAGCACAGACTAAAGCTTCGATAAAAGAACCTGCCAGTCTGCGCCCACCAGTGACCCCTTGTTTTGGCAGTGCTCACTGACAGGTCCACCCACTCGGCAGATGACTGAGAGTACTGACATCTACTGGTGGGTTGGAAATGCCGGGCATCACCATCACTTTAGCTCTGCTTTGGAGCCTCTGGAATCAGCAATGTAACAATCACCTTGGGGCTCCATTTAGATTTGGGCAAGGAGAGCCTGGCAGGAATTCTCACGACTCGTCCTCATTTTTCTCTTCCAGCATGATGGCAGGGAAGGCACCTGTGGAACTGACACCATTTTTTTTTACTTGTAGCATTTCTTTGATTTATTGCACAGCTTTTTCTCAGGATACTTGCTATTTTCCTTTTATTTGGCTTTTTTTTAACTTTAACTGTTATTTAATATTTACATTGATTTCACATTAAGGAGTATTTTGTCCACTGCTTTTGAGCGAATTGTATTTTATCCTTAAATTATATGCATACATTTTCAGACTCAGTTTATCTAGTTCAGCGTCATGGGGATCTTAGTCCATCCTTACAGCACTGGCCACAGGGTGGGAATTTCACTGTGATACAATAAGTGCCAGTACATCACCGGGCAAACTCACACATACAGCCACACAAACTCACACTGGTGCCAGTTTTGAGATGCCTATTAATTTAACAATCAAAGGAGGAAAACACCAGAATCTTGACCAGAATAGACCATTCAGTCCCACAAGAACATCACTCCCATTCACCTAATTTCTCTGAAATGATATCAAGGTGAGATCTGAAGGACCTTGAAGTCCTTCTGTCTACCACACTACCTGCCAATTTATTCAATGTATTTGTTGTTCTGAGTGAAGAAAAATCTTTCAAAAGGTGCTAAATGTAACCTTAACAGGTTTCAAGTTGTGTACCAGTGATTTCTTTTTTGAAGAATTTATTTTAAAGTAACACACTGGTTCCACTGTATTAGTACCCTTCATTATTCTGAACACTTCAATCGTGTCTTCTCTGCTTAAAATGGGGAGGTTCAGCTCTGTCAGTATGTCCTCATAAAGCAGAACTCACAACTACTACTACTTCTTATCAAAATGACCTTTCGTTTTTACTTTCTTGTATACATAGTATAGAGAAAGTACAGGTATCGTGAAAAAGTTTGACCTCGAGATTTTCATGAAACGATGTTTTAGACCTTCTTGAGTCCGAAAATACCATTTTTGAAATTATGTGTCTGTGTGACTGTCTGGAAACACAATAACTCGAAAATGCTTTGACCTCAATGAGAAAATGTGAAAGTTCATGCATAGTTAGTTAGTTCTATCAGATGGTTGTGGCGAGCGCCCTCTTCTATGCGGTGGTGTGCTGGGGAGGCAGCATAAAGAAGAGGGACGCCTCATGCCTGGACAAACTGGTGAGGAAGGCAGGCTCTATTGTAGGCATGGAGCTGAACAGTTTGACATCTGTGGCAGAGCGATGGGCGCTGAGCAGGCTCCTGTCAATCATGGAGAATCCACTGGATCCACTGAACAGTATAATCTCCAGACAGAGGAGCAGCTTCAGCGACAGACTGCTGTCAATGTCCTGCTCCACTGACAGACTGAGGAGATCGTTCCTCCCCCACACTATGCGACTCTTCAATTCCACTCAGGGGGGTAAACGTTAACATTATACAAAGTTATTGTCTGTTATATCTGCATTGTTATCACTCTTTAATTTAATATTGTTTTTTATCAATATGCTGCTGCTGGAGTATGTGAATTTCCCCTTGGGATTAATAAAGTATCTATCTATCTAGCTCTATCTAGTGCATTATTGTGGAGGTTCCAAGTTTTTTATTTTGGTTCATCTATGCTATGCACTTATAGTTACTTATGGTGTTTATATGAAGCTAAGTATATCTGCTTTATAGTGCTTAGAGAACCAATAGTAGCAAAGAGCAGGAAACATACTTAAAAGAGTTTTATTGAAAGACGATGGTGAGGATGAGGCCCTTCAAATCTGGGTGCATAGTCGCTTATAAAATTTCATCAGTCCACACAGGTTTGGTATTTAGCCAAATTCAGTGGGAATGCAGACATCTTGTCTAGGTGATGGTGAAAATCTTCTCTCTTCTCTTGCTCTCTTGCTTTCTGGATAACTTGCATCCCAAACTTAAGGACCCCTCTCTCCATGTGGAGTTAACAATGATTACATGAATGGCTGATAATTCTGAAAGCACTATGATGTTTACATTACAAGATTATGTTCTATTTCCAGGCTAATGTTCATCCACTCTATTATTATGCAGTGAGATTTGGGTTGACTAACGTGTGTAGCTGGAGTTCTCATGGTGTTGTGTGGCATTCTGTTCTCTCTTGGCAGTGTCCATCGGTGTCTGGATATTCTTAGCCTGTTCTGTCTCTGGTTTGGAGTTGCGCTGTGTGTTGTCATTTCTACTTTTTTGGCAATGCAGCTCATATATTCTCCACATGAACTTAAAAATCTTGACTATCATCCACTATTGGACTCCCTGACTTATAGTTTTTGCCAGTTGCTTAGAATTACTCAGCGTCCTCGCTATATTCACCTGTCTAAAAGAGGCCCCTCGTGGATCTATGGCTCGATTACAACTATATTGATATCTCACCATGTTCACTCTGTGGCACACTAACTCTGAGGACTTTCAGCCAAGGAATTATTCCACAGAAATGTGTTAAGAAATGCTATGGGGTCTCCTTTATACAGACAGCAATAGGCCTGCATAATGCCTTACTGAGACTGAGACCGCCAAGTCAGAAGTTTTCTTTCTTTTGATTTTTCTTGCTTTATAGTTTTTTCAGAGTGTGTGTTTATTTATTTATTTATTGATCTATTTATGTATTTAATAATTTAAAGAGCTTCTGTAAAAAGCCAAATTTCCCCCTGGGGACAAATAAAGTTCTATCTAGTATCACACATGTGCGCTTAGGGGTCTGCCAAAGGGTCCAACTCAGGGCAGTCAAACGATGAATAAGAGTTGGTTATGACTATTAATGCCTTTCTCTTCTTCCCACAGACCTGCAGAAGTTTAACTCATTTTTTCAAATTTCATCCTGTCCTGAAGTCCTCATGTCATCCCGTCTGGATGACGTCACTTCCGTTTCCCGTATTGATGACCTCAGTTCCAACTTCCTGCTGCCAGATTATAAGAACCAACCATTAATTCATTTTTTTGTCTTTGTTGTTGCGCAGTAAAAAGTCTCTTCTGACTACTCATCTACCACGATATACGGAGAGGATTCCCAAATCTTTTTTTGTGTTTTTGTGCCTTTCTATCTAATTTAGCACATTTCATATCTATCTATCTATCTATCTATCTATCTATCTATCTATCTATCTATCTATCTATCTATCTATCTATTGTGGCAAGCGGCCGGGGTCCATGCCCAGCCAGGACGCCCATGCACTCTATATTCAGGGAGAGCAGCCCTGGACGGTACAATACCTCCCCCTGGACGCTAGATGGCCACCCCCCTGGGTTGGAGCGGTGCCTCAGTTTCCCGCAGAGCTCCATGGGAATTGGAGTTGGGTGCAGCCCTGTTGGGTCCCGCAGACACCGCCAGGGGGTGCTGTAATTGGGACTCCTGAGCCCATGTGGGCAACGTGTTCGTCGCACCCGGAAGTGCAGCCGGAACTCAGCGATCAGGCACCTGGAGCACTTCCGGGCGGACTATAAAAGGAGCCAGTGACCACCACTCAGCGGACAGAGTCGGGTGGAGGAGGACAAGGTTGCCTGGGAGGAGTGGTGGTAGGAGAAAGGAGTGCTTTTGGTGTTACTTGGTGTGTGATTTTTGGAACTGTGTATTGCCTGTGGGATTCATGGGGAAGACGTGCCCCACAGGTGAAGAAAAATAAATATTTGCTTTATTTTACCTGTGCCTCCCATGTCAATCTGTGTCGGGTTGTGCACAATATAGCGCCATTCTTACACTATCTATCCTGAATCTTATTATGCCAGACTAATTAATAGAATTGTTTTTGGACTTTCTTAGTATTCTAGAATCCAAAAACAAAGAAGTAAAAGACGTAAAGTTCAAATCAATAAAGATATAAGGTTTAAATCAATACCTATAAGTGTGCACTATTATCAGTGGAATGATTCAAAGTATCAAAGATTTCAACAAAGTACTTCTTTAAACACTTTAAATAGTTAAATAGGTTTTGTTTAAAATGTAACAACAGTTCAAGTGGTCTTAATTGCTGGCTGGTTAATGAATGCCTTAGTCTTTTAGTTCAAATAGATTGTTTAAACATTTACTTGAGACATCTTCAGTATGTTTACCATCGCCATACACAGACATAAGGAGAGCATGCAGACTCCAAAGACACACACCGACTAGTCTGGGCTTTAAACGCAGTAATAAATTCCCTATATGGTTGACTTGTTTACTTTACCCCACCATGAGACCAGTAAGATCATCACCTCAGTTTAGCAGATTTCAAAAATGAAGCAGGAGTTTCACTTATGTGCCATCCATTTATTGAAATTTCTGAAATAAAAAAAAAACAAAACAATAAAACAGAACACATAGTTTTACTTTTCTTTTTTACTTTCTTTCCAAAGCACACCATGCACATGACTTGAAACTACTGGAACAAGGCTCATTAGCTTTCCCCATATTTTCCTCACAAGCTTCAGTGTGACTATCCCAACCAAATACCTCCAATTAGAAACTTTGCTAAATGAAATCTGCCCAATTTTCCTCACCTCCCACCTATTTCTATTCCAGAAGAAGTACTGATCAGTCTTCATGATTCAGACAACATTTCTATAATATATAAAACCATTTTAAAGTTCCTTCCTTTTAAAGATGCCAGAGTACAGTGGGAAACGGATCTCTCACTCAACATCTCAGAAATGGAGTGGAAGGTAGCAATGCAGAGAATTCACTCAAGCTTCATATGTGCAAAATATTGAAGTATTCAGCTTAAAATCTTTTATCGAGCACATCTCTCTCGTTTAAAATTGTCCAAAATGTTTCCACGCCAAGATCCAACCTGCGAACACTGCAATCAAGCTCCAGCCTCACTGGGTCACATGTTTTGGGCCTGCGCCAAATTAACAACATTCTGGACCAAAATCTTTAAATGCCTTTCAGACAGCCTTGGTGTCACAATCCCTCCTAACCCACTAACAGCTGTGTTTGGTGTGCCTCCAGATGAGCTTAAAGTGGAAAAGGTCAAACAAAATGTAATTGCCTTTACTACACTATTGGCTCGTAGATTTATCTTGCTCAACTGAAAGAATTCAAACTCTCTTCTTTTAAGTCAGTGGGTAACTGATGTTATATACTATTTGAAATTGGAAAAAATCACATTCTTACTTAGGGGATTTGTTCTTAACTTTTCTTAAAACCTGGAAGGACCTAATCAATTATATTTTAGAATATGCATTTATATTGGGGAGAAAGATACCTTTCTCTCTTTACTACTCTCAATTGTTTTACTCTGGCTGTTCCTCTTTTTATCATGGGTGGGGGTTGAATTGAATTTAGTTTGTTTAAGTTTGACTTGATTGTATGGAATGTTACATTCAATAAAACATAAAAAAAGATATGCCTTAATTCTAAATAAAACTTAATGGAGGCCCTGCCATCAAGATAGTGTGCCAATCTACCCCTCGATGTTAAAGCTGCTCCTTCCATAATTAGTTTAAAATCCAGGCTTAACACACAGCTTTATTAGCTTTTGCTCTGTCTAGATGGATGCTTATATATTTAGCCTTTTGTTTTATGTTTAAATCTCTAATGGGTTCTTTTTAAAATTATGAATAACATGTACAACCCTTTGGTTAACAAAATGCTGTTTTTAAATGTGCTTCAAAAATATAGTTCACTTGTTTCCTAACCACTATACCGCCTTAATTGTTAAATAAATTGAAAAATATGACTATATTAAGGAAACAGATAAATGTCATAATATTAACAGATGTGCTTAATCCATTTCAGGGTCATGTAGGGGCCTGGAGCCCACCTGTGTAGTATTAGGCACAGCACAGGAACTAATCCTACACTCTTAAAATTAAAGGTGTCAATGCGGTTCTTCAGAACAACGCCATAAGGGAACAATTTCTGATTCCCAAAAGAGTCATTCACATGACAGAGAGGACCTTCTACATATTTAGATCCATAACGGGCTTCATAAATAGCCATGAATAGATGACAACAGATTTTTGAAATCCCAATGAATTCATGATTTTAAAAGGACTCTTGCTGCATACAATCACACAGTATAAGATTAGGCTTTCTTGATATGTTGTATCCTGGTAGCTCGCCTATTATACATTAAAGATTTCTGTTTTGTCCACTTATTAGAAACCTTTTCAAAGCCCAAAGACGCAATTTCATATGCGGAATATATTCATATTCCCAGAATGGAATAGTTCTTTGTCAAGCAAAGGTTCTACAAGGAACCACATATCCTAGTAAGGTGCCATTGTGGAACCTTTACTTTTAAGAGTGTAGACAGGGAATCAGTTCGTGATAAGGCTGACACTCACAACTGGCTAATTTGGAATTGCTAATTGATCTAACATGCAAAGACAATGTGCAAATGTCACGAGAATGCCAACCAGGCTTGAGATCTAAAACCAGCACTATAGATCTTGGAAGCAGCAACACTGGAAACACCAACTGGAAACAGAGAAATGAAAAACAATAGTCCAGTTTGCACACAGTCTAACTCTCAGAATTCTACAACATATTACTGAGTAGCCATTTCGATGGAATACAACAAAGGACTGCCTCATTGTCTGCTGTTAGTAACAACACATTCATCCATTAGAAAGGTCTAACCTCAGACAGAATCATTTCATCTAAGTGGCAGTGGTGCCAGGTGCCATCCCAAGGTACAAAGGTAAGACAGGGTGGAGTGAACGTTCCAGCCAATCACAACCATTACCCTGGGTAACAAAATGTTACTTTTTTTTTTTTTGCATGAGTCAATTAACGTGAACCTTACAGTATTTTTCATCTTGAATTCAATATCTTGAATATCTAATCAGACTGTCTCAATCAAGCAAGGATTTTAAGTGATACACGGTTTGCAATAAGCATGCATTAAAACTATATGTACATGCTGAGGGCATCTCATCTAAAATGTTCAAATTTACATTTCTTCTGGTGTACTTTGCTTCAGGAATATCCCTCTTAAGGGTCCCGCAGTAGTCAGCAAGCATCCTGGGACTCCACTTGCCTTGGTATTGTTTTTCTGTTTCAGAAATGTCCTGATGAGGCCATTAGCCATGCTCATTGCTGACCGCTTCATGACTTTTATTGAAAAAACAGCAACAAAAACATTGCAATCCTAAACTGAACTTTAAAAAATTCAAACACATTAAAAAGGGCTTATATGCAAAATATACAGTCTTCTTCTTTTGGCTGCTCCCGTTAGGGGTCGCCACATCGGATCATCTTTATCTATATCTTTCTATTCTCTGCATCTTGTTCTGTTACACCCATCACCTACATGTCCTCTCTCACCACATCCATAAACATTCTCTTAGGCCTTCCTCTTTTCCTCTTCCCTGGCAGCTCTATCCTTAACATCCTTCTCCCAATATACCCAGCATCTCTCCTCTGTACATGTCCAAACTATGCAATCTCGCCTCTCTGACTTTGTCTCCCAACTGTCCAACTTGAGCTGACCCTCTAATGTACTTATTTCTAATCCTGTCCATCCTCGTCACACCCAGTGCAAATCTTAGCATCTTTAACTCTGCTACCTCCAGCTCTGTCTCCTGCTTTCTTGTCAGTGCCACCGTCTCCAACCCATATAACATAGCTGGTCTCACTACCGTCCTGTAGACCTTCCCTTTCTCACTTGCTGTTACCAGTCTGTCAAAGATCACTCCTGACACTCTTCTCCACCCATTCCACCCTGCCTGCACTCTCTTTTTCACCTCTCTTCCACAATCCCCGTTACTCTGTACTGTTGATCCTAAGTATTTAAACTCCTCCACCTTCGCCAACTCTACAACCCTGCATCCAGAAAGCAGTGCCTTATATAATCTGAGCATAACATACCTTGATTTATAGCCAACAGTTTTATTTGTCTTTGTAATTGCTTTTCTGCATTGCTTAGACGATATATACATTGTGTCAACATAAACTGCTCAATCCTTTTCAGAGGTTGCTTCCTGTCACAACAAGCACTTGATCTATTCATCTGAATTTATGGAGTGAAAACAAATAGTTGGCGTGTTGCACTTTGGATTGTGTTTTTGGCAAGTGAATCCTTGCAAACAGAATATTGACATGATGTAGAATTCTGATGTTTAGCTTGTCAACTGTGAGTTTGACTTACCCAGTTGCAAATCTTTGCCTGTTTTCTTGTCCATGTCTCATCTTATGGTCTCATTCTAAACTATTTATTGTCTTACTTTTTTTTTTTATTTTAATTAATTTATTATTTTTGTCTCATGTTATCATCCCATTCTAAATTTTTGATTGTCTTACTTTTTATTTTCTTTTAATTAATTTTTTTGGTTTCAAAGCTCTGCATTACAAATAAGTTATACACCAATTAAGCATAAGATTCAGTTAAATTAAGTCATACAACTGATCCCATATGTCACTTTTTCTGGCAAAACAGACTTCCTTTATAGCCTTATTTTAGCATTTTTTGTCCTGCTTTTATTTAATAATGAATTGATTGAATTTAAAGGACAAATTTTAATGCTGTCCTTCAAGCCAGTGCGTTAACAGTCATCCTCTTTCTTCAGCAGCATTTTTGTGTTTTTGGGACATTTAAAAGTAAATTTGAACTTTGAATGGCTGCCTCTTGAGTTTGGGGTCAGGATGCCTGGGGTGAGGTCTGTTTCTAGGCAGACCTGTGATGTCCTGCTCAGGTTTTCAATCATTTTGTGGCATGATCACCCATTCTAACCATTTTATATTGCTGCTTCAATATAGGGTGTATTTTGGAATGTATCCATTAGTGGACCAGTTTCCCATGCAGGGTTTTGTCTTGCTATGTAAGGCTGTAAGTAGGTGAATGATGGATGAAATAATTTCAACATTTCTAGTCAGAGAGTGTGTTGTTCATGTTAGTATGAATCCCATAACCAATCTGTTTTCTGCAGCATCTCTCCTGCAAAGTGCTTTTACTGCATATAAAAAAGCTGTTTAACAAAAGTACCACCTAACATGAACACATCCATTCTCCCAAGTATACAAGTCCAACAGTCCTTGAGAGAAAGCTGGTAGCAACTGGCTTCAGGGTGGCAGAACCTCTCCACTTAATGAGAGCTGGCAAGGCCCAAACTCATAGGTGGCACTGCCTGTCAACTTCCTTGCTGTTGAAAGCACTCAGAATAGAAGGTGATGCTTCTTCGCAATTTAATGGGAGCTGAAGGGACAGGCTCCAAGGTGGCACTGCCTCAAAATTTACTCTTTAATGAGAGCTGGCAGAACAAAAGATGGCTTCACTAGATATTGTTTAGGCCTTCGTCATGTAGTGCCATGCTATATTGTGACAGTCTGAGACATTGTGTCATATCTGTGGCTCACGCAGCAGGTCAGATGTGTACTAATGCTCGCTTACTTGACTACTGATTATATATAATTTACATTAAAAGTGCCCAGAATGATTTATGTAGGGCAGACTTGGCAGATCAAAGTGTGCAATGAATCAAGGTAACTTCATTTTTTTCTCCTTGTTGGATTGAACGTGAAGTGTTCAAATGTGTGAATATTGCATTGTGTGAAAGAATACAAATACAGCAGAAAAGCCTTCTTTCATCAAGCAATAAATTAATAAATAACCAACCCTGATACAGCATATTTCCTGAACAAAAAAAAAAGAAATAATTTTTCACTTCTGCACAGATTAGTCAAAAGATTGGAAGAGTGAACATTTAGATACTGAAGTGTCGGTACAGAGAGAAAGAAACTCAGAGGAAAAAAAAGTTTAGAATTTGCCTCTCAAATGGAGCCGAGTCTAAAATGACAACTATCAGGTGCACAATAAAGTGCCAGCCTGCCATAATAAGAAGGGATATCTGATGCTAAATTTCCAAAGCAGGTCTGCTACCCGCATCTCATCGGGACAGAAGTGCTTCAAAGATGTCCCCAAGGCCAGCCTGAAGCAATGCACTTCTTGGGATGCTACAGTGAGTACCAAATAGAGGAAACGTCTTTGGGCTTTTAGTCTAAATAATGCAAACATGAAGAAGCAAATGAAATATGACATGATGCATGTCAAGAGTCCTGCACTGTCTAGCATTGTCTATGTGATTAAAATAAATAGAAATGTAAAGTGCTATTTGTGAGTTTTTCAGATCATTATGAGCATTCAGAGGTTGGCTCACTGGAGTGATCACACTATTAATTTGATGAGCTGACTTCCAAGACAATGCCTATCCAACATTCAATTGCTACCTATCCAACATGGCTGCTACAGTTCTGTGATGTCACACTGACTGAGCAAAGCATCATGGGGCCCTGAGGAAAATAAAAAAAACTGACCATATGGCAAATTTTCAGGGAAACGATGTCACCAACAAATCAGGCAAATTCATTGAGAAAAACACCTTAGTGAATGTGACACCATTTTCTCTGCTTACAGACATCACCATTTTGGAGGTATTGGGTGCCCATTGTTAATGACAATCCCTTTCATGACCCCTGCAACAGTCATCAGTATGATGGTCTTTGGGATGTTGGATTCAATACTGAATCATCCAGTATCATCAAAGATTGGGAGAGCTTTGATTTACAGATTTCAATTGGGGTTTGACTACAGAACTGTTTCGTCTTTTAGGTAATGACCTTGCCAAGATACTCTTTAACCACATCTTTTTCTCCCAGTTCTTTCATTTAAAATCTTTCTCTGTCCCTTTTGAGAAAGAACAACTCTGAAGAAAAGAATCATTGCTTTCTGTGAGACTCAGGTCTTCTTTGACTGATGGCAGAGATTGGCCACTGTACTGGTCAGATCTGATGACCATAATAAGTTGACTCCCCATTTTTGAGTATTAGACTTGTGTTATGATTGGCATTTTCTTTTAATTTTTATTTAGCTTTCTGTGTTTTTTGAGACCGCATTTGTGTCTTCTGTGAGGTTTGTATCTCAGAAAATTCTTTTCTGTTGTCATTTATTTTCTCTCAGGCTCCGCTTAACAGTTTAGAACTTTTTCACACTGTAACTAGTGATGAATGAGTGCTGTTGAATTCACTTTACCTATAGATGGGGGAAAATGCAAACTTGTTCAGGAATTTCAGCAAACTCAGTGAAATTCATTTAAATCAATGGAGAAGGAAGGAACGGAACTAGTTTTGAGTGTGTAATCATGGTGTAATGGTCATTTAAGTGTCCCAGAGGGTTACAGAGGCATCAGCCAAATATGCACCACCATCATTGACTTCATAGTTGTTCACTGGTCGGATCGACCACTATGTTGGTCAAGTTTATTGACCATAATGAGTTGACATCCCCATTTTAGAGTATTAGAAGTGGCGGTGCACAGAGACTTGCAGTTCTCCTTAGCCTCTGGAACCTGGTGATTAATGATGGTGAAGATAATGATAATTCACTTTATTTAGCATATACGATTTCTCACTTTCCACATGCGCCAACTTACTCTCCAATGAGACTTGGAGAGGGAAGTTTGAGGTCAAAGAGCAGGGTCATCTATTTGTACAGCATCTCTTACAAAATTGCAAGCTAAGGGCCTTGTTCAAGGGCCCAACAGAGTAGCATTCCTTCTGGCACATTACTGGGATTTGAACTGACATCCTTCCAGTTACCAGAACAGACCCTTTAGCCAGAAAGCCTCCACTCTGAAGTAGAAGATGAGGATGGTCACTGCTGTGGTGATACGGAGGTCAAAACTATGCAAATGAGTGTGAGGCCTCCACAAAAGGCAAACCAGAACCTTCACAGGGCAATCCAGAAGAGGCACACTTCAGTTCAGCTATCCCCTGAAATCTACCTTCTGACTTCCAACCTGACAGACCCCAAAACTGGAAGCTGGATTTCAAAGTTGAAATAAGCTCAAACATCCTCAAAATAAACAAAAACTCTTCTTCTTCTTTATCTTCTTTCGGCTGCTCCCATTAGGGGCTGCCACAGCGGATCCTCTTTTTCCATACCTCCCTGTCCTCTACATCTTGTTTTGTTACACCCACCAAATACAAAAAACCTTACATGAAAACTCTATAGTCTGACAGAGAACCCCAAACTATAACCTTTATAAATTGAGAGAATTTTTAACAAACATAGTAAAAACAGAGTGAAAATGCTCAAAAAGAGTATGGGAAAGATACTATGTAAATAAAATATATTTATTATTATTAAAAAGCGTAAAAAAGGTTGTGCCTAAAAAGGTTGTTAGGAAAAAAAACAAAGACAAAGAAGAACTAATCAGAAAAACCAGTAAATCCATGCAAAAATAAAACAATACTTCCCAGAAACTCCTTTATATTTCATTGCACAGCTGCAGACTACTAACTCCTCCTTCTTCTTCTTCTTGTTTTACTGGTCATTGGCAAACAACAGTTTGGTGCATTACTGCCACCATCTGGTATGGAGTGTGGATCAAAATGTTCTTATTACTATATTCTCTCACTCAACTTGATATCCTTCAAAAATTGTAATATACACCGATAGCATGCATCCCCTGATTTCTTCTGCACAATATCTTCCGAAATAAGATTCACTTGCAGTTATCTGGGGTTTTCTACTAAGATTTTCCTATCCTTGTCATATCTCCTGACACTTTAATATCAAATGTTCTACTGTTTCTACAATATTCACTTAACTAGGTATGATGTTTCCCTCTCCTATAAAGTGAACTGTTTAGTCTAGTGTGTCCAAATCTAAGTCTTGTTATCAATCATTTATTTTTTCTGTTCCTCCCTATACATCTCTTTTCTCCTACTTTCCTCAGAACTCTATAATATCATCGTTGCTTCCTTTCTGCCTCCCATTGCTCAGGGTCACACAGTGTCAGTAACTGGATTTGAACCCATACCCTCAGGGTTTGAAGTCCAAAGCCTTAACCACTACACTACTAACTCCTATCCTCTGAGCTACATATAAAACAGAGGGAGGGGCCACAAGCAGTGATGTCAGGATGACCCCACCTCCTGGGGTTCCATCTACAGAGAAACAAGGACTGGCAGCACATTCAAAAACACAGCACATAATAACAAATATAACAAAATACATAAAAATATTAAAACAAAATAATTGAAAGACACACAAAATAACAATGAAACAAATAAATACAAGTCTGGGAGAGCACCCTGGATTAACACAACTGCGTGCTCTTTGATGTTATTGATGTTTAGTTTCAGGTGGCAATTTTAAGTCTGGATGTCTCTTTGTGTGGGTTTTCCTCCAAGTTCTTCTGTTTTTCTACTTACCTCCCAGTGGTGATCAGGCTGTTTTTATTAGTGATTAAAAAATGTCCCCATATTTAAGACTAGTCATCCCCCGTGGTTCCGCCCACATTGTGGCGAAACAGGACAGTGAGGAGGACAGTGAGTGCTCCCCACTCCTGACATCACGCTTCCCCATCCCCTCGGCCCGCAGCCCCTGTCTCGGATTAGCACGAATATATAGCTCCTGCAAGCGAATTATGATTCTTAGCCGATGAGAGAACTCGTAAAATCAACCAGAATGTTTAAGCAAATTATAGAAAAAAAAAACCCAATCTAAATCCGTGAAGTAGTTCTCTCGTTCGCTAGCTAAGCAGAGGCAAGGTACATGTCCCGAGGCTGGTGCGTGAGTGGTATCTGGAAGGTTGCTGGTTCAAATTCTGTTAGTGCCAGAAGGGATTCTACTCTGTTGGGCCCTGGAGCAAGGCCCTTAACCTGAAAATTGTGCCAGGGGTGCTGTACAATGGCTGACTTTATGCTCCGACCCCCGAAGGTCATGTGAAAATACATTGTACCAAAAAACATTGACGCCTAAAGCTAATTGTCACTACATCCAATGTTTCAAACATTAAGATTAGTTAACAAATGTTTAGCTTAATTGGAAAATGTGAAGCATTCTGAAGCATTTATTGTCAGGCTTAAATGATTAATGTCTTACTTAGATAAGAAATATCCATCTTCAGTGGGTTACCTCATGCTTCTAGAATAGTCATCACTTAATGTTTAGATTGCTCAATTAATAGTTTCAGGTAATTTAGTCTTTAGCCATTTGGGGTATTTAGCCCATGTACAGTACACTAATCTCCTCATAACTTGTTCTGCATGTTACAAGAGTGGAGCCATCTGATAACAAGACCTTGCTAACCCGAATCCACACTCATTACTGAGTAGAAAGAGTAAAACTGAACTGCTAATTTGAATTATTTTTATATATTGTCTTGCCCTGTATGTGTATTAGGTGTCCCAGAAGGATTTGAGTACTGAGAAAAGCGTTATATAAATGTAATGAATTATTTATTATTATTATTATAGAGAGGAACAGAGAGTGAGAGTAGACATGGGAGGAAAAGGCATTGCCATTCCAGGTGAGCCAACACCGGACCCTCCATATAGAGAGACAGAGAGAGAAAGAGAGAGAGTTCATGATGGGCTACTGTGAGAACAAAAAACCCATAGGACAATAGTAGGGGGAGCACCCATTTAATAAGATAGGTGCGAAGACGTCTGCACCAGAAACATAGCCATGTTTTGGAAACTGAAGACTCAGGTACTTTAACACTTCTTTGTTTTGACAAACAGTAAAGTAAGAATTTCTTTTTCTTTAATAAATACTCTTTATTTCAGTCCAATCTGAAGTCCAATTAATCCAGTATAATAGAGAAAGAGTTAATATCTGCCTTCCTAAATCACACTAAAAATAATGATTTTATTGTATGATGTACACATGACTACAAACTTGAACTTGAGGAGGAGGCACATCCCTGGCGTGACAGTGTGCCAGAAGTGGGGTAGAAGTCATTATCTTTATTTTCGTGTTATATAGCACCTTTCAGAGTGACCCAAGCATTTTATTTATTTTTATTTGACATTTGGAGCTACATACTTTGTGTTCATTAGGGATCATTTTAAGCTGATTAGTAGTCGATTTACTAAGTCATTTGGTGGTTATTGATTGTCTCACATAAGGTTTTCTTGGTCTTTTGTTCTGTATGATAAATGTACAGCTCACATCAACAGACTGGGCAGATGGCTGATTATTGACAAGTCAGCTGCTGTAGCCCCTGTGATTTCTAAGGTCAAGACAGATGAAGGCAGATCCTCCCTTGAGAGTGATGGCAGAACGCCCTCCAGAGTTTGCCAGTAGTTGGAGTTTTGCTTTTTAACAAAGCAAACTTTATTTTTGTGTGTGTTTCTGTCCATGCTTGGCTTCTTGCAGCTTTGAATATGGAGAATTTTAAGTTCAGGCTTTTGTCTACTTGATATAACCATGAGTTATCTCCTTAAACTTACAAGAGGTAATTTAATCTAGAAGCTCAACAGTATGAAGTCACCGAAGTGATTCATTGTGTGACACCAACAGTAAAACAACCATATCTTTAGAATATGAACATAACTATTGATTTAACCATCATATGATAGTGAACTGGTGTTGCTTAAACAATAGAATTCCAGTTGTAAGTTCATCATGGCTCAGTATGTGCACTCCCACTGTAAGCCTGTACCATAATTCTTTACACATATTGCTGTTTGGTACGACTTTCAGCATTGTTTTAATTTGGCTTACATGTAGCTACATTTCAATTGTACTCCTAATTGACAACACAGGCATTGAATTATGGTATTCTTCAGGGATTTGCAGTCTTTATTAATGTCTACTTTTCTCTTTGGTCTTTTCTAGTTTCCTCTGTGGTGTCACCACCTGACCGAGACCTTGTGAAGCCACCTGTGATGCTAGAATAAAGGTGGGTGTCCCAGCTGTCCATAACGACCACTTCATTGAATCCTCTCCTATGAAGCGTGGAAACAATGAGGACTGATTTAAGAACATTTATGTTAGGTTGATTGCCCTGTGGGAGCAGGACGGTCCTTTGACCTTGGAACCCCTGCAGATTTTGTTTTTTTTTTCTCCAACTTAACTGCATTTTGCTTTTGTTTTTTTCTGTCCTCTAAGCCAGGGGTCCCCAACCACCGGTCCGCGACCCACTACCGGGCCGCAGCCGTCTGACGGCCGGGCCGCGAGAGAACTGCCGGCAACGGAGACTCACTCAGACCTTTCAGAACGCTTGGCGGGCGGGGCTTTGCAGCGGTGCAGAGAGAAGAGAGAGACCGAGGTGAGAGAGTATTACAACAAAGTATTGTTACGGTCCCGACAGTTCCCCATATGACACGAGTCTATAGAAATCGCGTTACTACGAAGTACATTCAGCAGATGCTTTCATTACAACGAAGTGACCTTGAAATGCCTGAATGAATCATCCACAGAGCAGTTAGATCTGTGGTCGCAGCTCAGTTGTGCACGTTTGCACAACGATCCCCAAACAGAAACATTGTAAAAAAAATTCTTTCTTCGAACTTTCCTCGTACTGTTTTTTTTTTTTTACTGTTTTTGTTTTCTGTGGTTTTCAGTGATACCTTTTGCTTATTGCTTGTCAACATTTGAAAAACATCCATTGGAATTTAACTCATTGTCGCCCTCCTATAGAAACGGCAGACACGAAAAAAATGATAACAGTGTTAAAGTTTGTGATGTGCAATCTGTTTGAATGGCAAATGTAAAGCATATGTCTTTGTTATATGCAAAAAAAGAAGAAAAATCTCAGGTTGCAAACGTATGCGAACTGCTTAATAACTTAATAATAAAAGAAATGTTATGTAAATTGTGTATAAAATTGCCCCTTCACAACCACCAAAACCAGTCCATGGAAAAATTTGCATCTAATAAAGTGGTCCTTGCTGTCAAAAAGGTTGGGGACCACTGCTCTAAGCCATCTGACCTTATCATTGGACTCATCTTATAAGACTTACATCATAATTTACTACTAGTTATATAGCTGTTTTGTAAGATCATATAGATTTATTTGTTTTTTCTTTGTTACTTTTTCATTATTATTCTTTTCTTGATACTTTCTCTTTGACATCTTGTAAAGCATTTTGAGCTACAATGTTTGTATGAAAATGTGCTATACAAACACATATTATTGTTGTAGTTGATGAGATAACAAAGGAAAAGTGAAGCCTGAAGTCACAGGACTTTATTACACTCCAGGCTAATTATGAATATGAACCTCCACAAGTGATGTTGTGTTCCGCTAGCTACAGTTGATGTCATCATGAAAGGTGCCGTATAAAAGAAACGCATTTGCAGCACACTTCTACTTTTCTCCCTAAGTCCGTATACTGTAGTGTAGTGTTAAACAATTCAAAGCATTTGGGATAGACTTCATTGTATAAGGTAATTCTTAAATAACAACAGAAAGTACTCATCCTGTAAGAATATGCATCACCATTCTATAAGAACCTTTACAGTATCTGAGATGTAACTTACTCTGTAAAGTGCTATATAAAAGACCTATGAAAAGTTTAGGGTTACAGTCCTTTTCTAGGACCATTTAAATATCACTGTAAAATTGTATATGTCTCCAAAAGTTGGTGCAGAACCCTTATAGCATTTAGTTGTTTAAGATGCTACATACAAGAAATATGAAAGTTGTAAGTTTGCCGCCCACTTCTAGTACTAAATGATATACTCAGAGTAAGGGTAGCGTAGGTAGCTGCATAAGTAATACTGAACCCTATAAATAACTTGAGATGGGCGCTATATAAAAGAAAAACAGAAAGGTGTAATTGGTGATGAGTCAAGCAATTCATGCAAAATTGAGTTCACTGCAAAACCAATTGTGTTTTGCCACAAGCACAATCTGAGCCATTTCCACATGTATTTTCATTTCATTAGCAAAATATTTTTTTATGTTCAAAGGCGCAGCACAATTCATATGGTCCAGAACATGTAAAGTAGGGGGCAAAACGATAAATCACTTACCTGCAAACGCTTCTCCATTGCTAGAAGTCATTTTTCTGGCTGCTGGGAAATTGGATTGGCATACAGAGTTGGGGAAAGTGAGCCAAATAAGCGTGCAAAGTGCATTGAGTGGCAAGAACATACAGGCAAGCAGTGTGTATGTCTGATGAGAGCGTGTGGAGCTGCATGGAAGGACCCATGGAACATCTGGGCAGTGTTGGACGGTGGCCGAGATAAGAGACACTGATTTCATCAGTGGAATAATCCTTGGAGAGCAATAGTCCTGGTCTTCCACCCCAAAAAACATATATATTTTTGTTTATTTTCTGTGAAATTTTTTAAAATTCTATATAAAGCAAAACTCTGCTGTTTCGTTCATCACTAGTTTTAAGTTTTGCAGCCCACTTTTAAATCCATCTGTGCACACTAAGAACATGTAAGTAATGCTTAACCCCAAAAAGCATTTGAGATGGTGTTCATTGTTTAAGGCACTATATAAAATGAATATAGAAAGTTGGAAGTTCTGATGCCACCTGTACTCATTCAACTGTAGAATATGTATGTATGTCCTTTCATGAACAGCATTAACCTTTAGAAAGCTGTCTCAGTTGTATAAGAGAAATCTAGAAAAGGGCATATTCCTACCACAAGTACCTCCATGAGTAGTGTGGAAGTGTATAGCTAAAGAATGTAAAATGCATAAGGTGTTCATGAAAGAAATACACAAATTTGTACGTATTCACCCTATAATGGTGTCTGTACATTTATAAGTTGCATTGAGCCGTACAAATAGGCAGGCAGTGTGATGTAGTGGTTAAGCCTTTGGACTTTAAACCCTGAGGTTGTGGGTCTCAAATCTACTGACACTGTGTGACCCTGAGTAAGTCACTTGACCTGCCTGTGCTCCAATGGGAAAACCAAAAAATAAATGTAACCAATTATATTATAAATTATGTAAATCACCTTGGATAAAGGTATCAGCCAAATAGTAAATGCAAATTAAAAACATTTAAGATTTAGGCCATTGTGAAAGGTGCCATCTAAAAGGGCACAGAAAGATGCAGGCTTGTGGTCCACTGAGTAGTCCCTGCCTGTCCCCGCACAGTAGGACTAACATATCACTACACACTGCTGCCCTCTGCATGGAAAGCACTTTTTGATAACAATCTGACAGACATAGACACAATAAAAACCAAATCCATAAAGCTGTCCACTCTGCATCTCAATGTCTTCAGTGCTGATCCATAAATACTGAGAGGACCTATGAGATGAAGTCCTTCAGGTAAGGCACCATACAAAACAAATGCAGGAAGTTACAGGATTTTGAGCCTTTTATACCTTGAAGTGTAACTGCCTCGCTGCCCCATTTATACTCTCAATGTACAACTGAGCATCTTGATCAGTGATTTATAAAAAAAAATGCACGATAGGAAGCAGTCTGGAAGGTCACTTGTTCGTATTCTACTCATATTTTTCTCTGTGATGGCCCCTCTCCAGCTCATAGTCCCTTGTATACACATGCATGACATTAGCACAAAAGTGAGCTAAATGCTGAAAAGGTTAAGAATTTGAACTTAGGCTTTGGCAGTATTACTATTAAGAGTTTGCATTTTGTTTTTGATTGGGAACTTAGATTCGCAAGACAGATAAATGTAGTTGTCAGAAGCAGCTTTTATCATTTCAAGGTAATTCCAGGGACAAGTGTTTTCTGTCTTTTACAGATGTAAAGAGAATCATATGTGCTTTCCTTACCTCAAATCCCTGTAGTTAGGTGTTAATCAGTCTGTTACACTTGGCTCAGATACTAGGATGCTCACTCGTACTAGAGAGCGCTCTGTTTATCCCCAATTTTGGCCCACTCCATTCACACATGAACATGAATACTAGGGTACATTGCTGTTACTCAGCTAACTCAGACTGACTTTACTCAAAATGAAAAAGAATTATGATATAACAGAAGCCAATAATGGTCAATGCTGTGAAAAACATCCATATAAAAAAGAAAAAAAAATCTTAAGTTAGAAGATAAGACTCTTGACTCTTATTAAAGATATGCCATTTGACCAACGAATGAAATTAAAGCAATATTCATAACTCTACAGCAAACAAATCATTTGACAGCTCCTGAGCCTCCTCAACTTATTTTTACAGCCAGAGGGAGAGCTAAGGGGTGGTGACATTAGGGAGGTCCCCCACCTGTTGGGGTTCCACCCACATTAACTTGATGTCATTGTTTACTTTGTAATTTTATTTAAAATGATGTGGCTGTGGTTGTTAATTGGATAAATTGGCAGTTTAATTTAAATATGAATATAAAATTCCTAAAAACAAAAGTTTGTTATCACATAAAGCAAACAGTGTGCATTCGTTACTTTTAATTTTTGTTAATATTCAGTAATGTGGCTTAACAAAACTGTTTATATTTACAGTTAACAGTTAAAATCAGTCTCACAAACTCAATTGCTTCCATTGTGGTTACAGTAACTCATTAGGCTAATCTCAGAATGACCACGATGAACAGAGTTTGAATTACTCAATTCATTTATTTTTACATGTAATTGAATCAAGTTTCTCCAGCGAATCGTTTCTTTGAGTGACTGGATCATGGTGAGGTTGGATCGCTGTTAGATCACTGAGTTTCTTTGCACACCATCAGTTTCTGGATCTTTAAGATCATCAGGACAGACAATTTTGATAATACCCATTCTTCCTTTAAATCAAAGTGAGATCCTAAGCCTAAGCCAGGACTAAACCCCATCCAGATCACGAGGGCCAGTGACCCATGGCCAGACCCATACTGCAGCTCAAAACTCACAAGGCCAAAGGGAAGGCTGGAAAGCCAACAAGCTGATAACTCTAAGGATCCTATCCACTATCTGCACCCAGATATGGCCCACATAATAACAGCATACAATGCCAAGGGAGAAGCCCATAGAGCTTAGAGGCAAGAAAGCTACTTCTGAGAACATAACCCTAACTCAAAGCTTACAGGACCAGAGGAGCCTGATGGACAAGGATCAAACATCATGTCCCCAGGTCTTAACCCGACTCCAAAACCCACAAGGCCACAGGGGAGGCTGGTGAAAGACAGCAAACAAGCCAATAACTCTAAGGATCCAATCCACTATCTGTAACCAGATATGAACCATACAATAAAACCAAAAACACCTGCTGGGATAAGAGGCAACATCTCCTAGTTTGGATGGATAGCACTTCCTCCCTTTCCAGGGAATCTCCTGTGCATTCCGGAATGAAATTGGGAACAGAATTTATCTCACAAAAAACCTAACTGTAGAGGCTTTGGAGCAGTATTAAGGCCACACGTTCTGGTAATGCGTCTATGGTCCAGCTCAAGGCCTCTTTATTTCACAAGGCTTTCTAGGTAGCTGCATCCTCTTCTCATTTAATGTGATTTGGTTTACATGTGTTCAAATGTTTCAGTCCTTATTATTTGTATATTTTGTAATTTTACATTTATGTTGTGCTTTAAATACAGTATATGGTATAGCACTAGGAATGTGCAATAGGAAAACATTGACTTGGACATTGCAGTAAAGAACTGTAGGACAGGGTTCATCATCAAAGATGCTATATTAAAAGAATTTTTGATATTTATAGATGTAGATCTGATTTCTTGGCTATCTGTCTTTTCACCATCAGCACAGCTTCTCTCTTAACTTACAGTGATCTCTGCATTTGTTACCTGACTGATATTGAAGCGGTGATATGAACGTGACAAAGAAAGTGACAGCTCTGCTTTGCTTGTTTGTTTCATGGTGTAACCTGCAATTGTGTCCCTACAATAAAAACATGTTTCACTACAAATGGTGACGCATAAACAACAACAAGTCTGAAGTTAACCAGAAAAGGAGATACATGAAAGAAATATAAACATTTACATATGTGCTTCTCACTTCCGGTTCACCCTACAGACATCTGTGCTCTACACGTCAGAATGTGTCTTTATAAATAAATAAACTGTTTTCTTAGAAATAAAGCATTTAGGATGCAGTTTAACAGTTAAGGGTGTTGCAGTTCTTAAAGGTACTGTGGTGACTGCAGAACTCATTCAGACCCCTTCACTTTTCCCCTCCTTATGCTAAAATAATTAAAATTCTGTTTTTAATTTGTTAAACCACCCTTAATACCACAGAATGACAAAGTGGAAACAGGATTTCAAAAATTTTAGCAGATTTTCTAAAAATTAAAAACTGGAAATATCACATTGACACAATATTCAGACCTTTGGATATGACTCTTGAAATTTGGTTCAGGTGCATCCCATTTTATTGATCATCACTGAGATGTTTCTAGACCTTGTTTAGAGTCTACCTGTGGTCAATTTAATTGATTAAAAATAATAAAAACCAAGCCATGAAGTAAAAGATGCTGCCTGCAGAGCTTAGAGACAGAATTGTCTGTTGAGGAGGCTACAAAAAATTCTGCAGCATTGAAGGTTCCCAGTGGCCACCATTATTGTTAAATGAAGGAAGTCTGGAATACCCATGACATTTCCTAGAGCTGGTAACACTGGCCAAACTGAGTAATTGTGGGAGAAGGACCTTGGTAAGAGATGTGACAAAGAATACAATGATCACTCTCTCTGAGTTCTGTGTGGAAATGGAAGAAAAGTCCAGAAGGAGAACCACCAATACAACCCTCCATTAATCTGGGCTTTATGGCAGAGTGGCCAGATGACACACAGAAGCTCGACTGGAGTTTCCAAAAAATCAATTAAATGACAATTAGACAATGAGAAACAAGATTCTCTGGTTTGATGAAACCACCTATTGAACTGTTTGGTATTAGTTCTAAGCATCACATCTGGAGGAATGCAGGCAATGCTCACCACCTGCACAATACCATTCTGATGCTGAAGCATGGTGGTGGCAGGATCATGCTGTGGGGTTGTTTTTTGGTGACAAAAAACTGGGAAACTCTGCAGGGATGAGGGAAAGCTGAAAAGAGCAAAGTACAGAAATATACTTAATGAAAATCTGCTCCAGAGTGCTCTGGACCTCAGACTAAGCCGACAGTTCACCTTGTAGCGGTGCTACATGAATGGGGACGTCTTAAATGTGTTCTGTGCCGAGTCGCGTCTTTTATAGCGTTGTTCCGTTTATATAGTCTATTGTGTGTCTGGTTAAATGTTTTCCCCCTGGAAACAAAGGAGGAAGGAGAACACTCGAGGCAATTGTCCCTGTCAATCACATCAGTTCCATCCAGGCCATTGCTATATAAACAAGAGGACAAAAAGAAATGGAGTATCAGTTACAACCCAAACACTTAACTGGAAACCAAAGAAATACGAAATTTACACCCTTTTCATGCTTGCTGCTTTCGAAGCCAAATATTCAACTGCTTCACCATCATTATGCAAACCTTGGGATTCAGGTTCATAGCGACATGCAGAGGAGAGCACATTTTTTGTCATTTGGGGAAGGAGCAAACAACCATTACATCTGTGAAATATTTACCGTAGGACAATTTCAACCGGACAAGTTCACTTCCATTAATGCAACATCAGTTTAATCTTTTGGACTTTCATGCGTGTTTCAGGTTTTCCTTGTGTCATATCTGTTTTGTGTTCAGTGTATGGACAAGGGAGGGATTGTATTGTATATTTATTGCTACACTTTTTATTATAACATTCACTTTTGGGGTTGTGTGTGTTATGCTTTGAGATATATATATTGTTTGGAGTTTGTTTCACTTCTGTTCATTAATATATATTCACTTTTATTATTTTACATAGTATTTGCCTTTTTGCTTGGGGAAGTTATTTGGCAAAAGTATGGCTTGTCTAATCTAACGTTCCTACAGGTCTTTGCGGTGTAGCTGCTGGTCCAGATGATTAGGTTGGCTGTTACAACCTTCCAACAGGACAAAGCAAAGTCAACACAGGAGTCGCTTTGAGGTAACTCTGTGAAGCCCAAATTTAAACAAAACTGAATATCTCTGGAGTGACCTGAAAATCAACTTGCCCTCCACTAGTGGTCTCCATCCAACATATCACAGCTTGAGAGGTTCCGCAGAGAAGAATGACAGAAAATCATTAAATCCAGGGAAGGGAAGCTTATTGCGTAAGACCCAAGAAGACTCCAGGCCGTAATTGCTGGTAAGATTCTTCATAGAATTGCTAGGCAAAGGGTGTGAATAATCATGGCAGAGTGCAATTTCGTTTTTTTTATGTTTAATAATTTAACAAAAATTCCAGAATCCTTTTTCTTCTTTATCATTGTTGCTGATGGAAAATAAATTTTAAAAATATTAGTCTTCAACATAATAAAAGGTATGAAAAGTGAAGGGGTCTGAATACTTTCTGAAAGCACTGTATTTTAATGAAATATGGAAAACTGCAGGATTGCACTCCATCATAGTTCATGGCATAACAAACAAATATAAGTTCTCTAAGGTCACCAGGCATGGCACTATAATGTATAAAGTGAAGCTCAATTGACAACAATGTTGGTTTCTTCTGTCATCTTATTAACAAAATGCAGGAGCACACTTTGGGACCTCTCACTGCAGCCTATGCAATCTGTCATAAAGACCTCGGATAATCTTTTAGTTAATTCCTCTAAATTAGGAAATCATTTTCTGTGTTGAAGCTAGAGTGATGGCGTTGGGTGTTGGTAATGTTAGTGTTGTCTCCTGAGACCATCACAAGATCGACTTGAGGTAAGAACTGCCACCTCCCTGCCTGCAGGCGTCCCTATCAGTGTGCAGGCTGAGTGGACGACTTGTTAGCATGCCTTGTGGGAAGACGGATGGAAAAGAGCTGCGCCTGCTTTGGCATAAAGCCTGGCCTTAATTAGATTTATGAGTCAAATCAGAACTTGGCTTTTTAATAATTGCAAGAGTGCGTTGTGTAATGAAAAACTCTTTGTGTAATGAAGTGGGTCACAAAATGATCTGTTCCTTCAAACACTCAATAAAGCGGAATGAATAATAAAGATACAATGCCAGTGGAGATAAAGGAGGAAATGGGGTTTTTAGTCACGGGAGCTTGAGTGAAGGGTGCCAGATGTAGTGAGTAGGATATAAAAGCAGGCAGTTCCAATCTTAGACAATATCTGGGCAAGAAGACAGGCCACCATGTCCCACATTCTGCCATTAGGCAATAGCCATGAGGTTCCAAAGAATTTGCAATAATACAGTCAAACATCCACAACAATTATGCTAGAGGATGCGAGTGTTTTAAATGACAGTACATAAGGGAGTATCTCCTTCTAGCAGACTCCCTAGTGAAGTCTCAGGTGAATATAGTTTAATTGCTCCATAAGGCAAGTGTAACTGCAAGGTAATTAATGAGTCTGTATAAGGAAGGGATCCCAAAATGAAATCTTACCGCCGACACTGATCTCTCATTTCACAAGGGGCTTTGTGATTCATTAGATAAAGAGCTGCAAACCACAAGCTGTTCAGTTCAAATCCCAGTCACGCCATTTATTCGTAATGTGACCCAGCCTGTGGAAGCCAAGCTAGTCCCTTTAGATGATGAGAGGGATGTCAGAGAAACGAGGAGAATCCAGTCTGGAGTCACACTCTGGTGTCTTTCCTTTCAGACACTCTGGCCCTGTGTTTAAAGAGTAAGAGACTGCCAGGTTCCTGGTTTGGTCCTTAACTCTGTGTTTTGCATCCCCTGAGGGCAGAGCAGGGTTTTTTTTCTTTGTGTTCCTTTAATGTGGGAAGTGACATCCTTCACATCTTCTATAACTCTGTTATGGCCAGTGCGATTTACTACACTGTGGTGTGCTGGCCTGGTAACAACACTTCAACACTTCCTTTTGTTATGAAATAAAGAAAATAAAGAACTGTAAAGGGTAATAAAACCTAGAAAAAAAAAAGTTAACTCTAAAGACACCTGGGGCCTCATGTGTAACGCCTTGCGTAGCGTTTACACTAAAACATGTCATACAGACAAACCTAATGTGCTGTGATAAATAACCAAGCCTTAACACAAAAAGAGATTTGGGGCAGTCGCCTGTATACTTGGAAATGGCCACAAATTTGAAAAAAGAGGTTGCAAAAATAGTGGTCTTTACAGACAAGAGTCCAAAACAGAACTGAGGTTTGGTACAGACAAGTTGGGTTTTAAAGGAGTTAGGAGGAAGTGACGTCTTCAGGGGTGGAACTGGAAGTGACGTTAAAGGGCCCAGGTGGAATTACTCACATTTGGTCTGCGGGGAAAAAAGTTACCATCAGTGCACTCTGCCACTTTTTTTGAGTCCTTTAGCTGCCTCCCATACACATGTGTGTGACAGTGCATATGCACAAAACATTCAGATGCATAAAACTGTTAATAAGCAAAGTTTTATGCACTTTCTCTTTATTAATCCCAATCAATATGAATTTTAACACACATACACGCGCCTACAGCCCCACCACTACACTGCCTAGAATTTTGAATATTTCAATATGCAAATCAATATAAATTGCACCTTCCATTCAGTATTTTGTTAAAAGAAAATGACACAATTCACGGTGGCGCAGTGGGTAGCGCTGCTGCCTCGCAGTTGGGAGATCTGGGGACCTGGGTTCGCTTCCTGGGTCCTCCCTGCGTGGAGTTTGCATGTTCTCTCCGTGTCTGCGTGGGTTTCCTCCGGGCACTCTGGTTTCCTCCCACAGTCCAAAGACATGCTGGTTAGGTGGATTGGCGATTCTAAATTGGCCCTAGTGTGTGCTTGGTGTGTGGGTGTGTGTGTCCTGCGGTGGATTGGCACCCTGCCCGGGATTGATTCCTGCCTTGTGCCCTGTGTTGGCTGGGATTGGCTCCAGCAGACCCCCGTGACCCTGTGTTCGGATTCAGTGGGTTGAAAAATGGATGGATGGATGACACAATTTCAGTGAATATGAAATGGAGGTTCTGCTGAGTGTAGTGAAGGCAGGGAAAAACATGCTATTTGGTGGCTTAAGCAGTGGTATAAGCTGCAAAAGGAAATTGAAAGAGTGCAACAGCATGATGGGGCACTCAAAAGTTCAAGTTCAGAAAGTCACGCTATATGCTTGCACAGTGCAACACCTTTTCTGTGCACTATAGAACAGCACATTAATAGAGTAGAAATGCTTTCTAAGTACATAAGTAAATTTATTCTCTGAAGGTGCCTTTATACCAATGTGCATGCAGTTGACTGCTTCACCCATAAAGCTGACATGGTGCGACTCATTGATGACTGAGAAATACCTGATCGGTCAGCCAGTTCACGATGAAAAGCCCCTGTGGCGAAAAACCTAAGGGTGGACAGAACTTGCAAAGGAGCAGGTAGAGCACAATTCCTCAAAGTCTGTCTTTACAAAGATGGTGCCAGTTCAGCACAAAGCTCCAAGAGGGCAGCTCTTGGAAATTGAAATGAACTTAGAAGCTACTCATCGTCAGAGGAAGTAATCAGTTTGATCTCTAAAAATGCTCTCTCTTCTAATTATTCCATTTGAAACATCTTCTAGCAATGTTAAAGTAATCATGGTAGTTGAAATAGTTTGACCATTCTGTGCACCATTATATTGTTACAGAATGATCACTTGATTACAGTCAAGTGCTTTAAATTGTAAATGATAGACAATTAATTTCAGTGTATTTGATAAAGCTGAGTCATGTATGGAAATATAAAAATGAAAGATAAACCACACAGAAGCAGTAGCACTGCTTTGACACTGGGTACTGCCAGTTTGCAAAACCGAGCACAAACGTGCATATGTATGGTATGAAGCTGCCATGAAAATATGTGTGGTTTTACGACAAGTTTAGGTTTTATATATCTTGAACAGGTGCTTGCTAAATTTTTGTGGTACGCACTATTTATACATGAGGACTCAGAAAAGAAATAATAAATCATAAATCAGGATATGCTGAAGGATATAATGATATAGCCCTTTCTGGATGAACTTAACGTATTTAGAAAATGAGCTTTGCCTCTAAAATGCAGCAAACTAAAGAGCAGTAAAATACATGCCGAGGTCCATGTTTATGTGTTACTGTACTGACTAGAGGATAAGGTAGAATATGTTTTTACGGAATGGTAGGGAGAAAGGCGCGGTCAGATAAACAAAACAAGGTTGATAATAGAGGTTCAAAGAAAAACGATTGTCAAAATGAAACGTTAACTGTAAGAAACATAGTCAAAGCTTTAATTGAAACAAAGACAAAACAGAGTCGCACATAATCGCTATGTTTTTATCCAAATCTCAGATAGAGAAGAATATCTCATGGTGACTTCTACACCATTGCATATGATGATGCCACCTAATGTGTATCCCTAAATGATTATGGAAATTGCCATAGTGACAGGGAACGCTAACCCCTCAAAATGGTACCGTCCAATAACAAAAGAAAGTGGCATGAAAAATGACGCTAATATCGATTAACTTTTAAATAAAAGTACTAAACAGAACAGATAACAGAATTGTATTCCTTGGGTTGAGACACCACAAAATGAAATGGTTTTGTTTTCATATATAAGTAAATACCCAAGGTTGAAAATAAGGAGAGTTGCAAATCATAACAGAGCTCGCTGTCTAGGACTATCAGGCTTTGATGGAAACCAAAAATGGAACTTAGGTCCAGAGCATGGATATCACTTGAGCAAAGAACCCCAAGAACACCCTTCAGGGTCATAGCCTTTCTAGTATACCAGCTACTGTACACACACAATAGAATGGACTTCACGTTCATCAGAACCATCAAAAGATGGAGGCGGTTGAGGGGTTTTGGGGAAATAATGCCTAATGTTTGTAGCAGCAAGATACTAATAAAACTGTCAGCTGAAATTTACATACCATTATTTATCATAGGTACATTTATTAAGCACTTAAAGAGCGATTTACTGCCAATTCCCAATTTCCCAATACTAAGGGATGGAGCTTGAATTTCATTTTGCACATGATCTTCGTTTCTACTTGATTGTCTTAATAAACGTTTGTTAGACTACTGTATGTAAGTTCGCTTTTTGTTTTTTTATAATTTCCCCATACAAGTTTGAAAATCTGTATTTCTTTAGCCATTATTACTAGTTCATTAAATAGATTTAAATAAAAGTTTTTAGCGACTTGCTTCTCCTGTGCCTGCTGCTCTGATGTTATTAAATCAATCTCAGAATAAAAAAGTTTTATCTTGGGGTTCCCCATACTTTTCATTAGAGATTCTGTTCTGACAGCTTTTTTATGAAAGGACTAAGAGAAAGATGTGATCAGGAAAACAAAAGAAGATTTGGATTTCGTGTTTCACTGATGTAAATATATACTGTTGAGAAAGGTCAGAGGAGGAGGCTTTTTTATGAGCCTCTAAATCCCTACCCTCCTAATACCACTGGGTGGATGGAGCCAGAGCAGAGCAGGCGGGGCCACCCTGATAGCACAACTAATAGCACAACTGCTGGGTCCTCTTTCTGTCAGTTTACTCAAGTCAGAAGTGAGATCCAGCAGTCGAGTACTGAAGTTGGTTGAAACTCTGTAAGTATTGGGTTTTTTAATTTAGAATTTCCAGCTTTTCAACCATTTGTGCTTTGCCCTAAAGTCTTCCCTTTAGATAAATGTTTTGGGACTTGTTTTTTTATTGTTTTGTGATTAACTTTTTGGCACTTTTGTTTTGCTATTTTTGAACATTTTTGCCATCTCTGGGACTCCCAACCACAACTCCTGGCACCAGAAAACAAGAATTTGTGACAAACATTATGGCCCTGACTCAGTAAGTCCATGTCATCCACTCCTAATGCATAGACCAAAGCAAGACTCGGGCTGTGAAAACAGTACTAAAAGCAATATTCCCGAGTGTCACTCGGGCAGCACTATATAAGCGTCTTATGTAAGACTCGAGGTTTACTCAGGCTGTAAAAGTGCCAAAAGTGTATGTGCCGAGCGTTACTCAGGCAATGGTATATGCATGTCTTGCATAACCATCAGGCCTGAGCATTATCTGGGCAACGGTGTAGACGCATCTTCTCCTAGCCTCATAATGGTATCTCATAAGAAATGCCTCTCATCAGCAGTGATGACGAAGTGAATCTGTCTTCAGGCAGTGATATTGAAACGGACTGTGAAAACAAAAGTGATTCTGGGAATCCGAAAGTGACACTCGCGTCACTCGCACATGTACAGTGTGCTGTTCACATTATTAATATTATTATTCACCATTATTAATTGTATCATTAGTATACTTTCTACAATTCTGACTTTGCATTTTTATTGTGAAAGGCAGTTATAATGCACTGGTGAGGTCTCATCTGGAGTACTGTGTGCAGTTTTGGTCTCCAGGCTACAAAAAGGACATAGCAACACTAGAAAATGTCCAGAAAGGAGCGACTGTGATGATTCTAGGACTGAGAGGAATGAGGACAGATTGAAAGACTTTAGTTTAAGCAAATGGAGATTTGGAGGTGACATGATCAAAATGTTTTAAATTATAAAAGGAATTAATAAAGTGGACCCCTGACTATTACTTTGACATCTATTTTTCAACAAGAATACGGGAACACAGCCCAGAAACAAAGGTAAATTACGCACAAATGTTACAAAGTTTTTCTTCACACAGAGAATCATACAAACATGGGATAAAATATCAAGTAGGGTGATAGATGGTGGGACTTCAGGGACATTGATAACTTCACATGATTCCGTTTTGGAGAAATTAGGTGGATAGGATTATTGAGTTTAATAGAGCTGAATGGGTAGTTCTTGTCATAATTTCTGTTGTGTTCAAATGTGTTATGGTGATCAGGCAAATAAATTGGTTTGGCAGAAATTTTCAGGTGAATTTCTTAATCCAACACTGCCAAAAGTCTTTATGTTTTTCTCTTCTGTCAGCTTTGTGATATTTTTATCTTTTTTATTTGCATTTTTGGAGCTAGTTAATTTCAGACAGGTACTCGTGTCTGTCTTTGTGAGAGGTTAGTAAAACAAATCATTGCTAGCTCAAATAGAATTTCTTCATTTTTTAAACTCCTTTTCACCAGCTTGTGCTTTGGTCTGATTGGTTTATAACTCCTCTTGCTGTTTTCTTTTTTTGTCACCCTGTTGCTACTAAAATCCACAGTGACTCATTGGCACATTTTTTGCATCCAGATGTCAAATGCTGGATATAATTAATCTAATTTTCAGGTTGTTATTTTTAATTCTGGTTATTCGTGGTCCAGAAAGTCATTTTTCATCATTTGTTTAGAGTTTCCTCATCTTTATTCTTTCAGTCATGCGGACCGCCTTTGTTGTTTGTTACGTGTGTAGACATGTTGGTGTGTGCTACCGTGGCGGACATTTTATTAAAGGGCAAGCTCCATGTTAGGAGTTTACTGACAAAGGAAAGGTTAACGTTTAGGGTGAAACTGTTCTCGAGCATCGGAATATTAAATATTTCATGAATCGCCATTATGGAATATTTTATTCTATTGCAGACTCCTTTCACAAAACACAGCCACTCAGAGGAACAATAAAGACAAGCTCCCCAGGAGAAAAAAGACAAAAAGAGAACCAACTGCTTTAATATTTTCTGATGTTCATCCTGCTGATTCTGCAATGAGCAGGGACGGAATATTTTTCAGCATGTGTCCCAACATTCTACAACCATGTAAACTGTCACAGGTGCTCGCAGCAGTTAACATTTTTTCTGAATATACCTCACATATTAAATATACATTTGTTCACATACACATCTTGTTAATTTAGTAAAAAAAAAACAGCCCTCCCCCCGTCCTCACCCAGAAATTAACCTGATTGATGATTTCTAAAAGAGTAATTGTGGCATCAAGGCAGCAGCCTCTCTTGCCTGGCTGTTGTGTCTGGCGCTGACTGTCTAACCCGTTCATTAATTCTACGGGATGCTGCTGAAATTCTAACTGCACTCGAATGTGCCGAGAGCTCCTTTATAGTTTCACTTAATCAGAGCTCCTACTCCTTCTTCAGCCGTATTGTATCTCACTAATGGGTGTGCTTAGAAATTAATAAGGCCTTTCTCTAGATGGAGCGATCTATAGAGAATGGCACAGGCCTCTGAAAGAAGCCACGAGGCGGAATTATTAGAGCTTCTATTGATTTCTAAAGAGGCACATCTAGTCAGATGAAATGTTCCTTTACTGCACTTATTGTTGCCATTTTGTAAAGCGGTTACAGGGAAAAGAAACAAAAAAGCAAAAGCCGGGTTCTTGTGGATTCTTTCTTGTGAAATTGCCATTCTGGTTAGGATTATTATTGGGAGTTGTGGTTTGAGGAGTCGGCTTGGCACAGGGCCACACTGGCCGTCACTTGGTTTAGCCGGAGACCTTCAGTGTCTGTCCCTTCAAATTTCTGACAGTGAGCGAGCTGCCACTCTGATGGTTCTAATCCACTGGGTCTCAAAATGTACAGTAGTCCGAAAGTAGTGAGGCACTTTATTCGAAGGTCACTGTAAACAACTAGGCAAAGCAACAGCATATCTTGGAAAATGGCTAAGTGACACTGAATACAGGGCCGCTATCTCAAAAATCAATTTTTGGGTTGATCATTGTCTGAGTAAAATAATAATAATAGGTAGATAATAATAATAATAATAATCTTACTACTCAAAGCGCTTTTACATAGAGAGTGGGGAGCCACTTCAACCACCACCAATGTTCAGCAATCACCTTAATGATGTGACGACAGCCATTTTCATGTCAGTACGCTCATCACAGATAAATTATTAGGTGATGAACAGGTGAGGGAGAAAGAGAGACAATTAGAGACAGGGGATGACTGGAAGGCTAGAATGACTAGGCCATGGAGGACAATTTACCCAGGACATTGGGATATACCCTCCTCTTTACGAAGGATCTTAATGACCACAGAGAATTAGGACCTTGATGTTACATCTCGTCCAAAGAACTGCGCCATTTTTGAAATACAGTGTCCCCATCACTGCACTGGGGCATTAGGATCCAAATTCAGACCACATGGTAAGTGCCCCCTGCTGGCCTCACCAGCACCTTTTCTAGCAGCAGCTCCTAGATGGTCTCCCATCCAAGTACTGGCCAAGCCTGAACCTGCTTCGCTTCAGGTGGATGACCTATTTTGAAGAGCATGTAGAGCTACTGTCCCTGTAGTGAATCTATTAGTAACTTAGGCTACATCCACGCTACTACAGTCTGACTTAAAAATGCCATTTTTAAACAAAAATTATCTCTTTCTACTCAGACATTTCATATTGTTTATGACAGTGTCTCCGTCCATTCTAAATTGACTAAAAATGCACATGATATAGATGTTCGCCTACACTGGGCATGCGTGCATCAGCTGAAAAAAGAACAGAAAGTGTCCTCCCCACTAGACAACCATTCATTTGCAGCTTGCGTTTAAACAAGGAGAACAGCAATGGCAAACATGAAAATCAAAAAAGCAGATTGCTTTGGTTGGACAGACAATGAGGTGGAAATATTATTAAGAGTAACACACAAGTAGGTGAGCAAAGTGGATGACTATACAGACTGGGAGTCATGCCAGTGCAAGTCCAGTACCATTGTACAAGGAGCATTATCCTTCATCTGAAGAGGCACACTTGGCACCTCCACAACAAAGACAAAATTTCAAAGGTAATAAATGCAACAAAAATTAAATCTGTAAGAATAAAGTACAATATTACCTGTATCAGTTGTAATAATTATATTTCAAATTATGCAAGGCAATACTGGAGGGATCTTTCGCAACACATACAGTATAGCATTGAGACCAGAGACATGGAGGGGAGGGGCAACAACTCGCTTTCCTGTAGCCCACCTGGGCCTTCATCCACTACAGTAGAGGGCAGGGATCCTGGAGCCACAGCTGCCATGGTGGAGAGTCAATGTGGCAGGCAAGAAAAGGAACAAACTGAAATATAAACTCTTCAGCAAGCTCCCTTTTGCTTGAACAGGACGACTTGGAAATTCAGAGGAAACGACCTCAGAGACTGGAGGAATCAGAGTTTGCAGTGACAAGAGGTATCTTGTCATCAACAAAAGACACTCTTACCTCTAATACTGAAAGGTTGGTGAAGTACTTTGTGGAAAGTGCACAGGATGCAGTATGTGGCTCCTCCATGGCCCACTCCTTATCAAAACTACTATGTTAATGGACACATTCATGTTGGGACACTTGCACAAAACAGAGTGTAAGAAGACACAAGAACACGTCAGAAAGAGATGGGGCACCATTGTAACCCCCGTATATTGTAATGGTCAAAAAGCAAAAAAGAAAAAGACTGCAATAATCACGGATGTCTTGTTCAGATGAAAGCCTTCTTCAAACTGTCCCAAGATGGCGTTAGAGCCAGTTATGATGTCTGAAAGCCAGACAGGGTGGGTTCAGGTGGGGGGAAGCTAGAAGTTACATCAGTGATAGAAGAGCTGTCATCATCCTCTCAATAGAGAGGGAAAGAAAAAAGTCATTAGACAACAGTGCCACCCTCTGGCTTGGAGTGTAACCGTTATGAAATGAGCCCTGAGGTCTTCTCTCAGACAAACATGTGACACAAGGCTATACAAATTTGTTATCTTTGTATATATTGTCACGCTTGGGTCACAGAATTGCAGAGAAACACAGGAGATTGTAGAGACAGGAACTTTATTCAAACACTTCAAACAAGCATACGTCTCTTTCAAAAGTAAAAAGAGCTCCGTGTGAAGACAGAGGGGACAGTTCTGTCTATCAATTAAAAGAATGCACAAACATCTTCCTTTTCATAGGGGTGCGCATCAGGAGCAGGACCCCCAACATGAGCAGTGAAAGACTGGGGGAGGAGAGAGAGAGACAAAGTAATGAGCAAAAAGGACAGTGCTGTTCAGGCTTTTAAATATGCAAAGTGCTGCAGAAGAAGCATATCACACGACACAGCAGTAGCAGACCAGCAACTAACAGAGCAAAGAGGAGGTAAACTGTATTTGTTTCCATTGTATCAGTGTTTAAGAGAGGGTTACGGAGGAGCGACCGCATCTTCTAGGGGTGCGTTCAGCCCCCCTCTTCACAAAATACTTAGCTTATTCTTGAGCTGTTTAGTTTTATACATTTTGCCATTAGTTGCATTTCTACAGTGTAACACTTGTATTTTCATAAATATTTCTAGCATTTGCATAGTTTATATTGTATTTCATAATATCTCTATAGTGCAACATTTGTATTTTTATATATATTTCTACTGTTTGCACACTTTGTACTGCTTTTCAGAACAGTGTCCATGTTGCACTTCAGTGTCTCGCTTATCATAAAGTTACTTACTGTTCAGTACAATGCTTCTAATGTCATTACTTTAGACGTGTCTCAAGCATGGCTTCAAAGTGGCTACAACTATTTTACTTTGCAAAATATTAACTTTTTTGCATAGGAAAACTGTGCTTTGAAATTCACCCCTTTTTCCACATCAGTGATTGTCACAACCTGACATTTTGATCAGTTTGGCTAGCACTGTTACTTGTGACTAAAGCATTCTTTTTTTTACAGTGCTGCCCATAAACAGAAAAAGTGATGACATGTGTCCTAGAGGATGTGGACATTCGGATGCTGATGTCAAGTAACCTGACCATTGAATAAGTGGCACAGTATTATGGCACAGCTTCCAGATGCTGTATGCAAGAGAAAAAAATATTAAATTATATTGTGTGAAAAAATGTCAATAAATAAATAAATGCAATAATAAAAATATTCCATGTGCATAAATGTCAAATTAAGAGATCAATTTTTAGATTAACCCTTCATACACTATTGGCTCCACCAGGCAGCACGCTAGTAATTGTCAGAAAAAGGACAGAAAGTCGACACACAGTTATGCAATTTGACATACCCAGAGATTTTCATTTGTTTAAATTGACATGGTCTGGTGACAAGTTCAGCAACAGCACTGACTAGAAGTTGAGTAATGTCACTTTGGCTTAAACGATTAATAGATAAAAGGGGGGACCTAAAATAATGAGAATTTTTTTTTAAATCATTTATTTATCAAAACATTTCCAAAATGTAATCACCCTCAAAATACTCTCCCTGAGACACAATACACTTGTCCCACCAATTTTCCATTGTTCAAAACTGTTCTGAAACTCAAAGTGATAGCCTTCAGTTCGTTTTCAGTGCAGTGCATTTGCTTCTTGACCGGCTCTACATCCTAAAAATGCTTTCCGTTAAGGTCCCTCTTCATTCTAGGAAATAAGAAAAAAATTGCAGGGTACAAAGTCCAGGGAGTATGGGGGTACAGAAACCGCTGTCATCCCGTTTTTCGTGAAAAATTGCTGCACACTCAGTGCTGTGTGGGCGGGAGCGCTGTCGTGATGCAGAAGCTATTCGCCTGATCTCCAAAAATTTGGGTCATTATCTCTACACTGCATCATGCAATCACCTGAGCACTTCAAGGACGCCGCTTAGCCAAATGATGCAGAAGGCAGCCTAGTACACGCATCTAGCGGCAAAAATTGGAACTAACGCCATTCCAGCCTCCAGAAAAAAATTCTTATTTTTGGGTCCCCCCTTTGTACAGTACATTATAGCAAGATCTTAATGATGAATGCTGCCCCATCAGACCTGGTCAACTTGTGAGTACAATGGCATAGAAATTCATAAAATGTTAACTTGAAATTCTAGTTTGACCCAAAGGGGATTATCAGCTGGTAAACTGCATATCTGATTGTGCAAGGAATGAGTCCAGATCCCCACAAATCAAGTAATAGAAAAACAGAATTAAACATGAGTGGATATACAGTAAGATCATAAGAACATGAGAACTTTGACAAATGAGAGGAGACCACTTAGACCAGTAATTCTTACCCTTTTTTGAGTCATGGACCTCTTTAAGAATCTAATGAAAGCTATGGGCCCCCTTCCCCAGAAATATTCACATAAACACAACTTTGCATGCAATGAATATAATGTACTTTATTTATTGAGATTTGTTTGTCTCATACATATATGACATACACAAAGTATTATCAAACTTTAAAGTAAACAATCTAAGAAAAACATTATGCAAAAAGTAAAGGTCACTCATTATAATTATGAAATATAATCATCTTGTGCAAATTAAAACAGACCTACTACTACTACTACATTTTCTACAACCATTACTACTACTACTACATCTACTCTAAATCAACAGTACAAGGCGGTATAGTGAATATAAATGTTAATATTTATCTGACCCTCACGGACCCCCTGAAACTCATCTGGGGCCCACAGACCTCAGGTTAAGAACCCCTGACTTAGACCTTCAAGCTTGTTTGTTTAGCTAATACCTAAGATTTCCCAACATCTCATCCAGATTATTCTTAATGGGGTTGTCAAAGTTTCTGCTTCAGCAGAATCAGGCTACGGAATCAGGCTTGGTAGTTTGTTCCTGAGTCCCATAACTCTTTCAATAAAGAAATGCTTCCTGGCTTCAGTGCTAAATGCATTTCCAATGGTGTCTTCTAATACACAATTTGCTGAAAAGCTGAAGAATTCTATTTTATCAATGCCATTAATAATTTTAAAGACTTATATTATCTTTTGTATCACCAATCCTAAGTGAGTTCAAAATACAGCTTATCAAACTACTATTTTTTATTACTAGATGCACAAGGGAGGGTTGACGACACAGGAAAACCTTAGGTAGAATAAGGAAAATACAGCTTTAGCTTTCACCATGGATCTTAGTAAGCACTGTCCCTTTCCAATTTAATGAAGAGACTTCCCAGTTTCCCCATACCAAGATCATTAAGTTATTATGCACCCTCACATATCATTATTTCCTACCAATATAACGCTCAACTACTACCCAACCACTTAAACCTTTGCCCCTGCCTACTTGCCTACCTCCAGATTTAACAGCTCTTGGCAGGTTCTTTTCAAGTCACTGTTGGGGTCAGCTTCTCCAGCGATACCTGAGGTAGAAGTGATGCTGAGCTGCTGCAAGCTTCCTTACAAAACGGAATGCCAGTGTTTCCAGAGTAAGACTCTCTGCTGCCAACTGATGGATTGAGGAAGTAATACAAGCCTCTAGAAACTTCTGGCTCTGTGTTCAGAGATGAAAATGCAGTATTGTTAAATACTGTATTCAATATCACAAGACAGGAAACTAAGAGACATCAATGCAGAGTTGAGGCAAAAAAATGACTCCGAAGGAAAAAGTGAGGTTGGGAGCATTACAACATGCTGCTGTAACCACCACATGACGAATCACCTTTACTGGGACCCGAGTGCAGAGGTCGAAAGAAAAAGAGCAATGCCAAGAAAAAGTACCAATAAAAAGGTAAAAAGAAAGAATTAAAAAAAATTAAGGATAAAATCAAAGACGTTAAGCATCCATCCATCCATCCATTGTCTCCCGCTTATCCGAGGTCGGGTCGCGGGGGCAGCAGCTTGAGCAGAGATGCCCAGACTTCCCTCTCCCCGGCCACTTCTTCTAGCTCTTCCAAGAGAATCCCAAGGCGTTCCCAGGCCAGTCGAGAGACATAGTCCCTCCAGCGTGTCCTGGGTCTTCCCCGGGGCCTCCTCCCGGTTAGACGTGCCCGGAACACCTCACCAGGGAGGCGTCCAGGAGGCATCCTGATCAGATGCCCGAGCCACCTCATCTGACTCCTCTCGATGCGGAGGAGCAGCGGCTCTACTCTGAGCCCCTCCCAGATGACTGAGCTTCTCACCCTATCTTTAAGGGAAAGCCCAGACACCCTGCGGAGGAAACTCATTTCAGCCGCTTGTATTCGCGATCTCGTTCTTTTGGTCACTACCCATAGCTCATGACCATAGGTGAGGGTAGGAACATAGATCGACTGGTAAATTGAGAGCTTCGCCTTGCGGCTCAGCTCCTTTTTCACCACGACAGACCGATGCAGCGCCCGCATTACTGCGGATGCCGCACCGATCCGCCTGTCGATGTCACGCTCCATTCTTCCCTCACTCGTGAACAAGACCCCGAGATACTTGAACTCCTCCACTTGGGGCAGGATCTCGCCACCAACCCTGAGAGGGCACTCCTCCCTTTTCCGGCTGAGGACCATGGTCTCGGATTTGGAGGTGCTGATTCTCATCCCAGCCGCTTCACACTCGGCTGCGAACCGATCCAGAGAGAGCTGAAGATCACGGCCTGATGAAGCAAACAGGACAACATCATCTGCAAAAAGCAGTGACCCAATCCTGAGCCCACCAAACCGGACCCCCTCAACGCCCTGGCTGCGCCTAGAAATTCTGTCCATAAAAGTTATGAGCAGAATCGGTGACAAAGGGCAGCCCTGGCGGAGTCCAACTCTCACTGGAAATGGGTTCGACTTACTGCCGGCAATGCGGACCAAGCTCTGGCACCGATCGTACAGGGACTGAACAGCCCTTATCAGGGGGTCCGGTACCCCTTACTCTCGGAGTACCCCCCACAGGATTCCCCAAGGGACACGGTCGAATGCCTTTTCCAAGTCCACAAAACACATGTAGACTGGTTGGGCAAACTCCCATGCACCCTCCAGGACCCTGCTAAGGGTTTAGAGCTGGTCCACTGTTCCGCGACCAGGACGAAAATCACACTGTTCCTCCTGAATCCGAGGCTCGACTATCCGACGGACCCTCCTCTCCAGGACCCCTGAATAGACTTTTCCAGGGAGGCTGAGGAGTGTGATCCCTCTGTAGTTGGAACACACTCTCCGATCCCCTTTCTTAAAGAGGGGGACCACCACCCCGGTCTGCTAATCCAGAGGCACTGTCCCTGATGTCCATGCGATGTTGCAGAGGTGTGTCAACCAAGACAGTCCTACAACATCCAGAGCCTTGAGGAACTCCGGGCGTATCTCATCCACCCCCGGGGCCCTGCCACCAAGGAGTTTTTTGACCACCTCGGTGACCTCAGTCCCAGAGATGGGGGAGCCCACCTCTGAGTCCCCAGGCTCTGCTTCCTCATTGGAAGGCATGTTAATGGGATTGAGGAGGTCTTCGAAGTACTCCCCCCACCGACCCACAACGTCCCGAGTAGAGGTCAGCAGCGCACCATCCCCACCATATACAGTGTTGACACTGCACTGCTTCCCCTTCCTGAGACGCCGGATGGTGGACCAGAATCTCCTCGAAGCCATCCGAAAGTCGTTCTCCATGGCCTCCCCAAACTCCTCCCACGCCCGAGTTTTTGCCTCAGTAACCACCAAAGCTGCATTCCGCTTGGCCTGCCGGTACCTATCAGCTACCTCCAGGGTCCCACAGGACAAAAGGGTCCTGTAGCACTCCTTCTTCAGCTTGACGGCATCCTTCACCGCCGGTGTCCACCAACGGGTTCGGGGATTGCCGCCACGACAGGCACCGACCACCTTACGGCCACAGCTCCGGTCAGCTGCCTCAACAATAGAGGCACGGAACATGGCCCATTCGGACTCAATGTCCCCCACCTCCCTCGGGATGTGGTCGAAGTTCTGCCGGAGGTGGGAGTTGAAGCTACTTCTGACAGGGGGCTCTGCCAGACGTTCCCAGCAGACCCTCACAACACATTTGGGCCTACCACGCCTGACCGGCATCCTCCCCCACCATCGAAGCCAACTCACCACCAGGTGGTGATCAGTTGACAGCTCCGCCCCTCTCTTCACCCGAGTGTCCAAGACATGTGGCCGCAAGTCCGACGACACGACCACAAAGTCGATCATCGAACTGAGGCCTAGGGTGTCCTGGTGCCAAGTGCACATATGAACACCCCTATGCTTGAACATGGTGTTCATTATGGACAATCTGTGACGAGCACAGAAGTCCAATAACAAAACACCGCTCGGGTTCAGATCGGGGGGGCCATTCCTCCCAATCACACCCTTCCAGGTCTCACTGTCATTGCCCACGTGAGCATTGAAGTCTCCCAGCAGAACGAGGGAGTCCCCAGAAGGTATGCCCTCTAGCACCCCCTCCAGGGACTCCAAAAAGGGTGGGTACTCCGAACTGCTGTTCGGTGCATACGCACAAACAACAGTTAGGACCCGTCCCCCCACCCGAAGGCGAAGGGAGGCTACCCTCTCGTCCACCGGGGTAAACCCCAATGTACAGGCTCCAAGTCGGGGGGCAATAAGTATACCCACACCCGCTCAGCGCCTCTCACCTGGGGCAACTCCAGAGTTGTACAGAGTCCAGCCCCTCTCAAGGAGATTGGTTCCAGAGTCCAAGCTGTGCGTCGAGGTGAGTCCGACTATATCTAGCCGGAACCTCTCAACTTCGCGCACTAGCTCAGGCTCCTTCCCCTTCAGAGAGGTGACATTCCACGTCCCAAGAGCCAGCTTCTGTAGCCGAGGATCGGACTGCCAAGGTCCCCGCCTTCGGCCACCACCCAACTCACACTGCACCCGACCTCCTTGGCCCCTCCCATAGGTGGTGAGCCCATGGAAAGGGGGACCCACGTTGCCTCTTCGGGCTGTGCCCGGCCGAGCCCCATGGGTGCAGGCCCGGCCACCAGGCACTCGCCATCGAGCCCCACCTCCAGGCCTGGCTCCAGAGTGGGGCCGCGGTGACCCGCGTCCGGGCGAGGGAAAACGGCGTCCAAAATTGTTTTTCATCATAGGAGGTTTGTTTAACCGCTCTTTGTCTCATCCCTCACCTAGGACCAGTTTGCCTTGGGTGGCCCTACCAGGGGCATAAAGCCCCGGACAACAGAGCTCCTAGGATCATTGGGACACGCAAACCCCTCCACCACGATAAGGTGGCGGTTAAAGGAGGGGAAGACGTTAAGCAATGTACAGTAAATTTGAAACAGAAGTTGAGATTTGATACTAGATCACTGAGAGAACAACTTTGTGTAATCCTTACAAAATAAAGCAGGGGTCTCAGTTGGCATAAGGTGAGTAATTCACAACTGTGGACATGTGTTGGTTTCATGTCACTACAGCTTTGGCATGGCTGAAGAGATATGTAACAGCCCTCAAGACTCACATGGAGGTGAGGAGACTTGACTTTGGGTCACACTTTAAACCAAGTGGCAGGACTGTGTGAAGGTGGCAAGACACACAGAGCACCATATGTCATGATTTTTTAATTATGTGGAATCTACTTGTTTTGTGTTTTTATTTTCATTTTTCCTGCATTGGTATTTATTTCTATTATTTTCTAACACCAGTTTGCCAATCACTTTTTGGTTCATGCATTGGCATTTTGAATTCTACCATGTTATCTTAGCTGTATTGCGACTGTCAGTGCGGCCACATAGCCTTTCCTTGTTTATAGGACGCACAACATGTGGCTGCCATGTGCGCAATGTGTGACTAATTACCATGACAGCAACTAATAGCATCATGGATCTGCTGCAGTCCATGTTTCTGTCATGATTAGAAGCACAAAAGATGGTGAGGGGGTGAGTAATATTTCAAATATCACCAGTCAGACCAAGACTTTACTCTGTCTGACCCAATATTGGCCTCACCCCAGGCAACCAGGCCCAGAACTCAAATGGCAGGCTTACAGGCTGCTTAGGAGGTCGAGAATGGGGCCCAGGCTTTTAACGGTTCAAAATACTGAAAAATACACAAAATGCCCTTCAGTGGAGATGAAAACCACAAGCCTAATGGCTTTTAGGACAATACAAAACAAAGTTCTTTATATATTTTATAAAAGTTATTGAATAATCTAAAAAAGGATAAACAAGATAAAGGCAACATATAATGCAAAAAGTGGATGTCTAAAAAAGGAAACCCAAGGAGAACAAGCTCAGCCTGAGATTCAAATGATGTGATGAAGACCATGGAAAGGCTGCTGCTTCACCACCTGAGGCCACAGGTCCGCCACGCCCTCGACTCTCTGCAGATTGCATACCAGGAGAAGGTGGGAGAGGAGAATGCCATCATCTACATGCTACACCGATCCCTCTCCCACTTGGACAGAGGCAGTGGTGCAGTATGTTTCTGGACTTCTCTGAACTTCTCTAGCACCTTCAACACCATCCAACCTCTGCCCCTTAGGAACCAGCTGACAGAGATGGGAGTAGATTCATACCAGATGGCATGGATCGTGAACTATCTTACAGACCTCAGTACGTGCATCTCGGGAACTGCAGGTCTGACATTGTGGTCAGCAGCACAGGAGCGCTGCAGGGGACTGTGCTTTCTCTGATCCTGTTCAGCCTATATACATCGGACTTCCAATACAACTGCCACGTGCAAAAGTTCGCTGATGACATTGCTATCATGGGCTGCATTAGGAGTGGGCAGGAGGAGGAGTATAGGAACCTAATCAAGGACTTTGTTAAATGGTGCGACTCATTCCACCTACAACTGAACACCAGCAAAACCAAAGAGCTGGTGGTGGATTTTAGGAGGCCCAGGCCCCTCACGGACCCCGTGATTATCAGAGGTGACTGTGTGCAGAGGGTACAGACCTATAAATACCTGGGAGTGCAGCTGGATGATAAACTGGACTGGACTGCCAATACTGATGCTCTGTGCAAGAGAGGACAGAGCCAACTATACTTCCTTAGAAGGCTGGCAATAAGATGCTGCAGATGTTCTATCAAATGGTTGTGGCGAGCACCCTCTTCTATGCGGTGGTGTGCTGGGGAGGCAGCATAAATAAAAGGGACACCTCATGCCTGGACAAACTGGTGAGGAAGGCAGGCTCTATTGTAGGCACGGAGCTGGACAGTTTGACATCTGTGGCGGAGCGACGGGCGCTGAGCAGGCTCCTGTCAGTCATGGAGAATCCACTGCATCCACTGAACATTATCATCTCCAGACAGAGGAGCAGCTTCAGCGACCGACTGCTGTTACTGTCCTGCTCCACTGACAGACTGAGGAGATCGTTCCTCCCCCACACTATGCGACTCTTCAGTTTCACTCGGGGGGGGGAATCGTTAACATTATACAATGATATTGACTGTTATACCTACCTCACACTCTCCACCTTGCACTATCTATCTATCCATCTATTTATCTATCTAAAAGCAGAATCAAAAACTCAGCAAAAACATCTACAAGGCTAAGAAAATTCAAACAGTACTGACAGCAATGATAGTGACTGATACTCAACAGATACTGACAGCACTTGACAACCTCTCGATGAACCTCCGCCAAACTGAGGCCTCTAAGGAATATAAGGGTAGGGAGGTTCTAAGCAGTGTTGGTATGGTGGCCCCACGTCTTGGGGTTTCAACCACAGAGCACAAGAAATGTAGCTTGAAATGTCATATATACTGTGTATAGAATTTAAGCAATAATTTTCATGTAAAAAGCAGTATTAACAAAAATTACATAAAGACAAAAAAGAATATTATTTCAACAATACCAGAACTAATAATGAAAAGGAAAATAACAATAAGCCAGGGAACAAACCCTAGCTGTAATATAGCAGTTTCTGGATTTCCAAAACAGTTCTCTTATGTAGTTTTCCTTTGGTGAATTAATGATCTGAATTCTTGCTTTGTTATAAGACTTGGACAATCTGGTTGATCATTTTCGTGGTTTTCTCTTCAGCCCATGAGAGACTTGGTGTTTCTCACATTTAATTTCCTTGGGCCTCATGTAGAACTGTTTGTATTTATAAGTACAATCACCTCACTGTAAACTTGCGATACAGTTATAATATTGCACAACCTGCGCCACTTTATAAAGCACATATTTACATATGATGACGATATCATTTTTAAGATGAAATGCAGCAAAATATGTTCATTACATTATACAGATAAATGTTAACATAATTTAAATAATCTATATTGTTAATAATTAAACGTGTGAGGACATGGTGTCGCATCGCTAGCAAGGAGCTGGCGCCTTGTTCAGGAATTTTTCCTGCCTCGCGCTGTGTTGGGGCTGGTGCGACACTGGAAGGATAGATGGATAGAATAATTGAACATGTCCCTGGGGCCTCATGCATAACGGCGTGCGTAAAATTCACACTAAAACATGGTGTAAGGACAAAAGCAGAAATGAGCGTACGCACAAAAAATCCAGATGCATAAATCTGTGCGAACATCAACTTCCACGTTCTTCCACTCCATAAATCTCAGTCAGCGTGAAAAGTAACACACGTGCACGTGCCTGCTGCCCCACCTCAACTCCTCCCAGAATTACGCCTCATTGAATATGCAAATCAATATAAATAGCCCTTAAGCTCAGCGTTCTGTGAAAAGGCAATGGCAAAAGCACAGGGGAAAAATAGAAGAATTTACCAAGTGGAGACAAGGAAAAACGTACTATTTGTTGGTTTAAACAGTGGTATAAACAACAAAAGGAAGTTGATCGAGTGACCTAGAGAGTTGGAGAAACTCGAAAGTTCAAGTTCACAAAGTTGCACAGTGCCCTGAAATAGAAAAGAAGTTTTCAGATATCAAAGTCGCCATGAAAAGGCGAGCTGTAGCCCACTGTCTGAGTGTCATATGAAAGCTTATCAGGGTACAGAGAAATGAAAAAAAAAATAGGGACACAGTGAGAAAAAAGCTGGAGATATCAACTTTAATCTTGAAATTTCCACTTTAATCACGTAGTTTATTTTATTATTAAAGTAGAACATCATAAACTTCATCTTTAAATCGTTTAATTTACTAGTTTCTCAAATACCATCATAACTAAATAAGCATGTTAAATACTTTGTTTTGTATGTGTTCTCCTATGTGCTCTATGTGTGAGAATCACTATGTGCTTCTTAAACGGGATTTCACTTCCTCCGACAGGACACAGAATCCATTACATTCGTGATATTACAGCTCTCTGAATAATTAAAATACTGAGATGTATATTTGATATCATTTTCATGATGATAGGAATTAAAGTATGTTATTAAACATGGGAACACGGTGGTGCAATGATAGTGATGAGCTGGCACCCCGTCCAGAGATTGTTCCTGCCTCACACAAGATGCTTGCTGTGCCGTGCACGACCGTCAATGAAATAATTTATTGCAGCAGTACTGTCTCTTTCAAACATTCTTTTCTTTCTCCAAGTAACCAATCGCCATACAATCAGCTCTGTAATAGACGTTAAGCCATCTGTAAGCTTAGAATGCCGATTCTTCAAAACTTTTAAGGAACATTGAAATATCTTCGTAGTACATGTTTAATTATTCTATCCATCTATCTTTCCAGTGTCGCACCAGCCCCAGCAAGAATACAGCACGAGGCAGGAACAATACCTAAATGGGGTGCCGGCATAACACTAGCGTTGCGCCACCGTGTCCTCACATGCTTTATTATTAACAACTAGCTGATTACCCAGTGGCTTTCGCTCACTGAGTGCAAGGGAAAAAATAAAATGTAGTCTGTAAGTTATTAAACAGTAAAACATTAACATTTAAGAAGTAAAGATACATTGAGCACTACTGGAGTGGTTTCGGGTAAACTACATTTTAAAGGCGCTATAACACAACTGGTAAGTGGTACTAACAGCAGCTAAAATGTATTTGGATCATCTTTCGGTAGTAGATACCTTGTGAAAGGTGCTACATGATCGCTGTGGTATAGAAATTACATTTTCTATGTGATTGTCCAAATTTCTACCTGACAACCTTGCACTACGTGCCTGTGATTTAAGAGAAAAATAATTCTGATAAATATGGACACTGCCCTTCCGTGCTTAAGGGGCAAAAGGTCCAAACAATTCCCAAGTCTAACATTTTACATGAAGAGGTCTGTACATCTATACATCTTCTTAGATGTAATCTCTCCATCTTCTTAAAATCACAAAAGCAACCTTGAATGTTGCGGGGTTTTAGTGACCCAAACTCACCTTAAGGGACAGTAAGTAGTCGTGGAGGGCAATTTACAAACAGAATCCTGCTTCGATGGTGCCTATTACACTCATTCGCAAAGATTTCCACTCTCCCAGGAGCCAAAGGGGCACTTGAAGTATCACAAACAGTGCGAGAAGGGAGGACGCTGCCCGAAACTGCGAAGGTCTCCACCCGGCGGAGCAGCATCCACTTTGTTCTCACGACCCCTCGCCACTGAAGGAAGTCTCATCATCACATTGTTTATAGCTTGGTGCAGTTAAAAAGTAGAAAGACGCAAAGCTGTTTTCCTCATCTCTTCTACTATCAAGTACTGCCAATTAAAAAAAAATTGCAATGTGGCAGTTTTTTCCACGACAGTCACGTGGACGAATAAATAAAACTCTGTCAGAACGCGCCTGGCGGCAGACGGCTCAGCGCTGTAGTCCAGAGAGCGGAGGGCTGGGAGAGGGCAATGCGGGGTGGACTTCTATGGGATAGATTGCCGTGTTTGTGTTTACTCCTTTTCAATAGCAGTAAAATAACTCTCACACAAATAATAATTCATAAAGACGATATAAAAATGGCGTCCACAAATGAAGTGATTAGTTCCTGTATTATAATATGTTCTGTGGTCATACGTAATTTCCATATCGCGTGGTCATACGTACAGTAATTTCCGTTTCATTCATAATTTCCATATCGCTTGGTCATACAGTACATAATTTCCGTTTCAAACGCAAAAAGAATTTTATATATATAGATATAGACTATTTAAATGATGTTAACATTTTATCTGTATAATGTAATAAACATATTTTGCTGCATTTCATTTTAAAAATGATATCATCATCATATGTAAATACACGCTTTATAAAGTGGCTCAGGTTGTGCAATATTATAACTGTATCACAACTTTACAGTGAGGTAATTGTACTTATAAATACAAACAGCTTTATTGATTCTCTTGATGGACTGATTGAGTGTGTTTATAGTTCTTGGGATTAAACTGTTTCTGAACTGCGAGGTCCGTACAGGAAAGGCTCTGAAGCGTTTGCCGTATCAGAGCAGTTCAAATACACACAGTGGCTCCCCTTAAAACAAAAGTGATCAAAGCACATAGAAACTCTCCCTGGTTTAATGAAAACACTCGAGCTCTTAAATTAGAGTGTCGAAAACTGGAGCGTAGATGGAGAATAACAAAGCTACATGTCTTTCAAATTGCATGGACAGAGAGTGTTAATAAATATAAAAAAGCCCTCTTTAACGCTCGCTCAGAATACTACAGTATTCTACTTTAATAGATAACAATAATAAAAATCCTCGGGTACTGTTTAGAACAGTGGCTAAATTAACAAATGGAAATTCAGATCAACAGTGCAAAATACCAACAGATATTAGTAGTACAGACTTTATGAACTTCTTCAATGAGAAAATTAAAAATATAAGATCCCAGATCTCTGCATCACACTACAAACCAAATACTGGCTTAGCAGACCCTGTCTCACATTGCATTCAGCACTTTAGTAATTTTAATCCTGTAACTGAGCAGGAAGTCTTAACTTTAATTTCTAAAATGAAGCCCACTACTTGTTCCCTAGATCTAGTGCCAACAAAACTAGTAAAAAATGCAATGAATGTTCTTGCAGCGCCTATTCTAAACATTATCAGTAGTTCATTATTGCATGGCACAGTACCTGATACAGTAATCCCTCACCTATCGCGGGGGTTACATTCCAGAGCCCCCCGCGATAGGTGAAAATCCGCGAAGTAGCGACCTATATTTATTTTATTATTTATACATATTTTAAGGCTTTATAAACCCTTCCCACACTCTTATAAACCTTTCTCACTCTCTTGTTAACCTTTCCCACACTCTTATAAACACTTCCTATGCTCTTAAACACTTTCTACATTCTTAAACACCGCAGACCAACACCGCACACTGCACACAGCGATCAGACGTCGATGTGTCTGCACTCACTTTGTGAAGGGGGGCAGCTGAACTCACGCTGAGCAGAAATGGACTTTGTGCTGCTTCTGCCAAAATGCCTGCTTGTCGCTCTGCACGTTCAGAAGGAGGAGGAGGAGTGGGGTTGTGTGAGGGCTGAACGCACGTTAGCTCAAACCCCCCTCCCCGGAGGCACAGTACGCTCCTGCCACTTCGCATTGTCAAGGGGGTGGGGAGCTGAATGAACGCTAAGGAGAAGTGGACTTTGTGCTGGCTTTGTGCTGCTTGTCGCTCTGCGTGTCAATAATTTAAAAGCCTGTATATCACCAATTTTCCTATCTCACTGTCTTGTCTTGCGTGAAGTTAAAATGTTTTATAATAGTGAGATGTTACTCATATCCTTAGCCCGACATCCACATATCATATGTGTTAACAAAGTGTGTTTTATAAGTTTACATGTGTTTAAAGCATGTGGGATGGGTAATTTTAAAAACGTTTATTTATATGGTCTTGCTATATCGCGGATTTTCTCCTGTTGCTGATGGGTCTGGAACATAACTTCCGCAATAGGCGGGCAATCACTTGTATTTAAAAACCCGCGAAGTCGTGAATCCGCGAAAAGTGAACCGTGAAGTAGCGAGGGATTACTGTACACTAAAAGTGTCAGTCATTAAACCATTACTTAAAAAGTCAGACCTAGACCCACACATACTAAATAATTATAGGCCTATTTCAAATCTACCGTTTCTCTCTAAAATACTAGAAAAAGTAGTCGCCAATCAGCTTCAGTCACACCTTACGCATTACAATTTATTTGAGAAATTCCAGTCTGGTTTTCGCACTGATCATCATAGTACAGAAATGGCACTAACGCGGGTTGTAAATGACATTCTGATATCCTCCGCTGAAGGAAACTCCACTGTAATTATGTTGTTGGTGTCAAATGCTGCACTTAAGTCCATCGACCATTCTATTTTACTACACAGGCTAGAAAATGATGTTGGGCTTAAAGGTACCGTGCTCGCTTGGTTTAGTTCTTATTTATCACATCGATTCCAATATGTACAGAAATGTGCTGACAGTACTCCATTATTATACACAGAAGTTCAATGTGGTGTCCCGCAGGGCTCAGTACTGGAACCTTTACTGTTTTCACTTTACATGCTTCCACTGGGATCTATCATTAGGAAACATAATGTTAATTTTCACTCGTATGCAGATGACACCCAGTTATACCTTTCATTTAAATCAGATGAAGTTTCTCCAATGTTGTCTTTAATTAGTTGTGTTAGCGAATTAAAGGAGTGGATGAAGAAAGAAAGATAGATAGATAGATAGATAGATAGATAGATAGATAGATAGATAGATAGATAGATAGATAGATAGATAGATAGATAGATAGATACTTTATTAATCCCAATGGGAAATTCACATGAATGAGAACTACTTGTCTTTAAATACAGATAAAACAGAGATGTTAATTGTTGGAGGGAATGACGCTGATCATAACAATATTTTGTCATCATTTAACTCAGTTGGAATCCCAATTAATTTTACTGAATCAGCCCGCAATCTAGGAGTTATCTTTGACTCTAGCATGTCATTTAAAGCGCATATTACAAAGCTGTCCAAAACATGTTTCTTCCATCTTAAAAATGTTAGGAAATTAAGGCGCTTTCTAAATAAACAGGATTCTGAGAAATTAATTCATGCATTTATCCCTAGTAGGATTGACTACTACAGTGCAGTGTTCACTGGATGTTCAAACTGTTCGTTATACAGCCTCCAGTTAATACAAAATGCGGCTGCAAGAATTATTACAAGAACAAGAAAATACAAACACATAACTCCAGTTCTTAAATCCTTACACTGGCTCCCGGTTAAGTTTAGGGCAGATTTCAAAATCCTTATTTTAACATATAAAGCATTAAATGGCCGAGGTCCAGCTTACTTGTCTGAACTTATCATGACTTACAAACCTGAGCGCACATTAATATCTCAAGATGCTGGTCTGCTTATGATTCCAAGGATTAATAAAATAACAATGGGAGGTTGAGCTTTTAGTTACAGGGCCCTTAAACTGTGGAATGGTCTGCCTGCTACTATAAGAGATGCCCCTTCGGTCTCAGCTTTTAAATCCTGGCTGAAGACTCACTACTTCTGTTTAGCATATCCTGACTAGAGCTGCTGATTAACTGTACATACTGAATCTCTGTTGTTAGTCATTAGCACTAAAACATAAGTAACATGATAATTAGAATTGGATACTAACCCTTACCTATTCTGTTTCTCTTCTCGGTACTCAAATGTGGCACTCGGCCCACCTGCCAAGTTGTTTTGCCTGCCTAAGGTAAAGTCATCCCTGATGGAGGATCGCAGGAATCGTGAGAAAGAGGGGTCCTTTCTTCGGATTGGCTGGCCCAATACTGTTTCAGCCGTGGAATGGCCAAATGGGGGAGGCAGCTTGATGGATGAGGTCTCCAGGAGTCTAAAATTATCTAAATCTTATTATGTGATATCATCTACTGTTAAATTCTGCTTTGTACTTCAAAAAATTTTTTTATTTTTTTATTGAGGATTTGTTCTGTTCTGTGTATTGTATTATATTGTATTGACCCCCTTCTTTTGACACCCACTGCACGCCCAACCTACCTGGAAAGGGGTCTCTCTTTGAACTGCCTTTCCCAAGGTTTCTTCCATTTTTTCCCTACTAGGTTTTTTTTTTGGGAGTTTTTCCTTGTCCTCCTAGAGAGTCAAGGCTGGGGGGCTGTCAAGAGGCAGGGCCTGTTAAAGCCCATTGTGGCACTTCCTGTGTGATTTTGGGCTATACAAAAATAAACTGTATTGTATTGTATTGTAAATAAGCAGCATGGCTGAGTCAGCGTGTGCTTGATGCTGTATACCGATAATTCTCTTTCCAATCAGCTGCTGTAGAGCTGTGATTCCACACTCAGATACAGTTATATAAATACAGTGAGTGGTGCAGTGAGAGCAATATGGAGAAAGATGATACACTGTGGCAACCCCTAACGGGAGCAGCTGAAAGAAGAAGAAGAAGAAGGTGCAGTGAGAGTAACAATGCTAAAGCAGCTATGGTTTTTGGAATAGTTTGGCCATTCCGTGGACCATTATATTGTTACAGATTAATTATAATCAGATGCCTTTAACTAATAAACAATATGCGGAGTGGGATATGGCCGGCCTTTCATCCCGGCCAATACCCCCAGGCCGCCAGATGGAGCCCTCCCTGCAGCATGGAGGTGCCCGAATGCCAGCAGGGAATTATAGACATTGAAGTTTTCCTCCACAACCCTGCTGGATACCACAGGGGCCCCTAGAAGGCGCTGCAGGGAGGAGCAACGAGACTTTCGCATACAACCCGGAAGTGCGTCATAATCACATGAACAAAAAGACCGACGTACTTCCGGGATGAAAAGAAGACTTTTGGATCTGACCCGGAAATGCTAAGAAGTCAAATGGACAGGGGTTCAGGAGCACTTCTGGGTCATGGACTATATAAAGGACTGTGGGAGATCCCACAGTTGAGTTGAGCTGGGTGGAAGGGTGGCAAGGTGTCTGGGAGAGTGGAGGATTGTTTATTAGTTATTGGTTATTATATGAGTATTGTGGAGAGGAGGGTGCTTTGTGCACATTATTGTTCAAATAAATATTATATTTGAACTTTTATCTGGTGTCTGACGTAGTGTCTGAGGGTTCAAGGGTGCGATAGCGCCCCCAATCTGTCACAGCGGTTAATTTCAGTGTATTTGATAAAGCTGCGTCAGGGATGTGGATCTAAAAAAGAAAGGGAAACCACACTGGAACAAAACTACTGCTTTGACGCTGGGTGGCGGAAGTTTGCAAAACCAAGCGGAGAACTTGTGTATGCTAGGGGTTGAGCTAGTGTGAAAATGTGCGTGGCTTTATGCTAAGTTTAGGTTTTATACATCGCGATTTGAGCATGGAAACGTGAGTACGCAACATTTTTGTGCATATGCACCGTTTATACATGAGGCCCCTGGTCCTTTCAGTATTTACTGTCTCAGTTTGCCCCCAGACAAGGCAGAGCCCTCTAATGGCACATACTCCCAATTGTTGAAGAGTTCCATGAATCACTGGCTCAGACTCATTCCACTCAAGAACCTCATGACATGCACATGCACTTTAGAGGTAGTTGAAGGGCTTAAGTGATTGTATTTCTATGGCGGGCCAGGGGGTGGTGATGTGTACTGATTCTCTCTCTCTCTTCTCTTTTCTCCAAGGAAGGATCAACCTGACATCACTTCTGGTTCTGGCTCTACAAGCACACCCCTTCCTGTCTGCTCTCTATAAAAGCCTGCCAATCCGCAATGCTAATTCAGTTTTGTTTGGACTCAGTCCTCAGTGGTTACTCAGTGCTTCAGTAATAACAGAATTATACCAAGTATACAGGGTGGCTACCCCCAACCTTTTCCTATTTCTTGTCTCTCTTTTACAATCAAAAAAATTGAAAGTCCCTAAAAATAGGTGGAGAAAAGTCAGTTATGGTGGAGGCTTATGGTGAAGCTCAGAAGAGTTTGTTTTGCTCAGTCAACCCAACCTGGAAAGATATGAGTGCCTACTTAACCAACTAGATTCTAATGAGCAAAGACATGCACCATAATTTAAACAAATGATGAAGACATAGCACAATAATGCCCAGAAAATCATAATTAACAAAAGAACAAATAAAGCTAAAGAATAACATAGAAAAATGAATTTCAGAAAAAAGAAGTCAGATTGAGAAGAGCTGATTACGTTAACCATGTCTGGAGGCCTTTTTAACTGGAAAAACAGATACCCTGGTTCAAGTTATTTTGTTTATTATATATTTAAAATTATTATTTGATGTGTTGTGTTACTAAATCTGCTTTTGGTTTTGTCTTTCTGTATTTGGTATTTTACTGATTATTATTTAATTATTGCGCAATCTTGAATTATTTTAACCCTTAAACCGCCAGAACTGGCTAAATTTGGTTCCCACTGCAATTTGCCACCATGCTGGAGCCGAGTATATTCGGCGACATGCATTCAATGAATGCTGCAACCGGCTCTAGTCGTTTCCCAGTGCAATTTACCAGCACGCCGGAGCTGACCAGTCAGTGCCGTATATTTGTTGAGCAACCAGCTCATGACCACTGTTGGCTCCGGCAGAACTGCAGCATCACTGTCCCTGGGATTCAGCTGCTGCACTAGACTAGCCTATAAGCATCAGCGTTGGCCTCTGTGTGTTTGCGTGCAGCCAGTGCAAGCGCAGTTGACTCTGTGATTTACTTAATTTCATCAATGGCGTCAGTTGCACCTTGTACATATTGTTCCAGTAGTTTTTTAAATAGTTTTTATAGTTCATTGGCAGTGTGTAAAATGATCAGTTTGCATTAATTGTGATGCTCTTTGCATGAAAAAAATATATGTATTCAATTAAAATTTCAGTTTTTCTTGGTGAATTGTGACGTTTACTTAAAAAGTGCAGCAACAAAGTATTTGGTTTCCAGGGGTGCATTAACCTCCAAGTATATGGCAGTTTAAGGGTTAACATCGTATGTGTTAGTTTTCTTTGTTATTGTCATCTCCCTGTTTCCCATATGAACAAGTCCAAGGAGGCGGCGCCACCCGCAGTATTAATGGAGAAGCTGTTGTTCACACAGCAGCTTCAACATTGCTGATTTTACTTCCTGTTTTCTGAGTTATGATTTGTTGGGAATATTGTTCATTTACATTTTCCTTCCTCTTTTTGTGTGTGTTAAAATTTGAATCAGGGATTTTCTGCCTCATGGATTTTGGTAGGAATATTAGTTTCTCACCATCAGGTTTAATTTTATTTTAATAACATTAATTGGGCCACTTTACCCAACATTTGGATTATTTGCCACTGACATCATTTTGAGGTTCAGGCAGCACCCACATTGTTGGGGAGTGTGCCCTCCAAGGTCATGAACAGTCAATCAAAACACACTGAGACAAAAATTCACGTTCAAGGTTAGGTCCTCATCTGAATTCATGTATCAAAATCGAATCCTTTGCATTTGCTATAACCTTTACACTAACCATCTTTCTGGTTTAAAACCTTTGCTCTTGTTTTTCAACCAGGTCTTTTGTTTTGTGGTTTTGTTTTGTTTGTTGGACTGCTGATCTCCCAGTTTTCAACTTATTTTTGTCTTTCTCCTGGTTGTTTTAAATAACCTAATGTGCTCTCCACTTAAGTACAATATGATTCTTTTTAGATATTGTGACTGCCTGGGGATGCGGCAGCCCTTCAGAAACCCCCTCTTAAACAGTTTTTCAATGGAAAACAAACATACTCTTTCAATACCTCAAGCCACAGCCATCCTGAGGTCTCTCACTCTCCTGTCTCTCTTCCCCCAGACTCCCTCCGCTCCGGCTGCTGCTACCGGCCCACTGGGTCCCCTTGATGAAGAAGACTTTGTGTTCTTTTGAGCAGGAGTCGGGGGCCGATGTGTCAAGTTTGACAGCTGTTCCTTGTGAGACCAGATCGCCTCTGTAAGAGACTTGTGTTTGTAACTGGCAGAACAGCAATAAAGTTTCTACTCCTTGAAAAACATGCTAAACTCTCCTTTGCAACATTGTGACCCAAGCTTATCAATATACGGACTTTTGACCCGTCCTTGAGTTAAAGGTACTGTATCTGGTGTATGGTTTTGGCTTTGTTTGATCCTAGGTTAGCTTTTTTGGTTTGCTTAGGGTTCTTAGTCTCCTTTTGTATGTCTGCCTTAGGTTGTTTCGTCCTGTTTTGAGTTCTGAATACATCTTTATAGATTAAATTAAATTTGTTTAATTTTTGTAGGCCAGATGTTTTTACAGTTTGCTTCTATTTGTGAATATTTTGATTATGACGCCTTTTCCCCATTTTTGTGCCTGTGCCGGCTATAAGCCTGCCTTTTGAGTGTGGGACTCTGCTGCCTATGGTGGTGGAGCCTACTCTGTGCACTCAGACCTCCGTGAAACTCTTGCCAGGCTTCTGGAGTTTTGATGCCTGCACCCCTTTTATGAGTGACACAGCCAGGGTTTCATGTCTCTCTTAAGCATGTACTCCTTTTATTGTTACTATGTAAATATTAAGGTTGCTGTTTATTGAAAAAAATTAATTACAAGTAATCGATCAATTATTTTTTAATCAAAATCAATTGAAATGTTATGTATTTCCTCCTACGAAATTAACATTTTACTAATAAGCAGAATTAACTCAGTAATTGCTTTCTAATATAAAACCATTTTAATAAACACTTGCCAAGGCATATTAAATTACTCCAGTTAGTTTAGTTAAAGTTTTGTGTAACAGAAACAATTCAATAAACAGTGAAACACCAATCAGTCAGCTGCATAAAGTAAGTATCCCTTTGATTGGATCTGTCATGATGTTGTCTATAAAATGACATGAAGATGAAAAATAAGACATTATTGATTTTCTGACTATTAAATTATTTGTTCAGCCAAATGCATAAGTAGACCAGTTTATTTACACTGGATGTTTAACGGGATGCTATTTTTTATTAACCACGTATTCAGATACAGGACAGCAGTGTCTGAGGATGCTAAATGTGTTCAAGCTAACTTAGCCAGGACTGGGTGCTTGTCCACCTGTAGCTTCTGCCACTGTAGTGGTCACATTACACGTATTGTCTGTGCCAAAGTCTGTCACTTTCTTGTAAAGTCCTCGAGATCATGAACCCCATGAATTTGTCACTAGTAAAAAGTGTTCTGCACAGTTTTTCAAATAACTCTGTTCTTCAATATGATCAGCACAGAGTGCAAATGAGTAAAAAATTACATTTTTTGCCAGTGAAGTGACCAGTAATGGTGAGGTTGCTGTTATTAGCTACAGATGACCAATAGTCACCAGTTAAAGCAACAAATTCAACTCCTGCCATAACCTGACTGATCTTTTCACACTGTCGCTTCTACAGATCTACAGTTTTTAACAAGTTTTAAAGATAAACTTTCCATTTAAAGCTGTTTTTTTCAGCATTCATTCCATTTTAATATGGAATTGAAAATAAAATCTAAAAGAAACCAACTTTGCAATGTTAAACAAACAAAAACAAGACCAGAAATAACACAGGAAACAATCAAGCGAAGATGACCTGCTACGACTAGTAATAGACTTGGATTTATTTGGCACAGTTTCATCAACAATGTGTGAAACTAACCTGATTTAAATAATGCATTTAAATGTTGTGTTAAAAATGTAATTGCTGAAATTTTGAACATGTTAATTGCATACAATAATGGGATTAATCAACAGCCCTAGTAAACAATGCTATGGATTATTTATTTGTTTTCTGGTATTTGTATATATACAGTATGTTTCTAATGAACATTTGGTTTAAATTATTGCTGTATATTAATACACTGAACTGATGCTGCTGCTGCCCAACTTTCCCAGTGCTGTTTAAGATTCCAGCAGATGTAAGATGGCCGCTGTGGTATCAGCCTCAGCTTCTGTCATACAGCATTCTTTGGGATTTTGGATTGTTAACGTTGTCCTTTTTTGGTTATGAACTTTAACTTAGTTTAGAGGTTTAAGAATTTTTTGATTCAGTTTTGATTTGCCCTTATGGCATTCCTTAGTTTTTGTGTTTCTTTTTCAATATACTTGTATTTATAAATCTTCAAATCTTCAAAATATACTGCTCACAAAATTTAAGGAACACTTTTTAATCAGAGTATAGCATCAAGTCAATAAAACTTTTGGGCTATTGATCTGGTGAGTTAAGTAGCAGAGGGGGTTGTTAAACAGTTTCAGCTGCTTTGGTGTTAATGAAATTAAATACAGGTGCACTAGAGGGGCAACAATAAGATAACCCCCAAAACAGGAATTGTTTAACAGTTGGAGGCCACTGATATTTTTCCCTCCTCATCTTTTCTGACTGTTTTCTCACTAGTTTTGCACTTGGCTACGGTCAGTGTCACTACTGGTAGCATGAGGTGATACCTGGGGCCTCATGTATAAACGGTGCGTACGCACAAAAATGTTGCGTACAAACATTTCCATACTCAAATCGCAATGTATAAAACCCAAACTTGCCGTAAAGCCATGCACATTTCCACAGTAGCTCCAACCCTGGCATGTGCACATTCTCTTCTCGGTTTTGCAGACTGGCGGCACCCTGCGTCAAAGTAGTGCTACTGTTCCTATATGGTTACCCTTTCGTTTATAGATCAACATCCCTGACGCGGCTTTATCATATACACTGAAACTAACTGCATATTGTTTATTAGTTTAATGCATCTGATTGTAATTAACCTGTAACAATATAATGGTCCAGGGAATAGCCAAAGTATTCCAAATACCATAGCTGCTTTACCGTTGTTAATCTCACTGCACCTTCTTTTTCTTTTTTCAGCTGCTCCCATTAGGAGTTGCCTCAGCGGATCATCTTTTTCCATACTACTCTCACTGCACCACTCGGAGTATTTATATCACTGTACATGAGTGGGGAATCACAGCTGTACAGCAGCTGATCGGAAAGAGAATTATCAGGATACAGCATCAAGCACACGCTGCCTCAGCCATGCTTCTATTGAACTGCTCTCGCACGGCAAACGCTTCAGAGCCTTTCCTGTACAGACCTCGCGGTTCAGAAACAGTTTCATCCCAAGAACTATAAACGCACTCAATCAGTCCATCAGGTGCTCCTTGTAGAACTGTTTGTACTTATAAGTACAATCACCTCACTGTAAACTTGCGATACAGTTATAATATTGCACAACCTGCGCCACTTTATAAAGCACGTATTTACATATGATGACGATATCATTTTTAAGATGAAATGCAGCAAAATATGTTTATTATATTATACAGATAAAACTTTAACTTAATTTAAATAATCTATATTGTTAATAATTAAACATGTGAGGACATGGTGTTGCTGCACTAGCAAGGATCTGGTGCTCCGTTCACGGATTTTTCCTGCTTCGCGCTGTATTCTTGCTGTGGCTGGCGCAAAACTAGAAGGATAGATGGATAGAATAATTAAACACGTACTACGAAGATATTTCAATGTTCCTTAAAAGTTTTGAAGAATTGGCGTTCTAAGCTTACAGATGACTTAATGTCTATTACAGAGCTGATTGTGTGGCGATTGGGTATTTGGAGAAAGACAAGTAAGGACAGGAATTGGGGGTTAGTACATTTGAAAAAGACAGTACTGCTGCAATAAAGTATTTCATCAGAGGTCACGCATGGCACAGCAAGCATCTTGCGTGAGACATAAACAATCACTGCGCCACCGTGTTCCCATGTTTAATAACATGCTTTAACTCCTATCATCATGAAAATTAAATCACAGATACATCTCAGTATTTTATTTATTCAGAGAGCTGTAATATTACGAATGTATTGGATTCTGTGTCCTATCGGAGGAAGAGAAAGCCCGGAAGCACATAGTGATTCACACACATAGAGCACATAGAAGATCAAATACAAAACAAAGCATTTAACGTGCTACTTTAGTTACGATGGGATTTGAGAAACTAAACATTAAATGATTTTAAGATGAAGTTTATGATGTTGTACTTTATTGACAAAATAAACTATGTGATTAAAGTGGAAATTTTGAGATTAAAGTTGACATTTCATGCTTTTTTTCCCACTGTGTGCCTGTTTTTTCTTTCTCTGTACCCTAATAAGCTTTCATATGACACTCAGACAGTGGGCTACAACTCACCTTTTCATGGCGAATTTGATATGTGACAACTTCTTTTTTATTTTGGGCACTGTGCGACTTTGTGAACTTGAGCTTTTGCATTTTTCCGACACACTGTGTCACTCGATCAACTTCCTTTTGTTGATTGTATCACTGTTTAAACCAACAAATAATACGTTTTTCTTTGCCTCCACTTGGTATTCGCTGAAATTCTTCTATTTTCTCCTGTGCATTTGCCATTGTCTTTTCACAGAAGGCTGATCTTAAGGGCTATTTATATTGATTTGCATATTCAAAGAGGTGTAATTCTGGGAGGAGTTAGGGCGGGACAGCAGGCACGTGCACGTGCGTTACTTTTCACGCTGACTGGGATTTATGTAGTGGAAGAATGTGGAAGTTGGCGTACGCACAGATTTATGCATCTGGATTTTTTTGTGCGTAAGCACATTTCCACTTTTGTCCATATGCCATGTTATAGTATGAGTTATACTCACAGCATTATACATGAGGCCCCTGGACCCTACAGAGGTTGCACAGGTAGTTCAACTTCTCCAGGATGGCACATCAATAAGTGCCACTGCCAGAAGGTTTGCTGTGTCTCCCAGCACAATCTCAAGGGCATGGAAGAGATTCCCGGAGACAGGCAGTTACTCTAGGAGAGCTGGACAAGGCCGTTGAAGGTCCTTTACCCATCAGCAGGATCGGTATCTGTTCCTTTGGGCAAGGAGGAACAGGATGAGCCCTGCCAGAGGCCTACAAAATGACCTCCAGGAGGCCACTGGTGTGAATGTCTGTGACCAAACAATCAGAAACAGACTTCATGAGGGTGGCTTGAGGGCCTGACGTCCTCTAGTGGGCCCTGTGCTCACTGCCCGGCACCATGGAGCTCGATTGGCATTTGCCATAGAATACCAGAATTGGCAGGTCCACCACTGGCACCTTGTGCTTTTCACAGATGAAAGCAGGTTCACCCGGAGCATGTGACAGACGTGAAAGGGTCTGGAGAAGCCGTGGAGAATGTTACGCTGCCTTTAACATCGCTCAGCATGACAGGTTTGGTGGTGGGCCAGTGATGGTCTGGTGAGGCATATCCATGGAGAGATGCACAGACCTCTACAGATTAGACAATGGGACCTTCGCTGCCATTGTCAGACCCTATGCTGGTGCAGTGGGTCCTGGGTTCCTCCTGGTGCACGACAATGCCAGGCCTCATGTGACGAGAGTATGCAGGCAGGTCCTGGAGAGTGAAGGAATTGATACCATTGACTGTCCCCCACACTCACTTGACCTAAATCCAATAGAACACCCCTGGGACATTAAGTTTCGGTCCGTCTGATGCTGCCAGGTTGCACCTCAGACTGTCCAGGAGCTCAATGATACCCTGGTCCAGATATGGGAGGAGATCCCAAAGACACCATCTGTGTTCTCATTAGGAGCATGCCCCAACGTTGTCACACATGCATAGAAGCATGTGGGGGCCATACAAACTATTGAGTATGATTTGGAGTTGCTGCAATGAAATTTCGGCAAAATGGACTAGCCTGCCGTATCATTTTTTCACTTTGATTTTTGGGATGTCTTTGAATTCAGCCCCTCTGTAAGTTAATAATTTTCATTTCCATCAAACGATGTGGCATCCTTTCATTCCTAACACTTTACCCAGTCTATATCAGTATAGATGTCCAGCAGGATTTTTTCCCATTGATATCTGATGTGTTTTCAAAGTATTCCTTTCATTTTTTGAGCAGTTTATAAAAAACTTTGTTTTGTCATAGTAGACCATGGTTTTTACAGATCCCCTACTTCTGTTCTGAGTTTATCCCATTTTGTTGTGCCTGTTTATTGATTTGTTGGTATGGTTGATTGGTTAGTAGGCGTCACATATGCACGCCATGGGGGTCACCTTTTAGGCTCATCACTGGTAAGAACTGTTACTGACGGTATTGTCTCTTTTTCTACCCATAACTCAGAGAAACCACCCATTGAGGGCAACTGGCTCTGCCTCTTCCACTCCAGTGACAATAAAGCCAAGACAATCCCGGAAGGAGTCGTCTCACTTTGGGAAGAGCAGACTGCCAACAGAGCTCCAGCCTGAACCTCTGACCATTCTACAGAGCTTGACTTCTTTTGTTAGAAAATCAACACAGCCAATTTGTGTTTGGATTTACCTTTGTGCCACTGTGCTCCTGTTTATTATTCAACAGACATTTTAGATATTAAATAGGGGGACCCAACATTTCTTTGCTGGATTTGTGTGTTTCCTCTGATCAATAACATGGGCCTGATTGCAGCCTCTGGAGGTAAGTTGCACAAACTGAGTAGAGAAAGCCAGGAAGATCATAACAGAGGAAGAGCAGGAGCATCTCACACACAAACAGCTGAGAGTTTCGCAAAAGCAGAAAAAATTCTCAGATAACATACGGTATAAGGAACAGAACTGAGCCAAGTGAAAAAACTCACTGGGGATTATAAATGACACCCAACTAGGCAAGAAGCCAATGACAGTAAAAGCCTGACTATGAGCATCTCACAGTCATCCATCCCTAGCAACAGCGGTATTTTTGAATTTCCTGGGGAACACAAACCGGTGATGATGATGTTAAACATAATTTTAATCTGTTCTATGCAGTATGTATAGATATTTGCTTCTGCCAACAGTACAGATAGCTTCATTGCCAAAAATGTATATTTAACCCAGAGATGGTAGAGAAAGTATAAGATTTGGATGGAGTTGTTAGAAGCCTGATAGCGGTTAGGAAAACTGAAAATTGGACAGACTTAGTCTGTTTAGACAATTTTGACATTCTTGATTTGGGTTCAGTCTCTCCATGCCCCACTGTAGTCAGTGCACAGTCAAGATCAGCAGCACCAATTTGGCCACAGAGTAACAATGAAAAAGGGGATCTAAGAAGACAAAATTTAGTTTGTCAACTCCCAGGTCACCAATTCAGACCAATAACTGGTACTCAGCAGGTGACACGTAGTTGGTGATTCCAGAGTTAGAATTTCAAACTATGGGAATCCAGCACTCCCAGCCTCCCAGGTGCTAAGATTTTCTGATATAGAAGGTAAATTGAGCCTATGGCGTCTTGGACAATGGACCATCTGTTGGGTAGACTGCAGTACGTGAGATTCAAGGACTGTGTTTCTGATGTGGATATGAGCAGCACTGGAGTGCCACAAGGAACAGTCCTCTCTCAGTTTCTCTTCACTTTGCACACCTCTGACTATAAATTTAGTGCCAGGACAGGTCAGTGGCAGAAATGCTTAGATGATCGTGCACTTATGAGGTAAACTGATTAAGGAGATGAGACAGAGTATAGGAGTCAGGTGGAGAAGTTTGTTTCTTATTGCAAAGAGAACACCAGCAAAACCAAGGAACTGGTTAGTGACTTTTGTCACATCAAAGGATCTCAATGTCCAGTCAGGAGTTGATGTAGAGGTGGTCCACTCCTACAAGTACTTTGGGGTTCACATCAATGACAGGTTGGACTGGTCTTGGAACATAGAGGCACTAGATAAGAAAGGGCATAACATGCTCTTTTTTCTAAGGAGACTGTGTTCATTTAATGTGGGAAGAGACATCCTTCACATCTTGTATAACTCTGTGATGGCCAGGGCGATTTTCTACGCTCTAGTGCGCTGGGCTGGTAAAATCACTTCAAGAGAGGCCCACTGAATCAACAAGTTAATTAAAAGGGAAAGCTCAGTTATATTATTCACTCTGGACCTGGAGGTTGTAGCGAAGGAGAGAATTAAAACCAAACTGAGTGCCATTATGAACAATGCTATACATCCTCTCTCTGACACACTTTCAGCAGAAGTGTATCAAGAAATTTTACTGGGGTTCCAACAGCAGTATGACTGCTTAATGCTTTACTGTAACTGTGCCCATCAAGTCTGAAGTTTTTTTTCTTATTAGTCATCCTCATTTGTATTTGAGAGGGATTTATTGTCTGTCATAATATAAGAGGTTTGTTGTTTGTCATAATATAATAATATTTACTTATTTATGTAATTGAGCTTCTGTAGAAAGCCAAATTTTCAGAACCGACTATACTTCCTTAGAAGGCTGGCGTCCTTCAACATCTGCAATAAGATGCTCCAGATGTTCTATCAGATGGTTGTGGCTAGTGCCCTCTTCTATGCAGTGGTGTGCTGGGGAGGCAGCATAAAGAACAAGGATGCCTCATGCCTGGACAAACTGGTGAGGAAGGCAGGCTCTATTGTAGGCATGGAGCTGGACAGTTTGACATCTGTGGCAGAGTGACAGGCACTGAGCAGGCTCCTATCAATTATGGAGAATCCACTGCATCCACTAAACAGTATCATCTCCAGACAGAGGAGCAGCTTCAGCGACAGACTGCTGTCAATGTCCTGCTCCACTGACAGACTGAGGAGATCGTTCCTCTCCCAAACTATGCGATTATTGTTATTGTCTGTTTTACCTGCATTTTTATCACTCTTTAATATTGTTTTTTATCAGTATGCTGCTGCTGGAGTATGTGAATTTCCCCTTGGTATTAATAAATCATCTATCTATCTATCTATCTATCTATCTATCTATCTATCTATCTATCTATCTATCTATCTATCTATCTATCTATCTATCTATCTATCTATCTATCTATCTATCTATCTATCTATAGTTAGGTCCATAAATATTTGGACAGAGACAACTTTTTTTCTAATTTTGGTTCCCTACATTACCACAATGAATTTTAAATGAAACAACTCAGATGCAGTTGAAGTGCAGACTTTCAGCCGTAATTCAGTGGGGTGAACAAAACGAATGCATAAAAATGTGAGGCAACTAAAGCATTTTTTTAACACAATCCCTTCATTTCAGGGGCTCAAAAGTAATTGGACAAATTAAATAACTGGAAATAAAATGTTCATTTCTAATACTTGGTTGAAAACATTGCTGGCAATAACAGCCTGAAGTCTTGAACTCATGGTCATCACCAGATGTTGGGTTTCCTCCTTTTTAATGCTCTGCCAGGCCTTTACTGCAGCAGCTTTCAGTTGCTGTTTGTCTGTGGGCCTTTCTGTCCGAAGTTTAGTCTTCAACAATTGGGTTAAGATCAGGTGACTGACATGGCCATTCAAGAATTTTCCACTTCTTTGCTTTAATAAACTCCTGGATTGCTTTGGCTGTATGTTTTGGGTCATTGTCCATCTGTATCATGAAACACCGCCCAATCAATTTGACTGCATTTAGCTGGATTTGAGCAGACAGTATGTCTCTGAACACCTCAGAATTCATTCGGCTGCTTCTGTCCTGTGTCACATCATCAATAAACACTAGTGTCCCAGTGCCACTGGCAGCCATGCACGCCCAAGCCATCACATTGCCTCCACCGTGTTTTACAGATGATGTAGTATGCTTTGGATAATGAGCTGTTCCACGTCGTCTCCATACTTTTTTCTTGCCATCATTCTGGTACAGGTTGATCTTGGTTTCATGTGTCCAAAAAATGTTTTTCCAGAACTGTGCTGGCTTTTTAGATGTTCTTTAGCAAAGTCCAATCCGGCCTTTCTATTCTTGAGGCTTATGAGTGGCTTGCACCTTGCAGTGCACCCTCTGTATTTACTTTCATGCAGTCTTCTCTTTATGGTAGACTTGATATTGATACGCCTACCCCCTGGAGAGTATTGTTCACTTGGTTGGCTGTTGTGAAAGGGTTTCTCTTCACCATGGAAATGATTCTGCAATCATCCACCACTGTTGTCTTCCGTGGACATCCAGGTCTTTTTGCGTTGCTGAGTTCACCAGTGCTTGCTTTCTTTCTCAGGATGTACCAAACTGTAGATTTTGCCACTCGTAATATTGTAGCAATTTCTCGGATGTTTTTTTTCTGTTTTCACAGCTTAAGGGTGGCTTCTTTCACCTGCATGGAGAGCTCCTTTGACCGCATGTTGTCTGTTCACAGCAAAATCTTCCACATGCAAGCACCACACCTCAAATCAACTCCAGGCCTTTTATATGCTTAATTGATAATGACATAACGACGGACTTGCCCACATCTGTCCATGAAATAGCCTTTGAGTCAATTGTCCAATTACTTTTGAGCCCCTGAAATGAAGGGATTGTGTTAAAAAAATGCTTTAGTTGCCTCACATTTTTATGCATTCGTTTTGTTCACCCCACTGAATTAAAGCTGAAAGTCTGCACTTCAACTGCATCTGAGTTGTTTCATTTAAAATTCATTGTGGTAATGTACAGAACCAAAATTAGAAAAAAGTTGTCTCTGTCCAAATATTTATGGACCTAACTGTATCTGTCTGCCTGTCTGTCTGTCTAAAGTGGTGTGACTAGGCTTGTGTGAGATTTAGCTTTTACAAGACCACTTGTTCACAATCGTCTGTCTGAAGCCACTAGGACCAGCTTTGAAAATCTCAGTATCCACCTTACTAACCGAGAATGGTAAACCGGATGGACGCAGGGACATCCGGCAATGGGCCGTGGCCGCAAAAGACGTACTGCGCAGGTGCCCCACAAACCCCCCCCCCCCCGCAAGCAATGGGAACCGGATGGAATGCAACGTAAAATAAGAAATGAGGCATCGTGCACACAAAAAAGGAGTCAGACCACAGAAAAAAGGAGTCAGACGCCGTTGCACACGAAACGGGACACACAAAGAGGAGGATTCAACAAGCCCCTAGCACAAAAAAAAAAAGAAGCCGCGACCACCACTCAAAGCCCATTGGACACGAAACGGGACAGACTACGGCCATAGCACACGAAACGTACACAAAAACGACGATTCAGACCCTCGACCACAGTAACATAAATAACAAATGACACACAAAGCCCCATTTCTAAATGAACCGTCCGTATTAAACATACGTCGTCTCAACATGTTCACACTATGCAGCATAGATGGATCTCATTACAATAAGGCACTATTAACCGTTCAACCGCAGAAAAGGCTCCATATTAACAGTGAGTGCGATCCTCCTTATTACTTATCCATATTTATCACATTCACCGAGAATGGTAAACCGGATGGACGCAGGGACATCCGGCAATGGGCCGTGGCCGCAAAAGACGTACTGCGCAGGCGCCCCAAAAAAATCCCACCCATAGCCCCCCCCCCCCACCCCCCCCCCCCCCCCCCCCCCCACCGCAAGCAACGGGAACCAGATGGAATGCAACGTAAAATAAGAAATGAGGCATCGTGCACACAAAAAAGGAGTCAGACCACAGAAAAAAGAAGTCAGACGCCGTTGCACACGAAACGGGACACACAAGAGGAGGATTCAAAAAGCCCCTAGCACACAAAAAAAAGAAGCCGCGACCACCACTCAAAGCCCATTGGACACGAAACGGGACAAACTACGGCCATAGCACACAACGTACACAAAAACGACGATTCAGACCCTCGACCACAGTAACATAAATAACAAATGACACACAAAGCCCCATTTCTAAATGAACCGTCCGTATTAAACATACGTCATCTCAACACGTTCACACTATGCAGCATAGGTGGATCTCATTACAATAAGGCACTATTAACCGTTCAACCGCAGAAAAGGCTCCATATTAACAGTGAGTGCGATCCTCCTTATTACTTATCCATATTTATCACGCTCAAGAACAAACAAGTCATAAATTCATGATCACGGGTACAAAACGATACGGCTCGGATAATGGGACCAAACACAATTCACACTATGCAGCATAGGTGGATCTCATTACAATGAGGCACTATTAACCGTTCAACCGCAGAAAAGGCTCCATATTAAAAGTGAGTGCGATCCTCCTTATTACTTATCCATATTTCTAACGCTGAAGAACAAACAATTCATGAATTCACGATCACGGGTACAAAACGATACGGCTCGAGTAACGGGACCAAACACACGAGCCCGCATGAAAAAAAACAATACACGTCGGCTCCAACGCGCTTCTGAAACTCTGGAAGAAAAAATGTCTTGGCTCCAAAAACGCAAAGCTCAACTAATACAGTTACAGAAACGAACCCAAATGGACAGACACACTGAACGTGGACGCATGCAGCGCACGTCTCACAGTACTGCATCGAAACAGGCACGGGTTCAAAACAAAACACCTCCCGTCTCAGACATACAGAAACGGCAGCGAAGGGACAAAATAAATAAATGCAGACGTCTACACCGCGCATCTGGACTGCCGGAAAACAAGCACGCAAGGCTCCAAAAAGAGAAAGCTCAACTGACCGACATACAAAAATGGGCAAGGCTCAATACAAACAATGCACGCCGTAAACTACAACGGGCTTCTCACACAGCACAGGCAAATCGATTATACCTTCAAAACAACACGTCCCAAATAATGGACATACAACGACGCGACTCTCAAACGGCACAAGCAAAAGATACACATCACAGACATCAACGACAGACACCTGCTAAACGCTTGCGCCAGTTAGCTGACAACGCGTTCAATAATGAGTCCACTATTCAGGAAAATTCATTGGGATTAATGAATGTCATTTGCAATCATTGTCATTCACTTAACTTCCCTGAAGAAACAACTGGCAATACAAGTAATGAATTTACACGTTGTTATCAAAAGGGTCAAATTAGACTGCCTCCTTTACATTCATATCCTGAATATCTACAGAAGCTTCTAACTAACGATGTACCTGAAAGTGAAATCTTTATGAACTGCATTAGATCCTACAAATCGGTATCCACTATGAACATTAACAGTGGCACTGCACGTGACATCCGTCTTGCAAAACTGTTAATTATTGATGAATGTACAATGGCATCCAGTCACTTACTCAACACCATTCATAAACTTCTACAAACGTTTATGAATAATAATATTCCCTTTGGAGGAAAGGTACTTTTATTAGGAGGAGATTTTAGACAGTGCTTAGCTATTGTTCCATATTCCATGCACTCAGCTATTGTTCAGTGCACCTTAACATACGCAGACAATTGGCATTGCTTTCAAAAGATACAGTTAGTACAAAACATGCGATGTCCAGATCCAGATCACAACAATTGGTTATTACAACTGGGAGATGGTACACTCACCAATACAGATAGACTTCACGCAGATATTATTACAATTCCTCAAGCCTTTATCTGCGACGACTTAGTTACAGACAGATTTGGAACAGCAATCTCATTAGACCAAATGCCCTTTTTAACACAACGCACTATATTATGTCCAATAAATATTAATGTGGAAAACATAAATACCCAAGTCATTGCATTACTTCCTGGAGAGACACAACTCTTTCTAAGCTCTGACAAACTTGACTCTGATCACGACAATAACCATCTTCATTGACCTTACAAGTTCTGACCTGGAGTTACCTTTTACACTTAAACGGCGTGTACAAAGAAATTTTCCAATAAACCTTTACACTGTGCCACACACTTTATTGTTTGCTTTCTATTTGCATTATCTACACCTTCACACTATTCTATATCTCATTCATACATCACGCTCTTTGTCATTCCCAACACCAGGGGTTGGCGAGCGAAGCGAGCAGGGGGCGGAGCCCCCTAGTTGTTTCTGAAATGGAAGTCTTCTGTGCTAAATTTCTTAATACACTCTGCCAGGATTAGGCCAGGCGTCATCAGATTACTATGGAGTTAACCGTTTCCAGATCATATGCTCACACACAATAATTCTGAAATCATGCATACCACATCATGATGCTAAGAACTTCTCTGAAAAACATAAGATGATAAATCCTGTCTGATGGTCACATAGGGAATCAACAACTGAACTGAAGATCTACTAGTGTTGTGATCTGAGTTTCTGGAATTTCTGATATTCATCTTGTTTATTTTGAGAATTGTATTTGTGATATTTACATTGATATTCTGTCAGTGGCAACCTATGTTCTGTTTTTGGAGTGTTCACCTCTGTTCTGTGACGACATCTGCAAGACCATGTTGTTAGTGCGACATCTTTTGCGATGTCATTTTGACTTTGTTCTTTGTGGTGTGGATTGCCTTTAGTGAACAGCTTCTCTTTGCTTTATTTTGGGTTGGATGCACCATAATGTTCCTGTCTGTGGACAGTCTTCTTCAGTTCCCTAATTCTTAGAGCAGAGGACACTAAAGTGTTTAAAAGGTGACTGCCATTTCAGGGTTTTTTGTATAATATTCCTTTACTGGTCACCTGTCTCTCTCTCTTGATCTTGCGTAGATCATAAAAGCTTGTTCCAAACCCTTTACCTATGACTACTAAATTTTATATCAGGACTCTGAGAACGAACAGACTGCTGAATCAAAGATCTAAAGTGTGTGCTGTTGTTTGACACTGGATTAATCTCTCTAGGTGATGTGACTTGGTAGGCCACAAGGTGGTCATTGGATCTAATGGATGTTTGCCTCTTCTAAATCCTTTATTCAACAGGCAGAGTTAAGAGCAATAAGAGGTTGTTGACTGCACTACTGACCACATCAACTTCTGTATGGACATTGTAGTTCCAGTAAGAACAATAGATAGATAGATAGATAGATAGATAGATAGATAGATAGATAGATAGATAGATAGATAGATAGATAGATAGATAGATAGATAGATAGATAGATAGATAGATAGATAGATAGATAATTTATTAATCCCAAGGAGAAATTCACATACTCCAGCAGCAGCATACTGATAAAAAACAATATTAAATTAAAGAGTGATAAAAATGCAGGTATAACAGACAGTAACTTTGTATAATGTTAACGTTTATTCCCCCGGGTGGAATTGAAGAGTTGCATAGTGTGGAGGAGGAACGATCTCCTCAGTCTGTCAGTGGAGCAGGACAGTGACAGCAGTCTGTCGCAGAAGCTGCTCCTCTGTCTGGAGATGATACTGTTCAGTGGATGCAGTGGATTCTCCATTATTGACAGGAGCCTGCTCAGCGCCTGTCGCTCTGCCACGGATGTCAAACAATAGAGCCTGCCTTCCTCATTAGTTTGTCCAGGCGTGAGGCGTCCTTCTTCTTTATGCTGCCTCCCCAGCACACCACTGCACAGAAGAGGGCACTCGCCACAACCGTCTGATAGAACATCTGCAGCATCTTATTGCAGATGTTGAAGGATGCCAGCCTTCTAAGGAAGTATATACATCAGACTTCCAATACAACTCGGAGTCCTACCACGTGCAAAAGTTCGCTGACGACACTGCTATCGTGGGCTGCATCACGAGTGGGCAGGAGGAGGAGTATAGAAACCTAATCAAGGACTTTGTTAAATGGTGCAACTCAAACCACCTACAATTGAACACCAGCAAAACCAAGGAGTTGGTGGTGGATTTTAGGAGGCCCAGGCCCGTCACGGACCCTGTGATTATCAGAGGTGACTGTGTGCAGAGGGTGCAGACCTATAAATACCTGGGAGTGCAGCTGGATGATAAATTGCACTGGACTGCCAATACTGATGCTCTGTGCAAGAAAGGACAGAGCCAACTATACTTCCTTAGAAGGTTGGCATCTTTCAACATCTGCAATAAGATGCTGCAGATGTTCTATTAAATGGTTGTGGCGAGCGCCCTCTTCTACGCAGTGGTGTGCTGGGGAGGCAGCATAAAGAAGAGGGACGCCTCATGCCTGGACAAACTGGTGAGGAAGGCAGGCTCTATTATAGGCACGGAGCTGGACAGTTTGACATCCGTGGTACAGCGACGGGCGCTCAGCAGGCCCGTGTCAACCATGGAGAATCCACTGCATCTCCACTGAACAGTATCATCTCCAGACAGAGGAGCAGCTTCAGCGACAGACTTCTGTCAATGTCCTGCTCCACTGACAGACTGAGGAGACAATCCCTCCCCAACACTATGCGACTCTTCAATTCCAGTGGGTGTTAAATGGTATATATACAGTATATACAAGATTATTGTCTATTATACCTGCCTCACACTCTCCACTTTTTAACTTGCACTGTGTTTTTATCACTCTTTAATTAATTTTGTTTTTATCAGTATGCTGCTGCTGGAGTATGTGAATTTCCCCTTGGGGATTAATAAAGTATCTATCTATCTATCTATCTATCTATCTATCTATCTATCTATCTATCTATCTATCTATCTATCTATCTATCTATCTATCTATCTATCTATCTATCTATCTATCTAATCATAGATTAACTGTAGGTCCTTTTGTTTCTAAATTAAGTGGTTTATATGAATAATTTTCTGTGTATTGTCTGGGCATTGGCATGTTCCTCAGACAACACATGATGAATTAGTTTGAAAAGTTGACTTACACCTTTTGAGACAGAATTGGTTACATTTCTTTTGTCTTTGTTTATTCCAGTTAGAGCACAGGCAGGTAAAGTGACGTAATTATGGCCATACAGTGTCAGTAGTGGGATTGTAATCCACAACCTCAGGATTTGAAGTCCATTACAGCACACTTCCTGCCTAATGGTGTTGGTATTCCTTGGCTCAAGATCACACAGCGAACCAGTCCTTGAAGTGCTTGAATCTTGCTACTCTCAGATCATTTGTCCATATTTTATATCACATACTAACCGAGCACTGGGCATAATCTAAGGAGATGTGACTTTTTACATGATCTGAAAGGGAACTCAGGACCTGATATGGAAGCTTGCTGGTTCTAAACACTTTTACCTGCCGGCCTAGAATTCTACTGCATTCAGATGACTTACTCTTACATTTATTCATTTGAAATCATACCTGAGGACAATATGATGTCTTCTAAGGAATATAGAAAGGTGATAGGCATAAGCTCAGAATCACCCAGAGAAACTGGGCCTGAACAGGGAGCCTTCTGCATTCAAACTGTTAATTTGCTGGCCATATGGTAGAGAAAGTTGGAGGTTTAGTGTGAAGCATTTCCAGAAGATTCATCTGCTGAGCACCACAATCTCCTCTGCTAGACTCGGTGACGTGATTAGACTTGGCTCAGAGTCACACAGGAAATCAGCACTTCAACTGGAACCCTTTCAGTTCACCACTCTTCACCTGCTAGCCCAGGAGTCCGCTACTTTTAAACCACTATGAGGTACGTATTTGTTCATACTGCCTCTGGGCATTAGTGATGTCTCTAATTCAGTCAGTAAGTATTAGCTCAGAATCACACTGGGGATCAGAGTCTGCCTGCTGAGTTTAAAATACATTCTTGTTTGGAACGGGTGGGCTATATTAGAATTAAACTAAACAATTGTGACAGAACTAAGAAAGGAGAAGCTTGTCTTGTTCCTTCGGCTTACTACCAGACAGGATCAGCATATCCCACACTCGCAATGCCCCCCTCCATTAGTTCAGAGGCTCGACTAATGGACCTCACAATCACAGCCATCCTCTCTTGTTTCATGAGAGGCACCGATCGTCCAACTCGTCAGCTTCCCTGTAGATCGCTTTCTTCGGCTGGTCTCTTCATGTTCTGTGTATTTTGACATTTAGGCTACTTCACTAATTAAACTGCCCTTCTCTCTAAATCGCAGACGACCTTTACTGCTTCTAAATTTGATATCGACCCTGCAGATTGGAGAATAAATTAAAAGATTCTGTTTTTTTTTTTTTTTTTGACCCCCTTTTTAAGAAAGGAACTGTTCTCTTCCTGAAAGCTCACATGAAGGCAAGCTGCAAAGATACAAGATGTAAAGATATTTAATTAAGTTTTAAAACATGCCCTTTTCTCAAATTGATCACACACTTCACGTCGTCCAAATGCTAAACTCTATGAGCCTTGTTAAGGAGGCCCTCGCTCAATGGCAAGCTGCTTTGTGCAGTAGCTGGAAATAGCATCAAACGCTTTATAAAATTAGAAACAAAAAAATGAATCGCTGGGAAATGAAAAACCCACGGAAAATTACAGCAGCAGACTTGCAGCACTTGCAGCTCACTGGCTGAAAGCATCTCAATGGCAATTAGATGGCTAAGGTCCTTGGGTGGGTTTTTTGAGAAGATACGTTTAATTAAACTGATGGGCTAGGTTATTTTAAACTGTGCTTCACTGTTGGTGCAAAGTAGAATCTTCAGTATTCACAGTGCCCACATTTCCCATACACACTGTCCCATTGGACATGCACAGTCTTCAAGAAAGGGTGCCATACTCTGAATAGCGGTGAGGGTCAAGCTTCATTGTGACATTGTGCTGAAATCTGACAAAAACAGTGTTATGTATTAGTCGGCGTCTCCACTCTGGCTTAATGTTTGACGTTTTTGAATTATTACTTTACATACTTTGCTTGTTGTCATTCTGTAATTTTTGTTTTGTCGAATTATTTAGTACTAGGAAACACGCAGATATCCGGTCCTCAAATAAAGGAGATTCACACACAGCAAACTGAAAACAAGCTGCACATTCTTTTGCATTCAGTATGAAAAATTGACTGTCCCTCAATGAGCACATCGCGGTATGTGTGTCAAAAGTAGTGCTCGTTGATGTAAGGATGTAAAAGCAATGTTTGCATATGGGCAAAAGTTGCAAGTATTTGGCAATCTCCATATTTGTCGGCAGACTTTTCTCCGTTTTTCTCATTCTTGCATTACGTATCATGGAGTGTTTGTGGCGTGTTAATGGGCTGTAGAATTAGCCAGCTGAACTATGGCTGTATTTTTCAGGCTTTTGATACCTCATTGTCGTTCTTCATCACTGTTTGACTTGAGACTCAAGAGCTGTCGACACTGGAGTCCTTTTTCGCAACATCATGGTATGTAGCACAGTTTTTTGCTATCATAACAATATGTTTGGTGTGAGGATAGGTCCACAGGTCAGTTTGCACAGGCACTTGTCCGTCTTTGTTGAGTACACATTCTGTTTTCAGAACTTGGTGCTCAGGAAATGGAGCTGCAGTTCTTCTTCATGTATGAGTTCCTCAGCAATGAGCTTGACGGTCAGTAGAGGTTGCTGCTGTTCTTTTCCTTTAAGCCATGTCACTTTTTCAAACACTTTCCCATAAGAAAATTGCAAACTCCAATAACTTTGCAGAGGTGGCCACTACTCAAATGTTTCACTTCACCAGTGTGGATCACATTATATGCTTTTGCTAAAGACCAAGAACAAAGTTCTAGTTCATGTACTTCAAGAGTAATCATGTGACACACAGACACAACCCTAACCATTTGAAATCAACCATATTTATAATGTGTGTTTAACCCTTAAACCACTGCAACCGGCTTTAGTCAGTTCCCAATGCAGTTTGCTAGCACGCCGGAGCTGATCAGTCAGTGCCATACATTCATTGAGCAGCCAGCTCATGATTACTGCCGCCCACTAGAGAATCAGCATCACTGTCTCTGGGATTGAGCCACTGCACTAGACTAGCCTGCAAGCGTCGGCGTTGGCCTCTGTGTGCTTGTGTGCAGCCAGTTCAAGCACAGCTGGCTTAGTAATTTGCTGAATTTCATCAGTGGCGTCAGTTGCACCTTGTACATATAATAATAGATTTTTACAGTAGTTTTTTATAGTTTTTACAGTTCATTGACAGTGTGTAATATGACCAGTGTTGCAATAATTGTGATGCTCTTTGCATGAAGAAATATGTGCTCCATTAAAATGCCGCATTTTCTTGGGGAATTGTGATGTTTCAGTAAAAAGTGCAGCAAAAAAGTATTTGGCGTCATGGGGTGCGTTAACTTCCGAGTATGTGGGGTTCTAAGGATGGAACCCAAAGATAAGGGTTCATTTGATATCACTGCTGAGAGTCTGCTCTCAGCCAATATGTATATAGGAAAACAAAAATTAAAAAATATAAGTTTAGGTTTTCTGTTCTTCATTGATTTTTGCCTCTCTTTTGTAGATGTTGTCATTGGATTTACTTTATCATTGCTCTTTTTTCCTAATTTATTCAGCTTCCTTTTTGATTATTTAAACAAAAATTATTAAGAAACTTTGTTGACTTTTTCCTTTAAGCCAGCTGTTTACAGCAATCCCCTTTAAGGGACATTTTTGCCGAGTTTGCCATTTGAGTTTGGGGCTAGGCTGTGTGGGGCGAGACCTGCCCCTGAGGCCCAGACCTAATAGAGTTCTCTTCTGTCTTTTGTTTATTTTGAGGTCTGCCCCCCATTTTGCTATTTTGGTGTTGCTGAATACAATATAACGATACCCAGAACTATGTGAATGTAAACAATATAAAAAAATGAAGGCATTGGGAGTAATATAAAATGTACTTCAGAAAACCATATCATCTGTCTGTCCTGTTCAGTCCTGGTTTAACAGATGTGTACATCTTTGAGAGTTGATGCAGCTCGGTGATTTTCCTCTCAGTCTTCTCACTGTTCTTTAAAATTCTAAAGATTAATACATGTTCCTCTGGTTCTCTACTTCTTCAGATATACCCAGATTAATCCTAACCCTAGCCCTAATACTTTTAACATTCTTCAGCCATTAGGGAAGAGCACCATCCATTTAAGTTCCAGACTTGGACAGTTCCTAGGCTACCTGCCTTTCTTTAATGAAGGCTGGGTTCCAAACCTTCTCTTTTGTGCCTCTTTCCTGGCATCTTGATGTCAGGGGTGTTTTAGCCTACTGTAAAGTCCCCATTTCCTCCTTCATAGCCCCGGGAAAATAACTCTACATAATACACCAATAACATTCTGATGGCAACTGTTCCCTTATTTGGCCACATACAGTGTATTACCATACTACGTTGATGTTCCTTACTACACCTTGGTCTTTATAACAGTTACTGTTGATCTCTCTTATATAAGGCCTGCTATTTTCACTACTAATTCATAAGGACTTTAACCTTCTGCCATTCAGAATTCCATCATAATTCTCTGCATGCCTCCTGAACAGATCTTCAGTATACACATCTTTTATGTTGAACATATGACAATTAAAACTGTTCGGCTTTCCTACTGGGTATATTGGATATTGAAAAAATAATTACAAGGATACATATTGAAAGCAATAAAGGGATTTTATTCTTTTAAAGATAAATCAAGAAATGGTGTAGTTGGCAGGATTCGTATACCACAGGTAACTGAATATAAATGAGTAGAAACATCACACTGAATGAGAATTACTGATAACTAATCATTAGGTTTTAGAAGAAGTATAATTCTAATAGATGTTGTGAGAGCTCACATTATGTCTTATCTTAATAAAATCGTAATTGTCTATTTAATTATTAATATTTAAGCATTTAAAGAAACTACTTTTAAAAAGGATGAGGTTAAAGTTAATATCTCCAGATTGGAAAATGATAGGAATGGCTCTGTTGTAATCAAACTAGCGTGCTAAGTCTAACGGCGGAGACATCAAGTGTTTATTAGAACTGAAACATTGCTTTTGCTGTAGTAATTTGTCAGAATGGAGAAGCAGCTCTGAATTACTATATATAAACTGAGCAATGATTTTCAGTCTGCCACAAAATCTCTGCAATAAGCTTGGCAGCAGGGGTTAAAGTGGATTGGAATGCTCCGACACTTCAGTCTAACTGATGATTGAATTAATTTAAAGCAGTGTTCTGGAAAAAAATGGGTTTGCAAAATTGTTGCCCATTTTGATGGTCAGTCCTCTAAATGAACCCATCTTCCTGCATTATTTGGTGGTCAGTATGGCACACCCCATTCTGTTTGGTAGTAAAATGTTGAGAGAAAACATAAACCTGTATCCCCTACCCTGAGCAGTTATGCAGTTATTGAATATGCTAAGCCCTGCTGATTGTGATAAAGGAATCAAGATATAGAAGAAATGCCCCCCTTTCCACCAACCCAAATAATAAATAAATGTGGTCTATTTTTATGAGGAAGTCTCAAAAGAGAGCATAGGTGGAATATACACAACAAAAGCAGGGTCTACAGTGGTGTGAAAAACTGTTTGCCCCCTTCCTGATTTCTTATTCTTTTGCATGTTTGTCACACAAAATGTTTCTGATCATCAAACACATTTAACCATTAGTCAAATATAACACAAGTAAACACAAAATGCAGTTTTTAAATGATGGTTTTTATTATTTAGGGAGAAAAAAAATCCAAACCTACATGGCCCTGTGTGAAAAAGTAATTGCCCCCTTGTTAAAAAATAACCTAACTGTGGTGTATCACACCTGAGTTCAATTTCCGTAGCCACCCCCAGGCCTGATTACTGCCACACCTGTTTCAATCAAGAAATCACTTAAATAGGAGCTGCCTGACACAGAGAAGTAGACCAAAAGCACCTCAAAAGCTAGACATCATGCCAAGATCCAAAGAAATTCAGGAACAAATGAGAACAGAAGTAATTGAGATCTATCAGTCTGGTAAAGGTTATAAAGCCATTTCTAAAGCTTTGGTACTCCAGCGAACCACAGTGAGAGCCATTATCCACAAATGGCAAAAACATGGAACAGTGGTGAACCTTCCCAGGAGTGGCCGGCCGACCAAAATTACCCCAAGAGCACAGAGACAACTCATCCGAGAGGTCACAAAAGACCCCAGGACAACGTCTAAAGAACTGCAGGCCTCATTTGCCTCAATTAAGGTCAGTGTTCACGATTCCACCATAAGAAAGACTGGGCAAAAACGGCCTGCATGGCAGATTTCTAAGACGCAAACCACTGTTAAGCAAAAAGAACATTAGGGCTCGTCTCAATTTTGCTAGAAACATCTCAATGATTGCCAAGACTTTTGGGAAAATACCTTGTGGACTGATGAGACAAAAGCTGAACTTTTTGGAAGGCAAATGTCCCGTTACATCTGGCGTAAAAGGAACACAGCATTTCAGAAAAAGAACATCATACCAACAGTAAAATATGGTGGTGGTAGTGTGATGGTCTGGGGTTGTTTTGCTGCTTCAGGACCTGGAAGGCTTGCTGTGATAGATGGAACCATGAATTCTACTGTCTACCAAAAAATCCTGAAGGTGAATGTCCGGCCATCTGTTCGTCAACTCAAGCTGAAGCGATCTTGGGTGCTGCAACAGGACAATGACCCAAAACACACCAGCAAATCCACCTCTGAATGGCTGAAGAAAAACAAAATGAAGACTTTGGAGTGGCCTAGTCAAAGTCCTGACCTGAATCCAATTGAGATGCTATGGCATGACCTTAAAAAGGCGGTTCATGCTAGAAAACCCTCAAATAAAGCTGAATTACAACAATTTTGCAAAGATGAGTGGGCCAAAATTCCTCCAGAGCGCTGTAAAAGACTCATTGCAAGTTATCGCAAACGCTTGATTGCAGTTATTGCTGCTAAGGGTGGCCCAACCAGTTATTAGGTTCAGGGGGCAATTACTTTTTCACACAGGGCCATGTAGGTTTGGATTTTTTTTTCTCCCTAAATAATAAAAACCACCATTTACAAACTGCATTTTGTGTTTACTTGTGTTATATTTGACTAATGGTTAAATGTGTTTGATGATCAGAAACATTTTGTGTGACAAACATGCAAAAGAATAAGAAATCAGGAAGGGGGCAAATAGTTTTTCACACCACTGTAAGTTAAGGTGGGCTTTGCTAAACTGTTTAACCAACTCATACCAGACTCTTCTCATTCACCCACCCTGATTTCTTCTGCTTCATCTACGCCTTGTAAGCCTTCATATACCACAAATGATTTGATGCTGACATTCTATCTATTTGTGTTAACATTGTGACAAGGAAACTACCAATTGTTTAAATAACTGGAAAAAAGTGCAGATACAGTGGACTACTACAAAAATAAGAACACTTAGCAAGACGCAGAACACTGGGAATTGCTGTTATCCAAAAACAAATAAGTTAGACAATGTATGCATTTAATTTCTGGGAAATGACTGGGATTTAAACAATTACAAAATTGTATACAGATAATGTCTTCAAATTTAACTTCTCATCAACACAATTTTTCCACTACTTTCAAATTAGAAACTTTGCTAAACGGAATCTGCCTAATTTTCCACACCTCCCACCTACTGTATATACTCACGTATGAGTCGGGTCTTGAAACCCGAAAAATCGATCATAAAATCAGACCCCGACTTATATGCCCGTTCAAAAATACCTGAAAAATGTTTTCTTGCCTCCTCCAATCTCGCATCAGTTTCTCAGACGCACCGAATTATGTAGCAGCAGCACAGTTACCCATTTCTTTTGCTACTTGAATGACGTTTAATTTAAAACCAGCTTCATATTTTCTCCTGATCATACGCTCCATCGTAGTAAAGGGATGCTCTTAAGATAAAAGTGTATGAAAGTGTGAGATACAAAAAACACAAAACAGTGCAAACGTCGCTTAGCAATAGTTTGGGTATTACAGTGTGGTCACGTAGGCACAATAGAGAGAGAGAGAGAGAGGTTAGGAGCACGCACTGATACAGCGCATTGCAGCACCCACATAGAAATAAAAGACAGTGTGCTCCACGGTTACTCTCTCAGATGGGCATTAGCATATCATAATCTCTTGGACCAATAGCATGAGTTTTCCGCATTCAACTTATACGACCGACATTATAAAATACCAGAAATTATACAGTGAAATCAAGTCCCGACTTATCCGCGAGTATATACAGTACTTCTGTTCCAGAAGAAATACTGATCAATCTAGAAGACTCAGGTAGCATCTCAACAATATATAAAAACATCTTAAAGCCTCTACCTTTCAAACATCCCAGGGTACGATGGGGAAAGGGTCTTTCACTTAATATCTCAGAAAAGGAGTACAAGGCAGCCATGCATAGAATACACTTTAGCTTAATATGCACAAAGCATTTAATCATTCATCTTAAAAGCTTTTATTGAGCACATTTATTTCATTTAAAATTGTCCAAAGTGTATCCAGGCCACGTTTCCACCTGTGAATGTTGCAATCGAGCTCCAGTCTCACTTGGCCACATGTTTTGGGTGTGCACCACATTGACATCATTCTGGACAAACATCTTTGAATGCCTATCAGACAGCCTTCGATCACTCCTAACCCATTAACAGCTGTGATTGGTGTGCTCCCAGATGGGCTTAAAATGGAGAAGGACACATTGACTGTAATTGCCTACACCACACTATTAGCACGTAGGCTTATCTTGCTCAGTGGAAAACTGATATTCTGTACTATTTGAAATTGAAAAAAAAAAAAACAATTTCTTGCTTAGAGGATCCATTCAAAACATTTTTAAAATATGGCAACATCTAAAAAATTTCAGAATAAGCATTTATATTGGGGAAAAGGACATTCTCCTTTATTTATTGTTTTTAAAGATTTGCTCCAGTTGTTGGTTCCCATCTCTTTTGTTCCCATCTCTGGTTTGTTAAGTTCGGCTTGATTGTATGTAATGTTATCTTCTTTGTTGTATAAGTTAGACTTGATCTTTTGGAATGTTATTATAAAAAATATTACAAAAAATGAGGAAAATCTACAAATTATAGCAGATGAAGCAACCACTATTGAGGTAAATTAAAATAGCAAACACATTCCGAGTTGCGTTTCAAGATGGATGAGTTTGAAAATTCACAAATGCTTTTTGATGGGACAAAATTTGAATTTTTAAAACTTTGCAGAACTTGATCTCTTTGAGATATCTGAATTGAACTCAACAAATTTCTTTGAAGAATAAGTGTGCTATGTCTCAATAAAACTGGTAAACAGAGTGCCAAGTTAGTTCGTGCAGACAGGCAGACAAGCATAGACTATTGCAATAGGTGCTTTGCACATTATATGCAAACACACCTAAGAACTGAACTCAAACAGACAAATAAATAAGACAGTGTTCTGGAATGAACCTGAGACCCTGTAAGACAAGCTGAGAATTGACCAGACATTACTACATGAAGACTGTGGCCACCTTCTACGTGAGCGTGGATGATGGGTTTTCCTTTGATTGCTTGTTTTGTTATAAGGGTGACATGGCAGGTGAGTTTATGTGAGTGCCACATAAATATCTAGGCAGACCCAGTAATCCTGTTAAAGAAGGACCATCAGGCATTAATCCTATTCTGTCTTTATCTCAGTGCTATAGACAGACTTTCTCTGCTCCACGATCCTGTATTAAACAAAAAACGTGGATTTGGAAAAGTAACTAATGATTTTTTTTTGCATTTCCTCAAACTCTCAACCCCAGTAACATCAAACACAGGGCAGGACCAGATGCTAAAATGGACTTCAGTCCATTGCCATCATTAACTTTTGACATTACAGTTTCCTGATAGTGTCTCTCACTACTTTTCAACTCGACATACAGTGCCAATCAAAAGTATTCATCCATTGGAAGTTTTCACATTTTATTATTATGAACCACACTGGATTTAATTTGACTTCAATTCAGTATTTAGTAGATACACCTTTGGCAGATATGACAGTCTTAAGTCTGTGTGCACAGGTTTCTATCTGTTTTGCACATCTGGACACTGACATCTTTTCCCATTCTTTTTCACAAAACTGCTCAAGGTTTATCAGGTTGCGTGGTCATGTCATTTCATTTTTTTAAACCACTTAATCGAGACCAGGGGCTCTGGGGGCTGAAGTCTGTCCCAGCTAGCATAGAACACAAAAGGCGGGATTATGGTTGCATGGTAATCATGAGTGAACTGCCATTTAAAAGTCCAGCAAGAAATTCTCGGCTGGATTGTGATCTGGTCTCTTGCTCAACCACTCCAGGGCATTAACAATGCTGTTTTTAAGCCATTCTTTTGTAGCTTGAGCTTTATGCTTGGTTTTTTTGTCTTTTCCATATTTACAGGTTTCTAGCACCCAGCATCACTTTTTCCTCCAGGATTCCACTTTATTTTGTTACATGTATTTTACCCTCACAAATAAAGACTGTTGCAGAAAAGCATTCCCACAGCATGATGCTGCCACCAACATGCTTCACCATAGGAATGGTGTGTTTTGTACAATGTTCAAAAATGGCATTTGGTTTGATAGCCAAAAAGCTCTGTTTTGGTGTCATCAGACCGGAGAACCTTCTTCCACCTGTCACACACATGTGCATGGGAGACAGTGGATGGGCTCAAATAGTTATTTCTCAGCGGGTTGGCACTGCCATATGATCCTTTCTCCTTTTGTCCCTCTGCAGACCAGCTGAAGAACATACCTCCCAATGACGTCACCTTTCCGGGTCTCACTAATGACGTCCTATCCATTACAAGCCCACCTATAAAAGACCTCATTTCCTGTTCTGGCCACCCTGAATCATCCCCTTTCTGTTTCAGCCATATTTAAGAACACAGGCTCACTCTGTCAGTTTGTTCTGTTTTGAACTCCGTACTGTAAAGACATGTTTGATTTTGTTTTTTCAGTATACAGGGTGGCCATCCCCAAACCTTTTTGTCCTTCTGCCTTATTAATTTTACACACTTGTCGTCTGATTCTTCCTATATGCCTTCTGGCAAGCTCTAGCCAAGATGTTATGTGTGTTTTTTCAACAGTAGCTTTCTCTTTGATGATATCCCATAAAAGTGTGACTTTTGAAGAGCCTGGACAGCAATTTTTCTCTGCATAGTCTATCCAGTCTCAGTCACTGCAGCTTGTAACTCTTCCAGAGTTAGGTTTTTTGGTGGCCTCCCTCACTAATCTTCTTGCACAATCACTCAGTTTTTGTGGACGGCCTGTTCTACAGATTTACAGCTTTGCCATACTCTTTCCATTTCTTTATGACTGTTTTAACTGGACAACAAGGGATATTTAGTCTCCTTCCCCTGACTTGTGCTTTTCAATCATCTTTACACAGAGTTGCTTGGAGTGTTCTTTTTTCGATAGATCCTAGTGTATGTTAGGCCACCATACTGACTCACAACAAGTTGTACTTGCCAGACAAGGTGCATTTATACTACAGTCAACTGGAATCCCAGACAGGTGAACACCATTGAGCAAATTCTGGGCCTTATAAAACTAATTTGTGGCAACAGTGATTATATTTTATGTGTCAGATTTTATTAGGTGAATACTTAGCATTAAATATTTTTGGTTTTATATTTGTAATGAATTTAATCCACACTGCAGAGATCTGTTTTCACTTTGACATTAAAAAGTATTTTTCTGTTGATCAGTGTTAAAAAAGTGAAATTAAATCCAATATGATTCAGTGTTGTATAACAATAAAACGTGAAAGCTTCCAAGGATCAGAGAAATGCTTTTTATAGACACAAACTAATATAATTCCTGTGAAAGAAACCAATATTGTATATACAAAAAATCAAATTGCATAGAAACAGACTGGTAGTATATGTTAAATTATTAATATAAACATGTATATATATAAACAATAACATATGATTTATGGCCTGTTTTTTTCTCTAATGGTATATTCTAAATTTTTGGATTGGGACGGTCTTATGCTTGAAGTCCCACTCAATATCCTAATTCATAACGTCTCAAGAAGCTCCCACATATTTCAACTGACATCATGCTGCCTAATGGTCCTCAAGCTGTTTTTTTTCACAACAATCAATATGGTGGTACTTCTTCTTTTGCAATCTTCCTGTTTGTTTCTATCATCAAGTGTTTCTGACCAAGCTAGCTATAGTCCACAGGCCTGGGCAATCTAATTTTGAATACTTCTGCCCAACTGACATATTGGTGAGAGAAGCCTAAGCTACCTGAAGTTAAACTGCCTCCATTCTTTATAAAATGTTATCGTGCTGTTCAACCAAAAAACAATTCGAGTGTTTCCACTGGGATCTATCTATCTATTATATAGTTCCTTTCACATCTATCTTGGAATCAATGGTGATACCAGCTTAAAGTTAGCTTCACTTATAAAGGAAGAAAAAGCATTCAAGTATTAATTTTCTGTACTGGCTGCTTGAGTTTATCCTGGCAGGATCTATCTATCTATCTATCTATCTATCTATCTATCTATCTATCTATCTATCTATCTATCTATCTATCTATCTATCTATCTATCTATCTATCTATCTATCTATCTATCTATCTATCTATCTATCTATCTATTATATAGTTCTTTTCACATCTACAGTGCATCCGGAAAGTATTCACAGCGCATCACTTTTTCCACATTTTGTTAAGTTACAGCCTTATTCCAAAATGGATTAAATTCATTTTTTTTCCTCAGAATTCTACACACAACACCCCATAATGACAACGTGAAAAAAGTTTACTTGAGGCACTTCTTGTGTGATTTTGGACTATACAAAAATAAATTGTATTGTATTGTATTAAATAATATAAATGAAGACATAAATGTAGCCATCATTTGCTGATGGCAGAAACTAAAGTTTTTGTTACTTCTGACTCAATGAAGTGTTTTAACTATGGCAGAGTTGGACAGAATAAGGCAGCACAGTGCAAGAATGAATCCATTCCTCCATGCCTCTGATAACGTTAGGAGTAATGAGACTGAGTAGACAGTGAGGGAGGCAGTATGGAAGGCAGTGGGACTGGATTAAAGGAGCTTATAGCTTAAAGCGGATGCTGTGAGTCATCTGCCCCCTAGTGCTTTGCTGAGGGTTGCTCCAGAGAAGAGCGTGCTTCTTTCAGACAAAGATATGTTGGCTGAATCTGGCAGTTTGACCATTTGTGTGTCGGTTAAACATGCATTACAGAATTATGTATGTAGTGAGAAGTCAAGCAAAATGACACCTTTTATTGGCTAACTAAAAAGATTATAATATGCAAGCTTCCTAGTACTACAGAATTATGTAGAAAGCGATTAAATACAACAGTGAACCTGAAACCCTTATCAGTACGGATACAACAATGAATTTTCATTGAAAGGGAGCTGATTTTGTCGTCCCAACTGCAAATAAATCTCAAACAACTGACATGATTGCACAAGTAATAGATTCTGAAGACAGACTACCAGCAGAGTGTACCTCAAGGAAACTCCGGATATGTGGGGTGTAGAGATTGGAAGTACAGGGGTGAGACAGTGTGACTTTGAAAGATCCCAATTGAAAGTTATAGGGGAAATCGAAGAATACAAAGCAAGCAAAGGAAAACATTGTGTCCAGTGAGCTGTCAAAAGAGTACAGCAGTCTGTTAAAAAAGTCAAAATGACTTCAATAGCAACTTGAGTGACTTGAGCGACAGGGAGAATGAGGGCAGCGATACTGATGCCTCAATGAGGAGTGCCTCTTCATCACTGAACACGCTCACAGGCAGTTATAACATCACGATTATTGGCAAATGTTTTAGAATTTATTGAGAGGAAGAGAAGTATCAAAGTATCAATCTTCAGTTGTTTATCACATCAGCACAAAGTCATACATAAAGGTGTGCAGCCATGCACAGACCAAATGGAATCTAGCAAGCTAAAGAATCTGATCGGTAAGGCTCGTTAGTCGGTTCTTCAGTTATACTGGATTTATTTTTTTGTTTCCTCTACCCCTTTGTGTGATATACTGGTACTTTATTGTTTTCTCGCTTTTGTGTTTTCTCTATCTAATCCTTGCACATGAGGAGTTTAAACGCAAATGTTTTTAGTTGGATGCAATTTTTTATTATTTTTAGAGCAAAAAGTATTTCACATCACTCTGGTCCATGAAACTCACTCTGATGTTAGGAATCAGTTGGACTGGTTACAGTGTGGGGGATCAGGTTATTCTTAGCTATGACTCACATGTCAGTGCTGGGGTAGCCATACTTTTTTTTCCCATAACTGTTAACAGTGACATTATTGAGGTGGTGGCTGGATGTCTGTCAGTAGTCCAAGTAAAAGATGGAGATCAAACTTTTGTGCTTATTAACACTGAGTTCTTTTGGCAGCAGTGGACTGTCATCAAGCCCAAGTTTACTTCTCTCAAGCAATAGTGGGATGTTTCTGAAGCATTCTGCCAACAATACACTCAGCAAATGACTAAGAGGTGTTTGGACTTTATCAAAAGGCCGGAGGATGAACTCTCTAAACTGCATACCATTTTTCAACACAGTTTTGATGAACACACTTTTATGGGGTTAACATCTAAAAAGCGTTGCCTTACTGAACTCCAGGAGTACTGAACACCAAGTGAGGCTGCGCTTCCAGAATCAAAATCATCTGGATGCACTCACAAAAATTTTGTTTTTAGCCTTGAAAAGATATAGAAACACAGCAAAAGGGGTCCACATGCTACATGATGCCAATAACCAAGACCTGTGTACCACAGAGGAGAGATCAGGCATTTGGCTGTTTCTTTTTATAAGAATTTATTTAAAGAAGACTGCACTGATAAGTCAACAGTGTTTGAGTTTCTGGATGGACTACCAAAAATCACAATAAAAATATGAAGCCCTCAAGAATGACTCATTATCCAATTGAAGGTTTTGGAAAGACTACTGTGATTCATGGGAATCCAGCTGAACAGATTCGCTGTTACAGATTTTCACAGTCACTTTGGTACATTTCTCAGATCTGTGAATTGAAATTCTCAAAACGTCTTGTCCAACATCATCATCATCTAGTCATTCGTGCACATCATAAAAGCAATGTCTCATTATTTTGAACAAACTGCAAATGCTTTGGCACATTCATGCCAATGATTATGCACAAGTGTCTGCTGATTCCTACATTATCAATTGCTTATGTCAAGTTGATCAAAATGTATTATACTGGTTTTCTGTTGAATGATCTTACCCCACAAAACATTGAGGCATTACTTTATTAAAGAAGTCATCACATGCAAAATGGTTGAACCAACTGTCATAATCTGTCTATTTTCTGTATATTTCAATTAGACGTTTTCAGTAAATTTGCCCTGAATTGCTCTCCAGAATTTCACCAATGAAGGGGAATGTCTGAAGTGTTAGATCAACCATCGATCAGCCAGTCCTCTAAATATCTCAGTGGTGCATCTCATGAACCCACTTCTATTAGCAGACAAGAACTGTACAGAATTTATATCAAAACAAATCAGTTTCTTTCTAGAGACAAATACATCCTCAGAGGTCTCTGCAGGAATACTCTGGGAAACTCTAAAGGCCTTCTTAAGAGGACAAATTATTTCATATCTTACCCATAGAAATAAATTAAAAACCAAGAAGGTATCAGAGCTAACCAGCGAAATTACTAGAATAGATCAAGAACATGCCAGGTGTCCAAGTGAGGCTCTTCATAGGAAAAGGCAGGCTCTGCATTCAGAGCTCAACCTCTTAACAACCAAAGAAACTGAACAACTCATTTTTAAATCAAGACATCATTACTATGAACACGGAGAGAAAGCTAATAAGCTCTTAGCTCAACAAATCCACAAGCAAAAAATTCGCAATGCAATCCCAGCAATCACCAACATGAACAAAGATAAAATCATTGACCATAAAAATATAATGCACACATTTAGAGACTACTATAAATCCTTATATTCTACTGAGTTTAAAGAAGACAACACATAATCTAATGCATTTCTGGATACATTACAGATACCACAAATAGATACTTTTAGTGCAGAGGAACTGGATAAACCTCTGGGGCTATCAGAATTACTAGATGCTATAAAGTCACTTCAGAGTGGGAAAGCAGTAGGCCCTGATGGCTACCCTGTAGAATTTTATAAGAAATTCTCCACTCAGCTAGCTCCCCTCTTATTAGCAACATTTACAGAAGCTAGAGACAATCAAAAACTTTTCGCCAAGCATTAATCACCGTCTTTCCTAAACAAAATAAGGACTTATTACAATGTGCATCATACAGACCAATTTCACTTCTGAATAATGATGTTAAGATACTCTTCAAAGTCCTACCTAGAAGGATGGAGAAAGTGCTGCCTTTGGTAATATCACAAGATCATACTGGATTTATGAAAGGCCGACACTTAGCTTCCAATCTTCAACACCTGTTTAATGTAATATATTCACCTGCAAAGTCAAACACCCCAGAGATTTTATTATCATTGGATGCAGAAAAAGCATTTGATATGATTGAATGGAACTACCTTTTCGCTACATTAGAAATTTGGGTTTGGTCCAAACATTTGTTCATGGATCAAACTACTGTATACCAATCTAGAAGCTTCAGTTTGTATTAACAAAATTTGTTCAGACTACTTTAAATTAGAACGTGGTACCAGACAAGGATGCCCCTTGTCACCACTGCTATTTGGAATCGCCATTGAACCACTGGCAGTTCACTATAGAAATGATTATCAGATAAAGGGGATTATTAGAGAAGGACTTGAACAGAAAATTTATCTGTATGCAGATGATATGGTTTTGTATATATCAGACCCACAAAATTCAACTCATCCTAACTCATCATTCAACTAAATTCTTTCATAACTTTTATGGACAGAATTTCTAGGCACAGCCAGGGCATTGAGGGGGTCCAATTTGGTTGACTCAGGATTGGGTCAGTGCTTTTTGTAGATGATGATGCCCTGTTTGCTTCATCAGGCCATGATCTTCAGCTCTCTCTGGATTGGTTCGCAGCTGAGTGTAAAGCGGCTGGGATGGGAATCAGCACCTCCAAATCCGAGACCATGGTCCTCAACCAGAAAAAGGTGGAGTGCCCTCTTAGAGTTGGGGAGTTCAAGTATCTTGGGGCCTTGTTCACGAGTGAGGGAAGAATGGAGTGTGAGATCGACAGGCGGATTGGTGCGGCATCCGCAATGATGCAGGCTTTGCATCGGTCTGTCATGGTAAAAAAGGAGCTGAGCCGTGAGGCAAAGCTCTCAGTTTACCAGTCGATCTATGTTCCTACCCTCACCTATGGTCATGAGCTATGGGTAGTGACCGAAAGAACGAGATTGCAAATACAAGCGGCTGAAATGAGTTTCTTTCCCTTAAAGATAGGGTGAGAAGCTCAGTCATCCGGGAGGGGCTCAGAATAGAGCTGCTGCTCCTCCGCATGGAGAGGAGTCAGATGAGGTGGCTCGGGCATCTGATCAGGATGCCTCCTGGACACCTCCGTGGTGAGGTGTTCCGGGCACGTCTAACTGGGAGAAGGCCCTGGGGAAGACCCAGGACAAGCTGGAGGGACATGTCTCCCGGCTGACCTGGGAACGCCTCGGGATTGCCCTGGAAGAGCTAGAAGAAGTGGCTGGGGAGAGGGAAGTCTGGGCATCTCTGCTCAAGCTGCTGCCCTCGCAACCCTATCTTGGATAAGCCGAAGAGGATGGATGGATGGATGGATGGATGGATGGATGGATGGATGGATGGACCCACAATATACTGTGCCTGCAGTCTTAACAACACTTACAGAATTTCAAAAGATCTCTGGTCTCAGAATTAATTTGAATAAAAGTGTACTCTTTCCAGTGAATTCTCAAGCATACAATTTTAGATTGGACACCTTTCCTTTTATTATTGCAGATCAGTTTAAATACCTGGGGGTAAACATCACAAGTAAACATAAAGCTCTTTATCAACAAAATTTCGCTGTCTGTATGGAAAAAATTAAGCAAGACTTGCATAGATGGTCAACCCTTCATCTCACTCTCGCTGGAAGAATTAGCGTTGTTAAGATGAATATCCTTCCTAAGCTTCACTTTTTATTTCAAAACATTCCAATATACATCAATAAATAATATTTTAAGCAATTAGATTCAACCATAACCTAATTTATTTGGAACTTAAAACATCCACATATCCAAAGAGCGACCCTACAAAGACCTAATGCAGAAGGTGGAATGGCTCTACCTAACTTTCAGTTTTATTACTGGGCAGCAAACATACAAGCTATAAAAACTTGGACACAAATAGATGAACATACACAGGCTTGGTCTGCAAAAGAAATAAAATCCTGCTGTACTTCTTTATATTCCCTGCTTTGTGCCCCAATAAATGCAAGTTATTGCCAATATACTAATAACCCAATTGTGCTTCACTCACTCAGAATATGGAACCAATGTAGAAACCCTCGCAAACATATGCAGTTTTTAATATCTGGAAAACGTTTGGAATTACATTACTTAGAGATCTTTATATAGACAACATCTTTGGATCCTATGAACAATTACATTCCAAATTTAACTTTCCAGCAACACATTTTTTTCACTATCTTCAAATTAGAAACTTTGTTAAACAGAACCTACCCAATTTTCCTCATCTCGCACCTTCCTCTATGCTGGAAAAAATATTGCTCAGTTTCGAGGACTCAGACAGCATTTCTGCTATATATAACATTATTTTACAATCCTTCCCTTTCAAAGATCCAAGAGGACAATGGGAAAAGGATCTCTCACTCAACATATCAGAAAAGGAGTGGAAGGTAGCAATGCAGAGAATTCACTCAAGCTCCATATGCACAAAGCATACAATTATTCAACTCAAAATTATATATCTCCGTTGGCCAACGCCTTCCCCAGTTTCCCACATGTACAGCACAGTTCCAACACAAGCACCAAACCCAAAACACGCTTTTCTTCTCTTCTCCGTCCGCCACGACTCCTCCTGGCAAACTTCGTCCTCTTCCACCAGACTCTGGTAACCAGAGTAGTGGCCGCTGGCTTCTTTTATAAGGTTCCTGGAAGTGCTCCAGGTGCTTGTCGACCTAAATCTGGTAGCACATCCGGGTGTGGCGGAAGTACTGCAATTAAGGGCTAAGCTGCAGCACACCCTGGTGGCACCCACAGAACACAACAGGGCTGCACTAAAATCCAGCTTCCACTGAGTCCGAGGCACTACTGCAACCCTGGGAGGCTGCCACCTAGTGCTCCGGGGGAAGTAATGCTCTGGATATGTTCCCTTCCCCAGTCTTTCCAGCGTAGAGGCATCCCAGCCAGGCAAGGGCCCTGGCTGTAAGCCATATTGTACAAATGGCCATTGTATCTACACATATTTCATTACTAAAGACGTTCTGTCATCTGACTCTGACAACTTATCAAAACAGTTTTGTCAGTCAGAACTCCAGATCTTTCACTCAACTTAATGCTGTCCAGCATTGCATTAGTGTTTCAATCAGATCACTTTAAGCTTTTTTCAAATATGTTTGAAGGAGCAAAGCCAATTACACACCGTCAGTGTTACAGTAGTAGTAAACCACCATACAATTGAAAACAAATAGAAGTGCATGTACTCAGATGAAACAAATAGAAACACCCAGCTCTCAACCATTACAGATGCATGTTATGGCATTGCAGTACTTACACACAAGCATGCATGATGTTCGGGTTTCACCCAGTGAGTAGTATTGAAAATGGAGCAGGAAGAACGTGTCATGCAGGTACAAGGCTTTGTGAGAAGACATGGTGTCCGAATGTGTGGTATGGCAAGGGGGAGAGGAGCACACAGAAGACAAGGAAGAGTCAGGGCCAGGACGAGAAGAAGAGGAGTGAATCAATACCATTGGGTGTCTAATGAAATAATGACAACCATTCTGGACCATGTTATCAACCATGGCCTAAGCTGGTCGACGGGTGCAGCCTCAGGTGCCACGGTATAAAGTGGCTTCTGTGGTATGGACATTCAGGAATGAGAACAGGTATCTGATCCCACATTTACTGTATTTTTGTATCATCGTCTTGTATAATACACTACCGTGGCTGTCCATTTGTCTGTCCAGGATTTTAAATCACCTGTAGCTCACAAACCATTTGACCTATTCACCTGAAATTTGGTACACATATACTACTTGACGTCTACTATCCACTTTCAGAGTGATGATAGACCTTCAAGGTTATTCCTCTTTTTATTTTTATTTTATTTTATTAGTAGAATCAACTCTCGGCAGCGGCCAGCAGGGCGGCCATGCGGCACATGCGTACAGGCGTCGTTCTCATCCTTCCCACCATCGCCATCATTTCTATCTACCTCTTCTTATCTTAAATCATTCTTGAGGTAGATTGAAGACTTAAGTGCCAGCTTAAGTGAAAAATTAAGAAAAACGTACTATTAATTGCAACACAAACATTGACAATCAGTTTTAACGTGAAAAGATGCCGACGAAAGAAGAGAAGAAGCGGGCCGCTAGGATGGAGAAAAGAAGAGCAGCTCAGAAAGCAGCAAGCGCATCAACCTCTGAACAAATGAATGCTAAACATACAGAGAAAGAGCATAAAAACTAGGAATGCTCAAGTCAAATGTATTCACTTCACTTTATTGTGCAGTGCGCCGTTACTGGTATGCAATATTACATTTCTGCAGTTTAAATAGAATCTGTGACCTCTGTGTAACAATTGATAACCTTTGTATTGTCAGAATTGTACCACTGCCTCATTCTGGTGGGAGAGGGCCACTTTTGACACATGAGTAGCAGATGGCAATTGTGGACATGGTGAGAGAAAACAATGACATTAGGCTAAAAGAGATCCGGTGAGCTGTTGTGGAGGACAATGGACTTTTTGACAACATTGCCTGTGTGAGACTCTCCACCTTGGACAGGGTCCTGAAAAGACATGCTGTTCTACAAAACAGCTGTGCAAGGTTCCATTTCAGAGGAACAGTGAAAGAGTAAAACAGCTTAGACATCTACTGTATATGTACAGGTAAGGATATAGTGATGTTTTATAAGCTACACCTTGTTAAATGTTTCTAATGTGAACAATCTCTTTGGGGGCGGCACGGTTTATGCAGTGGTAGCGCTGCTGCCTCGCAGTTAGGAGACCTGGGTTCGCTTCCTGGGTCCTCCCTGCGTGGAGTTTGCATATTCTCCCCGTGTCTGTGTGGGTTTCCTCCGGGCGCTCCGGTTTCCTCCCACAGTCCAAAGACATGCAGGTTAGGTGATTTGGCGATTCTAAATTGGCCCTATTGTGTGCTTGGTGTGTGGGTGTGTTTGTGTGTGTCCTGCGGTGGGTTGGCACCCTGCCTGAGATTGGTTCCTGCCTTGTGCCCTGTGTTGGCTGGGATTGGCTCCAGCAGACCCCCGTGACCCTGTGTTCGGATTCAGCGGGTTGGAAAATGGATGGATGGATGGACAATCTCTTTGGATTTTACAGAGAATACTCAAGGTGGAGGCCTATGAGACACCACACAATTTTGTGCATGTGGATGAGGCAGGATTTGACCGGAATAAAGTAAGGAGACGTGGCAGGAACATCATAGGTCAGAAGGCCATGGTGGATGTGCCAGGCCAGTGTGGGACCAACATCACAATGTGTGCTGCTATTGCTGAACATGGGGTAATAATTCACCATGCTGCAGCCATTGGGGCCCTGCAACACAGACCGGCTTTATCATTTCCTAGATGGGCTCTATGTAACAAGTGTTTAAAATAATAAGTTTAGTTGTTTGGAGCTTCACCAAATCCTGATAACATTTATTGTGTTGTATGTTTTCCTTTTGTGTTCTTGTTATATTTTCCTACTCTATTTATTGTGTTAATATTATGTCATCAGTGTTAACCTCTCCCAGGATTTGTTGTGTTACTGTGAGAGGAGGTACGCACGCTATTATTCTCTATATAGTAAAAGTAATTAAATTATTTTAAATTGCTTGAGTTAAATATTTTTTGTGTGTGACAGTAATTGTAATATGATTTTTGTAGTATACAGTTGTTGTTTTGAAATGTTTTGAATGATTTTCTATTAATTTTGCTTATGTGTTAATGTGAGCATTCAACAGCCTTTTCACGTGTTTTTTTTTTGTTAATAGGAAGAATCACAGGGCTTGAATATTAATTTTATTTATGTTCTCTGTTTTAATATTTCAGGTATGTTAGTTTTTTTATTTGTATAGTGAGCTGTGCATGGATATGTATGTCATTGCAATTTAGCATTGATCGCAGTATTCGTTGTGTTACTGGGTGTTGGAGGAGGGATCACAGAGCTTGAATAGTCATTTGTTATGTTCTCTGTTTTAATATTTCAGACTGTTAATAAAAACAAAAAAACATCAAGAAATAGAGGATGTTTGCATTACTCCTTCGTGGCGGTTTGTACGGCATGTAGCATACATATCACAACGCAGAAGCTTTGAGGGTTAACCGAATCCGAGGCCAAGACACAGCAATATGGCGCGTGAGGTGGACACTGGTTACATCTACAATTAACTTATTCCCAAAAATGAAAGGGTGATTGTGAGAGCCAACATGCCACTTCATGTAGTTATTTGGGACAATGTAAGTTTTCACTACTCCTGCTGTGTGAGGGAATGGTTTGAAAGCCACCCACAAATGATAACGGTGTTCCTGCCAACCTGTTCACCATTCCTCAACCCAATTGGGGAACTTTGCTTGGAGGTGGAAGATGTATGATCGATAGTCTCAAAATCGGATTTCTCTACAGGAAGTAATAGATTCTGGTTGTGAGGACGTCACACTTGAGGCTTGTTGTGCAAAAAGATTTTACCCTCTGTGTTTCAGAAGGGAAGACATCAGGTGTGATGTGGATACAATAATGTGGCCTAATAAAGAGGACAGGCAGGATATGCCTTAAGAAATTTCAGATTTTGCACTTTATAGTAATTTTTATATACATATATGTAGTTTGATTTTACTATACTATAGGGTAGTTGGTGCTATGTTCTAAGTTTGTGTATATTTTATTTGTCTGTTTTCTGGTGCATACAGTTTCATGTGCATCATTTTCCTTTTCTAAGTTTCAGCATTAAATATTGTGTAACATTTCAAAAAATCGTTCACATTCCATTTTTGTGTTTGAACATTTTTTACTCTACATTAGGCGTACATTTTTTGGAAGTACTCTTTTCAAAGTCAGTAAGGTTTTTATAAAAGTAAAAAAAAACATTTGGTGTCTTAAGTCTTAAAACAGCGGTGAAAGGTTTTATTCATTGGTCACAGTGTTGAAGTGATTGACTGACTTTTGTGTGTTTTGACTCATGTGAAAAAGGTTTGGATTGTCTTAGTGTATTTTGTACAGGTGAGTCTGCGTTGGGAGAAATGCCTGAACTGTTTGGAGAACTGCTTTAAGAGTGGTGAGAATGATGTTCTTGATGTGAGAATTGCACCAAAGTGATCGAGAAAAACTGTAATGTGTATGCGCTAAGCGGCAATTAGTAAAGCACATTTTGCAAATCACTAAGTACATTCATCATTTCATAGACACAACTTGCATTGCATAGACACAATTCACAATTGACTCTGATAAGCCAATCAGAACAGATTATCCTCTTATCATTTAGGAATATACATTTCTCATTCATATCAGAACATTGTATAAATCATTGCATGCTAAATATAATGTACAATGAGTATTCATTTGGCAGTTTGTTAGAAGTTATATAAAAATAATGAGCACCACCCAATTCTACATGTGTGTATTCTGTTACTAATTACAAACCTTTATAAGGCCTACCTCAGTGGTGCTGCAGGAAAACAATGGAGCAAGAGGTAGAGGTAGAGGTGTCTGAATGAGTGGTGGAGGGGTGAGAGGAGTGCAAAGAGGAAGAGGAAGAGTCAGAGGGGAATCAAAGGCAACTAAACACATCAAATGAGATCAGGTCCACCGTTGTCGATCACGTAATTAATTAAGGCCTAAGCATGGCTGAGGTTAGGTGAAGGGTCCAGCCACAACTACTGTAAGCCACACCTCAGTGGCATCCATAATGAAATGAAATCCTGCACATTGCATATACATTTTACTGTTTTTGTGCAAACTTGGTAATGGCATACTGTAACAAATATTTGTACCGTTGGATTCATGTTTGTGCCATTTCACGATTATACCACTTCCCCATTCTGGTGTAAGAGGCCTATTATTTACACAAAAATAAAAGATAGCAATTGTTGAAATGGTGAGGACCAACAACAAGATTAGACTTGGTGACATCCAGATCACCTTTCTACAAGATGACACCACCTTTCAGAACATCACCTCTGTCAGTCTCTCGACCATAGATAGGGTGCTGAAGAGACATGTTGTGACAACGAAACCGCTCTATAGGTTTCCTGTTTTCAGAAATGATGAGAGGGTAAAGCGGCAATGGTTCCTGTTACAGTTACAGTTACAGTAATGTTTTTCCCTTCAATATGTCAATGTAATATGAGACCATACTTTAAACATACGGTTTTGTAATTTTTTTTTCTTTGAGTGGTGTGTTACACTATTGGATGTTGATTTCAAATTTGATCTGATATGCTGATTTTTTGCTTTGCACAGACTGATGGAGATGGAAGTGAGTGACACCGCATACACATTTGTGTATGTGGATGAAGCAGAATTCAACCTGAACAAAGTCAGGCAACATGACAGAAACATAATATGCCATCGAGCCACAGTGGATGTGCCAGGTCATCGTGGTGGTAACGTAACTATGTGTGCTACAATATCAGAGGATGGTGTAATCCATCACGTTCCCACCATTGGACGCTATAACACAGCTCGTCTCCTTGATTTCTTAGGATGGCTTTACAATGCTGTCATTCCTGAGAATGAGAGGGGAGTGTTGAGACCTGATATGCCACAATATGTAGTTATTTGGGGCAATGTCAGTTTTCACCACTCAGATCTTGTCAGGAAATGGTTTACTGCCCATGAATGCATGTCAATGGACTTCTTACCCTCCAATTTACCCTTCCTCGACCCAATAGAGGAAGTCTTCTTGGTGTGGAAGTATATGACCATCAGCCCCATGACTAGTTGTCTCTACTGGGGAGCAATGGGTGGTGCTTGTGAAGACCTCACTGTGGAAGTATGTTGAGGGTGGATGTGACATTTAAGAATGTTCTTCCCCCTCTGCCTTGGAGGACATAACATCAGATGTGATGTTGATGAAGTGTTGTATCCAAACAGAGAAGACAGGCTGGATGCTGAGATGGCTTCAAATTATAGTTGCATTGTATTTACAATACAGGATATCACGATATGTTTCATAATGTGCTTTTTTTTCCTATTGTTAAAAAAAACAGATTCTGTTTCATGCCATCATTTGGAAGTTATATTTGAATGTATACTGGATTTTTGTTGTATATCTGTGTATATTTTACATTGACAATAAAATAAATGGTGTGCTTGATTTTGGTTCAAGTACATAACATTTTTGGGAGGTTTACCTATGCATTGGCCAAGTGTGCTTTCTTTATGGGGACGATATTTTACCGATGACTTATTTTGTGTGTTTTGGTACATATTGTTAATATTTTTGCCATTTTTGGTTCTTTTGCTCTGATACCGTGTTGTGATAACTACCTTTACAGGCTTGGGAAATGTACTTAGCAATCAAGACATACTGTAAATAAGGGCCACAATTGTGGACCACATTCTCAGTCATGGTCTTACAATGGTCGAAACTGGTTGAAGGGTGCAGTCGAATGTTGGGAGTAGAACTGTGTCCTCAATTATTCAAACGTTTTGTAGAGACAATGGGCAAATAATCCAACAATGTGCACTATACTGTAATACAGTATCTATATTACTAACCGAGAATGGTAAACCGATGGCATGGACGCAGGTACACGGCGATGGGACCATGAGACATACTGCGCAGGCGCGTACAGCGCGCGTCTCATAGAATGCACGCAAAGTCGTATCCACCGTGAACGAAGGAGTCATGGCCCAAAAACGAAAGAGCTCAATTGACGTGATTAAGAAATGAAGCAACAACGCGCCCATAGCTAACGACTAACGACACAGCCATACAAAAAAGAGGATTCTGCGCTGTAACCCAGAGTCAAACGGAAGAGGCTATGGCGGCCCCACAGGTCCAGAATGATACTACGGAAGGCGCAGGCATCACCGCCATATTGTGAGTGGCAATACTATGGAAGGCGCAAGCGTCACCACCATATTGTGAGTGGCAATACTACGGAAGGCGCAAGCGTCACTGCCATATTGTGAGTGGCACTACTGCGGAGTGAATTTAGGAATAATGTGCTGCTTGGGATTGTACAAACCGCTGAACGCTTTACACCGAATTCAAACACAATACAGCTCAAAGATTCAAACACGAGCCCACCTAGATAAGATCAATGAACGCAGGCGCCTACAACGCGCGTCTGAAACTGCGGAAGCAAAGCAGGCACGGGTTCAAAACGAACAAGCTCGACTGACGGCTGGATAAAATCAATGAACTCAGGCGCCTACAACGCGCATCTGAAATGCCGCAAGCAGAGCGGGCACGGCTCCAAGACGAACGAGCTCGACTAATGTATTTCAGGATACCCAACGCAGGGGGTATGCGAGCGAAGCGAGCAGGGGGCGGAGCCCCCCTTGTACTTACTCTAAAGCTTCATATTACAGTATTCCATTTGCATTTTACAGTATACAGTAAATATGCTTCATACAGATACATAGTGTAAGTATGCCTTAACACACACACATACCCATCTGCCTAGATATATACAATTATATATATAGCCGTTCCCCACAGCTTCGCCCATGTAGTAGTGAAACAGGACAAACTTTAAAAATCAATAAACAAAAAGATATCGCTAGCTAAGCGCAGGCAAGGTACACTGCAAAATGCAGAGATAGAGCAACTCCCCACTCCTGACATCACACTTCCTTCTCCCCTTGGCCCGCAGCCTCTGTCTCAGATTAGCGTGAATATATCGCTCCTGCAAGCGAACTATGATTCTTGGCGAGATCTGTTAAATAGTTCTCTCGTTCGCTAGCTAAGCGGATGTAAGATACGCCCCGAGGCTGGTGTATGAGTGAGGAAGGCCCGGCCTCCCTCCCCTTGGCCTGCTACGTCTCTCTCAGATACGCACAAATAAATCGGTACCACAATCGAACTTTAATACTTAGTGCGATGAGAGAAGTCTTAAAATCAACCGGAATGTTCAAACAAATTACAGAAAAAAACCCAATCTAAATCTGTTAAGTAGTTCTCTTGTGAAAAGTGGACAGACGTTGGATTTTATATATATGGAGATACAGTAGTCACAGTGTATATGCATAGTTACATATTTTTTTAAAATCTTACTCAATCTTATGTTTTGCATTACTGTATTTTTCCCACATAGGACTGCCAGACTACCTCCCAAGGGTGGCAGAAGGCTCCTTTTCACACTTCAACAGGAGGAAGCAATTTGCACCATGATCATTCGATTTAGGTTTGTAATTAGATTGAGGGAGATACACAATTCCATTATAGGAGACGACAATGTCTTTGAAAACATCAAATCTGTTAGCATCTCAGCTAGCGACAGGGTGCTGAAAAGACACCAGAAGAACATGAAACAGTTGTACCATTTGAAAGGAATGGTGGCACAGTGAAGGAGCTATGGCGCCAATATGTGTAGGTAAGCCATCCGTGTGCATACAGTAACTGTTCTTTACAGTAAACAGAACAACATTGTATAGTGATGTACAGTACAGAAAGTGTGACCTGTACACGTTTGCAATGGCTGTAGAAAAGAACATGCAATAAGTATACATCTGATGTAACCATATCTTGTCCAAAATTATAGTAAAATATAATTCATATAACTCCTTTTTTTCCCTACTGAGGTAAAGCGTATAATGGAACTGGAATCAAGTGAACCACCTCACAACTTCATATACCGGATGCGGTTGACTTCAACCTGGCCAAAGGCAGAAGGTGTGGCTGAAATATTATCGGCCAAAGAGCTACTTGTAGAAGTGCCAGACCAACAGGAAGGGCGCATCTGCTTTATGTGCTGCTATTTCAGTGCATGGTGTGCTAACTCGTATTCTCATGATAGGGCCATACAACACACAACCTTCTTCAACATCCTCTACAGGGATCTTATCCATGATGATGAGCAGGGTCTGATTTACCAAAATATGTGGTAATTTAGGATAATGTGAGTTTCCATCACTCAGCCACCTTCAGGCAATGGTTTACAACCCGCTGCAGGATGCTGATGGAATTCCTCTCACCCTATTCCCCATTCCTTAACCCATGTGAGGAGTTCTGCTCAGAATTGAGGTGGGAGGTTTACGATCACCAGCCACATACTCAGAGGACCCTGCTGGATGTCATGTATGCAACATGTGAGGACATCACAGCAGACGTTGGCAGAGGCTGGGTTAGACATTCCAAATGTTCTTTCCACGCTGCGTTACAAAGGAAGAAATCCGCTGTGATGTGGATGAGAATCTGTGGCCCGACAGACAGGAACGTCAGGAGGTGTAGAAAGACTGCACCATAATTCTCCACACGGCGCTGCCTAAGGGGTGTTTCCTGTGCTTACATTGCTAATTTTGTATTTCATTTCCTTTGTGCTATATAGTGCTGTAAAACAGTCTTGTCTTTTTCTTTTCTGTATCAAACCGGTATGGTCTGTCAACAAATTACAGTACAAACAGTTAAAGCATAAATGTGAATCCTGTCCAATCTCTTGCAGTCAATCTCCCACGTTCAGTCATGTGTAACTTTGTACTGTTGAAATTGATATGCGCCATTCAAAAGGTGCAGCCTTGTGCATTTTCAATTATTGTCATCAAAACCTTAGCCATAGTTCACATCAGAAAATACTTACAGAGTACACCGTTATATTGACAACATTACTAAGCATTTTGACTGTCTTGTTTGAAAACAATGTCACAAGGACGTGTCTTCCTGATGGATTTTGAACAGGCCTTTGAAGGTACTCCATTGTGTGGTGCTGTTTGTACAAATTTTTTGAGAAATGCACTTTCTGTTTTGTGAATGTTAAAGATGATTTGAGAAATGGTTGAAAGTGACTGTGACAAACTGTAAGGCTGTTGTAGTCCACAGGCAGCTGGCCATAACCCTTGAAAAGATCTGATCTGTGCACAAAAGGCTCACTGGACACCAGTTCTTAATTTGGGGCAGGTCATCTTCCTTGCGTAGAAAAGTAATGGCAATTCTTCTTCTTCTTGTGTTCTCATTATCAATTCTCTATCCCTCAATCTCTGCAGGAACACAGAGTGCACCTCTAGTCCCAGAATTTGTTTTAGAAAATTAAACTGGATTGCCATCAATCACAGGAATCTTTCCATAATTTTCAATTGGACAGTGAGTTCAGATCATTCTTGAGGGTTTCATATTTTTCTTGTGATTTCAAGTAGTCCATCCAGAAACTCAAACACTGCTGACCTATCAGTACATTCGTCTTTAAATAAATTCTTATGAAAAGAAACAGCCAAAATAATAATAATAATAAGTAATAAGTTGCATTTATAGAGCGCCTTTCACAAACCCAAGGTCGCTTTACATACAGAGAAAAAAAAATTACACAGAAGTCAAAAATTCAAAGAAGAGGAAAGTTTTCAGTTGAGATTTAAAGGTGGAGAAAGAGGAGCAATCTCAGAGAGACTGAGGAAGAGAGTTCCAGAGTTGAGGGGCTATAGCACTGAAGGACATTCCTCCCAAGTTGGAGAGTCTGGTGCGTGGGACAATAAGGAGATTACTGCTCGAGGACCTGAGAGAGCGACAAGGAGTGTAAGGAGCTAGTAGCTGAGTGAGTTAGAGAGGGGCAAGGTTATGTAGGGCTTTGAAGGTGAGAAGCAGAATCTTGAATTTAATCCTTGATAGAACCGGTAACCAGTGAAGTTGGGAGAGAACAGGTGAGATGTGAGCAAAACGCTTTGTGTGGGTTAGGACTCTGGCTGTGGAATTCTGAATGTACTGTTACTTCTGTATAGATTTTGAAGGGAGACCGATGAAGACGGAGTTACAGTAATCAATACGAGACATTATGAAATAATAAACCAGAGTCTGAGCATGATTAAAGGACAGAAATGGACGGAGGTGGGCAATGTTACAGAGAAGATAGAATGAAATTTTGGAAAGAGACCTAATGTGTAGCTCAAAGTTAAGTGACGAGTTAAGCCAAGTCTCTGATCTCCTCTGTGGTACACTGGTCTTGACAATTGGCATCATGCAACATGTGGACCCCTTTACTGTATGTCTCTATCTTTTCAAGGCTAAAGAAAAATTTTGGTGGGTGCCTTCAGGTGATTTTGATTCTGAAAGTGCAACATCACTAGGAGTTCTGCACTCCAGGAGTTCAGTAAGGCAACGTTTTTTAGATGTTAACAACACAATAGTGTCTTTATCAAAATATAGCTGTCCCCTGCGACTCCATCCATGTAGCAGTGAAACAGGACAAACTGTAAAAATCAATAAACAAAAAGGTATTGCTAGCTAAGTGAAGGCAAGTTACACTCCAAAATGCAGAGGGAGACCGACGCCCCACTCCTGACGTCATGCTTCCCCCTCCCCTCGGCACGCACGTCTCTTATTAACACAAATGTATTGCTCCTGCAAGCTATCTTTAATTCTTAGCACGATGAGAGAAGTCGCAAAATCAACCAGAATGTTCAAGCAAATTCTAGAAAAAAACCCGATCTAAATCCTTTAAGTAGTTCTCTTGTGAAAACGGACAGACAGACAGACAGATGTTGGATTTTATATATATAGAGATGTGCTGAAAAGTGGTGTACAGTTTAGAGATTTTATCCCCCTAGCCTCCAACCTCCTAGCCATTTGCTGAGAAACATGCTTGAGAAACATCACACCATTGCTTGAGAGACGTAAACTTGGGCTTGATGAGTACAGTCATCAAGAGTGCTCTGTTATATCTTGTTTAACAGTGTCGCGATGAGTTGTCATTCTGATGGCATTGACATGTTCTTTGACATAAACATTTACTTTTGATATAAACTAAGGATTCTGAGCATGTTATGGGCTTATGCAGGTAATCCATTCTGTGGTGCTGGTTGAACAAATTGTTTCGAGAAATGCACCTACTTTTTGGCTAATGTTAAAGATGATTCAAGAAATGCTCCAGGGTGTTTGAGAAAAACTGTAATACATTGAAATAGTTTGGTTTTGAAGATAATTTTATGAAGATGATCAAGCTCTTCCATACCAAGGTTAATGGCACTTTGAGTTTGCCTTGGTCAGAGAAGAGATTTATGTGCCCTGTCTGGCATGCTATACCCTCTGCCCATCAAGCCTTTTCCTTGCCAGATAAGTTGGCGACTGCAGGGTGTGGGTTTCCCATTTTATCCCAATGTCACTTTTAAATGCTTGGCGTATGCTTATTTTTGTTAAATAATTTTTAATTAAAGTCTGATATTGAAGTATTTGTTTCATGTCAACAAGCATTTGAAAGAATTTCTTTGGCAGCGATCAACTGGTTGGTAAAGCTTTCCTGCTCAGCTCTTGGACTGTACGTTGTATCCAGCAAGGGGTGCTCTTCCTTGATGCAGAGCAGACTAAATGCAGTACCCGTCCCTTTTGTAACCATGGTGGAAATAAGCAGATGAGAGAAATATGGTACAAAAAGACATATACGTATTTAACTTGCATTAAAATGTAATTTACACCGTATGAGATTAAAATGTATAATTCATTTATATATACATATCTAGGCCAGATTGAAGCCAATGAAACGTACGGTCAGCCTTCAGTGACAGCTGTATAAATTGGTCCTGCAAGGCGGGGAGCAGCATTGGTCGGCTTCTGGCTTCCTGATGGATCCTCTTCATTATAACCACTCACATATTTACATATGCATAGAATTCTTGTCAGATATGGGCAACTGCTAGCAGAGCCATCCTGGCACATTGAAAAACTTTACCTACAGATGTCTGCCACGAGATCTGCTTGCTGAACTCTCATGGAGTAGGAAGTGTTTGTGGTACCTCAGGAAGGTGATATTTGCTGAAGGGTGGATGAAAGCAACTGAGAGGGTCTTGAAGATGAAGCAGTGACTCAGCTAAAGAAATGACAGTGGATTGTAGCTGAACTGTCATTTAGAGGACGGGTGATTGTAATCAATAAATTTGAAAGTTTCAGTGCTTTGGCATAGGCTTATGGGTAGGTTCGTCCTGGGTTTTTACATAGGATCTGGAAACTGTTGATCAATTTCATTCAGGGTGGTGTACACTGGATAAGACAATGTGTTTTCTTACCTTTTAGAAGAAGGCAGTCAGGGGATTCTAGATGTCATTTAAAAAGTTGGAATGTTCAGACTGCATGCACCACAGGACACTTTTTTTGTTTCTAACCACTGAGTTTTGACAGGCAACTCTTAGCCATGAATGTTGGCAAAATAGATCAATTTAAGGTGGGAATCTTATCAATCAGACTCTTTGTGTTCAGAGGGAACTTTACTGCTACTGGGTCATCCATAGGTCATCTTTCTGAAGTGGTGGCTCTGAGGCTAAGGATCTGTGCTGGCAACTGGAAGGTTGCCAGTTCAAATCCTGTTACTGCTAGATGGGATCCTACTCTGTTGGGCCCTTGAGCAAAGCCCTTAACCTGGGTTGCTGAACAATGGCTGACCCTGTGCTCTGACCTCCAAAGGTCATGCATATTGACAAATTCCCATCGAGGATTAATACAGTGGACTACAAAAAATTAGCATGGGAAAGGAGCTATATAAATAAAACGTAATATTATTACTATTATTATTATTATTATTAAAATGAGCCTTTCATTTTTATTTCTCTCTTTTCGTGTCCCCTTTTGTATAGTGGTGGTTTTGTTTCAGTATTAGTTAAACACTGAATATTAAAGCTGCGACAAATTTATGGTGACAGGAGAAAGTCTTTTATTGATGCTGCTGTTCTTAGCTTCAGTTTTAGGAGTCAAGTCAGTCAGGACAGTTCAGGGCTTTTTATATTACATGGCCAAAGACTTCCACCAGCTGAGCAACTCCATCAGCACTTCTGGGACAAAGATGGAGTTTTGCACCAGAGGCGTCCTTAGGGGTGTGCAAGGCCTAGGGCTGACCCCACACGGGGCCAGTTACGTCAAACGCTGTTACCAGTATGTGTGGACTGTATAAACTCGCGTGCAAATTTAATAAAAAAATAATGTTAACGTACACCGGATTTTCTCATTACAGTATTCAGTTACATTTTTGCAAGATAACACGCGGACTTTATCAAAATATAACTGGAGAATATAACTTGACAAATCCACTTGAACGGGACACATGGACCTCAAAAGTGGGGCCCCCGTAGGCGCGGGGCCTGGGGAGGTTGACCCACTTGCCTCCCCTAAACACCGTTCTTGTTTTGCACCGCCATTGAGCTTTCCAAACTCAGGACACAAACTGTGGGAACAGTTGTGAGTTTTAATTCTCTGTCAATGAGGATCTTTTATAAATATTGCTTAAAGTTATTCATTTTTCTGCATTGATGTCTATCATCGATACACCATGGAGAAAAATTCTGAGTGTGGAAGGCAAGAGGGCGTCTGCTTGGAGGGAGCTATATAAGCCACTAAAAATGAAAAGAATAACAGAGCTGCAGTAGAGATTTTCATTTCACGGAGTCATTGCTACATTGTTTTTAAGATAATAAATCAGACAGATGATGATAGATGTATCTTTTGTGAACAAAAGGAAAACAATATTCCTTTTATTCTTGCACTGTAATAGATTGGGAGCTGTCTCTGTTTTTTTAGCATGTATGTACAAAATGAATGGATAGATTTAATAATGTTATGTTCATCTATGTTGCCAAATATAATAAGAAGAATTGGCGTAATGTTCAGTGGCTAAATTTTCTATTATGTGAGGGAAAATTAGCCAGTGTAAAATATCAAAATACAAAGCAGTCGGGAAGAGAGCCTACTGATGTCCTCTTTAGTTGAATATTTGCTCCAGAATAATAATGTGATTTACTTATTACAAATTGATGTGTACAATGGATGTGTTTAAAAATATGTCGGGGGTAAAAGAAGTGCGCTGTGCTCAATTGATGAAGGAGAGCTGAAAATGAACGTGTGATTCATTGTTAAAATGTTTTTGAAAATGAGGGAGTTGTAGGAGGCATTGAACATTCTCTTTGAATGATATATAAATGTTTGTTTTTTGTTGCAGCAATTTTTGTCATGCTTGTTTGAAGCTGGTTATGGATTTTGAATTCTTGAGCAGTAATGTGGAATGGTTGCAGGTGTCGCTTAAGGTGTGCATACAGTAAATGATATAATGGCACATACTGTATGGTGGACTCAGAAAGAATTCAGACTCCTTTACCTTCTGCTCACCTTATTTTGTTGCACATTTCATTTTAATTGGGTAAGTTTGCCATTTTTGCCAATCAACTTACACCCAATAACCAGTTAAGACAAAGTAAAAACATGTTTACAGAAATTGTGGTCCTGTTTGCTGTGGCAAATTTAATTGAGTGGATATTACTTAGAAAGGCACACACCTGTGTAAAGAAAGTCCCACTGCAATGCAAGACAAAGCCGAGCCATGAGGTCCAAGGGACCCCTCTGTAGACCACTACAAGTGAGGCATAGAACAGGACAAGGGTATAAAATCATTTCTAAAGTTTTGAGGGTTCCCAGGAGCACATTGGCCTAAACAAATTTAAATGGAAGAAGTATGAAACCACCAGGACTCACCCTAGAGTTGGTGTCCAGCCAGACTGAGTAACTGGGGAAGAGGAGTCTTGGCGAAGTAATAGACCAAGAATCTAGTGGTCACTCTAACAGAGCTTCTGAAGACCTCTGCTGAGATGGGAGAACCTGTCAGAAGGACAACCATCACAGCGACACTCCATCAATCAGGCATTAATGGTAGAGTAACTCATCAGGTCTGATGAGACAAAAATTGAACAATTTGTGCAGAACTCCAAGCACTATGTCTGGAGAGGACGAGGCACTGCTCATCATCTGCCTAATACAATCAATGCAATGAAGCATGGTGGTGGCGCCATCATGGTATGAGTGTGCTTCTCAGCTGCAGGGACAGGGAGACCTGTTGGGAATTGAAGAAAACCTGCTCCAGTGTGCAAGTGACCTCATACTGGGGCGACACAACCTTTGAGCACGGCAATGACTCAAAGCATATAGCCAAGACAATGCTGGCATAGCTTTGCTGAAAAGTCTCTGACTGTTCTTGATTGGGGAAACTGTCCAAATCCGCCATGTACAAAGCTTGTAGAGACTCAGCCAAGGAGATCTGAGGCTGTAACTGCTGACAAGGGCTCTTCTCCAAACTACTGAAATCATAAGCGTCTGAATACTTTCATGAATGAGAGAATTCAGTTTTGTGATTTTCAATAAATCTGCTAAACTTCTGAAAACATGCTTTCACTTTGTCATTAGGGGTTATTGAATGTAGATTGATGCACAAAATCTATCTATCTATCTATCTATCTATCTATCTATCTATCTATCTATCTATCTATCTATCTATCTATCTATCTATCTATCTATCTATCTATCTATCTATAATATAGTGCTTTTCTATCTATCTATCTATCTATCTATCTATCTATCTATCTATCTATCTATCTATCTATCTATCTATCTATCTATCTATCTATCTATCTATCTATCTATCTATTTATAATATAGTGCTTTTCTATCTATCTATCTATCTATCTATCTATCTATCTATCTATCTATCTATCTATCTATCTATCTATCTATCTATCTATCTATCTATCTATCTATCTATAATATAGTGCTTTTCTATCTATCTATCTATCTATCTATCTATCTATCTATCTATCTATCTATCTATCTATCTATCTATCTATCTATCTATAATATAGTGCTTTTCTATCTATCTATCTATCTATCTATCTATCTATCTATCTATCTATCTATCTATCTATCTATCTATCTATCTATCTATCTATCTATCTATCTATCTATCTATCTATCTATGACATAGTGCCTTTCATTTCTATCTATCTATCTATCTATCTATCTATCTATCTATCTATCTATCTATCTATCTATCTATCTATCTATCTATCTATCTATGACATAGTGCCTTTCATTTCTATCTATCTATCTATCTATCTATCTATCTATCTATCTATCTATCTATCTATCTATCTATCTATCTATCTATCTATCTATCTATCTATCTATCTATCTATGACATAGTGCCTTTCATTTCTATCTATCTATCTATCTATCTATCTATCTATCTATCTATCTATCTATCTATCTATCTATCTATCTATCTATAATATAGTGCTTTTCTATCTATCTATCTATCTATCTATCTATCTATCTATCTATCTATCTATCTATCTATCTATCTATCTATCTATCTATCTATCTATCTATCTATCTATCTATCTATCTATCTATCTATAATATAGTGCTTTTCTATCTATCTATCTATCTATCTATCTATCTATCTATCTATCTATCTATCTATCTATCTATCTATCTATCTATCTATCTATCTATAATATAGTGCTTTTCTATCTATCTATCTATCTATCTATCTATCTATCTATCTATCTATCTATCTATCTATCTATCTATCTATCTATCTATCTATCTATGTATCTATGACATAGTGCCTTTCATTTCTATCTATCTATCTATCTATCTATCTATCTATCTATCTATCTATCTATCTATCTATCTATCTATCTATCTATCTATCTATCTATCTATCTATCTATCTATCTATCTATCTATCTATGACATAGTGCCTTTCATTTCTATCTATCTATCTATCTATCTATCTATCTATCTATCTATCTATCTATCTATCTATCTATCTATCTATCTATCTATCTATCTATCTATCTATCTATCTATCTATCTATGACATAGTGCCTTTCATTTCTATCTATCTATCTATCTATCTATCTATCTATCTATCTATCTATCTATCTATCTATCTATCTATCTATAATATAGTGCTTTTCTATCTATCTATCTATCTATCTATCTATCTATCTATCTATCTATCTATCTATCTATCTATCTATCTATCTATCATCTATAATATAGTGCTTTTCTATCTATCTATCTATCTATCTATCTATCTATCTATCTATCTATCTATCTATCTATCTATCTATCTATCTATCTATCTATAATATAGTGCTTTTCTATCTATCTATCTATCTATCTATCATCTATCTATCTATCTATCTATCTATCTATCTATCTATCTATCTATCTATCTATCTATCTATCTATCTATCTATCTATCTATCTATCTATCTATAATATAGTGCTTTTCTATCTATCTATCTATCTATCTATCTATCTATCTATCTATCTATCTATCTATCTATCTATCTATCTATCTATCTATCTATCTATCTATCTATCTATCTATCTATCTATCTGTGATTCAGTACCTTACATGTCTCGCTATTTATTTTTTACTACTGCCTTTCATTCTGGGTGATTTTTCTTGCTCTGCTCAAGCCTGCTTGCTTCCTCTCCTATTGCTGCGTACACCTCTTCCTCATCCTCCTCCTCCTTCACACCTCATTTTCTTGAGAATTAGCATGTTTCAGCCTATTCTAGCATCAGATTTTTGCTGGCAATATTAGCCTAAGTGTACATTTCCTTTTGTTATCTCCCAGAAGCTTTCTGTTTGTTATGTTAACATGGGTTCATATTTCCTGCTTGTGCTGTATCTCCCGTAGGCTTTTGTATGAGGTATTAATACAAGCAGATATTTCCTGTTGTTAGCTCATTAGATTTTCATCTGAGATCTTAAGGTAACAGAATTATTCTGCTCTCTTTCATAAGATTTTTGACTGGCACTGAAAAACATTTCCTGTCATTATCTTTTAAAGCACAATTCTACCTGAAATATTAACATAAGTCAATGTTTCCTGTTGTTATCTTTGAAGGTTTCCTCTTCGGAGATAATAACTTTGGCACCTACTTCCTGTTGTTATCTCACACAAGGATTTTGATTAGGGTTTTAACATAGGAAGATCGTTTCTGCAGCTGTCTCCCACTAGCCTTTTCTAGATTATCTTGACAGAGGCACATGTTTCCTCCTGTTGTTATCTCGTAGCATCTTTTGCTTGACATAATAACATATAGCCTGCAGGTATGCCCTCAAGACTTTTGAGCCAGCTATTAATAAAGGATTTGAAGCCTCGCGGCTCAGGCAGGATAAAGCTGATAATTCAAATGGCGCGTCTTACCGTGGGGAGTGTGTCAATGTGTGCGCGTGCGCTTGTGTGTGTGTGGGTGGGTGTGTGCCGTCGCTGTATATTGTTTTGTGTGAAAACATGAAGACAGACAAACACGATACACAACACGGCTGCTCCTGTTAGATACACACCTCAATAATGTATTTCTCAGTGTTAACCTCAAATGAGTTTTTTAATAGGGTATCATGAAGCAGATGCTTCCTTGTGCCTTTCATTTCTCCTAAGACTGAGATGGAATCGTCACTTTTATTATAACATCTACAGTTGCCTCTCCAAGGCCTTTACCCTCAGATATGAGCCTAAGCACATCTCTCTGATTGTCTCTCGCTGGTTTGTCACCTTTGATAATAACAGAAGCAGACCTTCCTCATGTTCCATCTCACTCTTTCTTCACCTCAGGTAATAAAACAGGCAGATCTCTCCTGTTGTCTCTCACTACAGTAACTGTTCATTCACCTTTGATAATAGTAAAGGCTGAGTTTTCCTCTGGCTGTCTCCCACTAGCTTTTCCCCTGTGCTAATAACATGGACAGATTGTTATTGCTCTTGTCACTGAGTGTGTTTCCTCTTGGATTGCAACAATGGTGCCATTGCCCTGTTAATGTTTCACAAGATTTGCAATTTTCATAATAACACATAAATATCCTTTATGTCACTGCCTCTTACCAGCTTTTCTCTCCCAATCAATATTTTTTTAAAGGATTTGTTTTACTGCGTATGTCTTCACAGACCATCCATTTAATCCAATATACTGTTAGCATTGTTCTTTACTTATGCTATAGACTGTGTGAGAAATCTTCAATAAACAATAAAGCGTTCACAAAAACAAAGTGTTGGGGACCGTCCCCGTATATTGTCCTGCGGACAAAGTAGCAAAATAAATGATCAAAAAGCCACAGAGGTAACATTTGACAATGTTTATATTACAAAATGGCGTTTTTATACAGAGTTGTATTGTGGGAATAGGAAATGGTTGGCAGGAGGTGACATTGCAACAGGAAGCGGAAATAACGTCGTTCGATGAAAACTGGAAGTGATGTATTTTGGAAGCGTCAGAAGTGATGTCATCTCACGTGACCGGAAGCAACGTTGTGGCGGCCATTTTGGAACCCGGAAGTGGTGTTATTTATTTTTCTTTAGTTTTCCTGTGGAGAGAAGAGATTCCGGTAAGTACCACGTGACAACCCTTTATCTTGGGATGTTTCACTCACCTTTAGGCTTTTCGACTGCCTCCTAATCGCACGTGTGTCACAACTGTTAACTCAGCACTGCTTTTAACCTGAGTCCGCACTCCCTCATACACATCCTGGACAATCCTCACAGACTTCTTGGCTACTCCTTTCTTTCTCATGCACCTCCAGACTACTTGATGTGGCACTCTGTCATGAGCCTTGTGTGGATGGAATAATTGGAAGATGGTATCAGAAGTATTGTGTGATCGAAGAATTAAGTTTATGCAAAGAGTTAATATTTGCAGTGTTGACCCTTCTTTTTCAAGACCTCTGCAATTTGCCCTGGCATGCTGTCAATCAACTTCTGGGCCAAATCCTGACTGATGGCAGCCCATTCTTGCATAATCAATGCTTGGAGTTTGTCAGAATTTGTGGGTTTTTGTTTGTCCACCTGCCCCTTGAGGACTGACCACAGGTTCTCAATGGGATTAAGGTCTGGGGAGGTTCCTGGCCATAAACCCAAAATTTCAATGTTTTGTTCCCGAGCCACGTAGTTATCACTTTTGCCTTATGGTACGGTGCTCCATCGTGCTGGAAAAGGCATTGTTCATCACAAAACTGTTCTTGGATGGTTGGGAGAAGTTGCTCTTGGCGGATGTTTTGCCCAAATAACTTTGCGGATGACCAAAAGTAATTTCCCATGGTTATACCAAACTCCTCTCACACCATCGCAATGCTACACTTAGCCTGTCAGTATCTGTCAACTGCCTCTTGTGAGTCTCACAAGCCTTTGTAGCAATTAACACACACACATATCATATCCAGTTCTTTAATTATTATTATTATTATTATGTATTTTTGTTTGATCATTTCAACGTGATTTGAAAAAGTTTTTTTTTCTTCCCATTTGTTCTTTGTTTATATGACGTGGTAGGATATGTTACATTAATACGATTGTCATGTCAATTATGTCGCAAGTTATGATGCTATAAATAATATGACAATCACATTTCACAAAATACCTTTTTAGATAAACCGTGAACTGCAGATGTAGCACAGGCAGGGCCGGCGCCCCCCAGTAAGGCGAATCAGGCATTTGCCTTGGGCACAGATCATAAGGGGGAGAAAGCCAGTCACACAGGTTAGCTACCGAACAGTTGGTGGGAACACTAATAGGCTTGGCCTAGGGCGCAAAAATAACTAGCACTGGCACTCAGCATAGGTATCTTCTTTAACAAGTTGGCCCTAGCATCGGGTGTCAGTTTTGGTTATTGATCTCCTTTTTCACTTTGACATCTGATTGTCATTTTGCTCATGTTTTGGTTGACTTATCATTTGTGTTTTCTGACTACAATTTTCACTTGATGTTACCATCTCCTAGTTATCTTCTTATCTCACAATAATCATTTGACCCCAGCATGTCACAACACCTTTGACTTGTACTCCACCTGACATCCTGCTATCCTTATGAATGGCTTCTGTACACTGTCTGGATGTAGACAGCGAAATGTCGACTATGACTGCTAGATCCTTCTCGACCTCCGCCACCACCTGATCAAGGCACTGTGCTGTCCCTACATAGATAAATTGAAGGCTAGAGGTCCACATGACCATCATCATCTAATTCTTCCACATGAAGCCTGAAAACCATGAGGACTGATCGAGATCATTTATGTTATGTAGAGAGGGGGCTAGGTGGTCTCAAAGCCTTGGAACCCCTGCAGATTTTGTTTTTTTCTCCAGTCATCTGGAGTTTTTTTTTTTTGTTTTTGCTGTCCTCCTGGCCATCAGACCTTACTTTATTCTTTGTTAATTAGTATTGCCTAATCTTATTTGTAAATTTTTCTTTTTTCTTTGTCATCTTGTAAAGCACTTTGAGGTTCATCATTTATATGAAAACGTGCTATGCAAATAAATGTTGTTAAAAAGCAGTACTCTCAAGTTTTAGACTTTGCATTGTGTATTCTGATCTAATATTTTTACTTTCTGCATGTAATACCTTACATTTTTTTTAATATGAACTAGCTGTGTTACCCATCTAAGAAGGGATAAAATGTAAATAATCAACGTAGGTTTCAGAGTTAATATTTGCAGTGCACCATGTAATACATATATCTGTGTCATATGCCATTTGGTATGGAATTCGTTAAAGTAGTGTTAATGTGTATGATGCGCCATCTACTTGAATGACAGAGACATAGAAACCGGACGGACGCACAGACAGACACACTGGCACTTATCCTTTTATTAAGGAAGATAGATGTTCATCTGCCATACATTTGCTCAAGTCTAGATTCTGTCCAGGACCATCTGTAATGAGTTGACTGTTCTTCACAATCTGCCATTCCACTTAGTTTGATATCATCTGCAAAAGTAACCAGCTTCTTATTTGTATTATTATCAACGTTGTTTGAGTGCATTAAAAGCAACGGCAGACTTAGCACTGATCCCAGGCGGACACCATTTAACAGCAAGTAATTCTGAAAAATTTTCTCCCATCATAACTCTTTTCTTTCTGTACTTAATGTCTGTCCACCTTCACATCATGTCTCAAATTCCCAACTCCTTTATTGTTAGGGTATTTTCATTTAAACTAGTGAAAAAAATTAAACATGAGGAGATGTTAATACTTCTTACATTTTCTTTGTTTTCATCTAAATGTCCTAATGTATTTTATTTCTTCTAGAGAAAGAGAAACTTTTCTATTTTGCCTACACATTCTTTGGTATTCAATATTTAAAAAGTATAGCTTGACTTTGTTAAGTAGTGGTCTTCAAAGAAACATCTTGTATGGCTGTAAAAGCAATGCTTTGATATGGTCAGAAGTTTCAAGTATTCGATGATTGTCTTATTTGTCGGCATGCCTTTCTCTCTTGATCTCATTCTTACATTCTTTATTGTGGGCTTTGCCTTGAATGCCTATGAGCCTTCATGTTTGTCTGTTTGTCTGTTGATCCATAGCTTTATGCCAGGATTACTTTCTGCTTACCTATGTAGTTCAGCATCTTGTCTTCTTATTCCTTCTCTTTATTCATCACTTAATCACTTTCTGAGATGCTCAGCAGATGTCATTGCTCTTCTATTTGTTTCTGCCATTATGGTGGTTATCAATTGATTTTGATTTTACTGTAAACACATGACCCAGGCTACTTTGTCACCCTTTATTTTGTTTAATCAGATTTAATTTTGATGAGAAATAAACATAACACCCCCACTTCATTATGAATTCTGAATACATATTTGACAATCATCCCTCTTGTCAGCATGCATTTTTCTGTCTTTGTCATTCTTGCGTTCTATATCCCTCACTTGTTGCACAGCAGATGCTGCTGCTCTTTTGTTACATCTTCCAATTAAAGCAATCTTTGTCATGTCATCGGTCTCTGCGATTTGCTTGTTGCTTAGCAGATGTTGCTGCCCTTCTTTTTCATTCCGTCATGTCACTTGGTTTTGAGATCACTTTGCCATATTAAACACATAACTACAAATCACTTTGCTGAGGTTGCTGCTATCTCTGATTTTTGAATCTCCAGACTGTATCAGGTGTATGAATAAGACCACGATTGACCTCCTAGCCCGAGTAGTTTTTAAGTAATTAAAAACCGACTTTATTCATATAGCCTAGTCATAGTACCTTTTGAATACATGTAATAGAATAATTAACAAAATATTTGCTATCTCTTATACTATATGTACCTTCAGAGCCATTCTTCTGTATTTGCATATGTGAACATCTCTTGACCGGCACTCCCTTTCTCGGATGTGTTTCTGTAAAGCCTGCTTTTATGGACTCTGTCATTATTATTACTTTCCCACCTCCTGTCCAGTTTTATATTTGCCATCTCTGAAGGCGACTCTTTCAGCATGCCTCATACACCTTTACTCCTCCTTGTGTGTCTCACACTCGCACTTCCTCTTTTGTTGCATCACCAAAGCCAAACTGACTAATCAGATTGCATGGAAGGCCTGGAGACACAGACCTTACTGTTTTATTAATGCTGCAATTCCATTGGACCTCCTTTATTACAACAGATCTGCAGGAGCCCACTTATAAACACCTCAGTTTGCTATGATAAGAATAGTGAAGGCTTAACGTGTGAAGGCTAGGATAATCAACATAGCGTAGCTCTAAATCTCACACTTTACACCAATCAGCACCAAGACAATAGTACAGTCCATTTTACATCCTAAGGTTTGTATGGATCGAAAAGTACCAAAATCTAGAGAGATTAAAAGTTTTTGGTATCATTCAGAGTCATATGGTTTCCTCATCTCTCTGGTAAATGTACTTGCACATGGAATGTTAGTTGCACAGAGAAGAACGGAGAAAATTACCCTTACCTTTATTTTGATCATTATCCTCTCATGTGGGACCTTATCAAAAGCTTGCTGAAATCATGTGCACCTCTCTGATTGTGTGCTTTGGTTGCTTCCTCATAGAATTCCAGAATATTAGCTCATAAATCCCACTTCACCGGGCGCACCCACCCAAGGCGCTTTACCAAGCTAATGAGGGTAAGGTAATAATACAGGCACGTGTTCATTGCTCTTTTGTTTTAACACCTTTCAGCAGATTTTTGCTCTCGTCTCTCACATTCTTTAATGTTTGAACAAATTGATTTTGCTGCTCTCATCACAAACCAGCTTTTCAATAACATATGTAGATCTGTCCTGTTCTCATTTCCCACTAACTCAAGTATACTGTACACCCTAAAGATGTCCCTGACTGGTGTTTCACTCCATGCTCATTTCTCTTGCTCTTTCTCATTAGCTTTTCCCTTTTCATAATAACCCAAGCCAAGCTAGCTTTTCTGCTGGTGTTTCTTCCCTCTCAGTAATATGACAGGTAAGTGTTCTTCATCTACTCCTAAGTCTTCATCAGATTTTGCTGTTATAATAATCTAGACACATCTGCTAATAAGTCCTCTACTATGAGTAATAAGATATGTAGACCTTCCCTATTCTACTACCTGCTCTCATTTGCTTTTCACCCAATAAAAACAATTTTGTCATGTCGCTCTTGTTCTTGTCTCCCACCAGCTGACCAGACACAGTTTGCTGAAGTTTTCTCTCACTTCGTGTAATAACAAAGACTGTCTCTCACTAGCTTTTCCCTCTTTAATAACCCAGGCCAACCTTTCCTGCTGATGTTTCCTACAAGCTTTACACCATCAGTAATGTGACAGGTAAGTGTTTCTCTTCGACCCCCAAGGCTTCCCCAGAGACAACAAAATAGTCAAGCGGCATTGTTTTCCTGTTTTTGCCCCTCACTAGGTTTTACCCTCTGATGAACTTTGTTGCCTCTTTTTCTACTATATAAATAAAATGTATTATTATTATTATTATTATTTGCTGTTAGACTAACATAATAACACTTGAACTTGCAGAAATAACCATTAATATCTCTCACTAGCCTTTCACTCCAAATGTTCTGGAAAATGATCACACACATTTTGACACTCAGGCTCTCGTTCCCATCATGTGCTCCCTACATGTATATTGGAAGTGTAATGAATGTTTCAAGCTGTCAGTGAGACAGCAACAAACTGCTCTTCCCAGCAAGCCCATGAATGTTCTTTTCAATGTCAAGCGCTACTGACGCCGCATGTTTCTTATCAAAGTTTCTCCTTCTCATAGCAGATGAAGGCTCGCATAATGATTTCAAAGACTAGATTCAAAAAGCTGGCCGTTGGATACGTGTCCACCCAGTCACAGTGCAGTGAGCTGAGGCAGTCTGCTCACAAAAGAGCTGAGGTTCTGTAACCCTGAGCGCACATTAGTAAATAAATGAATAGCCTGTCCAAGACAATCAACCCTGTGCTGAGATGCCGGCCGGCCGTCTCCACTTTATAGCCTCTACACAGACTGCACCACACCGCACTGCAGCGCTCACTTGATGAAGAACTCGTGTTTATTATCACTCGGCCCTGCTGGATCTTTATATGCCTTAGGTCGAAGTCATTGAATTTAGCTTTTGTGCTTTATCCCAACTAGAAAAAAAAAATAAAAAGCAACACGATTGGAACCCGGAATCTGAATAGAACTTCTAACTTAATTCATATTTAAGAAAGGTATCAGATAATAGATAGATAGATAGATAGATAGATAGATAGATAGATAGATAGATAGATAGATAGATAGATAGATAGATAGATAGATAGAAAGGCACTATATCATAGATAGATAGATAGATAGATAGATAGATAGATAGATAGATAGATAGATAGATAGATAGATAGATAGATAGATAGATAGATAGATAGATAGATAGATAGATAGATAGATAGATAGATATGCACAGATCTTCATTTCTGAGATTTGTCAAGATTTTGAGGTCAGGTAGTTCACTATTCCTGTGGCCGGAGGTGATTTATTACATGTTCATTAGCTCATGTAAGACAGAGTTTCCTTGAACTTTGTACACTTGACAATAATGCCCCTAATAAACCTAATCTGAGTCAATTCATTAATATTAGTTTCATTCATTACTAGGTTAAATTCTTGTATTTCTTGGAAAATTAATCATACTTGGCTAGCAAATGATCATTAGGGAAAGAAAGGGCATATTGGTTTAGTCCCAGCAGAGAACTTCTGTAAGTGACACTTTTCCAAATACCAGGGGTAACACACCCTTCAGTTGCAAAAGGACATCTTGAATTAAATTGTCAGTTTAAGAAATGAGTAGAGGGAATGGAACCCTAAAGGTACTATAAGTTCCTATCCCTTCAACTATAAAATAGGACACAGGGGTGCAGTAGAACTTGGATCCCAATTGGACTATGTTTGTATTACAGTAATCCCTTGCTATACTGTATCACGCTTCAACTTTCGCGGCTTCACTCTATCGCAGATTTTATATGTAAGCATATTTAAATATATATCGCAAATTTTTTGCTGGTTCACGGATTTCTGAGGACAATGGGTCTTTTAATTTCTGGCACATGCTTCCTCAGTTGGTTTGCCCAGTTGATTTCATACAAGGAACTCTATTGGCAGATGGCTGAGAAGCTACCCAACCAGAGCACGTATTACGTATTAAATAAAACTCCTCAAATATATTGTGAGCACGGGGGCTGTTCGCACCCCTAGAGGATACGGCCGCTCCTCAAAAAATGCTGAAAGATTACCTTCACATTGTTCTCTTCTTTGCTGGGCTTACATGTAGCTGCTTTGTCAAGCGATATGCTTCCTGCACGGTGCTTCGCATACTTAAAAGATCAAACGGCACATATTAATTTTTGATTGTTTACTTTTCTCTCTCTCTCTCTCTTGCTCTGACATTCTCTTCTCCTGACAGAGGGGCTGTTCGCAGGGGGGCTGTTCACACCCCTAGACGATACGGACGCTCGTCTAAAAATGCTGAAAGATTATCTTCAAATTGCTTCCTTACGTGCAGCTGTTTTGTCAAGCGACATGCTTCCCGCACGGTGCTTCACATACTTAAAAGCTCAAACAGCCCTATTGATTTTTGATTGTTTGTTTCTCTCTCTCTCTCTCTCTGACATTCTCTGCTCCTGACGCGCACTCTTTTGAAGAGGAAGATATGTTTGCATTATTTTAATTGTGAGACAGAACTGTCATCTCTGTCTTGTTATGGAGCACAGTTTAAACTTTTGAAAAAGAGACAAATGCTTGTTTGCAGTGTTTGAATAAAGTTCCTGTCTCTCTACAACCTCCTGTGTTTCTGTGCAAATCTATGACCCAAGCATGACAATATAAAAATAACCATATAAACATATGGTTTCTACTTCGCGGATTTTCACCTTTCGCGAGGGGTTCTGGAACGCAACCCCCACGATCGAGGAGGGATTACTGTAGAGGAAAATGCTGATATGAGCGGGCACTGGCGCACATGATCCAAAAATTAAACTTTTACTTAAAGTGTCTAAACCCCATCAGAATTCTATCACAAAAGAAAAAAAAATAAATGTATTAATTATATTATTGTTAATATTATTCAGTGCTCTAAAATCATTTGTTAATAACTGAGATTTTCCTTAAACAATATTTTAAAATATGCATTAAAAATCTGTTATAAAATTGCAATAAAAAAAAAACATCCTAAAAAAAGCAGGGATTTCAAAAAAATACCCCCTACTGGTGAGTTTAAATAGAAAGAAAATCCACAAAGTAGAAACCATATGTTTATATGGTTATTTTTATATTGTCATGCTTGGGTCACAGATTTGCGCAGAAACACAGGAGGTTGTAGAGAGACAGGAACGTTATTCAAACACTGCAAACAAACATTTGTCTCTTTTTCAAAAGTTTAAACTGTGCTCCATGACAAGACAGAGATGACAGTTCAGTCTCACAATTAAAAGAATGCAAACATATCTTCCTCTTCAAAGGAGTAAACAAATCAATATGGCTGTTTGCTTTTAAGTATGCGAAGCACCGCGGCACAAAGCTGTTGAAGGCGGCAGCTCACACCCCCTCCGTCAGGAGCAGAGAGAGAGAGAGAGAGAGACAGATAAAAAAATCAATACGTGCCCTTCGTGCTTTTAAGTATGCGAAGCACCGTGCAGCATGTCACTTCACGAAGCAGCTGCACAGAAGGTAGCCAACGTGAAGATAATCTTTCAACATTTTTAGACGAGCGTCCGTATCGTCTAGGTGTGCGAACAGCCCCCCTGCTCAATCCCCCTACGTCAGGATCAGAAAAAGTCAGCGCAAGAGAGAGAGAGAGAGAGAGAGAGAAAAGTAAGCTGGGTAGCTTCTCAGCCATCTGCCAATAGCGTCCCTTGTATGAAATCAACTGGGCAAACTAACTGAGGAAGCATGTACCAGAAATTAAAAGACCCATTGTCCGCAGAAATCCGCGAACCAGCAAAAAATCTGCGATATATATTTAAATATGCTTACATATAAAATCCGTGATAGAATGAAGCCGCGAAAGGCGAAGCGCGATATAGCGAGGGATCACTGTAAAATGAATTTAAAAATATAAGATTTTAAAATCCAGTGTTAAAAACAAATCTGAACATCTAAAAAAGTGAAACCATATTTTAGTTATGGCATTTAAAAACAATATACTCCGGAGAGTGCTGAAGGGTTAGCATTGAGGCCCAAGAAAAATAGTTTAACCTCAGGGCCCCAGCTGTGATTTTTAGGTTGAGGTTAGAGTTAGGATTATTTAACTTTGGTAATTAGGGACGTGCACCTTTCTGTGTTAGGCCTGGTGATCCTGCAAAGGACAGAGTATAGGATAGATTAGGATGGTAATGAGGTAGAATGAGGCAAGCCTTCTAAAATTGTAGACTTTGAAGGGTGCCATGTAAAAGAAATCATTGATTTTTTATTGAATTGTTCACTGACTGTACTATTTATCCACGGCAACTTAAAACATTTGAGATACAATTGGTTATGTTTCTTTTGCTTTTAAAATTGGAGTACAGGCGGTGATGTGCTCATGGTCACACAGTGTCAGTAGTGGGATTTGAACCAACAACGTCAGGGTTTGAAGTCTAAAGTCTTAACCACACTGCCTGCTTAAATAATGGACTGCCTAAATGATGGATTGATTTCCACCCCTAACACAAGAAACAAATCCTGTCTAGTGGGTTAAGGGGGACAGCAGGATTTATTTTTCTCTTTCTGTTAATTTGTGTGATGTGCTTGACCCCAAGTGAATGTCAATCCCCAAGTGCTGATATTTGTTGGATTGTTATTTCTATTGCCTACTTTTATTGTGGGTCAAGGTCACCTCTTACAGCAATGATGACATGAGGGCAACCTGTTAGATGTGAGGAAAAATTGCTACAGTGGATGCTGCCGTATTTTTGCTTCAACATGTCATCATTGCACTAAGAATCAAGTATATACAGTATATATATATATATATATATATATATATATATATATATATATATATATATATATATATATATATATATATTAATTTTTTTTTTTTTTTTTTGCTTAACTTGTGGAATGTACCAGGAGTAGACTTTACTGATAATTGCATGAAGAATTTCCACAATTAAAATTAACTGAGTTACAAATTTTAGGATGGCACTGATTTTTTTCCTATAGGGATGTAATTTTAGCTTTAACTTCAGTCAAATAAAAAGGGAATGACAAATTATAATATACTGGAGAACTGAATTAGAATTGTTAATATATTACAAAACATTTTAAAAATTACAGTATTATTGTATTGTGGCTAAAGTATTGTGTTAATAATCCATTGTGTTGCCCTAGCCAGTTGCAGTCCCTACTCCTTTTCCTGAATTTATTGAAGAGGTATTACTATCCATCCATCCATCCATTTTCCAACCCGCTGAATCCGAACACAGGGTCACGGGGGTCTGCTGGAGCCAATCCCAGCCAACACAGGGCACAAGGCAGGGACCAATCCTGGGCAGGGTGCCAACCCACCGCAGGACACACACACAAACACACCCACACACCAAGCACACACTAGGGCCAATTTAGAATCGCCAATCCACCTAACCGGCATGTCTTTGGAATGTGGGAGGAAACCGGAGCGCCCGGAGGAAACCCACGCAGACACGGGGAGAAGAGGTATTACTACTGAACCTTAATTTATTCAGCATTTTTACTTAGAAGAACAAAATATGTTTTTACTGTTGTAAAAGAAACAGGCAAAAAGCACGAAAAAGGCTCGGGGTTGAGTACCCCAGGCAAATGAAATACATCTTTACAAAACAGAGTCCAAAACAGAAGTGACTAATACAGACTGATTGCTGTCTTAAATATGGCTGAAACAGGAAGGCGATGGATCAGAGTGGCCAGAAGAGGATATGAGGTCTTCGGTAGGTGGGTTCTGGAAAAGGAAAGGATGTCATCAGTGGGAGGGGTTGGTGGTGATGACACTGGGAGGTACTTTCTTCGGTGGTTCTGCAGAGGGACAAAAGGAGAAAGGATCAGATGACAGTGCCAACCTCTGGACCAACTGAGTGATAACACCATGTGAGCCCATCGCCTGTCACGTGTCTGACACTATGTTCTCGATTTTAATAAGTTTCACTAATTATAACACCCAAATATTAGTTTTTAAATCAGCAACAGCTCCAGCCTTGTTTTATTTAGCACCTATCCATATCAAATACTACTAATGGCTGCTTTACCACCTCAGTTTGGAATAATCACTTTCAAGGGTCAAAGACTGGACAACTGTCAGGTCATGTATGGCACTTTGGGTCACTCAGGCTCAGTTTTAGGGAATGAACTGACCAGCTTCAGGTTTGCAGTCTAAGACCTCAGCCGCTTCATAAGACAGCCTGACCAAGTCCTTATGGATGAAATATTAAGGGAGAATTTACACTTGGGACATTTGTACTGGTTGGGGGAATCTATTTGTTGATCATGTTATCAGATCACTTATGGCATGCACCTAACATGAAAGGAACCGGCTAAACATTGAGGTTTATTTTTAATGGAGAATAGAAAGAAATGTCCAAACCAGCTGTACAGTAGTTACCTAGAACCTCTTATCTGTGTCACTGTCCATTATGGTACCCTGCGTATTCAGTCCTAGTGACCTCTCTGGCTGGGGGGCTGTCTTTACTTCGAAATATTTACTTCAACCCAATTTACCAGAAACAGAGACTTCACAAGAGCATCCTCAAGGGGACCGCAACTAGACAAGGAATGGACCATCTTAACCACTCAGTAACGCTATTCATAGGTGGACAGAGACACTGGCTTTAAGATTTCACTTAATAATTATTGTATATTTATTTACTTCAACAGCAACACGAATATTTATTTGTATAGCTCATTTGCATACAAACGCTGCAGCTCAAAGTGTTTCAAAAAATGTCAAAGAAATAGTTACATGCAAAGAAAAACAAATTAAAATTAGATAAGAATAACAATGCATAATGCACCCTTACATAAGATAAGATATATAATTATATAATAGAGTGCTTAAAAAAAGAATTTTTTAAGTCTCAAAATAACAGTCCAATGATAATATCAGGTAGACAGAAAAGTAATAATAAAAAAACTCCACTTAAGCTGGAAAAAAAACCAAATCTGTAGGGGATCCAAGCCAAAAGACCACCCAGCACCCAATGGCCTAACATACATGTTCTTAAGTAGTTCTTTATTTTTTGTTTTAGGCTTCATCTTAGAGGATTTGAGTCAGTGGCTCCTGTGGCAGGGTTAGGGCTTTCATTCAAACATCACAGGAGGCTGCACAGGACTTTGGTCAGGCGGTGATGGCACAGAATGCCACCACAGAGGAGCCAGAAAAGAAAACAGAAACAAGATTGCAGGATCATCAAAGAGTATGATAATTCTATGCATATCTATTTTATTAAGGGTAGAACTAAAATGTACAGTGCATCTGGAAAGTATTCACAGTGCATCACTTTTTCCACATTTTGCTTTGTTACAGCCTTATTCCAAAATGGATTAAATTCATTTTCTTCCTCAGAATTCTACACACAACACCCCATAATGACAACGTGAAAAATGTTTACTTGAGATTTTTACAAATTTATTAAAAATAAAAAAACTGAGAAAGCACATGTACATAAGTATTCACAGCCTTTGCCATGAAGCTCAAAATTGAGCTCAGGTGCATCCTGTTTCCCCTGATCATCCTTGAGATGTTTCTGCAGCTTAATTGGAGTCTCCCTGTGGTAAATTCAATTGATTGGACATGATTTGGAAAGGCACACACCTGTCTATATAAGGTCCCACAGTTGACAGTTAATGTCAGAGCACAAACCAAGCATGAAGTCAAAGGAATTGGTTTCCTCCAAACGTGACACCTGGCATTCACACCAAAGAGTTCAATCTTTGTCTCATCAGACCAGAGAATCTTCTTTTTCATGGTCTGAGAGTCCTTCAGGTGCCTTTTGGCAAACTCCAGGTGGGCTGCCATGTGCCTTTTACTAAGGAGTGGCTTCCGTCTGGCCACTCTACCATACAGGCCTGATTGGTGGATTGCTGCAGAGATGGTTGTCCTTCTGGAAGGTTCTCCTCTTTCCACAGAGGACCTCTGGAGCTCTGACAGAGTGACCATCGGGTTCTTGGTCACCTCCCTGACTAAGACCCTTCTCCCCCAATCGCTCAGTTTAGATGGCCGGCCAGCTCTAGGAAGAGTCCTGGTGGTTATGAACTTCTTCCACTTACGGATGATGGAGGCCACTGTGCTCATTGGGACCTTCAAAGCAGCAGAAATTTTTCTGTAACCTTCCCCAGATTTGTGCCTCGAGACAATCCTGTCTCGGAGGTCTACAGACAATTCCTTTGACTTCATGCTTGGTTTGTGCTCTGACATGAACTGTCAACTGTGGGACCTTATATAGACAGGTGTGTGCCTTTCCAAATCATGTCCAATCAACTGAAATTACCACAGGTGGACTCCAATTAAGCTGCAGAAACATCTCAAGGATGATCAGGGGAAACAGGATTCACCTAAGCTTAATTTTGAGCTTCATGGCAAAGGCTGTGAATATTTATGTACATGTGCTTTCTCAATTTTTTTATTTTTAATAAATTTGCAAAAATCTCAAGTAAACTTTTTTCACGTTGTCATTATGGGGTGTTGTGTGTAGAATTCTGAGGAAAAATATGAATTTAATCCATTTTGGAATAAGGCTGTAACATAACAAAATGTGGAAAAAGTGATGCGCTGTGAATACTTTCCGGATGCACTGTATTTATGAAAAGGCCAAATTAAAAAAATAGGGTTTAAGCATTTTTTTAAACATTCCACAGTGGTGGCCAGGCATTTGTTTATTGGTGAAGTATTCCATATTTAGGTGCAAAACAGCAGAAGGCCGCCTCACCACTTCTTTTAAGTTTGGCTCTTGGAATTATAAGCAGACCTCCATTTGAATTTCTAAGGTTATGACTTGGAGTGTAGGGGGGCAGCACTCCAAAGTATAGGATGGGGTGAGATTATTTATAGCTTTATGCACCTTTAATAGTATTTTAAAGTCAATTCTTAAAGACACGGGTAGCCAGTGTAACGATGCTAAGACTGGTGAGATGTGCTCAGATTTTCATTTTTCATTTTCATTCTGCACTTACTGCAATTGACTGATGTCTTCTTTAGGTAGTCCTGTTAGGAGTGCATTACAATAATGTAGCCACCTAAAACAAAAGCGTACATTAATTTCTCAGCCTCTCATAATGTTATTACAGGTCTAATTTTAGCAATGATCCTTAAATGGAAAAATGCAGTCCTACTAATCTGATTAGGGCAGAGTCTAAAATTACTCCTAAATTCTTTACTTCCACCTTAACTTTTAATTCTAAGAGATTAAGCTTATTTATAATATCCTAATTATTTCCATTTTTATTAATGACTAAGATTTCAAGTAGTGTGGTAGACAGTAGCACTTTAGGGACTTTCAAAACTAGACTTGATGTTATTTTAGAAGACTTAACTGGATAGGAATGAATGGTGAGCCTTGTTGAGCTGAATGGCCTGTTCTCATCTAGATAGTTCTAATATTCTAATTTAATCTTTTCTATATTTAACCAACAACAGCAAATATAAGCAATGCATAGAATTATACCACCTGGGTTGAGCTCACGTACTCGTTATTTGGTCCCAGATCAAAATTCCCAGTTCCTTAGGTACAGTTTATACAGTGGTGTGAAAAACTCTTTGCCCCCTTCCTGATTTCTTATTCTTTTGCATGTTTGTCACACAAAATGTTTCTGATCATCAAACACATTTAACCATTAGTCAAATATAACACAAGTAAACACAAAATGCAGTTTTTAAATGATGGTGTTTATTATTTAGGGAGAAAAAAAATCCAAACCTACATGGCCCTGTGTGAAAAAGTAATTGCCCCCTTGTTAAAAAATAACCTAACTGTGGTGTATCACACCTGAGTTCAATTTCCGTAGCCACCCCCAGGCCTGATTACTGCCACACCTGTTTCAATCAAGAAATCACTTAAATAGGAGCTGCCTGACACAGAGAAGTAGACCAAAAGCACCTCAAAAGCTAGACATCATGCCAAGATCCAAAGAAATTCAGGAACAAATGAGAACAGAAGTAATTGAGATCTATCAGTCTGGTAAAGGTTATAAAGCCATTTCTAAAGCTTTGGGACTCCAGCAAACCACAGTGACAGCCATTATCCACAAATGGCAAAAACATGGAACAGTGGTGAACCTTCCCAGGAGTGGCCGGCCGACCAAAATTACCCCAAGAGCGCAGAGACGACTCATCCGAGAGGTCACAAAAGACCCCAGGACAACGTCTAAAGAACTGCAGGCCTCACTTGCCTCAATTAAGGTCAGTGTTCACGACTCCACCATAAGAAAGAGACTGGGCAAAAACGGCCTGCATGGCAGATTTCCAAGACGCAAACCACTGTTAAGCAAAAAGAACATTAGGGCTCGTCTCAATTTTGCTAAGAAACATCTCAATGATTGCCAAGACTTTTGGGAAAATACCTTGTGGACTGATGAGTCAAAAGTTGAACTTTTTGGAAGGCAAATGTCCCGTTACATCTGGCGTAAAAGGAACACAGCATTTCAGAAAAAGAACATCATACCAACAGTAAAATATGGTGGTGGTAGTGTGATGGTCTGGGGTTGTTTTGCTGCTTCAGGACCTGGAAGGCTTGCTGTGATAGATGGAACCATGAATTCTACTGTCTACCAAAAAATCCTGAAGGAGAATGTCCGGCCATCTGTTCGTCAACTCAAGCTGAAGCGATCTTGGGTGCTGCAACAGGACAATGACCCAAAACACACCAGCAAATCCACCTCTGAATGGCTGAAGAAAAACAAAATGAAGACTTTGGAGTGGCCTAGTCAAAGTCCTGACCTGAATCCAATTGAGATGCTATGGCATGACCTTAAAAAGGCGGTTCATGCTAGAAAACCCTCAAATAAAGCTGAATTACAACAATTTTGCAAAGATGAGTGGGCCAAAATTCCTCCAGAGCGCTGTAAAAGACTCATTGCAAGTTATCGCAAACGCTTGATTGCAGTTATTGCTGCTAAGGGTGGCCCAACCAGTTATTAGGTTCAGGGGGCAATTACTTTTTCACACAGGGCCATGTAGGTTTGGATTTTTTTTTCTCCCTAAATAATAAAAACCACCATTTACAAACTGCATTTTGTGTTTACTTGTGTTATATTTGACTAATGGTTAAATGTGTTTGATGATCAGAAACATTTTGTGTGACAAACATGCAAAAGAATAAGAAATCAGGAAGGGGGCAAATAGTTTTTCACACCACTGTATATCCTTAATCAAAAAATAAATAAATGAATAAATATGCAGATAAAGATTTCTTGGTAAAGACAGAGCTCATTGGAAACCATCCAGCAGATAAGAAGCAAATATAAAGCTTTATGAAAGTGTTTGTTTCAGCAGAGAGGCTCCTTGCAAGTGTCCATTTTTGCAACTCTTTACAAATGTTTCAGAAAAGCAGTGATTGAGAGAGAGGTCAGGTTGGGGAGCATGCACTGGTACAGGACGAAACAGCTTGGGATCCTGGTTGGCAGTCCCCCAGGCAGACACGCGGTATAGTCCCACCCTCTATCTGCCACAGCCAGGTGTAACTTGGGTGTCCCCTTGGCCTAGTCCAGCCACTCGGGTCCTCTGCCAGATCACCCTTGGAGAATTGCACCACATGGCCGTGGTGTTATAACTGACGCTTCCCGACAATGCAGGTAATGTGCATTATTCTGGACTCCATGAGCAGCTGCTCAAACCAGCGGTACCCAAGGATTCTCCGAAGAGACACAGTACCAAAGGAGTCCAGTCTTCAACTCAGGTCACCGGATAGCATCCATGTCTCAAGACAGGAAGCACTGACATTAGGAGAGAAAGCTCAGTTTATTTAACAAACAGAAACTGAACTGAAAACACTCTTCTTCAAAAACAAAAATCTAACAACAGGCAGCCACTCTCTCTTCTTCTCACCCAAAATGAGCATCCAGCTTACTTGTTTTCATCTCTGTTATTATTGACACAAAGTACTTGAAATTCTGCTTTGCCTTTCAGCTTTCCCAGAATACACTGTATTCCTGTTGACTTTCAGATTTAAGGCCTATCACCTGAGACCTGTCAGCCGTAAAGTTTGAAGTACCCCCATACACCATTCCCCTTTTCTTGGGTAGCAGAGTTAAAGATGTTAAGATTTGCAGTGGGTGTGACGAGGATGGATAGGATTAGAAATGAGTACATTAGAGGGTCAGCTCAAGTTGGATGGTTGGGAGACAAAGTCAGAGAGGCGAGATTGTGTTGGTTTGGACATGTGTAGAGGAGAGATGCTGAGTATATTGGGAGAAGGATGCTAAGGATAGAGCTGCCAGGAAAGAGGAAAAGAGAAAGGCCTAAGTGAAGGTTTCTGGATGTGGTGAGAGAGGACATGCAGGTGTTGGGTGTAACAGAACAAGATGCAGAGGACAGACAGATATGGAAGAAGATGATCCGCTGAGGCAACCCCTAACGGGAGCAGCCGAAAGAAGAAGAAGTCCATACTGGAAAATGCAGGAATTGTCTGATCCACATTTTGAAGTTTCTCCTCCTAGTAATGTATACCCGGTTTAAACCATTTAGAACTCTGCCCTGTTAGTTCTCCTAACAGCTTACTTTTAGCTAAGTATTCTATATTCAATATAAGGTCTCTCACGTTAAGCATTTTCTTACGCCAGACGTGTCTGGTAGTGTCCTGCTGGGCATGTTTGGTTTGCCCCTTTCTATAATTTGTGTGTGCATAGAAGGCCATCCACCTTCCAGAGTGAGTTCCTTCTTTGTGTCTTTTTTTGTTGCTCCATTGTAAAATGGACTAAGTAACAAAAGTAAATGAGAGGACGGATGTGGGCCTCTGTTATGGCTGCCACCTCCTATGGATGGTTCAACTTTTACTTCTAAATTGTCCCCACGAGGCTCAGTCACATCATTTCCCCTACATCTTGAGGAGGTTCCTGGACCCCTATATTTGTTATGAAAATGGATGACAGTTGATAGAAAAAGTTTTCCTATCTTTCAGATCCACAATTATTTTCATATACTGCCCTTCAGGACGATTACACCAAACATAGACCCCTGTTTAAGAATGCTGCACTTAACATGAAAGGTACCATGATGTGCCAGGAATAATTGTTACATATTCCTATAATCAAAACAAAGGGAAAGCAGTTTGCCCGGGGAACACATATTGAGTCCGAGGTGAGCTCAGCTTTGAGCCGCAGACTGAGGCTGGCACCACACAAAATCTCACTGCTTGAAGTTACGTAATGCCCGTCACTTTGAATATTGGTGGCCAGATTCATGTAGCCTGTTACGTTATATTGGTTTATGATTGTCTTTTTTGAAAATACCTTGTGACACAGTTCTCTGTGAAAACTGCTATAAAAAAAATAAAGACATGACTCTAAGCTGGTGAAGGTCTGCCCCTCTCCTGTCCCTGACTTAGGATAGACTGGCTGCTGGACATAGCGATATAGAAAATATGTGGAATTGATGGATTCATTGAACCATTTTAATACCCTAGACTAGACATCTGCTTTGGTAGATGAGCCCTCACCCAGGGAGACCAGGAGGCCAACAAGACTAAGAACCTGTTGCTCATGGCCTGGAACGCCTGCAGAGTTAGTTTTTTTCTCCAGCCGTCTGGAATTTTTATTTTGTTTTTTCTGTCCTCCCTGGCCATCGGACATTACTTTGATTCTATGTAAATTAGTATTGCCTAATTTTATTTTTATATTTTTTCTTTTTTTTTCTTTCTTCATCTTGTACAGCACTTTGAGCTACATCATTTGTATGAAAACATGCTATATAAATAAATGTTTTTGGTTTACAATTCAAAGTCACCCTAAAGCGATCCTTTTTTTTTATTTTTAATGTAGCATCTTTAACATGCTGACAAAACAATTCAATTCCAAACCCTTCCACTTTCTGATATTCAGCAGGGCGCAACAATCCAAGGGAAGAAGCTCAAAATGTTCAAAAGGCTGGCTCTTCACAGGTTCCAACCTGGGTATCTCACACCACTGAGCTAATAATGGCTGATGCATTTTTTAAATTAAAATGCTGGCATACAAGGGAGGAGAACAGCACCCAGAAACAAAGCACCTATAATTGATTCACTTCACCATATTTGCTGCATGATATAATCATCCTTCTAGAATTTTCCACATGTCATTTCAGCGGTAATACGAGTGGGGTTAATATTAATAAGGAAGACGTGCCCCAGACCCCCACCCTTCCTCCCCTCATGCTTTTTTAAGTCATCTGGTGAACATCTGCATAGTACAGCATGGCAGAGCCTCCATTAAAAAAGGCTAATTAATGCCATCTTGTTTCTTTTAAATTACCTTCCTGTTAACAATATTGGGTAAATGTTCAGACGAGTCAGTGAGAAATAAATCCGCAGCGCCTCGGTGAACCCACCATTGGAGAGAAGGTGCATGGAGCAGGACTTTGCCTGATAGTAAAGAATAGCAACCAGCAAACAGAGGACCTGGGTGTCACCTTGTCTGTTGGAAAATAAAAAACATAGACAAAAAGATAAGTACGGACAACAGTGAAGACAGCTCCTTCTTTACACCACATCAGGCGCTTTAAATGGCTCTGCGATAGGGCCAGGATTCTGCCAACAACATTGATTTCTGTAGCACAGTACTGCCAGGGCAGTTTCTAGTGTTGCAACCCTTGACAGGATTAAGTGGGATGGAGGCTGTCATGTCATGTCAGGTACTTTAAATAAATTTTATTATACTGTATACGGTAATGTGAGAGCAGGTTAATGTGAGTTGCCAGGATAAAATTCACTCTGCATAGCCATTCTGATTTTCCTCCAGTCTCCCCATTTTGTCTTCAGCTTCAGTTACAGTCATACGAAAAAGTTTGGGAACCCCTCTCAGCCTGCATAATAATTGACTCTCCTTTCAACAAAAAAGATAACAGTGGTATGTCTTTCATTTCCTAGGAACATCTAGTACTGGGGTGTTTTCCAAACAAAGATTTTTAGTGAAGCAGTATTTAGTTGTATGAAATTAAATCAAATGTGAAAAACTGGCTGTGCAACAATGTGGGTCCCCTTGTAATTTTGCTGCTTTGAATGCAATACGGATTACTTGCAACACCAAATTGGTTGGATTAGCTCATTAAGCCTTGAACTTCATAGACAGGTGTGTCCAATCATGAGAAAAGGTATTTAAGGTGGTCAGTTGCAAGTTGTGCTTCCCTTTGACTCTCCTCTGAAGAGTGACATCATGGGATCCTCAAAGCAACTCTCAAAATATCTGAAAACAAAGATTGTTCTTTATCATGGTTTAGGGGAAGGCTACAAAAAGCTACCTCAGAGGTTTAAACTGTCAGTTTCAACTGTAAGGAATGGAATAGGAAATGGAAGGCCACAGGCACAGTTACTGTTAAACCCATTTCTGGCAGGCCAAGAAAAATACAGGAGCGGCATATGCTCAGGATTGTGAGAATGGTTACAGACAACCTACAGATCACCTCCAAAGACCTGCAAGAACATCTTGCTGCAGATGGTGTATCTGTACATTGTTCTACAACTCAGTGCAATTTGCATAAAGAACATCTGTATGGCAGGGTGATGAGAAAGAAGCCCTTTCTGCACTGACGCCACAAAAAGAGTCACTTGTTGTATGCAAATGCTCATTTAGACAAGCCAGATTCATTTTGGAACAAAGTGCTTTGGACTGATGAGACACAAATTGAGTTATTTGGTCAAAAAAAAAAGCGCTTTGCATGGCGGAAGAAGAACACCGCATTCCAAGAAAAACACCTGCTACCTACTGTCAAATTTGGTGGAGGTTCCATCATGCTGTGTGGCTGTGTGGCTAGTTCAGGGACTGGGGCCCTTGTTAAAGTCGAGGGTTGGATGAATTCAACCCAATATTAACAAATCTTCAGAATAATGTTCCAGCATCAGTCACAAAGTTGAAGTTATGCAGGGGTTGGATATTCCAACAAGACAGTGACCCAAAACTCAGTTTGAAATCTACAAAGGCATTCATGCAGAGGGAGAAGTACAATGTTCTGGAATGGCCGTCACAGTCCCCTGACTTGAATATCATCGAAAATCTATGGGATGATTTGAAGCAGGCTGTCCATGCTCGGCAGCCATCAAATTGAACTTAACTGGGCAGGTTTTGTATGGAAGAATGGTTAAAAATACCTCCATCCAGAACCCAGACACTCATCCAAGGCTATGGGAGACGTCTAGAGGCTTTTATATTTGCAAAAGGAGGCTCAACTAAGTATTGATGTCATATCTCTGTTGGGGTGCCCAAATTTATGCACCTGTCTAATTTTGTTATGATGCATATTGCATATTCCATAAGGCAAAGCTCTCAATTTACCGGTCGATCTATGTTCCTACCCTCACCTATGGTCATGAGCTATGGGTTGTGACCGAAAGAACGAGATCGCGAATACAAGTGGCTGAAATGAGTTTCCTCCGCAGGGTGTCTGGGCTCTCCCTTAAAGATAGGGTGAGAAGCTCAGTCATCCGGGAGGGGCTCAGAGTAGAGCCGCTGCTCCTCCGCATCGAGAGGAGTCAGATGAGGTGGCTCGGGCATCTGATTAGGATGCCTCCTGGACGCCTCCCTGGTGAGGTGTTCCGGGCACGTCCAACCGGGAGGAGGCCCCGGGGAAGACCGAGGAGACGCTGGAGGGACTATGTCTCCCGGCTGGCCTGGGAACGCCTCGGGATTCTCCCGGAAGAGCTAGAAGAAGTGGCCGGGGAGAGGGAAGTCTGGGCAGCTCTGCTCAAGCTGCTACCCCCGCGACCCGACCTCGGATAAGCAGAAGAGAATGGATGGATGGATGGATGCATATTGCATATTTTCTGTTAATCCAATAAATTTAATGTCACTGCTGAAATACTACTGTTTCCAGAAGGCATGTCGTATATTAAAAGGAAGTTGCTACTTTGAAAGCTCAGCCAATGATAAACAAAAATTCAAAGAATTAAGAGGGGTTCCCAAACTTTTTCATATGACTGTATCTGTGGCATCTGAACAAGGTAGACCTCGGCATCTCTGACAAACTTGCTTTCCATGACAAAAAAAACAAACAAAAAAACAGTGTGATCTGTAAACATGAAACAAGAAGCAAAGAAGATTTGGTGTTCCAGCCAGTGAATAAAAGGAGAAAGAAGCTGGGGGCATGTGCTGATACAGCCACACCCACCGCACGACGAACCACCTCAGGATCCCAAATTAGGACCCAAGTGCAGTAGTGCAATGGGTGGCACCTCAGCAGCACGCTAGTTTGAATTGAATGGAACAGTGTGATGAAGGTTTTTATAGTGGCTGGAGTGCGAATCTTGCCAGCAACCCCCAAATTTTAATGTTAACATCAAACCCAGGATGGAGCAATTGCAGGTTAAGGGTCTTGCTCAAAGGCCCAATGGAGTAGAATGACTTCTGGTGTTTACGGGATTTAAACCAGCAACCTTCCCATTGCTGGCACAGATCATTAGCCTCAGAGCCACTACTCCACCATGAAAAAAGGTTGAAGAAAAAAGCACTTGAAGGTGGAAAACACTTGGCATCAACCAAGATGAAAAGTAAAGGCAAGGGATCGATCCTTTCACCTTAATGGGTGGTCTTCAAATGAACATCAGTTTCTGGTGGCTTTGGTGGTTTTATACTTATTGACCCATAAGGTTTGTGATGGAAGCAAAATCTGGATCAGTCGTCTTCTGGCTGGAGGGCATCTGAATTTTGGAGGGAAAAGGAGATGGGGTTAGTGAGAGTGCCCCTTCTCTGCTCAGAGTGGTATTGCTTGCCTTTCTGGAGCTTCCAAGAGTCTTCCTAAGTGCATGTGCTTGACAGCACACACACACACACACACACACACATACACACAGACACTGTATGAGCAGCAAAGGGCTCTCTGGCATATCACTGAATCACAATCAGCCATGGTGGCACAGCACCTTCTTAGCACTGAAGCCAGTGCCTATTCAGGGCATTTACTCCCTGGAAGCTTTTAAATTTTATTAACTCTTTTAGGGCTGACCATGTTTTTTCCCTTCTGTCACAGGGCTGAATAATTTTCCAAAAAACTTCTGTAAAGCACACAAATCAATGGTTTGACACATAAATCAACATAACATACGTATTTATGACAAATCTCACCCTGCTTATGTTCCATGAACTCCTACAGTATGTAAAATCACATACTTATCACATACCCTTTTGTGTCATCACTCATAATCTGAAAGGAACTTTGTGGAAAAAAACAGCTTGAAGTAGTCGAGTGGCCGGTACCCCATAGAGTCCATGTGTCCCTGTCATTTGATGAAGTTCAGTTGCCAGTTTGCCTCCCACTGATCTTTGTCTGTGTAGTCCTACCAGGGCAAACGTTGCTGTAGACACGTCAACTACGCTAAAGTGTTCAGCACGGTGATCAGCTGGGGACAGATCAGCTGATGCAGGTACCCGACTTTCGTTGTCGATCTCCAGATCACTTGCATCAGAATCAGATTTTGAGAAGTCAGAGTCTGATTCAATAATGGAACTCAAAAATAACTTAATAATACACAGAGTATTTTGCTTTACACATTCTCTTCGCTCTCTTGCCCGATGTTGAGGCCATTCTATATGTTTGTTTATTCTACGCTACTCATGCACAAATAAGGATTCAATGTCAATGTAATCAGTCTAACAGTCCTAGCAAAGAGGGTCTTTTATTGACGTTTACACCTTTTTTACACCCTCTGTCCCTAAATGTCAACTTCCGCCCCCAACCCCTTGTGTTGTCAAAAGTTGACATCCTCCCCAACTCTGAGTAACAGTGAAACATAAGAAAAGCAAGAAATTTGACAAAGAGGAGACCATTCAAGTTTATCAAGCCCGTTTGTTTAGCTAATAGCTAAGCTGTCCTAATATCTCAGCCAGGTTCTTCTTAAAGGTTGTCAAGGTTTCTTCTTCAACTACATGGCTTGGTAGTTTGTTCCAGAGTCCCATAATTCTTTGTATAAAGGAGCACTCCCTTTCTTCTGGCTTTAATTTGGCACTGATTAACATGAAAAAGACTCTTTAATGTCAAAGTGAAAAAATATTTCTACAAAGTGATCTAAAGTATTGGTGAACCAGGGTAGATTTTGCAGAATGTATTTTGTTAATAAAGTTAATGTCATAATTAAAATAAGTGTGGCTGCGAATTGTTACCCAAAACAGAGCAGGGGCATAAAGCTTCGCTTAACACCTTTTAGTGCTCCCTCAGTGGTCCTTCCTCAGGCTGTGTCAGGTAGATACAGGGATGGGATTGGAGGAGAAAGGGAGGACAGGAGGAACACAGAAATAAAAGGGGGGAGAGGGGGCACACGTGGACGAGAGTTGAATGCCTTTAAGAGAGAAAGGATAACTTTAGCAGAACACTGAACTGAGACAGAGCTATAAGAAGACAGCTTTAGCAAAACGCTAAACTAGTAGAAAAGAAGTGGCAGCATAAAGCTGACGAGGATGATAAATCTATAATATATTGAAACATAGAAAAGATTAAGGAAAAAAAAAAGAAATGTACGGCAATACGCTGGTGCACAGAGAGAGAGATGGGGAGAAAACCAAAGTTGTTAAACGATTTAGTGGGACGAAAGTGAACGCCATTCCCAAACAGGCACTATTGGAGAGAAGGTGTCCAGCAGTGATGAATAGAGCATGCAGGAAATAAACAAGGAGAAAGTCGGTAGGACACGAGTGCAACCTGCTGGTGAGTTTTTCCCAATACCAGACAGGGGTGAGATGAAATATGTGGCTTGAGGTAAAGCTCAAGTGAAGGGGTCAGTGCTGTTTTGTTTGTTGGCTACTATGTACCCGAGCTATATTTGGGGCCCATTTGTTTCCCCCAATGGATTAACTAATTGCTCTAAAAGGGTCTAGGTACTAACGGTGAGCTCACCAGTAGTGCTGAAAAGATGGGGTATAGTTTTGTAAATAGCTTATCATTCTTGTGTTGTGTTTTTTTTTGTGCTGTACATAGTTATAATATGCAAATGTTTGGTTGTCGGTTTCTTGGTTTCAAGTAAAGAGAAAGTTTTCTGTTCCTTAAACTGAGTGAAAGGTGTGATTTGTTACGAGCCAAATTAGCTAAATGAAAAGGTGGTTAAAATGCATAAGTCATTGGATGGAGACAAGAAAATATCCAAGTCACTGAAAACCCCTCTGAGTATTAGTCATGAAGAAATGGAAAATGTATAGCACAGCTGAAAATCTGCCCAGAGCAGGCCATCCAGAAAAACTAAATGATTGTGTCAGAAGAGGACTACTACGGAATGCCATCAAGATACCTATGAGAACTCTGAAGGAGTTAACAAGCTACTGTGGTTGAGATTAGAGAGACTGTGCAGACAACAATTGCTGCCCATGTGCTTCACCAGGGGGTCAAACAGTAGCCTCTGGTCAAAGCAACAAAAAATGCTCAATGACTCCATCATGATGGTGCCAAGCAGCTTGTCAATTGCACGTTAATTTTAGCTGGGCTCCTTCATCATACCACTCGCCAAATCCATCCGATCCATTCATTTTCTGAACCACTCATCTAGTTAAGGTTCACAAGGAATTGGTGCCCATCTTGGCATTATTTGGTGTAAAAACGAAGCCACCCTGGAGCACATGTTGCATCACTCAGTTCAATTCAGTTTATTTTTGGATAGAGCCTTTCACTGAGTGCAGATTCAGGGCACTATGACAAACTCACTGGTAAAAGCAAATACAAACTTTACAAATCACTAATTACATAATGAATACACATTAAGACACAAAATTGTTAAACACTCAAGAAGAAGGAGCTGTTCCAAGCTTAACATTAATGGAAGCCAGCAATATCTGTCCATGAATTAACTGTTGAACTATGGCAAGGGGACAACAAGAAAAACGTTTTCTACTCATTTATATTTAAAATGTAGTTTTTCCATCAATGGAATCAATAAGTCAAAGCCTATGTTAACAGCATTAGGCACAAAGCAGGAATGAACAATAGAGGGAGCGCAAGTCCATTGCAGGTCACACTCAATATCAGCCACACTCACTTAATCTAAACTGAATGTTTTTTGGATGTAGGAGGTAGCCAAAACACCTTGAGAAACCCATGAGAACAAAGGGAGAACATGGAAGATAAACATAAATTGCAGACCAGCTTGGGATCAAACCTGATTCTCTGGAGCTACTGTATTTGGCTGCAGCTGCCCACCATGTCATTCCCAAATTAAAAGCAGAACTTTTATACATTAACTGTGAAGGGTCATTTTAAACACACAAACCTCCTCTTTTTTCTTACTAATGGATCTTTCTGGGTTGAGATCCTGCCTACTACACCACTAGAATCATCTGTCTCATCTTGTGCATTAAATAATGCTAGCTCAGGACACTACAGATTAATGTGTAGCTCATTTGCTCATTTTGGTATCAAAAACTATAAGCAATGTTATCTTGCTGGTAATCAACAAAGCTAATTAAGAAAGCAAGCTCAGTTATGTGTGGTGCACTCTTGACCTGCTGGAGTTAGCGAGGTAGGAAAGAATGAAGACAGAACCAATGCATGTTCTCTCTTTGACACCCTAACATTGATGACTTTCAGCCGACACATTATCCAAAAGAAATGTGTCAAGAAATGTTATTGGAGCTCCTTTATACCTTCACGGTGCCTGCTCTCTTACTGTTAGTCAAGTTTTTCCTTTTCTTGTAATTCTTGTGTGTTTGAGGGAATTGTTGCCTATTATATTAATTGAGCTTCTATATAAAGCTATATGATACCTCATTGGTTAAACTATCTATCTATCTAGCTATCTATCTAATGTGGCCTGCAGGGGACTCAAAACCTCAGCTCCCCAGACATAACTCCTACTGACACAGTCCTGGCTTAAAAACAACTTCTTTTATTTACAACAAATGTACCTTTCTGAGGTTTCTTCTCCACACAAACAGTTCCAACACCTGACAGTACAGCACAGCAAACTCTTCAGTCCTTCCATTATTTTTTGTTGTTCTTCTCCACTCTCGACTTCGACTCCTCAGGGCAAGTGGAAGGTTCTATTTTAATTCTGCACCCGAGAGTACTTCCTGTGCTTAATCTATTGCCTCTGGGAGGTACATTCAGGTCAGGCAGGTCCCCAACAGTCCTTGTGCTGTCAATATCCAATTGCTCCCCCAGTAAACCCTACAGAACCAGTCAGGGCACACCTATGGGACTACAACTCCCATGCTCCCCTGAGGGTGTCCATACTCACCAGATAAGATGCTTCCCTTCAGTGTATGGGGGATCACTTTGCCCATTGCTTGCAGTAACCCACTGTGCTGGCCTTCCAGGTGCCCAAGCCCAACCAACATGTCCCTCTGTAGTTGCTGGAATGCTAGCCCCCTGTGTAGCTGCTGCCGCAGTTGTCTTTCTGTGTCCATGTCCTGGCATGGAAGGGAAATGTCACTGCCTCCCCATTGACTTTCCTTCCCATAGTCTCCTGGCCACACAAGGGAAGAGGATCCATTCTGTTTGGTCCCTCACACTAGAAAGCTAGTTTTTTGATATAGAGCACCTTTCATGACTATCATCATACCAAAGCAGCGATAATTCATCCAACCATCCATTCATTTCAAGCCAGTTCAGAGTCAAGAGAGCCAAAGCTTATCCTAGCAATAACAGGTACAAAAAAGGAACCAACCATACACGGGGGCACCAGTCTATTTAGAGTCTTAAGTTAACCAAATATTCACTTAGTGATCATGTAATCATCCATTCATCCATCCATACATCCATTTTCTAACAAGCTCTCCAGTTCAGGGTCTGGGGATGTGGTGGCCATCCTAAGAATAAACTGGGTGCTAGCTCATCACACGACACACTCATACACACAGATGTCAATTCTCAATATCAAATACAATTTTGGCCCATGAAAGGACAATTGGAGTACCAGGAGAAAACTGTACATTGCCACAGAGAGAATGTACAAATTCCATGCAGAGAGTGACTGGCTGGGTTTTAAACCCAGGACTGTTGACCTGTGAGCTAAACAGGACTATGCTTTAAATGGTATATTAGTGAAGTCAATGGCTTTGCAGCTTCAAATCCAGTGCACTGGGCACCAGGGTGTATTACCCTCTCTAGACATGACAGGTAACAAAGTGCCTTCTTTATCAATCTCTCCATTTCCAAAAAAAAGATGAAACAAACCTGAGATGGATTACCTTCAAAATAATTGTAATATATGCTACTGAAATTATAATAATTTTGCTGTGATTAGTAATAATTCTAATAATTCCAAGGGAAAGGAACTATATATATATATATATCTATATATATATATATATTTATATATATATATATATATATATATATATATATATATATATATATATATATATATATATATATATATATATATATATATGCATGCAGCTGGAGGTTTCAGAGACAAGCCACATGTGACATTAATTCAGATGCAACAGCTCGACTCCCATCTGCTTGAGACCCTGTAGCTGCCTGCCTTGCCTGCCACCTGCTGGCCACCCCAGACCAGTACATAAGCAGTGGTGACCAAGGGAGGTCATTACAAGGAGGGAGTGAGGATGAGGGGGCGGGGTGGAGGTGGTTGTGTGTGTGTGTGTGAGGGGGGGGGGGCGGGGGGGGGGTGCTGAGTTTATACAGAGCTCATCTCCCAGTTTCGAAAAGCCCCTCGTCTCGCATCTGTCACCTTGGCGATGGCTTCAGTGGCGAGCCCAGAATGCGCTGTTCAAATGGCTGTGGATAACTTATTATTGTGGTTTTTGTAAGCTTTAGCTTATCTAATAATACAGCTTTAGCACTCAGTGAAGCAGAAATAGTGCGAATATTTTCATGAAGAATGTCTTTTTTTTCTCTGGCTGCTGTCTATTATTCCAGCCCATTTCTTGACATGATTCTTGTATGAGCACTAACTGGCTGTTTGTACTGAAGATTATATTTACTGATGGAACTGCACACCCTGAAGTATGGAGAGATGTGCATGAAGCCATGGGGGACAGGGGGCGCTGTACCTAGTTGAGAAATATGCTCTGATGGGTGGAAGGAGTTAAGAATTTGGATGTCTAAAGCTGTATAAGAGAACCAGAGTGATTGAGGACTTCCAGCTCAGACGGAGCAGGGAGATGGTTTTAAATTTGGGTGTAGAGATGTTAACATGTAAGGGAAACTGCAAAAAGACTTAAGTGCTGGGGTGGCTGTTGAATAGGGTTTAAGGAATATGTCTACAGTTTATAACCTCATTCATGAAGTGGTATATAGTTAATAAAACATGGGCTTAGATAGGAAATGGAGACAAAATAAACCAGGGGGTGCTCTAATAAGATGGGATTTGCCATCTGAAAGGTAGGGATAGGAGTGGTGTAGAGGGGTGACGAATGTGTAAAGCAATCCTAACACAGTAAAGGCATCATAAGGGCTAGGCAGAAACTTGATGGAGGAACTGGGCAGACAGTGATTAATGTCTTCAGCTCCAGAAACTGGGTTCCAATCTCAGCCTGTACTTAATTCATTTTTAAATCTTGGCCTGTACTTGCTTTGTATGTTAACCCCATGCCAGTAGACACATTGCAAAGACATACATGTTAGATTAATTGAATTTACATGTTAGATTAACTGACCCTGTAACAGTGAGAGTGTGTGTAAATGTCACCTGTGATGGACTTGCTCACTGCTTTATGTCCAGTCCTTTAACTTTAGGCTTTCACGTATTATAATAATTAATAAGGTCTGTATATTGCTGGGATGAGGAACAGTATATGTAGTCACAAAGATAGAGGGGGCTCAACTTAGATGGGAGTTACATCATAAGATAGCAGAATAATGAATAAGCTTAGACATAGTGATTACTAAACTACAATCAGCATTGTATTATTTGAATTGGAGTCCGAGATGAATATAACATAGAGGGTGCTCAACTGAACTGGGAAAGCACTATGAAGAGCAGAGAACCACTATGTTAAAATACATAACTACAAAAATAGGCAGTGCTCGGTTGAGATGAGCCTCACATACTCTGGACTGGAGACAAAAATGAATATGAGATAGAGGACAACCTAATGAGACGACAACTGCATCCTGGAGAGCAGGTGGGCAGAAGGGTGTGAACAAACACAAATATAGTGCCTATACAAAGTATTCACGCCCTTGGAAGTTTTTCACTTTTCAGTGTTATACAGCTTTGAATCAAATTAGATTTAATTTTGCATTTTTGTTCAGTCGAAAAAGACTACTTAATGTTAAATGAAAACAGATCCATGCAAAATGGTCTATATTCATTAATCAGAATCAGAACACTTTATTAATCCCAAAGGAAATAACTCAAGATAAATATATATTACAAATATAAACCACAAAATAATTGATCTCAAAAATATTCACTCCCTTTAATATGCCTCCCCTAAATCATTACTAGTGTAGCCAAGTCCCATAAATAGTTCAATAGAAGTCACCTCTCTGGAGTTTCCATTAATTGTAATTTCAATGAAGCTTATCTGGCAGGTCCGGCTTGTGGTGAGTTAGTATGGTGGACTCATCTACACAATGAAGTCAAAGGAACACTCCTAGCAGCTGCATGAAAAGGTTAAAAAGTAAAATAATGCCAACCTTAATCCATTAGGACCCGGGATCTACTGCACCCCTGTGTCCCATTTTATAGTTGAAGGGATAGGAACTAATAGTACCTTTAGGGTTCCATTCCCTCTACTCATTTCTTAAACTGACAATTTAATTCAAGATGTCCTTTTGCAACTGAAGGGTGTGCTTACCCCTGGTATTTGGAAAGGTGTCACTAACAGAGGTTCTCTGCTGGGACTAAACCAATATGCCCTTTCTTTCCCTAATGATCATTTGCTAGCCAAGTATGATTCATTTTCCAAGAAATACAAGAATTTAACCCAGTAATGAATGAAACTAATATTAATGAATTGACTCGGATTAGGTTTATTAGGGGCATTATTGTCAAGTGTACAAGTTCAAGGAAACGCTGTCTTACATGAGCTAATGAACATGTAATAAATCACCTCCAGCCACAGGAATAGTGAGTACAACTACCTGACCTCATAATCCTGATGAATCTCAGAAATGTAGATCTGTTCATTAGTGATGGGTCGTTCTTGAACGATTCGTTCATTTTGAACAAATCTTTAATGTGACTCGGGAAGAACGAGTCGTCTCGTGGGAGTGATTCGTTCAGATCCTCAAGAAACAGTAACAAAATCATAATGACAGAAATTGACAGACCTTTTTTATTTATAAGAAAATGCATTTTAGATATTTTTGATAATTTCTAAATATGATCCAACATACAACAAATGGAATTTTACGTTAGTATTTGACTGAGGTACTGAGCCGGTCACGTGACAAAAGAACAAACGACTCGAAAGACTCGAGGAATGAACTAATCAATTCTCTTTCCGGCTCAGACTGCATAGGTTAAGCTTATGGGGCTGTCACGTGATGAACGAACGACTCAAACCCGAAGACTCGAGAGATGAACTAATCAATTCTGTTTCCGGCTCAGACTGCATACTAGGTTAAGCTTATGGGGCTGTCACGTGATGAACAAACGACTCGAACCCGAAGACTCAAGAGATGAACTAATCAATTCTTTTTCCGGCTCAGACTGCCTTGGTTAGCTAATTGGGCTGTCATGTGATGAATGAACGATTCAAACCCGAAAACTTGTCAGATAAGAGGTGAGGTGAGCGAATCATAGACTAAAGACCCAGGTAAACAATGAATTAATATTTTCTGTTTCTTATAGCATTATAGTTTTGTCTTGTTTGTAGTGTGATCAACATTTGTGTAAGCAGTAGATGTGTTAGGGAGGTAACAGGTAACATTTTAATTATATTTTGCTAAAATGAACGAAATGAACGAAATGACTAGAAAAAGGATTCGTTCATTTTGCTGAACGAGACTCAAAGGTCCGAGTCGGTAAAATGATCCGAACTTCCCATCACTACTGTTCATATCTATCTATCTATCTATCTATCTATCTATCTATCTATCTATCTATCTATCTATCTATCTATCTATCTATCTATCTATCTATCTATCTATCTATCTATCTATCTATCTATCTATCTTATAAAGAAACACAAGACCAGTATTAAGGGTTGGGGATTCCGCCCCTGTATACTGTAGTTTGCTTTTGGAATTTAAAGTTATGGTCAGTTTTGCAAGACATACTACAGACAGAACAATAGCTGCAACATGGACAATTTATGCTGTGGGAACGGAAATGGGGAAACAATGCGCTAAAGGTTATGGGATGGTGACGTCATCACTGGTGGACCAGAGGAAGCGCAGGAACCCAGAAGCGAGCCAGACGTCTGGTGAAGGTATTGGAGATGAATTCAAGGGGCTATTTTCTTGTCTTTCCTGTCAAAATAAAGAGAGATCAGTTAGTACATTGTCGCAGTCACCTGTTTTGTGGTTTCGCATTGCTCGTCGGGTCCATAAGCTGTTCCCTAATCACTTGTGTGTGACACTATCTATCTATCTATCTATCTATCTATCTATCTATCTATCTATCTATCTATCTATCTATCTATCTATCTATCTATCTATCTATCTATCTATCTATCTATCTATCTATCTATCTATCTATCTATCTATCTGCAGTGACTCTAAAAAGTATTCAGTTCCTTGGAGGTTTTCACATTTTGATATATAACATTAAATTACAGTGGATTTACATCAATTTGTCTATTTTGACACTGATTATAAGAAAAAAACCCTTGAATGTCAAAGTGAAAAGTGATCTAAACAAGATTCAAATCTAAAATATAAAATAACTGATCTCACAAGTACTCTCAGCCCCTTTAATATGTCACACCTAAATCATCACTTGTGCAGCCAGTTGATTTTGGAAGTCACATCATCAGTTCAATGGAGATCATCTGTCTGGAGTTTCAGTCGATTTTTGTCTAAATGTATGTGGAAGGTCCAGCTTGTGGAGAGTCAGTTTTGTGGCCTAACTTACACAATGAAGACAAAAGAACACTCCAAGCAACTCTCTAAAAAGGGATTTGAAAAGAACAAGTCAGGGAATTGAGACAAGAAACAATCCAAGTCACAGAAAATCCCTTGGAGTCCAGTTAATCAATCATTAAGAAATGGAAAGAGTATGGCACAACTGTAAATCTGCATAGAGTAGGCTCTCCACAAAACGTGGGTGACAGGGCAAGAGAAAGACTAGTGAGGGTAGCCTATGAGAACTCTGAAGGAGTTATAAGCAACAGAGGCTGAGATTGGAGAGACTGTGCGGACAGCAAATGTTGCTCAGGTGCTTCACCAGTCACAGCTTTATGGCAGAGTGTGAATTGAAAAAAAACACATCTTAGGAAGAGTTTGCCAGAAGCCACACAGAAGAAGGTATGAAACTTAGGTTTTTGGCCATTAATTTAAACGCCATGTTTGAACACAGCACATATCAAATACATTCAATTGTGAAGCATGGTGGTGGCAGCATCAGCCTGTGGATATGCCTTTCTGCAACTGGCACTGGAAGGCTTGTGAGGGTAAAATTAATGCAGCAAAATATGTGAAAATCCTGGAAGAAAACCTGATACAGTTTTCAAGAAACCTGTGCTTTGGAAGAGTTTAAGGTCAAAAGCTGGACAGGAGTGGCTTAACAAAAACAATGCTAATGTCCTAGAGCGGCCGAGTCATAGTCCAGATCTCAGTCTAACTGAGAATTTGTGACTGGACTTTCTAAAGGCTGATCACTCGTGGTCTTCAAGCACCCTGATAGAGTTCGAGCAGTTTATAAAAGAAGAATGGGGAAAAATGGCCAGGTGTACAGAGCTGATAGAGACCTGTGCATACAGACTCAAAGCTGTCATGGCCACCAACACTGACTAAATACTGACTTGAAGGGAGTTAAAACTTGTGTGATTAATTACTTTATGTTTTATTTGTGGTTTATAGTCTTAATACTGTGTATTAAGATAAATATAGGAATGTGTTTAATTGGAGGAAACAATGAGTATGAGGTGGTGGCACTCTACGAAGATCTACCTTGAAAAGTGACTGGTGGTGTAGGAATGTAAATGGGAGTTCAATACGGAGAAGCCAAATGATTTAAAGACAAAGTAGAGAATGAATCTTAAGGATATGCTTGGGTTAGGAGAGTCAGAATATATTTGTAGTATCAGCTCTATAACCACTAAGAAGGGGGAGCTCTGCTGTGGTGGGAATAGGTGAGGGACAATGTGATGGTGATTTTAAAGAAATGAGGTGGGGAACACTCTGATGACACGAGCTTTACATCTGCAGGGCTATCTGGAATGGATGCGAATGTAAAAGGTAAATAGTGAGATGGGACCCACAACCGAAATGAGGAAAACACAATGAAAGGGGTGGGAATGGCAAGGTAAAGGAGTATTCTAACTAGTGGAAAGGGCAGTCCCCAGAGTTTGAAGCTGAATATGAGGTAGGGCTCCTTCTACTGAGAAAAACATAATGTACGTTGAAAGGGATGACCGCTTTCCAGTACATCATCTGTTGAACTCAACCACAACCACCTTTCAATGACTGCTGCCTTGGCCAGAAGCTAATGTCATCAGGCTGTAAACAGCTTTTCTTGGGTATTTCAACCCCCAACCGCAGCACTCTCTAGCTGGCAGGCCGGCATTGGTGGTCAAGGCACTGCCCACCTGCTCCATGGCTTCCAACATGCTTCCTTCCTCCTAAACCTTAATCAACAAGAGGCCTTCTCCAATGTCCTGGCTGTTGTTCTTTTTTCCTATTCCTTGACACAAGGTTCCATTTTGAGTGGCCAGGGGATCCTCCACAGCGAATAGCCAGCCTTTATCCTTAGTCTTGCACTAATTCTTGATACTTGCATTTGTCTCTTTGCAGCCTTCCTCCCAAGGGATTGTCATCTTCATTACGATTATCTTCTTTTCCTCAGTAGCCCATATGACTACATCAGGTGTCAATCTAGTCAAAAGAACTGCTTCAGGGAAGTGAAGCTTCCTCCTCAAGTGTACCCTTTCCTTTGCTGACCACTGCAGGTTCTGCCTTTCTGAGCTAGTGGTTGTAAGACTGGCCCCTTCTTTGGCAGGTGTGATGGTGCCTAATGTTTTGGCAATGGGTTGGTGTTCTTTCTTTCCTTCCCTCTCTGAAAAGTCAGTTAGGATTAGCATGACATTGTCATGGTGCCACCTGTATCTCCCTTTGGTTAATGCTGTCTTGCAACCTGTTAGGTTATAATGCCATTGTTCTCATCACAGAGCTTGCATAGTGGATCTCCCCCTTTACCCTACCTATGCAACTTCAATAGGGTTGGAAGGGTATGATAGGCTCCCTACAACAGGACAGATATACAAAATGGTTCCATCTTCCATAAGTCCTGGTCCAGGCTTCTTGGAGCCCTAACCTCAGAGGCTCTTGCTCTACTCCCCTCTTCCTCAATGCTCCTCACTTCATCTTGGATGATTGCACTCCTGTCCCTTGTGCTGGATGTTCCCCACTGCTGAAAGTGTGTTGATCCCAATCCCTGTCGTCCTTTGCTTATTTTGCCAATAATGTCTCTGAGTTTAAGCGAACACCGACCTTTTATTTACTTCTGTAGCAGGGGCACTCTGTAGAGATGGGAATGGCGTCCTGTGTGGTGCCGAGAGGGGGATCAGCTGGTGTACATGTTACCATGACAACAGGGGGAGATGGGCGTCAGGACAGGGAGAGAATACAAAGGGACGCATGAAACTCTGTTACATTTACCGAACCTGTGAGCAGAGCACTGAGGGAGATTGTCAAGAGACGCTCTACTGTAGCTGTGCAGATTCAGAAGGGGGATAATGGCACGGCTCTGAAGTGGCACTAAATGTAGGGGAGCTGCCACTAATGCTCTGCCCAGATGTTACTCACAGAAGATAACATTCTTGAAGAATTTTTTTGTATTATTTTCCCAACTCACTCTGCTTGTAACTTTCTGCACCCATTCTATGGGAGGACACTTCTGACACCACAGCAGCCACATTGGTGCTTCATTCGGTGCCGTCAGCAGCTGTCAGGATTTGTGTGTGTGGATCGGTGGCAGAATACGAGTTGTGAAATATTCACAATCTGCTCCACTTAACATGTCTTCTTGAACAAGTTCTCCCGTGAATCGCGTTTTGGGAATCTGATAATAGAACAAAAAGCAGGTCATTGTATGCCTAATAAGATGAGTTTGGGATTTTATTGTTTGTTTGCCCAGTCTTTTCTTTGTTTTACTTTTTCTTCCTACTCTGGTCTCAAGAGATTTTCCCAATTGAGATGCAGCCTCCATATTCCAGGGAGGACTGCTTTATTACACTTTAATTTATCTGGGGTTTGTTATTTCTGAACTCACTGTTCCATCTCCTCCTGCCTGTACAGCACTGCTCTCTGGCGCCACGATCTGGATCATCCCTTACGTTCTCTCTCTCTCATTTACATGTCTGTTATCTTTTCACTGATTTTTACAGGAATAATTTAAAAACAAACCCTCTGACACATAATACCTACTGGCTTTATTATAACAGACTGACTGTTGGGGAGTTGGCACTAGCCTGTCTCTAGCATGGCTGTATGAGGTTAAAGTTAGGGATGGGGCTGATGCTGGCATATCACTGATGTTGGCAGCTGGTGTTCACTTGGACAATGAGTTTTGACATAATGTTGTGATATCGCTGGCATGAATGGGTGGCATTATATTTTAGGTGTTGACACTGGCATGATTATCTGGAATTAAAATAGAGATCTCACATGAATTAGGTTCCCTACTGGAGTGACTGTAATTAAGAAAGAAGGCATTACCTTGATTTTTATTATCAGTATTATAATTTACAAGCTGGCACTGAACTGATGCTAAGTTACTGTATCATTGGCATTAATAACTTTTGTCAGGGTTATTTCTAGCCTGTTCAGGGCCCTAAGCAGTACAATAGCAACCTTTCATTGTATATGTCAGAAACAGCCTGATTGGGGGCCTCTCGGTGGCGTGCCTGTGTCAGGGGTCAGCCCTGATTCTTGGCATAAGTTTGATAGTGGCCTGTCATTGACACTTTCAGTTGACAGTACATTTCAGGAGTCAGAACTGGGCTGATGTAGTTATATAATTAATTAAAAATATAATAGTACTCTTTAGGTTTGTTTTTATTTATTTATCGATTGATTGATTGATTGGCTGTATTATTTGTCATGTGCGTCTGTATCATTGTCTTCTATGTTTCTGCTGCTGTACGCATTTTAATTTCTCCTTGAGATTAATAAAGTTTATCTAATCTAATATGACAGGGCTAGTGTTTTAAATGAGAAGGAGGCATTGCCATGGATATCACTTTTATGAAGGCTGGTTAATTCAAATCAGGAGAGCCTTTCCTGGTAGCACTGGTCACAAGGCAGGAAACATCCTTATAGAGGGCACCAGTTAATCGCAGGCTCTACTAAAGCAAACACCCACACTGAGACATTTTGGAATTGCCAGTTTACCTAACCTGTACACTTTAAGAGTTTCTGGCAACCAAAGTATTCTCACAAATATGGGCAGAACATGCAGCCGATCTCTGGGTGTGGGATTCAAACCTATGGTGCTTGGCCTGAGCAGCAGCACTACACACTCACCACTATGCCACCCATTGGAAAAAACGGCTGGTAATTTGGGGCTTGATATTGGGCTGATTTACTCTTTTTATTCTATTATAGTTGTGAAGCTGGCATTAACACTAGAGAGATTCTGGGATAATATTGGCATGAGGTCTCACACTGAGGGACTAACCGATATTACATCCAGGAGCTGGCATTATTCTGATGCGTCATTGTTAGTGGCATTAAAACATTAGAACAACTGTGACAAGAACAGGCCTTTCAGCCCAACGGGCTTGCCAATACTCTTCACACAGATTCTCCAAAATAACATCAAGGTGAGATTTGATGGCCATGACTGAGTGGCGTTTTACCTTGCAAGCCGCCATTAGACTGATTCTACACTATTCCCAAAATGTCTGCCTTTTCTTAAAGTTAGAAAACTGAACAGGCTGACTCCAGCCTAGCCTAACGCTAGTTTCGCCATACAGAGCTTCATTTCAGGGGCAGATTTAACTTGCTACAGTGAAATAAGCAGAATGCCAGGCATTTATTATAATCGAGGGCCTGGCATATATTGAAGTGTTTGTGTAATTGGCAGGAGTAGTATTACAGATAAAGAGATGGCAGTGGCATAGGAAATAAGTTGCCTTTAGAGAGATTAACTGTACGGTAGCAGGTGCTGGATGGTATAATGCTGGCATATTGTCCTTATTAATCGCCAGGTGACACTGGATTGGTGCTAAGTAGTATTGCTGGTGGTTACACTTTGGTGTTGGCATAGTGCTGATATGAGGATATTCCTGGAGTTTCACATAGGGATTACATTGGAGGTACAGACTTTGGGCTGATGCCAAGGAATCACTGGTGATACCAGCTTAAAGTTAGCATCACTTGTAAAGGAAGAAAAAGCATTCATGTATTAATTTTCTGTACTTCAAAATTCCAGTGCAGGTCCACAGGCTGCTTGAGTTTACCCAGGCAGGTTCATCACATGCTATCTATCTATCTATCTATCTATCTATCTATCTATCTATCTATCTATCTATCTATCTATCTATCTATCTATCTATCTATCTATCTATCTATCTATCTATCTATCTATCTATCATACAGTGCCTTTCATTTATATCTATCTATCTATCTATCTATCTATCTATCTATCTATCTATCTATCTATCTATCTATCTATCTATCTATCTATCTATCTATCTATCTATCTATCTATCTATCTATCTATCTATCTATCTATCTATCTATGTATCTATCTATCTATCTATCTATCTATCTATCTATCTAAAAAAGAAAAATGGCACATTTCAAATGGTTGGCAACCTCATAAAAGCTTGCAATGGTGGGCGATCTGAAGTTGTTTTGTACCCACGTCATTTGAAAATTTTGTTCAATGCTAAGCACTCGTTAAGCATCACAAAATGTTCAGACAGACACACAGATTACATGTGTGGCCTCACCAACACTTTTTCCATCAGCAACCCAAGTTTCTCCTAGACCAGGGGTGTCCAATTCCAATCCTGGTGGGTCGCAGTGGCTGCAAGGTTTCATTCTAACCTTTTTCCTAATCATTGACCAGTTTTCACTGCTAATAAACTTAATTTCCTTCAGTTTAATAGCCCTGTTTTTAAGAATTCAGTCCTCTGAATTGATTTTTCTCTTCATTAAATGGCAGCCAAACAGAAATGAGATGTGAAGAGAGCCAGAATTTACATCAGGGCTTCAAACGCCAACCAATTTCACTCCAACCAGTTACTTAATGAGAAGCCGATTCTCACTGTTAATTAAACCCATTATTTACAGTGCTTCCCGAAAGTATTCACAGCACATCACTTTTTCCACATTTTGTTATGTTACAGCCTTATTCCAAAATGGATTAAATTCATTTTTTTCCTCAGAATTCTACACACAACACCCCATAATGACAACGTGAAAAAAGTTTACTTGACATTTTTGCAAATTTATTAAAAATAAAAAAATGGAGAAAGCACATGTACATAAGTATTCACAGCCTTTGCCATGAAGGTCAAAATTGAGCTCAGGTGCATTTTGTTTCCCCTGATCATCCTTGAGATGTTTCTGCAGCTTCATTGAAGTCCACCTGTGGTAAATTCAGTTGATTGGACATGATTTGGAAAGGCACACACCTGTCTATATAAGGTCCCACAGTTGACAGTTCATGTCGGAGCACAAACCAAGCATGAAGTCAAAGGAATTGTCAGTAGACCTCTGAGACAGGATTGTCTTGAGGCACAAACCTGGGGAAGGTTACAGAAAAATTTCTGCTGCTTTAAAGGTCCCAATGAGCATAGTGGCCTCCATCATCCGTAAGTGGAAGAAGTTCAAAACCACCAGGACTCTTCCTAGAGCTGGCCAGCCATCTAAACTGAGCGATCGAGGGAGAAGGGCCTTAGTCAGGGAGGTGACCAAGAACCCGATGGTCACTCTGTCAGAGCTCCAGAGGTCCTCTGTGAAGAGAGGAGAACCTTCCAGAAGGACAACCATCTCTGCAGCAATCCACCAATCAGGCCTGTATGGTAGAGTGGCCAGACGGAAGCCACTCCTTAGTAAAAGGCACATGGCAGCCCGCCTGGAGTTTGCCAAAATGCACCTGAAGGACTCTCAGACCATGAGAAAGAAAATCCTCTGGTCTGATGAGACAAATATTGAACTCTTGGTGTGAATGGCAGGTGTCACATTTGGAGGAAACCAGGCACCGCTCATCACCAGGCCAATACCATCCCTACAGTGAAGCATGGTGGTAGCAGCATCATGCTGTGGGGATGTTTTTCAGCAGCAGGGACTGGGAGACTAGTCAGGATAAAGGGAAAGATGACTGCAGCAATGTACAGAGACATCCTGGATGAAAACCTGCTCCAGAGCGCTCTTGAACTCAGACTGGGGCGACAGTTCAACTTTCCGCAGGACAACGACCCTAAGCACATAGCCAAGATATCAAAGGAGTGGCTTCAGGACAACTCTGTGAATGTCCTTGAGTGGCCCAGCCAGAGCCCAGACTTGAATCCGATTGAACATCTCTGGAGAGATCTTAAAATGGCTGTGCACCGACGCTTCCCATCCAACCTGATGGAGCTTGAGAGGTGCTGCAAAGAGGAATGGGCGAAACTGGCCAAGGATAGGTGTGCCAAGCTTGTGGCATCATATTCAAAAAGACTTGAGGCTGTAATTGCTGCCAAAGGTGCATCGACAAAGTATTGACCAAAGGCTGTGAATACTTATGCACATGGGATTTCTCAGTTTTTTTATTTTTAATAAATTTGCAAAAACCTCAAGTAAACTTTTTTCACGTTGTCATTATGGGGTGTTTTTGTGTGTAGAATTCTGAGGAAAAAAATGAATTTAATCCATTTTGGAATAAGGCTGTAGCATAACAAAATGTGGAAAAAGTGATGCGCTGTGAATACTTTCCGGATGCACTGTAATTCTATCGCTTGTTGTTGCTCTCATTCTGGCCCAGCAGGCATTTTACAGTATTTTCCTTTTTTCTAAGAGCATCGTCAAAATGTTTTGGTGACCTGGGCAGATCAAAATTACTGAGACCTTCACCTTTCTTTATTTTTAGATATTGTATGATGGATGCTGATTAGCTGGTAGGGTGTCGGCTCTTTTTGTGTCTCCTTATTGTGTGGCTGCTAATTAAGGAAAAAAGAAACAATTCAGGGGCTGGAGTCAAGTTAATTAAAATGAAGGCAAAAGAAGTTAATTAGCAGCAAAAACTGGTCACTAATTTAGAAGATGGTTAGAACGAAAACCTGCAGCCACTGCGGTCCTCCAGGACTGGAGTTGGACACCCCTACCATAGATGGCCTCCTATCCAAGTACTGGCCAGGCCTAAACATGCTCAGCTTCAGGTGGATGACCTGGTCAGAAGGGCAGCTGGTATGGCTGGTGATTCAAATCTGTGCCACCATGCTACTCCTCACATAAAGTAATGAACTGAAATTCACTCTTGCTGTTTCCACCAATCTCTTTGGGACAGGCACTCTAACTTAAAATGCATTCTCTTAATTGTAAATCCTTTTGGGAGAGTGCTCGCTATGGCAGGTGCTACAAAATACAAAGCACTTAAATTCCTTCTTGGTGTTTCTGTAAATCTTTTGGAAGTTCATAATGTAAACAATGCTTTCTAGGGGTGTGGAGGAGCAAGCGGGCCGGAAGCACTGCCTTGGAATGAAAGGAGGCCTCCCGTTCACTGGCGTTCATTACGTGTGAATGTGCTTTTTTTTTTGTCTCCGTTACTGATTAGCCTCATCGCACACCTCCCTGAAAGGTGAACACCTCACAGAACATGAGGGGAAGTGATAGTTAGACGGGTCATTAGAGGTCAGTCCTGGGCTTCCTCAAAAAGACGTTTTTGGCGTCCCTTTGCTGTTAAAAAAAAGGACAACTTAAGTGGCAGCCCAGCAGCCATGTGTGCTCCACATCATCCAGCTGCAAAAATAAGTCTCAGAAGTAGACAAGCAGGACCGTCGTCCCACCTCATAGCCCTGCCTGGCATCAATCTTCTCACTGACGGTGTTGGTATTCATTGGCGTGCGAACAAAGAAGCCAGGCAGTACCAGCCCGGGCTGCCCTGCTCCCACCGCCTCATTTATTTTGAAGGCCAAATTGAGTTAAAATGTGGCTAATTTGCTCCAGATGGCCAGTGCGCTGCTGACCTGCAGCTCTATTAAAATCTGTGTAGAATGGAATCGGGGGGCGAGGGGCGGCTTTGTGATCGATAGCCACCCTTTAAGCCCTTTCCACAAATCAGCAAATTCCCTAGACTCTTTGCTGGCCTGTCTTCTGTCACTTAAGGGTGAAAAATGGCCTGTTTTCACTTCTCGCTAACCCCCAGGCCTGACAAGGCCATCTCCGGCAGCTCATCCCCCGTGTGACCCATATGCACCCCCCTCTCGCCCGGCTCTGTTTCCATGCAAGTTGTTTTTTTTTTTTTTTTAAGAAGTTCTTGGGGCCTTTCACTTATGAAGAAAATGAAAAGTGTGTGCAACAAGATATGTTATCAAGGTGGAGGATTTGAGTGCGAGACTGAAAAATAAAGAAAAGAAACGGGGGGAAGAATACTTGAGATTCATTTGATCGCTTTCACTTAAAAGGTATATCTGTTTTATTTTATCATCCAATTTATCAGTGAATGTTTCTTATAAAATGTCATTCTTGCAATTTCAGAAGGCAATTTACAGAGTAAATAGGATTACAAAACAGTATCAGACTGAAAAGCTCGGGAGTCCGAGAGCCCACAAATGAATGTATAAAGGGGGATGGACAGATAGATGATATAACATCCTCAGACCTGGGGAGGCCAGTTAAGAGTCATGAGGGCTGGAGCCCATCTTGGGAGCATCAGGGTCAAGGCAGGAGCTAACGCTAGACAGGGCACTGCCATCTAGCGGAGTTTATTCACACACATGACCCATTTAAAGCCATGACACATTTGATGAGTTTTCCTGCAATATTCAGTTGTAGCTTTCATTTACAAAATTTTAGTGAGCTGTAGGTAGTTGATGGTGAGCTCTTTTGAATCCATTCTCTGAGACAGCTAGTGACTCAATCCAAGTAGTACATGCCTCGCTCCAACAAATTTGATTGTCTTTTGCCATAGAGGGCACTCTCTGTGCGTGAGAACTGACAAACTGTATGCCCATCCAGAAGTACAATTCATACAAAACAGTGACGAGAAACAAGGAACCTCACAAACAGAAGAGAAGCTAATTGTTCTGGTGGCTTGTGTTTTACATATCTCAACTGAATTGAAAAAAGAAAAATTGGATGAACTTGCCATACCTGTTAACCCTTCATACAGCACAGGCAGAAATTGGGGCAAGTATGACTGTGCTGAAACGTCGTTACACAGTCACTAAATATGACATTCCCAGCAGTTGCCGTCATGACAAAGTCAGCAATAGCACTGCGAGTCTGACCAAGTGCTGGTTGAAGCCCATTTGGATGATGGATGTTGGGCCTCATAGTCCATAGTGGGTAGTCACAATTATTAGACCTCAACAACCTGTGCCCCTCGGTGTATGGAGCGTTTGCACGTTTACTTTCATTATCACCATAGTTTGACAACCTTCCCCCTCGGTGTCCAGCAGTGTGGGCGCCTTCGGAAACACAAACGACCCAACTTTGTGTACATATCTTGGACTTTATTATCACACTTCTACAACCCATGGTGTTTTGGTCCCCCTTGGTGTCTGGAGCACATGCCCCTTAACTTTCATAAATGGTTTCCGCTGATGACAGCACCTTAGATGGCCGCTTATGTTCCCTAATGGATTCACCAGCTCTGGTCAGACATACCCTCTGACTAAAAGTCACGTAATGTAAAATCAGATTTAGAATCTCTTAGCATGCATGTATTTGAGAAGACTGAAGGAAAACTGAAGTATTTAAAGGAAAAACCCACAGAAGAAAAGTGGAGTCTTTGAATCTTTGAGGCAATAGTACTAATCTCTACAGTATAAAGCCATGAATGGGTAGTGTAAGTGCCATGGAGGACAGACGGGCATTCCATCTGGACGAGAAGACGACTTCTTGTCAAGCTGGAGGAATACAAGGGATGGACCAGCAGAAGCCAGAGGCCAGGAACAGTTCTATCCCTCATATGACAGGTGGCAGTGGTCCCCTCAAGCCGTCCCAGTTTGGACACTGGGAAATTGGAGTCCAGAAGTGCAGCCCTGTCAGGGTGCCCAGGTGCCCTTAGAAGTTGCGGTTGTTGGACACTGCTCTGGTTTCCACGTGACTTGGAGATGCTTCCAATAGGACACACTATGATACCAGAAGCATTTACAGGTCCGGCTTAAAATGAGGCGGAGGGCAACACTCAACAGGAGAAGTGGAAGGCGAGAGCGAAGATTTACTTGTCTTATAACTGTGGTTTTGTTGACTGTGCACACTTGGTGAGCTATTGGTGTAATAAAATCATTTATCTGACCCCGGGACTGTGTTGGGTAATATTGTGTCTGAAGTTTGGGGCTCAATGCTGCCTCTTTGTGGTTGCAATGTGTAAAAAAATATTAAAAAATAAAATATTAATATATTACCACTTGCATTTACATCCATGGTGTTTCTAAGCACCCATGCTGTTTCTTCCCAAATTTTTTATTGTGATAGAATTTTGGATTGGCCCTTTCCTAAAGACACAGACACTTTTATTCCCATGCCCAGATTCTTAGTTACGTAGACCCACCCAAATAAACTCCCCCATCCCAATTCTTGTTTTCTTATCCATGCACTCAAATGACCTGGAAGGAGAGACAGTCATAATGCACTTGCCGCTGGTACTATGGGTCCAAACAACACCCAGAACTGATTGCTACTGTGTTGCATGTCTCCTATTAGAGGACATCTCCTCTTTATTCATTTATACTCCAGGTGGCAACAGAGAGCAAATATTAAATGCAAACAAGGCGAGCAGGTAATAAACTTTCATTCAGTCACTAGCTGTGCTACCCGTGTAAGACGAACTGAAATCTAAGTATTCAACATAGACCTCAGTGTTAACATTTGCAGTGCACCATGCAATGCACATGTCTCTGTTATTTGCTATCTGGTATGGGATTCGTAAGAGCAATATTAATGTTTGTGATACACCATCTTTTGGAATGACAAATGCAATGCATTCTGTTACTAAAATATTTGTGATACGTCATCTTTTAGAATGAGAGAGATATAGCAGCAGGACGGACCGACACACAAACAGACACTTTATTCAGGTACATGATAGTCTTTAACATTCTTAATATTTCAGAAAGTCGAAGCAAAATAAAAAAGGCAAATAAACATACACCGGCTTGGTTCGCAATAGAAGTAAAATCCTGTAGTACTTCTTTATACTCCCTGCTTTGCGCTCCAATAAATGCAAAGTTATCGCAAATATACTAATAACCCAATTGTGCTTTACTCACTCAGAATATGGAACCAACTTAGAAAGCATTTTAAGATGGAAAATCTCTTATCCGTGGCACCTCTGCAACAGAACCACCACTTTCAACCCTCGCAAAAATATCCAGTTTTTAATACCTGGAAAAGTTTTGGGCTTAAAATGCTCAGAGATCTTTATATAGACAACATATTTGCATCTTTTGAACAATTACGTTCCAAATTCAACCTCCCAGCTACACATTTCTTTCACTATCTTCAAATTAGAAATTTTGTTAAACAGAAACTGCCCGATTTTCCTCACCTCGTACCCTCCACCATGCTGGAAAAAATACTGCTCAATTTCGAGGAATTAAACACCATTTCCGCATTATATAAAATCTTATTAGAGTCCCTACCTTTCAAAGACCCAAGAGGACATTGGGAAAAAGATCTCTTAATCAATATATCAGAAAAGGAGTGGAAGGTAGCAATGCAGAGAATTCACTCGAACTCCATATGCGCAAAGCATAGAATTATTCAACTAAAAATTATATATCGAGCTCATCTGTCTCACTTAAAACTGTCCAAAATGTTTCCAGGGCAAGATCCAACCTGCGAATGCTGCAACCAAGCTCCTGCCTCACTGGGTCACATGTTCTGGACTTGCACCAAACTAACATCATTTTGGACCAAAATTTTAAAGTGCCTTTCAGACAGCCTTGGGGTCACAATCCCTCCTAACCCATTAACAGCTGTGTTCGGTGTTCTTCCAGATGGACTTGAAGTGGAGAAGGACAAGCAAACGGTGATTGCATTCACTACACTTTTGGCATGCAGACTTATTCTGTTAAATTGGAAGAATCCTAACTCTCCTCTTATAAGTCAGTGGGAAACCGATGTTTTATATTATTTGAAATTGGAAAAAATCTAATTCTCAGTTAGAGAATTTGTACAGAATTTTTTCAAAACCTGGCAGGATCTAATCAATATTATTTTAGAATAAGAGAAATAACTATTACCGCATTTATTTCCCTTCTCCATTTTTTATTTACCTATATATATTTTGTCCTTTATTTTGTTTATTGTTGCCTTATTAAAAAGCCCTAAGCAATTCTCCTTTGGCTTAGCTCTCCTTCTCAGGGGTGGGATTTGATTTGTCTTCAATTTTTTTTTTTGTTATCAATTGATCTATTTGTATGGAATGATTACAATAATATTAATAAATAAATAAAACAAAAAAAAGGAAAATAACTCTAGCTAAACCTGGATATTTTCAATGGTTGTCACAGATGGCTCTTTCTCGTACACCAAATGTGCGTCAGTGTTTGGTGAGGCTCTTCTCTTGCGTTTCTTATTGGCATGAAGTTTTTGATTTTTATTCATCAACTCTTCCTGGATTCACTTCAAATTGTTGACTTTTTAAAGCTTGTCAGGTCCAAGGTAAGACACCCTTCTGTCCAATGTCATTTTTAAAGACCATCATCAGTACATGTCCATGAGATGTCACCACAAATTGGTATCTGATGGTTTGAGGGATTCAGTTTTACGCATGTGGAAAGTGCAGAAAAAAAAAAAAAAACTTTTTACCATCTTAGGTTCTGGCCTTTCTTTTTGTTAGATTGTTCTTTTTATAGTGGTAAGTTTCATTTTTTTTAGTTTGGCCCTTAGTTTGCTGCCTCTACTAACACATCCTCCGTTTGTGGTTAGAGAAGCTACTTTTCTAAGATCAAAATTCAAGTAAAATAAAAATACTATGCTCTTCTGCACTTATTAACCTAAAAAATCGATAGAAATCATGTTCTCTAATACCACATTGTTTCGATTATCTATTTCATCATGTTCTGTATAACATCATTAATTGCAATCTCTACCAGCCATTAGAAATGTGGGGCCTTTCTGTCCTCTACACCACCCAGAAGTGCTTTACAATATTCAAATACTTCATTATTGTAGATGGACGACTCACGGGGTCCACACAGCAAGTCAGAGGCAGGCACTGAACTGACAGCCAAGTGGCTTAAGGCCCAATACCCTCTGACCACTGGGCCCCACCATCGGTCAGGTCACTCTGGGATAGATCCCAGAAAATTATAATCATGACACAACGGCTTTATTATGATAAATTAATTAATATTACCATATTGATTGATCACATAATTTGTGGATTTCAAAAGATCTAAGCTTTTAATAAATTGTAGTAATTAAAAAAGGTAATGCATGGGTAAGAAGTGAGTACAATGGTGCTGCCTCACAGATCCTGGCCCCAGCTGCCTATACTGAGTTTAACTTGAAGTCCACCAGTTTGTCTCCCACATCCTAAACACTTGCATAGTTAGGTGGACTGGCCACTCAAAATTCCTCCCTTTTACTTGAGTGTGTTCTTTGGTGGAATGACGGCGCACATTAGGGAGGCTTCCTGCAATGCCACAAGTGCAGGTTGCAACCCTGAATTGGATTAAGTGGGCCTGAGAGTTTTAGTTTAAGGTAACAGGTAAGAATTACATTAATCTAAGACTACATCCACACTCCTATGTTAACATTTAAAAATAGCATTTGTAAAAGAAAACCAAATTAATAAAGTATCTATCTATCTATCTATCTATCTATCTATCTATCTATCTATCTATCTATCTATCTATCTATCTATCTATCTATCTATCTATCTATCTATCTATCTATCTATCTATCTATCTATCTAACTTCTTCTACATTAGCATATCCAGATCATTTACAAAAGTGTCTGTTCACACTAAACACAGAAAACGCATCTGATGTAGCTGTTCGCTTACACTGGGCATGCACACATTGGCAGAACAATCCTTGAAGGTCCAATAATGGTAGCTGGTCATGGGATTTATTACAAAGCTTTTGCGACTGTTCATTTTTTTGTCTTTTTTGCATGTATGCAGCGTTCAGACTGTACAAAATGCAATTGAGATGCATGCAGGTAAGTAACGCAACAAGTGCCATCTAAAGCAACTCTTCTATTCCCGCACTGTTGGAATGTGGTTGTCTTCCAGGAAGGGTGACCAATCAGGGAAAAGGATGTTGTAAGGAGCAGGATCCAATCAGGGAATGGCTATATAATAAACACAGATAAATCAGAACACGATTACATTTTCACATGTCCACATTACAACATTAAGCCGGCATTTTCAGAAATGTATGGCTCTAGAGAGCGCTTTCAAAAGTCACCATTTTCAGGGGGTTAAAAACACCAGGGTGGCGTGGACTAAAGGCAGAAACGGAGACTGATGTCTGTGTTTTTAATTGAAAATGTAGTGTGGACATAGCTTAAGAAAAGGGGCAGCATGCTGGCCTGCTGCTTCACAGTTTCCGGTCAGATCATACCCTGGCTAATGTCTGTGTGAGATCTGTGTGTTCCCCTAATATCTGCACAGATTTTTTTTTTTTTCTTTTTCTCCAGGCAATCTAAATTTCTTCCACGTGACTTCAAGATGGCTCTGTGTCTGTTATTGTTGGGGGTGCATGAATGGGCTCTATGATAAACTGACAACCCACCCAGGGTTACTATAGGAGTGGGAGCTACTAAACAGTATTGGCTTATTCAGATATGTCAAAAATGGAATTCTGATAGTATATTTATATATTCTAGTGTTTTTATCCAGTCATACAAAAGTATAGACCCATTCAAAAAATAAATATGGAGTGAAATACAATGGAACACAATACAGAACATATGCAATTTGAATAAATACAAAACTTTAAATATGTCATAGCAGTAACGGCGGACTGCATGGTAACGTGCAGTGAATCCACTTGACTTGAGCATTCCTAGTTTTCATGCTCTTTCTCGGTACGTTTAGCTTTCATTTCCTCAGAGGTTGATGCGCTTGCTGCTTCCTGAGCAGCTCTTCTTTTCTCCCCTCTAGCAGCACTGCTTCTTCTCTTCTTTCATTGCCATCTTTTCACATTAAAACTGACTAAGTCACTGTTTGTGTTGCAATTACTTAGTACGTTTTCCTTAATTTTTCACTTAAGTCTTCAATCTGCCCCAAGAATGATTTAAGATATGAAGAGTTGGGGAAGTCACGGCGAAGGTGGTAGGGATGAGAACGGCATCTGTATGCATGCGCCACACAGCCGCCCTGCTGTGTTAATTCCACAATAAAATAAAATAAAATAAAAATGAAAAGAGGAATAACCTTGGAGGTCAATCGTCACCCCAAAAGCGGATAGTAGATGTCATATAGTATACGTGTACCAAATTTCAGGTCAAGCGAACCCACAATCTTTCACAGTCTCCTTACTGCAAAGCAGCAGCACTACCACTGCGCCACTTGCTCAGCTGCACATAGAAAAGAAACAATACAAGTGCTGTGTGGATCTTGTCCTTTAAACACGTCTCACAGGGAAGTTTTTAGAGTAAGTGGCTATCCTGGGTGTTGTCACTTTTGATCTTTCCCTCCGTGCTAGTCTGGATTTACTCTAATGATGGCCTGAGCACCTCAGTTATGGACGTGAACAGGACAGGATGGCGTCTGTGATAGCAGTTTAGAATTGCACACTACAGGATGGGGTAGGCCGAATATTATCAATTGTTGTATAAAGTGCCTTCTTTAAAAATGAGGACAAGGAACAGTATTGTGGTAACATGAATGTCTCTACTGTGATAACAATTAAACCATTAAAAAGGAGTGGATGTGGAGATCTTGCTTGCTTTCATTTCCTTGGTTTTTGGTCTGTGATGAATGATTTATCTGTTCAATAATGCACAGATGCTGGCATAAAATGACTCCATGCCTACAGTACAATACATTTGTATTCAATTTTGTAAGCCTCATTAAAAGCGATTGTCCCATGTATACCTGCAGGCCTTTGATGTGACATAAGGTAAAGAGCACAGCAAGTATGAAAAGAGATCAAGTATTGTTTATCTTACCAAGATATTCTAAAATAGCCTGGACACATTTGTTTGTACCCCTAGAAAAGTTCATAAATAATTGGATTAGAGTGATCTTTTCTTAGTGTCACACATATCTCCAACCATGCAATCAGTCATTCAGTCAATTTAAAAGGAGGAAAGCAGTCAGCTCTGCTCTTTGGTATCATCGTGTGTCCCACACTAAACATGGACCAGAGAAAGAAAAGAGAGATGTCTGAACAGATGAGAAAGAAAATTACTGGCAAGAATGTTAATGGCAAAGGCTCAAAGGCCATCTCCAAGCAACATGATGTTCCTGTGACAACAGTTGCAAATATTAAGAGATTTAAGGTCCACGGGACTGTAGCCAAGCTCCCTGAACACGACCCCAGAATGGGCAGGATAGTGAGAATGGCACACAAAAAGCCAAGGACAACTTCCAAAGAGATACAAGCTGAACTCCAAGGTCAAGGTCCATCAGTGTCTGATCAGAACATTCTGTCACTTTTTGAGTGATAGTTGGTTCAATGGAAAAAGGAGGACTTCACTGTTGAAAGGAAAACATTAAAAAGCCAGCCTGGAATTTGCTAAAATGCATCTTGATAAGCCACAATGCTTCTGGGAGATGTCCTTTGGAAAGATGAGACAAAACTGGAGCTTTTTGGCAAGACACAGTTCTCTATCTCCACAGATGAAAAAAGGAAGTTATCAAGGTAAAGAACACCATACCTACTGTGAAACATGGAGGAGGCTCAGTTATGTTTTTGGGCTGCTTTGCTGTGTCTGGCATGGGGCTCCTTGAGTCTGTGCAGGGAACAATGAAATCTCAAGACTATCAATACATTCTGGAGCAAACTATACTGCCCAGTGTCAGAAAGCTTTGTCTGAGTTGCTGGTCATGGATCCTTCAACAGGACAATAACTCAATAAAACACAGCTAAAAGCCCCCAAGAATGGCTAAGGACAAAACGTTGGACTATTCTGAAGTGGCCTTTTAAGTACCCGGATTTGAATCCTATCAAACATCTATGGAAAGAATTGAAACATGCATTCAGGAGAAGACCCCCTTCAAACCTGACACAGCTGGAGCAGTTTGGTTAGAAAGAGTGGGCCAAATTACCTGTTGACAGGGCAGAAGTCTCACGGAAAGCTCCAGGAATTGCTTGTTTGCTGTGATTCCTTCTAAAGATTGTATAATGGAATATAAGTTTAAGGGTCCCATCATTTTTGTACATGCCTCTGGTATTTCTGGGGACCTGGAGTATGGTCAGTCTCCCTTGGGGGTCTGCTTATTGCCTGTCAGCTGTTACTCCCTACATAATTCATGAGCTGTCACAGAGACCGATGGGGAAATTAGTCCATCAGATAAGACTGGAAATTGGATAAGTGGCAGGGGATGATTTGAATACAGCAGCAGCCCTCTCTTCTGCAAGTTAAATGCTTTGTAATGACACTGGCATGAACATGGATTAGCCGGCGGCCAGTATAGGAAAGGACCAGAAATTTAGGTGGAGCAAGCAACTGTCACACCATAGTTGCAGACGTGACAACTAACTTGCTTCATCAGCTTTTTTTTTAAGGGGTGATTCACTGCAGTGAAAACAACATGGAGCCCAGAGAAAATGCAATCATGCACTTGAATTGTTACGCCTGTCTTCATACAGCTGAACAGCCAAGCACCACAGTGCCCCTGGGCAGACTGCTCTCCTGCCTAAACAGCAAGTTTTTTGGGTGATGCCATTAGTTTACTGAATTAAGGGGTGAATTGGTACATCAAGAGACACTGCTAGCCTAAGGGTGACAGTGTGTAAAATCACTATTTGTGGGCACATGGGACTGGGTCCTCAGTGTACCGCTGTATCTGTGGGTGTGAAAAGGCAGTTAAGTCATCTTTGAGGGCTGTTTGCTCCATCCACCCCTCCATTTTAGACAGATAAATAGATAGATAGATAGATAGATAGATAGATAGATAGATAGATAGATAGATAGATAGATAGATAGATAGATAGATAGATAGATAGATAGATAGTGTGGGGAACAGCCCGGACACAGATAGGAAGACACGATGGTTTCACCACACACACGTTTATTCATCATATTTACACTATGAACAGTGCACAATCCCAGTGCCTCAGCACCAATCATCCCTTAAGTCCTTGGCCACACTCACAATGCCTTCTCACAGTCTCTGGTCTGCCTCCACTCCTCTCCACCAAGCATCGTCCTCTTCCACCCGACTCTTGCCCTTGACTGGAGGGAGGCGGCCCCTTTTATGCACCCCAGAAGGACTCCAGGTGTATCCTGAGGGGCTCCGTAGCCACACCCCTGTGTGGCGGAAGCTCTGACGATACATCCGGAAGTCCTCCATGTGTCCACAATCCTCATCCCCCCAGCACTTCCGGGTGTGGTGGAAGTGTTGAGGTCCAGGGCTCCCAAGGCATCGGGGTGCCCCCTGGCGGTGATCACGGGCCCCTACAGGGTACAGCTTCAAAGCTCTGTACCCGTGGCCCCCAAAGCAACCAGGGCAGACACCCCTTCGTGTTCTGGAGGAGTAATGAGCCCTCCTCCGGTCCTCCTGGGCATCCCGGCCGGGCATGAACCCCAGCCGGGTGCCACAATAGATAGATAGATACTTTATTAATCCCAAGGGGAAATTCACAATTAATGTTATGCTCTGTTTATCCAATTGAATGTCAAAGGCAGTTTCTGTCTATTCCAGAAAAATCAAAATCAATGTTGAATGGGGCAGTGTAATTATTAATGATCTACTTTAATGACTTTGCATGTATGCACAGGCTCCCTAATGTAACAATGTGCTACCGTCAGTGCTGAGTAACCAATCTGAGTGTGCAGCATTATCATGGTGGCTAACATCATTGTCAAGATTGCTGATGACACAGCTATGGTAGGCCTGATATCTAACAACACCGAGCAGGCTTACCATAATGAAGTGGAGAGTCTGCCACACTGGCGTCAGAAAAATAGTAAGACAAAGGAGCTGATTGTGGAATTTGGGAGGAAACAGCAGGGGCACCACCATCTGCTCAGAATTAACAATGCTCACGTGGAGAGGGTGGACAGTTTCAGACACGTTGTGCCCATATCTCAGAACACCGGACCTGACCTGGTCCAAACCCACCAACACTTTGGTTAAGAAGGCACAACAATGTCTTTACCACTTCATACACCAAAATGATTTCAGGCAATGCCCTCCCAATTACTAAAGAACTTCTACATATCCACCGTTGAAGGTATCCTGACAAGAAGTATTACCATCTGGTTTGGAGGGAGCACACAGCAGAGAATGGTGCAGTTAGCTGAATGCATTACTGGGTCTGCACTCCCTAACTTCCAGGACATCTTACAGTAAGTGATGTCTGACCAGGTCAAAGGAAATTATCAGTGATACCAGCCATCCCAACAATGGATACTTCTCTATGCTGTGGTCAAGTAAAGGACCAGTTCAGAGAGACTGAGGAGGAGCTTCTGTCCACAGTCCATCTGCATCTTGAATAAGGAAAGTGTCTAGAACTACACAACGCTCTCTTGTTAACTCTCTCACATTAAGTTATTCAAGTGAATTAGGTTATTTATTTAGTTATTTATTATTTTCAAATGTTTACAATTCAAGTAATGATTTTTGATATATATTGTGAAAGGTTGTAAAAGACTTGAAACTTTTTTTGAAAAAAAAAAAATATTTATATATATATATATATATATATATATATATATATATATATATATATATATATATACTAGCAAAATACCCGCGCTTCGCAGCGGAGAAGTAGAGTGTTAAAGAGGTTATGAAAAAGAAAAGGAAACATTTTAAAAAGAACATAACATGATTGTCAATGTAATTGTGTTGTCATTGTTATGAGTTTTGCTGTCATATATATATATAGCAAAATACCCGCGTTTTGCAGCGGCGAAGTACTGCTTTAAAATTTTAAATAATAAACTGAGGGAAATTATACCAATAATTATTTGTTAAGGATCTCTTTGTATACCATGTTGTCAGTTCGCCCCTCCAGTTGTAATATGACCAAGTTGTGCGCTGAGCTTACTCTTGAGCATGCAACGTATACTTGGCCATATGAAAAGCAAATGAAGAACAGCAAGACCGCGCCAGCTGCGGAGCTCAGCTCGGAGCGAAATGAAGTGAATGAAATGAGGTGAATGGGAGGGGAGATGATCACGTGACTCCAACACCCGCCTTAACTCTCCATCCCTCCACAAACACACAAACACAGTCTCTCGGATCCCAGCTCTCCTTTATATATATAGATAAATAGCAAAATACCCGCGCTTCTTAGCAGAGAAGTAGTGTGTTAAAGAGGTTATGAAAAAGAAAAGGAAACATTTTAAAAATAACGTAATATGATTGTCAATGTAATTGTGTTGTCAGTTATGAGTGTTGCTGTCTTTTATATATATAATATACACACACACACATATAAACATATATATACATATATACATATATATATACATATCTACATATATATATATACATATACACATCCACATATATATACACATACATACACACACACATATCAACATATATATATATATATATATATATACACATACATACACACACACATACACACATATATATATATATATATATATATATATACACATACATACACACACACATACACATATATTATATATATATATATATATATATATATATGAATGGAAGAGAAGGTCTGTGATACGGTTTGCATATTTGCAGTTGGAGATCCACAAAGGGAGAAAAAATGAATCACGTATCATAAAATAGTTTTATTCCTGAGCTTTCAACCCCTATCAGGGGTCTTCATCAGAGGATAATGCTTAGACTTACAAGAATCAAAGGCAATATATAGCAAAACATTCAGTGGGGGGTGGGGGGAGGTGACTAAGTCAGTATGATCAAAGGAGGGGGGGGGGGGGGGTGTATCGTTTAATTAAAGTGCATATGTCTTTCTTAAGTTGGCATATGCTGGGTTTATGTCCAAGTGTCTGTTGATGGCATTTTCATCTGATAGCCAAGACTCGGCCAACTCTCTGGCGCTTTTTGTACTGGCCTTAAATTTTACTTTTACGTTGTCCCAGTTGAATGTGTGTCCTGTCGATTCAGTATGTGCATATATCAAAGATAGTGCGTCTTTTCATATATATATATATATATATATATATATATATATATATATATATATATATATCTCTGTATGTGTATATATATATGTGTGTGTATATATATATAAAATATATCTGTATATGAATGGAAGAGATATATATATATATATCAAAATACCCGCGCTTCGCAGCGGAGAAGTAGTGTGTTATAATATATGTGTATGTGTATATGTATATATATATGACAGCAACACTTATAACAATGACAACACAATTACATTGACAATCATGTTATGTTCTTTTTAAAATGTTTCCTTTTTCCTTTAACACTCTACTTCTCCGCTGCGAAGCGCGGGTATTTTGATAGTATATATATATATATATATATATATATATATATATATATATATATATATATATATATACACACACATACATGCAGTTTCAATAACATAGAAATCAATATAAACAACATTAACATCATTATCATATGAGAATATGAAGTAATATATAAGAAGCACATTTCATATAAATATAAATTATTAAACAGTAAAATCTTCTTCTGTAATGTGCTACCGTGGCTATTCGTTTGTCTGTCCAGGATTTTAAATCACCTGTAGCTCGCAAACTGTTTCACCTATTGACTTGAAATCTGGTACACATATAGAACGTCACGTCTACTATCCGCTTTATGGGTGATGATTGTATTACTCTTTTTATCCATCCATCCATCCATTTTCCAACCCGCTGAATCCGAACACAGGGTCACGGGGGTCTGCTGGAGCCAATCCCAGCCAACACAGGGCACAAGGCAGGAAACAATTCTGGGTTTTTATCTTTATTTTATTTTATTGTAGAATCAACTCCTATCTGCGCACACCAGGGCGGCCGTGGGCGGATGCGTATGGTATATTCACTCCACGTTATCGTGCATTGCGCTGTCACTGGTATTTTGATAAAAGAATTTGAACAACATATAAGAAGCGTATAAATTATTAAACAGTAAAACATTAACATTTAAGAAGTAAAGTTACATTAAGTACTACTGCAGTGCCTTCGGGTATACCTCATTTTTTGTTTGCTCATTACATGCTTAAATGTATACATTTTTTGGTGCACCTACCCGAGAACACGCGACATATAACCGAGCGTGGGAGAAGCATGGATTTTAAACACGCGTTGAGTTCATCTGCTGGTCTCCCTCGTGAAATAACTGGTAATGTTTGACTAAAATCTACAGCGAGTAAAACGACATTACCTTCTATTTTTTTTTTTTACGATCTCTGAGATCTTGCTTTTTTCGGTTCAAGGCTTCATAAGCTCTTTTATGTTGTATGGTGTACTTATCCCAAGCCATCATCTTTGAATGTTGCAAGACTTTCGCCTTGTATGTAGATCGGGGTAATTACATTCATTGCATTCCTAGTCTGAATCACAATCTGATTGTATGGGTGGTTACCTGGCACTGTAGGGTTGCTACCCGTCCTTTAAAATATGGAATCGTCCCGTATTTGAGAATGAAATTGCGCGTCCCGTTTTGAATCAATACGGGACGGGATTTGTCCCGTATTTTTTTAATCATTTTTTTTTAAGCAGCGTCTCATGCAAATCATCCCACACGCATTTTATGAAGATGCCTCCTTTCCTACTTTTGATTGGGTAATACTTGACGTCATCGTTAGTTTGATTGGTCTTTTTAACTGTCCAGTGAGGAGGGCGGGTCTTTTAAGTAGAATCTGCAAACTGTTGGCACTGGGATGTGGCACCCGCTGCAGTATGCGTCCCTTATTTTTTTGTATTAAAAGTGGTAACCCTACCTGGGAGGTAACACTTATGTTTGGTCATGAAGTCGTCTAAAATCAGCCACGTGCCCTCTTTTAATTGTGAGAAGCAGATATATATAGCCAAATTCTCGCGCTTCGTTGCGGCGAAGTACTGCTTTTAATTTTTTAAGAAGAAAGTAAAACCTTTTTAAACGGATCGAAAATATACCAATAACAATTTGTTAAGGATCTGTTTTTTTGTGAACCTCGCTTTTCACAGCTGTCGCGCTACGGCGTGTGTTTCGTTTATTTGACAGTATGTAGATCGTGGTAATTAAATTCATGGCATTCGTTTTCTGAATCACAATCTGACTGTATGGATGGTTACCTGCCAGGTTACGCTTGTGGTTGGTCAGGAAGTCGCCTTACATCCGCCACGTGCCCTCTTTCTGTTCCCAGAAGCTGATCATAGAATGGTTTTAATAGTTTACTTTCAAATAATGCAAAGAGTATGCGACACGTGTTTCTCCTTAATTCTGCGCTCATCAGGCATTCACACTCACTGCATCTCCTCTCGAGAATCGAATATCGTCAGCGCCAGAGTTGAAGCCCCTAACGTTGCGGTCAGCAAGTCGGCTAACATCCGCCATGTGCCGTCTTTCAGTTGCGAGAAGCAGACCATAGAATGGTTGAAACTGTTGCCCCTAACGTTGCGCTACGGCGTGTGGTTCGTTTATACCTTGTGTCTTCTCATTAAACTTTTATCTCGCGAATATGTTATTGCAATCCGCAGCGGGAGCGTTTCTATAAACTTAATTTAAACTTACGTTTTACACCGTGCTTTGTTTCCCTTATGAACATGCTTGTATGCTTCACTCGCTCCCTTCTCAATTGTTTAATGAATTTTTTTGTTCTTCGCTGTTTGCGGCTCCTCCTTCATTTGTCCCTACTGCGTTCACAGTCTTTTCACGTGATTACGTGGGAGGCGTGATGACGTGACACTCAACTCCTCCTCCCACGGCCATCGAGCTGCCGTCCATTACAGTATATTGTGAAAAAAGAGGTTCCAGTTATGACCATTACGCGTTGAATTTCGAAATGAAACCTGCCTAACTTTTGTAAGTAAGCTGTAAGGAATCACCCTGCCAAATTTCAGCCTTCCACCTACACGGGAAGTTGCAGAATTAGTGATGAGTTAGTCAGTCAGTCAGTCAGTCAATCAGTCAGTCAGTCAGTGAGTCAGTTAGGGCTTTGCCTTTTATTAGTATAGATATATACATACATATACACACATACATGCATTTTCAATAACATAGAAATCAATATAAACAACATTAACATCATTATCATATGAGAATATGAAGTAATATATAAGAAGCACATTTCATATAAATAAAATTATTAAACAGTAAAATCTTCTTCTGTAATTTGCTACCGTGGCTATTTGTTTGTCTGTCCAGGATTTTAAATCACCTGTAGCTCGCAAACCGTTTCACCTATTGACTTGAAATCTGGTACACATATAGTACGTCACGTCTACTATCCGCTTTATGGGTGATGATTGTATTACTCTTTTTATCTTTATTTTATTTTATTGTAGAATCAACTCCTATCTGCGCACACCAGGGCGGCCGTGGACGGATGCGTATGGTGTATTCACTCCACGTTATCGTGCATTGCGCTGTCACTGGTATTTTGATAAAAGAATTTGAACAACATATAAGAAGCGTATAAATTATTAAACAGTAAAACATTAACATTTAAGAAGTAAAGTTACATTAAGTACTACTGCAGTGCCTTCGGGTATACCTCATTTTTTGTTTGCTCATTACATGCTTAAATGTATACATTTTTTGGTGCACCTACCCGAGAACACGCGACATATAACCGAGCGTGGGAGAAGCATGGATTTTAAACACGCGTTGAGTTCATCTGCTGTTCTCCCTCGTGAAATAACTGGTAATGTTTGACTAAAATCTACAGCGAGTAAAACGACATTACCTCCTATTTTTTTTTTTTACGATCTCTGAGATCTTGCTTTTTTCGGTTCAAGGCTTCATAAGCTCTTTTATGTTCTATGGTGTACTTATCCCAAACCATCATCTTTGAATGTTGCAAGACTTTCGCCTTGTATGTAGATCGGGGTAATTACATTCATTGCATTCCTAGTCTGAATCACAATCTGATTGTATGGGTGGTTACCTGGCACTGTAGGGTTGCCACCCGTCCTTTAAAATACGGAATCGTCCCGTATTTGAGAATGAAATTGCGCGTCCCGTTTTGAATCAATACGGGACGGGATTTATCCCGTATTTTTTTTATCATTTTTTTTAAAGCAGCGTCTCATGCAAATCATCCCACACGCATTTTATGAAGATGCCTCCTTTCCTACTTTTGATTGGGTAATACTTGATGTCATCATTAGTTTGATTGGTCTTTTTAACTGTCCAGTGAGGAGGGCGGATCTTTTAAGTAGAGTCTGCAAAGTGTTGGCACTGGGATGTGGCACCCGCTGCAGTATGCGTCCCTTATTTTTTTGTATTAAAAGTGGTAACCCTACCTGGCAGGTAACACTTATGTTTGGTCATGAAGTCGTCTAAAATCCGCCATGTGCCCTCTTTTAATTGTGAGAAACATATATATATAGCCAAATTCTCGCGCTTCGTTGCGGCGAAGTACTGCTTTTAATTTTTTAAGAAGAAAATAAAACCTTTTTAAACGGATCGAAAATATACCAATAACAATTTGTTAAGGATCTGTTTTTTTGTGAACCTCGCTTTTCACAGCTGTCGCGCTACGGCGTGTGTTTCGTTTATTTGACAGTATGTAGATCGTGGTAATTACATTCATGGCATTCGTTTTCTGAATCACAATCTGACTGTATGGATGGTTACCTGCCAGGTTACGCTTGTGGTTGGTCAGGAAGTTGCCTTACATCCGCCACGTGCCCTCTTTCTGTTCCCAGAAGCTGATCATAGAATGGTTTTAATAGTTTACTTTCAAATAATGCAAAGAGTATGCGACACGTGTTTCTCCCTAATTCTGGGCTCATCAGGCATACACACTCACTTCATCCCCTCTCGGGAATCGAATCTCTATCGTCAGCGCCAGAGTTGAAGCCCCTAACGTTGCGGTCAGCAAGTCGGCTAACATCCGCCATGTGCCATCTTTCAGTTGCGAGAAGCAGATCATGGAATGGTTGAAACTGTTGCCCCTAACGTTGCGCTACGGCGTGTGGTTCGTTTATACCTCGTGTCTTCTCATTAAACTTTTATCTCGCGAATATGTTATTGCAATCCGCAGCGGGAGCGTTTCTATAAACTTAATTTAAACTTATGTTTTACACCGTGCTTTGTTTCCCTTATGAACATGCTTGTATGCTTCACTCGCTCGCTTCTTATTGCTTCGCTCCCTTCTCAATTGTTTAATGAATTTTTTGTTCTTCGCTGTTTGCGGCTCCTCCTTCATTTGTCCCTACTGCGTTCACAGTCTTTTCACGCGATTACGTGGGAGGCGTGATGACGTAACACTCAACTCCTCCTCCCATGGCCATCGAGCTTCCGTCCATTACAGTATATTGTGAAAAAAGAGGTTCCAGTTATGACCATTACGCGTTGAATTTCGAAATGAAACCTGCCTAACTTTTGTAAGTAAGCTGTAAGGAATCAGCCTGCCAAATTTCAGCCTTCCACCTACACGGGAAGTTACAGAATTAGTGATGAGTCAGTCAGTCAGTCAGTCAGTCAGTGAGTCAGTGAGGGCTTTGCCTTTTATTAATTAGTATATATATATATATATTATATATATATATATATATATATATATATATATATATATATATATATATATATGTAGATATGTATATATGTGTATATATATGTAGATATGTAAATATGTATATGTATATACTAGCAAAATACCCACGCTTCGCAGCGGAGAAGTAGTGTGTTAAAGAGGTTATGAAAAAGAAAAGGAAACATTTTAAAAATAACGTAACATGATTGTCAATGTAATTGTGTTGTCATTGTTATGAGTGTTGCTGTCTTTTATATATATAATATACACACACACACACACATAAACATATATATACATATACATATATACATATATATACATATCTACATATACACATATCTACATATATATATACATATACACATCCACATATATATACATATATATATATATATATATATATATATATATATATATATATATATACACATCTCAACATATATATACACATATACATAAACACACACATATACATATACACATACATATATATATATATATATATATATATATACACACACAGACACATATATATACATAAATATTTACATATCTACATATATACACATCTACATATATATATACACACATATATATACATATCTACATATATATATATATATATATATATCTAGACATACATACATACATACATAGATTGACACATATATATATACATATCTACATATATATATATGTAATTGTGTTGTCATTGTTATGAGTGTTGCTGTCATATATATATATATATATATATATATGTATATATATATATATATATATATATATATATAGCAAAATACCCGCGCTTCGCAGCGGAGTAGTGTGTTAAAGACGTTATGTAACCATATATATACATAAACATATATACATATATATACATATCTACATATACACATATCTATATATATATATATATATATATATATATATATAGATATAAATATAGACATACATATATACATACATACATTCACATATATATATATATATATATATATATATATATATATATATATACTGTATATATACATATCTACTTATTGGCTCCTGTATTTAGGATATAGCGGGTTGGATAATGGATGGATGGACATTTGTATGCATAGCCCTATTTGCCCGTTTTCGTTTTTTTTCTTTCTTCAGTAATATTTTAGCAAACCCGGAGCTTGTCAGTTCAAATCCTGGTACTGACACCACTGTGTGACCCTGAGGATGTCACTTCACCTGCCTGTGCTGCAAAAAACAAAAGTAATGTAACAAATTCTACCTCAGCTGTTGCAAGTTGCTGGAATAAAGGCATAAGTAAAATAGATAAATATGTATTATACACATAGGAACTATTAATTTATTTTCAGTTAAGTCATCTGCAGCAAACTTTTATAAATGAGGGTTTCTCATTTTTAGATAGTGCAAACTGTTTGTTTTTCATTGAGGTTTTCTCTTGGAGAGGTTTTTTCATTTCATTGAAAATTAAAGCAGCAGCTGCCAAAATATGTAGCTTTCTTATTAATTTTTCAACATTGTGTAAAATAAATTTATAAAGTAACATAAAAGGTTTAAATACTGGTTATCCTTTTACACTAAAATATTACTAAAGAGATACAAAAAAAAGTAAAATGGATATGTTCTTTTTCTTTAAGGAGATTAAATATTACTGAAGAAAGAAAAAAAATAAATAAAACAGCCAAATGGGGCTATGCATACGAACTTAAAAGGTTTAAATAAAACAGAAATATATATTTAATTTTTACTTGCTTAACTTGTGGAGGGTGTATCCTGTAGCAAAGCCCTAACTTTTTTCGTGAAAGCCCGTTTCAGTCAATAAGTCTTAAAAAAAGGTGTAAAGATATTGACAATAAGCTAAGCAAACCCAGGAAGACATGGAATCGTTTAAATCAAGTATCATTACATCTTCCTTTCTTAAAGAGAAGTAAGGCAGTACTTATAAGCTTACATATTTATATATAGACATACATACATATATATATATATCTATATCCGAAGCCGTGCAAGCACACTCTTGAGAATGCAACGTATAGTTGTACAGAAGAAAAGCAATCTTGCCTCAAATGAATGGCAACCTTTTGTAGGTCTATGAACTTAATTTAAACTTTAGGTTTACACGGTGCTTTCTTTCCGAAGTACCTGCACTCATGAATATGTCTGTAATTGTCAATCGGTCAAATCCACGCGCTTTGCACCGGCGAAGTACTGCTTTTAAATTTTTATTAAGAAGAAAAGAAAACCTTTTTAAATTGAGGGAAAATATACTAATAACAGTTTGTTAAGGATGTTTTTTTGTGAAGCTGCCCTCACTCGAGTGATCACTTCAAGCTGACTTGCTGGCCAACTATAAGCGTTACCTGGTAGGTAACCACCCATACAATCAGATTGTGAATCAGACTACAAATGCCGTGAATATAATTACCCCAATCTACATGTTGTCAAATAAACAAACCATACGCCGTGGCACAATTTTAGGGGCTTCGCCAGTAGCGCTGACGTCCGAGGTTCGATTACTGTAAGGGAGTGAAGTGAGTGGCTGGTTACCTACCAGGTAACGCTTATGGTTGGCCAGCAAGTGAGGTAACATCAGCCACGGTGCCTTCAGTTGTGAGAAGCAGATCATGGAATGGTTGAAAATAGTTTACTGTCAAATAATGCAAAGAGTACGCGACACGTCTTTCCCCCTTATTCTTGGCTCATCAGGCGTACACACTCACTGCACTCGCTTACGGTAATCGAACCTCGGATGTCAGCGCTAGAGTGGCTTCGCAGCGGTGAAGTATTGCTTTTAAATTTTAAGTAAGAAGAAAAGAAAACCTTTTTAAATTAAGTCTTAAAAAGAGGTGTAAAGATATTGACAATAAGCTACGCAAACCCACCAAGAAATGCAATCGTTTAAATCAAGGCGCGAGTCGAAAAACACCATCCCAGAATATTAGTTAACGATTAACACATTTCTATATGTATTGTAAGCATACAATACAACTGATAATATGTTGCGCTTATTTATCTGGTGTACCGACATTTTTGCGCGTTTAACGTCTGAAATCTAACGTGGTTTGTGCCCTTCAGAATGAAAACAGTTTGCATTTACCTTTTTAATAAAAGGCAAGCTTTTAAGCCTGAGAAATCACCCCGTAAATGCACACGTTTAATTGCACATGTGTTAATATGTATGCTTACACAGTATTAAAAGACACTGAACAACGTAATTTACCTTTGTTCCCGCGTTTGATAAAAGGCGAGCTTTTAAGCCTGAGAAATCACCCCGTAAATGCACACATTTAATTGCACATGTGTTAATATGTATGCTTACACAGTATTAAAAGACACTCAAAAATTAACGTCATTTACCTTCGTTCCCGCGTTTGACTCGTGCTGTAAATCTCTTGTTTTTAGTTCACGTGATTACGTAGGAGGCGTGATGACGCGATACGTGACTCCGCCTCCTCCATTAGAGTATATGGACAAAAAACAGGTTCCAGTTATGACCATTACGCGTAGAATTTCGAAATGAAACCTGCCTAACTTTTGTAAGTAAGCTGTAAGGAATGAGCCTGCCAAATTTCAGCTTTCCACCTACACGGGAAGTTGGAGAATTAGTGATGAGTGAGTCAGTCAGTCAGTCAGTCAGTGAGTCAGTGAGGGCTTTGCCTTTTATTAATATGTATAGATATGTGTCTGTATGTGTATATATATATATATATATATATATATATATATTTGTGTATGTATGTATGTATGTGTGTATATATATATATATATATATATGTATGTGTATGTGTATATATGTATATGTGTGTGTGTATGTATGTGTGTATATATATATATATATATATATATGTATGTGTATGTGTATATATGTATATGTGTGTGTGTATGTATGTGTGTATATGTATGTGTATATATATGTTGATATGTGTGTATATATATATATATATATATATATATATATATATATATATATATATATGTTTATATATGTGGATGTGTATATGTGTATATATATATATATATATATATGTATATATGTATATATATGTATATGTAGATATGTATATATATGTATATATATGTTTACATAACCTCTTTAACACACTACTTCTCCGCTGCGAAGCGCGGGTATTTTGCTAGTAAGATATAAAAGAATCACCTGATTATTTCGTTTTTCAGCATGGTTACTCCGTGTTTAGTGCTACTGTTTCACAGATCCAGGGACCTGGCATCATCACCATCCATTTGCAGTAGCATATTTTCCACAAACATTCTACTGTAAGAGTTGTGGCTAAATGAAAAATTGGAAACTAAACTGAAGTCTCAGTATCGAATATCGTAAGGGACATCAGAGAATTGCCAGTCAGCCAAAATGATTCTTTTTAATGTGGCAGGAATGACAGCACTGAAACGGAGAGAGTGTTCAGATTCCACAAAGATAACAACTGGGTGGGGAATTTGAACCAACAACACTGCATCCACAGGACAGCTACACTAAACACAACTCCACCACCACTCATACCATGAGTTATATCTATTGTACTAATTAATTAAACCTTGAGTTTATTATGTAAAATTCCTTGTTTGGTATGACACCACGCCATGGCGCCTTGTAACTACTGCAGTTGTTTCTATGATTCTGTAAGTACAAGTTCAAGCTTATTGTCATATTTACATGGTACAATAAAATTCTTATTTGTATGTCTCCCGCAGACTAGTGACAGGTGTAAAATACTAAAATGGAGTACAAACACAGCAAATGACTAAAGCTTCATATATTAAATAGCACATCAGATGAGATATAAAAGAAACACTCCTGCAGTTGTCAGTATGAGCAGCTGTTCTGCTTGTTCAATAATTTATCTACCTGAGTATCATGCATTTGCGTGACAAATCTGAACTTGTCACTGGAGATCAGGACTTGTCTTGGCGTGCCACATTTGTACTTTGAGGTCAATTCACAGCAACACTCAGAGGGGGAGGATGGCAAACACACCTGCTTATGCGCCTATGAAGAAATTGACAGATTGGGTGCATCATTCTGTCATTAAATTCCATACAAAGGAAGGGAAGAAGCCAAAAGAAATCCAGGAGAGATGAAGTGCCATGTAATGATGAAGAACCACTCCGTACTGTAAGGTGAAGCAATTTAAATGGGGGTGTCCTGATGGAGGCCATGATTATGAAGTTTCCACAATCATCCATACTCATTGACATCAAAGGTCAGTTCCCCTGATGGATTCCCTAAATGCTGACTGGAATCAAAAATCACGTCACCTGCAATTTAGTCATGAGAACAAGGATCTCCTTAGAGAAAATCCCACTTACTTTTTCTCATGGGGTATTGCTGGAGATGACATGTGAGTTTCACCTGCATGACCCTAAAACCATACAAGAATCCATGCAATGGAAGCATAAAGGGTCCCTGACCCCCAAAAAATTTTGTGTGCTGCAGTCAGCCAGAAAAGTCATGGTGGAAATTTCCTGAGATGCACAGGCTTCACACATTTCAAACAGAAATATTGTGGGCAACTGTCAGCAGGCATGTTGCTGCTTCATGACAACGCACTGTCCAACAAGTCCCAAAAATCGAAGACTGCTGTCACAGAATGTGGAGCCGTACCATCCACCACACAGTCCAGATATGGCCCCAAGACATTATTTTCTCTTTGGAAACCTGAAGAAATTCCTACAAGGACATTGATCTCTGGCTGATAATAATCAAGATGAATCCTTCTGTTCTGAAGAGATTAAATTATTAGAAGCAAGTGGACCAATAGTGTTGAAGTCAAGGGAGACTACATTGGAAAGTAATGAGAAAAAATTGACCATCACATTTTATTTTGTTATTTTTTTATATATTTTTATTGATTTTAATTAGAAAAAGATAACATTCCACACAGTGAAGTCAAATTGAACAAATCAAGGCAAAAGACAACTCGCACCCAAGAGAAAGAGAGAGGAGTGAACAATCGAAGCTACTCTATAAAAGGAACAAGAAAAGAAAGGTAACCATTCCCCGACATGGAAGCTTATTCTTAAATGTTATTGATTAGATCCTGCCATATTTTAAAAATGTTTTTAACAGATCCTCTATGTAAGAATTAGATTTTTTCCAACTTCAAGTAGTATAGAATATCAGTTACACACTGATTTGAGAGTGGTGGGTTGGAACTCTTCCAAGATAAGTCTACATGCTAGTAATGTAGTATAGAAAATTAAAGATTATACTTTTATTCAAATTGTCCCGATATCTTCTGAAAATCTGCTAATGCTTTTAGAACTGCAGGCACAGAATTTTGTGGGTCTCATATATACAGTACCATATCATATGCATATAGTGATATTTTCTGTTCAAGTCCCCTTTATCTCAGATGCATTTTGAAGTACACAGCCAACAGTTCAATGGCGATTACAAAGAGCAAGGGTGTTAAGGAGCATCTTTGTCAAGTACCACGTTCTAGTTTGAATTTATCAGAAATAAAGTTAATATGAACTGAGGCTTCTGGGCTAGTACAAAGTAGTTTAAACCATGTACATATTCTTGGGCCATACCCAAATTTGTACAATGTGGTAAATAGGTAGTCCCATTCAACCATATCAAATGCTTTTTCTCCATCTAAAGATAACAGGATCTCTGGGGTGTTAGATATAATAGGTCAATATATTATATTAAACAAATGTTGAAGGTTAGAAGTGTCTGCCTTTAATAAATCATGTTTGGTCTTGTGATATTACAGAAGGAAGCACTTTCTCAAACCTTCTGGATAGAACTTTAAAGAGTAATTTAACATCGTTATTCAGAAGAGAGATTGGTCTTCTTAAGAAAGGTGGTAATTAATGCTTGGCAAAAAGTTTGAGGAAGAATGTTTTTGTCTTTAGCTTCTATAAACATTGCTAATAATAGTGAAGCTAACTTATTTGAGAATATTTTCTAAAATTTCACTAAGTAGCCAAAAGGGCCAGCTCCTTTCGCACTTTGAAGTGAGATTATAGCATCTAGTAATTCTGAAAGTGTCAGAGGTTTATGCAGTACCGCAGCAATAAGAGTATCTAGCTGTGGTATCTCCAATGAATCAAAAAACTCATTAGATTGTGTCTTATCTTCTTTTAACTCATTAGAATCTAAGGACTTCTAGTGCTCTCTAAATGTGTAAGTTATATTTTTATGGTCAATAATTTTATTTCAGTCTGTGTTGTTAGTTGCTGTTATTGCATTAGGGACTTCCTGCTTGTGGATTTGTTGGGCTAAGATCTTACTGGCCTTTTCTTCATGTTTATAATAATGATGTCACGATGTAAAGATAAGCTGCTCTGTTTCTTTAGTAGCCAAGAGGTTAAATTGTGATTGCAAAACCTGTCTTTTCCTATAGAGCGTCTCATTTGTAGAGATGGCATATTGTAGATCTACTCTGGTAATTTCACTTATTAACTCAGACACCTTTTTGGTTTCCAGTTTATTTTTGTGCAAAAGATATGACATAATCTGTCCTCTTAAAAATGCCTTCAGAGTATACCTGCTGAGACCTCTGAGGATGCATTTGTCTCAGGAAAATAATCAATTTGTTTGGATATGAATTCTGTACAGTTCTCATCAGCTAATGGCAGAGGGTTTAAGATGCCAGCTATGAGATGAGTGTGTTGGATGCGTAATTTAAGCTCTGTGATCAGAGGGGTATGGTCAGAAATAATGACAGCATCGTACTTCCAAGATTTGATAGTGGGCAAAAAATTATTGTCTATGAAGAAATAATCAATTCTTGAGTAACAATGATGTTCGGGTGAGAGGAAGGAGTATGCTCTTAGGTTAGGATTTAAGAACCTCCATGGGTCAGAGAAGTTATAATCCATTACAAACTGTAATTTTATTTGCATAAATTAGATGTTATTACCATTGTATCTGAGGATCTGTCCAGGTCCATATTTAAAAACAATTAAAGTCTCTAGCCATTACAATTTTGTGTTCACATTAGGGATAGATGCAAATACAATTTGGAAGAAAGTTCTATCATCCACGTTAGGTGCATAGATATTAATCAAAATAATTTTAGTATTAGATAAATTGCCCATCACCATGACATATCACCCTTCAGAATCAGATATTGTATCTGACACTACAAATGGTACAGTTCTGTGTATTAAGAGTCCCACACCCCTTGTTTTCTTTGTATAGCTAGAGTAAAACATTTGGCCAGACCACTCTCTTTACAACCAAAATTAGTCCTTGCTTAATAAGTGAATCTCCTGAAAAAATATTATCTTGGCATTTAGACTTGTTAACTGCAAGAGTACTTTCCTTCTCTTTAATTCATAATTGAGACTCTTGACATTCCAGCTCACAAAGTTCACTGTTTGGTCAGGGAAATATTTCTTCTGAATTGGACTTTTTTTCTGTACATCTGATAGATTTGATGTAGATTTCATATTATTGCTAAGTGATACAGTTTAGGAGTGTATTGTCATGTTGTCACTAACAGTTACTGGGTTATAAGGGATAAAACAGAACTAGCATTGTTCTCTTTCTCTCATCTCCCAAAGCCCTGCCTTGACTCCCCCAATTGTGCCTCCCCAAGTGAAGTAAGCCACATTTCACAAAGTCCCAGTCCTCTGACATGCCAAGAGAAAGAGCACATCTAGAGCAGATTGAACCCCGCAGAAGAAGGTTAAAACTGATATACAGTAGACCCCCATGAAGTTGCGGTTTAGAGTTCACAACCTCAGTCATTCGCAGATTTTTCCTTAGAACCTAACTAATAATTGTTAGTGGAAACCGCAAATATCCTCCATGCAAATATCCTCCCCAATTTTTATGGCTTTTTTCGTGGCAATACTGTACTGTAGAGAGAACAAAAAGCAGCTGTAGAGAAAACCATGACTGGGGATGGTGAAAGTAGCCAATAGAATTTGAAACTGCAACTCCCAGCAGTTCATGCAGTAGCTCTGATTGGTCTTTTGCTGAGGGTGCTGGGGCTGTTGAGGACAAAGGATGTCAGCGTGGCTTTTAAAAAGAGGGCCGGTGACCAAAAGCAAAAAAAAAAAAAAAGTTTTGTAATTTGTGTTTCAAGTTCCTGTCTGTCTGCCTTCTGTTGGGTTACCTGTACTTATTCATTTTGTCCTGGATCGTTTCAAGCATCTGGATTGTCTGCCTGTGTACATGAAGACTGTAAGTGGATTCATGGCCATCCTGCAAAGAAAGGAGCGCTCCTGAACCCGTCCACCCATCTTCACCATTTCAGGAACTACTGGAAGGACTATCTGTACATTCCCATTCAATATGCGGATCTCTGGACTATCTATTTTCATCATTACATTTCATCCGTTGCCATTTTTCATAAACTTTTTCATGATTTACTGTGTGTGTTTTGTTTGTGCTTTGTTGTATTTAATGTGTAATCGCCATAAGGGGAACAGGGGTGGTATCGTTGTTTTCTTATTTAATTTGTTTTCATTACATTCTTTATTTGCTGTTTGATTACTGGTTTAGCTTTGCTTTTGTCTCTGTTTGTGACTGCGTGCGTCAGGTCAAGGCTGGCATCTACACCATAAAAATAAATAAATCACCGTCTTCTCAATTGCGGCTTCGCACACGATGCCATGCTTACTTAAAAGCCTGAACCGTACCTGTCCTTTTTGGCTGATTGCTTTGATCCTCTCTCCTTCCCCAGACATTCTCTGCTATTGTTAGGGGTTGTGTTCCCCTATGATGTTTGTCTATTGTTTAATTGTTAACTAACTGCATGCTGAGCACCTGTTACTTCTGAAAGAGACATGTTTGTTTGAAATGTTTGAATAAAGTTCCTGTCTCTACAATCTCCTGTGTTTGTGTGCAATTCTGTGACCCAAGCCGCACTAAGACTAGCCTGCAAACATCAGCGCTTACCTCTGTGTGCTTTCGTGCAGCCAGTTTAAGCACAATTGGCTCAGTGATTTTCATCCATGGCGTCAGTTTCACTTTGTACATATTGTTCCAGTAGTTTTTTAAATACTTTTTACAGTTCATTAGCAGTGTATAAAATGATCAGTGTTGCAGTAATTGTGATGCTCTTTGCATGAAAAAAAATGTGTTCCATTAAAATTTCACTTTTTCTTTGTTAATTGTGATGTTTACTTAAAGTGCAGCAAAAAAGTATTTGGCGTCCAGGAATGCATTAACCTCCAAGTATGTGGCAGTTTAATGGTTAAAGCCCCAAGATGCCGCCGAAATGAGCTGCACCCTCTAGGGCTTCTGGCAATGAAAACGCCCTTGCATGAATTACAGTACATATAGCGGTAACATCTGTATTTTACATTCTAGCACTGTGGGAGACAAAGCAGTACAGTATACAGGTTTACCTTTACACTCTTTATTTTTAGGTAATGTATTAAATTGAGTTTGAAATTAAAGTGTTTTGGGGGCATATTTAGGGTTTAAACTATGAAAACAGGCATTTTTTTAACCACATCAAAAAATTGCGGTTTTTCACAATTCGCAGGTGCTCTAGGAACGTAACCCCTGCGAATTTTGGGGGTGTACTGTATCTTGTGAAGATACAATCCAAATGCAATAGCTATAATCTTAAACAGTCCAAATATAATAGACCAAAGGTATGATTTAAAAATAAAAAAAACTGTAAACAACACTGTAAAAGGCTGGTAACTTAAGTTTAACAAAAAGACAATAGCTTGTTACTTTTTGGTAGCCAAAGTGTGGCTCCAACACCTTGAAGGTCTGTACCTTCACTTGTCTGTTCCAGGTCAGTCTCTGGGATGCCGTACTGTGAATCTGAGGTCGGTTTAGACTTTAATTGGGCTTTGGTGCTTTATTCTTTTCCTTCTGAGCCCTGTGTTTGCTACTCATTTATTTGTACCCTAAGTTCTTGTCTATAAGCCGGACTCATGTATTAGCCGGAGACCAAAAATCATACGAATTTTTAAAATAAAATCGTATCATAGATAAGCCGGACTCATGGATAAGCCGAACGTACTATAACCTATAACTAATAGAAGGGAGGGAGGTCAGTGGTCTCACTCGCGCCCATTTAATTTCTTTAAGGGGGGAGAGAGTGTGAGATATTGCCGTCTCTCTCACTCCCCGCATGGCGCGGTTGGAGCGGCCGGAGCGCGTTCTTTCTGCTCTGGGCGTCGCCGAGTCAACACGAGCGCGTAGCGGTCATTTAAATTGTGATTTTATATGTAAGCATATTTAAATATATATCGCGGATTTCTGCGGACAATGGGTCTTTTAATTTCTGGTACATGCTTCCTCAGTTGGTTTGCCCAGTTGATTTCATACAAGGGACGCTATTGGCAGATGGCTGAGAAGCTACCCGGCTTACTGTTCTCTCTCTCTTGCGCTGACTATCTGTGATCCTGACGTATGGGGATTGAGCAGGGGGGCTGTTTGCACACCTAGACGATACGGACGCTCGTCTAAAAATGCTGAAAGATTATCTTCACGTTGCTATCTTTTGTAAAGCTGATTCCTGAAAAGACATGCTGCACAGTGCTTCGCATACTTAAAAGCTCGAAGGGCACGTATTGATTTTTGACTGATAAACAAACTCTCCCTCTCTCTCTCTTTGTCTGCTCCTGACGGAGGGGGTGTGAGCTGCCGCCTTCAACAGCTTTGTGCCGCGGTGCTTCGCATACTTAAAAGCCAAACAGACATATTGATTTGTTTGCTTCACTCCTTTGAAGAGGAAGATATGTTTGCATTCTTTTAATTGTGAGACGGAACTGTCATCTCTGTCTTGTCATGGAGCACAGTTTAAACTTTTGAAAAAGAGACAAATGTTTGTTTGCAGTGTTTGAATAACGTTCCTGTCTCTCTACAACCTCCTGTGTTTCTGCGCAAATCTGTGACCCAAGCATGACAATATAAAAATAACCATATAAACATATGGTTTCTACTTCGCGGATATTCTTATTTCGCGGGTGGCTCTGGAACGCAACCCCCGCGATGGATGTATAAGCCGGACTTATGTATAAGCCGATATTCTATTTTTTCATTTTCACAACTTTTTTCCTTAGATAAGCCGCGGCTTATTGACAAGAACTTAGGGTACTTGCATGTAGTTTTATTAAATCCCTTTGGGATGAATAAATACAGGATATCTCCAAATTATACATTAAAAAAAAAGGTTAAAATAACACCACTGCTAACGGAGCTCCCCCCTACACGTCCATCCCTAGCAACGAACAAAACCAATTCAGATTTTATTTTATTAGTCAGGGAGATAAATTATTGAGCACCCCTCAAATGACCAACCTGTGGATAAAACCTGTCACTGAGTCTGGAAGTGTGAGTGCTAATGGTCCTAAACAGGGGAGGGGGAAAAGCAGCAGTGCAAAATGTCTGAGCTCTTTAATTTTGTTATGATTCTTGTAACAACAAAGTTCAAAAAATGAAGTGCAAACCTCAATAACATAAAAAGCTAGCTCTGCCCTCTTAGCAGGTCTGATCCCACTAAACAGGTCTCACACTAGGCATCGTAGCCCAAATTTAAAAGGTAGAAACACAAAAATGGGGCAAAGTAATTTATTGTCCAAAACTGCTCAATGTTCACAAAAAATGAGGAGAGGAAATCTGTAAAAACCTCTGGTTAACAACTAAAACAAATTAAATTATGCCTAAGCTTTATAACGCACTAGGTAGACCTCTTCTGGAGTACTTTGTGTGGTTTTAATCTCAAGGCTTCCAAAAATGCATGGCAGTGCTAGAAAAAGTCCAGAGAAGAGCAACTAGGCTGATTCCAGGGTGACGGGATGAGTTATGAGGAAAGATGAAAAGTGATGAGCCTATACAGTTTAAACTAAAGAAGATTAAGAGAAGATGTGATTAAAGTGTTTAAAAATATGAAGGAAATTAGTACAGTGGATCAAAACTGTTACTTTAAAATGAGTACCTCAGCAAAACAGGGATGCAGTTGAAAACTTGTTAAGGGTAAAATTCACACAAACATTAGGAAGTTTTTCTTCACACAGAGAACCATAGACATCCAAATTCAATCACAAAGTAGTGTTTAGACAGTAGGACTTTCAAAACACAACTTGATGTTATTTTGGAGGAATTAAGCAGCGAGGACTGGACAGCTTTTTTGGGATGAATGGCTTGCTCTAGTCTAGATTGTTCTAATGGTCTAAAGAATAATTGTTAACCAATTCTCAAAATCTGAGAGGAAACAGTAAGATTGGAAACCAGAAAGAAAGTTTCTGGAAATTGAAACTAAAATACACATTAAGTTTGACAGTGGTTTTAACCAAATCACAGATACAAAATGAACCTATGAGCCCAATTTAAAGGGTCGTGCTGATGACACAAGGCTTGGTGACATCCAGAACAACTTTCCATGATAACCTGGAGTAGCATACCAGTAATAAGAAGTATAACATGTTGGCCCCCAATTGCAAAAATAAAATAATGTTGCAGCATGAATTAACCAATCATGATATTCACAAATCATTATAATGCAAGGAAACCACACAGAAATGTTGTAGAGAAAAAGTAATCCATATTAACACATGTATTTTTGTTCTTAAAAATGTATTTTAAGAGAAAGAAATTCTTCAAGTGAACCAATCATAACACTTTGAAAAGGACTGACAGAAAACAATGCATGTCCAAAAATAGGCCTGCCTAAAAGGAATAACCTAAAAGCAAACAGTTCCACCATACAACCGTAAAACATGACGCATTTACTACATAATGATGGTTGCTATACCATTTTTGAATTTAACATTCTTATTTATTGCTAAACAAAATCTGCCCAATTTTCCCCACCTCCCACCTATTTTTATTCCAGATGAGATATTGATCAGCAGGACTCAGTCAGCATTTCTATAATATATAAAATCATTTTAAAGTCCCTTACTTTTTATGCAACATCTCAGAAAAGGAGTGGAAAGCAGCCACGTACAGAATTCACTCGAGCTCCATATGTGAAAAACATTCAATTATTCAACTTATAATTTTTTATCAAGCACATCTATCTTGTTTAAAGTTGTCCAAAATGTTTCTAGGGCAAGATCCAACCTGCGAACACTGCAATCGAGCTCCAGCCTCACTGAGCCACATGTTTCGGGCGTGTACCAAATTAACATAATTCTGGACAAAAAACGTTTAAATGCCAATCAGACAGCTTTTGAGTCACAATCCCACCTAATCCACTAACTGCTGTGTTTGGTGGACTCCCAGATGATCTTAAAGTGGAGAAGGACAAACAAACTGTAATTGCCTTCACTACACTATTGGCACGTAGACTTATCTTGCTTAACTGGAAGAATCTTAGCCCACCTCTTTTAAGTAAGTGGGTAACTGTTGTTATATCCCATTTGAAATTGGAAAAAATCTAATTCTCACTTAGAGGATGTGTACACAACATTTTTTAAACCTGGCAGGACCTAATCAATAACATTTTAGAATAAGCATTTATATTGGGGGAAAAGACTCCTTTCTCTCTTTACTACTCTCAACAGTTTTACTCTGGATGTTAGCCTTCTCCCTTTCTCATGGGTGGGGGTGGATTTGAATTTAGTTTTTGTTAAGTTTTGACTTGATTGTATGAAATGTTATATGTTTTTAATAAATTCAAGAAAAGATAAAAAAAAAATCTTTTTTTTTTTTGTATATTTTAAAGAATCCCAAACTACAATAAGTAAGTCTGGAGATGATATGTCCACGCTTGGGGCAGCTTTGTAAGGGAAATGTTTGATTAAAGGAACAGCTAAAAGAAACAGACAGGAATCATACTCGGATGTTTCGGCTGAAAGGTGGGTGTGTAATCATCACACAACAAGTGGTGCTGTTTCTCTGTCGATTGATCACACTTTAGTGTTTCTTGAAACTCCCACCAACCCTGAGACACTGTGACTCTCCACTGCATCCTGGGGGTGACCAGGCTAAGCGTTACATGACAAAAACCTGACTTATGCTGAAAAATACCAAATTTCAACTAATTTTATGCATGAAGAGCAAACAAACAGACAGAGACTGCCCATTATAGTGACTCAGATAGATAGATAGATAGATAGATAGATAGATAGATAGATAGATAGATACTTTATTAATCCCAAGGGGAAATTCACATACTCCAGATGGAGTTTTAATTCATTACTTAGTAGTCATTACAGTATACAAATAGACACTTTATATTTTCCAATGCTATGTTTTTGCCAGGGTTGCTTCCTTGGCTCAAGTTTAAGTTTTATCTGTTGTTTTTTAAATGTAAATGTGTGTATTGTGTTTTTAATTCTGTTTTGGTTTTGTTCTTTTTGTGTTTCCTTTACTTGTTCTCATGTTGTTTGTTCAGTTTTTTTTTTACTTTTGTATTATGTTCAGTTTCAGTGTTTTAGTTTTGTTTATCTGTTCTGTCTTCTGTATGTTGAGCCAAAGGAGATGGTGTAGCCGATTGCTTCCTGCTTGCCTTCTGAATTTTGTTATATCAGTTGCAAAGAAAAGACAGACAGAAGTTGTCTGGATAAACTTCTTTATTCTTTCACAAAAGGTAAAAAAAAGAAGCAAAGCTTCTCTCACTCTCGCTGCTCTTCAGCATCCACACTGTGTCTCCATTTACAAATATATAACTATAACGGCTGGGAATCAATTAAAAAATAATAATTACCGTATAAACTCACGTATAAGTCGGGTCTTGAAACCTGAAAAATAGATCATAAAGTCAGACCCAGACTTATACGCCCATTCAACAATGCGACACTCAATTTTTTTTTTTACATCTTCGTGTAGCAGCGTAGTTACCAATTTCTTTCACTACTTCAACAACGTTTAAAACGAGCTTCATATTTTCTTCTGATCAAACGCTCCATTGTAAATAAGAGATGCTCTTACGATAAAGGTGTATGAGGGTGTGAGATACAAAAAACACAAATCAGTGCAAACGTCTCTTCAGAATAGTTTGGGTATTACTGTGTGGTCACGTAGGCACAATAGAGAGAGAGAGAGGTTAGGAGCACCCGCTGATACAGCGCATTGCTGCACCCACATAGAAGAAAAAGGCAGAGTGCTCAGTGGTTACTCTCTCAGGTGGGCGTTAGCATATCATAAAGTCTTGGACCAACAGCGTGAGTTTTCCGCAGTTGACTTATACGACCGATATTATAAAATACCAGAAATTATAAAGTAAAAACAAATCCCAACTTATCCGCGAGTATATACGGTAATCACATAATTGAATGGAATTAATCACATCTAATTTTAAAACATGTAATCATAAAAAAAAATACATGAAATATGAAGTAAATGTACACTAAATCACAAAACTTAATGTAGAATCAGCCCAAATTGATTTAAAAAATGTAATGGAATAGTTTAAATTTAAACAATGACCTGAACTCTGACCTTTTAACAAAGTACTATTTGAGCACGTACAACGTGAATTTCAATGCCTTCCTAAAAGGCAAGTAGAAAAGACTGCAATAAGAACACGAGGCTAATGTATTAATTCTCAACTTGGCATAGCATATGAGACACAGACGTATCAAAGTAAAAATTAAACAAGTGAAACAACTGTAAATTTTAAACACACTGCTAAAGACTGACTTAATTTAAAGAATAAGCATCTTTTAAATGGACATACATTAAAATTGTATTAAAACTCTGCAAATACCACCCTTGATTGTTCATCACCGTCAACAACTTTATAATTATACTTTAACAAGTGTTTTTAAATGGTACTCATTGGTGTGCAATATAGGACCACCTGTATGAGTGTCAAAGCAACAAAGCAGCTAGGAAAATGTTTCCAAAGTGCTCCCCAAGTGCCGTGTTTGCGACTGGCATCCTCCAAGAGTTTTTTTTTTGATGGCATCTATGATAAACCTCACCTGTTCGGACAGTTTAGCATATGTATTGATTTAATGCTTTTGTGGTGTGATTTTTTGGGTCACACAAAGTGTGCCACCATAGAAAAATGGTTGAAAAAGACTGCTGTACACATGTGCTCCTGGCACTCTAAAAAGTTCTCCATAGCAGCACAGCAATTTTGCCTAAACACTGACATTGTGAATTACTTGGGTGGTTATGTTGCATTCTTTTCATAAATTAGCAAAGATACAGCAAACTGGAATAATGAATTAGAATTTTGTCATTGTATTAGAAAAGTCAGCACTGCATGTTACTTAACACACCGCCAAGTTAAATACTGAGGTACTAAAGACTTATTTTGGTTTTAGTGCCACTCAAAGAGAGTGCATTTTGCACATATGTAATATGACATTGATTCAATCTTCATACAGAAACACGACATGAACAAAAAAAAAAAGAGTGAGCATAATTTTTACCTTCTCTACTTTTCTTTAGTATTGCTCCCGGACTGCCATCAAACCTCCTTCCTCCCACTCCCCTGCACCTTTGTCATTATGTATAAATCAAGGCAGTGAACACCAGTACCATATACTGACGTGAGGCAAGGCATTGTGTAATTTGAAACTTTTAAAAAAAACTTTATTTCTCAAAATTGTTAAAGGTAGTATATATATATATATATATATATATATATATATATATATATATATATATATATATATATACAGTGCTGGATGTGTATGTAATTCTTTAGGTTCACACTTAACTTTTTTGTATTATTGTTGCGTTATGTAGAAAAAAAAGAAGGCCAAAGCACTGCCTGATGTGTTTGCCTCGTTGTTGGCCCTGGAGGCGATAAATTTCTTTTTTAACGTGTTAAACAGGCCAAATCAGTCACAAAAATTAACATGATAACTTTCCCAGGCCCAATGACTATTAAAACTATTTGCTATGTTCATTAAATCAGTTCACTTTATGCAAATATTGTTTTTTTCCATTTATGTTTAATTAGTTTCTACCTTGTTCTCTGTCTGTTTTAACAAAACTGCATTAATATGTGTAACAGTTTTGTATTTAGTAATTAGTAATACTTGTATTTTAACTGTGGATTATTCACAGAGCTCTACACCTGCACTTGGAGAAGAGTGCTGTACAAGAAATACATTGTATTGTTGGATTGCATGCAAAGAAAAACCTATTTAGAAGAATAACATAGGCGTACTTCCACCTGATGTACCCGTTAAGTTTATTTGTATTTCTTTACAGTATTTACTTATCAATTGATTGATTGGCTGTATTACTAGTCCTTGATCCTGTATCCTTGTTTTTTATATTTCTTCTGCTGAATGCATCTACATTTTCCCATGGGATTAATAAAGTTTGTCTGATCTAATCTAATACGTTACTCAAAGAAAAAAAAAAAAGAAAGAAACAAGGCATCACACAGGGAATCAGCTTCTCTCTTCCTCTTATCAAAATAAAAATCCTAATAAAATATTCCATATTAAAGTAACACAGCAGTAAAATAAGAAAACATAGAAAATCGGTGTAAGCTATTTCAAAACGCCACAGACACCATGAAGCAAAAGCCATGTGCGCTGACTTTCCAAATAATAGCTTTAAATATAAAATAACTACACATATATTAAACAAAATTATACAGTTATTGATGTTTTTTATATAGTGTAAAATACTCGAGTTAAATCAAAATTAAAAAGTCACAGAGACAGCTTGCAAAGCACATCTTACTCCTTCAGCATGCACATCGTGTTTGGCACCCTCACTGAAGGAGCAGACATGCACAGTACTGGGGTAAAACACTAATTAATGTCATTAATTCCCCACAACAACAAGATAACAAACTTTATAAATTAATACATGCAGAGTGCTGATTTTAGGGAAATCATCAACTATATCCATAAAAATAAATGTAAAACACAGGGACACCTGATTATGCACCTTGAAACGGGCATCTTTGATTTTGATTCCTGTTGTTTTTTTTTGTTTTGTTTTTTTTTTTGGTGCTTTCTTGCTGACTTTGACCCAAATGAGAAGTGCAACACATTTTTTCAGGGTGATAACCACCAAGACAACATCAGATGGCATCTGAATCCTTTTGTTCTCACTAATGGCCCATCCTGATAACACATCAGAACATTCCCACCCCCAAAAACCACAGATAGCCTAACACAGCTAAAGTAAATGTAAAAATAAATAACTTCTTGGCACACAGCATATATTGTTTGAATATATTTTCACTTTAAATGTATGCATATGTTTTAAATTAAAAATAAATAAACAACAAACAACAATTTACAAGGTGGTGTTGCTGCTGGACAGAAGGCTGCTTGATTATTTTTAGTATGTATTAATGGAAAGCAAAACAACACATTTTAATCAGCTGAGCACATAAAATAACAAGTGAAGTAAAAACCTTCTGCATTTTGTGAATGAGAAGCAGAATGTATGCTTAATACAAAACAGTCCACATCAGCCATCAGCAGTAATTCTTGGCATCTGTGACACTTTCTACAGTTTGTTTTATTGCATGTCCAACTTCCCACATTGCACAACTTCAGTTCTACCAGAAGCGACAAGAATCTGAAGGGATGTTATGATGTGAGGGGCTCTCCAAAGTCAGAACTGATATATTTCAGCCAGGTATTCTCTCCTGGCTAGGGTTCAAATTCTTGTTTCATGTTCTTTGTTTATTATTGATTTTTTTTGTTTGTATACATTTTATTGCTGTTTATTTGCATTATTCTTTCTATTTGATTTTGTGTGTGTATCTATGCCTTTATGTTTTGTTGGTGGTCCCCCTGGAGGCATAAGGGACTGGCCCCAGCCCTATAAAGGCAGGAGCAACCCACAGTTCCTTGCGGTTCATTCAAATGCTCTTGGAAGTCAGTGAGTGCTTATTGTGATTCTATCTGTACTTTGTGCTTTTGTTATTTTGTATGTTTGTTTATTTCATTTTTTTTACCTTTTGCTCTGTTCTTTGACTTCCCTATTGGATTGCTGTATTGGCACTTGGTTTGCTTTGAATTGTCTTAGCTGGCAGCTTATTTGTGCCCTTTCGTTCTCCATCGAGCTACATGTTATTCCAGAATATTTTTGTCAAGCATAAATATTTTATTTTATATAAAATTCTATGTGGCCTTCTGTGTGACTAGCTTGTTTTTTTGATAGCTAGTGGGCATTTTTTTAACTGTTTTGGACTTGATTTGGAACTCTGGATATCATAATAACAATGCTGCTAGGCATAAAACCACTTTAATATTTATTCATTAAAAGCAAAATTATACTTTTTAATCATCTGGAAACATAAAATAACAAATTGAGTAAAATAAATATTTTTTCTATATAGTTTATAAAACTTACAGCCATTCTTGCATATTTCATGGAATATGTAGGTAAATGGCAAAAAGCATGATGGTCTACAATGCAGTCTGAGTGGCTCCTACACCAAAAACCGCGGCACTTTATTCACTTCTGTTTTGTTGCTTTTGCATTGGGACTTTGTCTGTGTCTGTCTCCTTGACAGCTTACATTTCAAATTATCTAGAATTTGTATTGGATCAGGCTTGTTTTTAGTCAAATACCTTACTTGCCATTGAATGGCTCATGAAAATATTGTCAACAGTGTCATTTGTCCAATATCATCAACATTTTTTGAGAAACAACTGCTTATCAACAAGTAAGCCTGCCTTTACTCATAATGCACGATGCACTTCTGCACAGGTGTCTGTATGTTTTTAAACTTTACTGCTATATCAAAGTATGTAGCCCACTTTTTACAACTGTTTGCAAACATTATCGAGTCTTTTGTGCCCGTGAAAAACTGTAAATGAGCCTCCTTCCAGCATTGCATTCTTCACTCATTGTTTGCTCCAACCACAATGTGCTAACTTGCATGTGCTTCATTCCACATGTCAAACTGATGTTGTCTGTCAACTTTGTATTCCATGTTGTGTGAAAATATTGCAATCCTATTTCAGGGGAATTTCTATACATTTTTAGGTAATTGAAGAGGCCCAATGTTTCTTATTACATGTATTGTACAATATGAGTGATTATAAGTGATATTTTTTCTAAGATTATTACTGGGTGAGGACCTAATCCAGGTCCTCAAAATCCTCAAATGCATTGATAAAGTAGATCCTATAGAAATTTTCAGCTCAAGGGTGAATCACAAACTTGAGGACACCAGTGGAAGTTAAGAGGAAGTGCATTAAGGAATGAAGCCAGGAAGCACTTCTTTACTCAAAGAGTTGTGGGACTCTGGAACAAACTACTGAGACATAGAGTTAAAGCAGAGACTTTGACAACATTTAACAAGTGCCTGGATGAGATATGGTGATATCTCAGCTAAGATAAACAAACGAGCTTGATAGACTGAATGGTCTCTTCTCATTTATCAGATTTCTTACTTTCTTTTGTTGTTATGTAAATAAATGAACTCAAAAGAGGGGAACATGGAGCAAGCCAAGGAGCAATGGAGAAGTCTGGAGACCATCTGTTCACAGAGAGAGGACTGTACAAGTAGCCACTTTCACTCTTGCAGACCCAGAAATAATACTGGTAGGGTAATGGTGAAGAGAATTCTAATCAGTGTGATTAATGGGGGTGCTCTTGGGCCATCCCCAATCACAAATAATGCATAGAAGGCATTGTATAAAAAAAAAATGTAAAAGTCTACTTTAATGGGAATCAGCGTCAACCTACAACCTTGTCAAACATACCCTTAGCATCTCCAGGTGTTCCTGTAATTCCCTTTAAAAGGGTTAGGCAACCCCCAGGATGGCTTCTCGCTATACTGAGGAGTAGGGAGGGATGAATGAATATCATGGATGGATCCCCTGTCACAACCTTTACAACTCTGATGTACTGGGGACTTTCTGCAGTATTTACCACTATCCTCCACTGTATTTCCTTCACATTACTGCCCTATGAGTACCTGCCTCTGGAGCGCCCAACAACAAAAGTGTTCCTTAGTGATGGTGACCCAGTTATACTGGAACTGCCACACAAGCTGCTGGGTCATCCTTATATCATGAGTGTTCAGCAGTGATGGTGGTGGTGATGGTGATGACGATAGTTACAAAGGAATAGCCGGACAAGCTGCCACTTCCAGATTACTCTCTACCTATGCGTCTTATGAATTGACTCCTGCCCTGTACTGCAACAAAATATCTGCAGTATGATCTCAAAATGGTCCTCCTCCATGGAATAATGATGAGGAAAACCAGAAGTTCTGTGTTGTCACATACTAGGCATATGCTGCCAGGTGTGGGTTTTGTGCTGAAGTCTACAGGCTTGGATTACAGATAAACCTCTGCATTGAGATACTCATGAGGAAACCAGGATGAATCAGGGAATATGCAAGATATAATGGCCAGTGCGACCACTGAAAGAAAAAAAAGACTGTCAGCTGGGAAAACATTCAGCCAGAGGATTTCAACTTTTACATAGCACCACAAACCTTAACAGGCTAAGCAGTCAGCAAAATACACGGAAAGATATGCAATCATTTTCTATAGTGCCTTTAACAGTGAGCATTAACGCAAAGCTCTTTGCAAAAGCACACATTTCCATTTAGCTGAGTGGCATCACAAAGTGGCAATCAAGAAAACATTTCTGATATTAAATTCATATACAGGTATCTCATTTTCTATACGCTGTATGCACTTTGTGGAACCATTAAGCATACTTCACAAAACCATCAAGGGTGCATTAGAGCTGTTTAGTTTGGTTGCTTTATTTATGTGTTGCAACAGGACAAAGAAATACTTATTGACCCTTGCTTTCACTAAAGCTAGCAAACATATTGTACACACATACACACACACACATATACATATATGGTATGTAGAGAGAAAGAGAGAGAGAGAGAGATCCTGTACAAACTTACTGTGCATAAATACTATACAGTGTAATGAAAATGCCTAAACAGGCATAAAGAATTGAGGTACCTGCAGGCAAAACCCATATAACTATGTTATATGTACCCATATAACTGAATGAAAACACAAAGTATAAACACATTAGGAAGGACAAAGCTGACCGCTCCAAGGCCAAATAGGAAGAGGCGGGACTAAACCAGTGGGAAGTGACATCAGAGGTGGTAAGGCTGTCAATCATCTGGTCAGTAGAGGGAGGAAGAGAAGAGGCATTAGTAAACAGTGCCACCTTGCAGATCAGTGAGGAATTGTCCCCAAAGCACATGTTTGTGACAATTGATATACTGTACATAAAATAATAGAAATAACATTCAAAATTAATATGGACAGATATAAATATTATTAGTGGAAAAAAGGTTAAAGCTTATTGCTATGCTGAAAAAGAAAGAAGGTTAAAGGTACAATGTTTAGACTGTACAGCCTTCATCTGGCGTGCAACTGTAAAGGAAAGAGAAGGTAACATATAGAGGAGGGAACAAAGCCAGGGGAGATGAAGGAAGTAGGTGAGAAAAATCGGCCATTAGAGAAGATGAAGAGTGAGGTTAAAAACTTAGTCTTTGTTTTTCTTTATGATGTGTCTCTGAAGCCCTGTGAAAGAACACAGACAGGGAGATCAGCATAGCTATGATCATGGGATGTGAAGTATTCTGCAGTAGGCTTTGTAAGGTCTTGAATATGCTCCTTGCAATGGTCTGCTAGTCGTCTCCCTGTTTCACCTGTGCTGACAGATGGACACTTCCTACAAGAAATGCAGTAACTAAGATTTTTAGACTGGTAAGAGGCATGTTATTTAATATTGAATTTATATTGAATATGAAAGAGGAACCAGTTACAAGGATTTTGCTAGTGACACAGCAGCTCCCTTTACAGCTCAAAATGCCTGTAGAGGAATGTGGCTCTCCTCTGTGAATTTAGCTGTGGATGAAAAGTTTGTATATGCTAGGCAGTTGCTGGAAGGAGATCAATGGAGGGTTAGGAAAAAGGCTCCTGTGGAAGGATCAGTCCGAAAAATTGGGAAATTTTGTTTAATGATCTGTGGGAGAGATAGAGTGTTAGGGTGGAATGGGGGGCAGTGGGATGTGAGTTTTATTATTGGGGTTCCACTTAGAGTGGATGCTTGATTGAGGGCCCCATCTGCAACTCGTGAAGGGGATCCTCTATCAATGAAGAAACTCCTCATTCTGAGTGCTTCATTACAGAAGTCAACCTCATCACTGCTGAGGAGGCCGAGTCTAAGAAACTGTGACAGAGGTAGAGTGTTTAATAAAATGTCATGTCATTTTCTAACCCACTAAATCCAGACCAAGGTCCCAGAAGCCTATCCCAGCTGGTGTAGGGTACAAAGCAGAAATACATTCTGGACAGGGTGCCTGTCCATCACAGGGCATACACACACACACACGGGCCAATTTAGCATCACTAACTCACCTAACCTGTATATCTTTGTACATTGGAAGGAAGCCAGAGCACCCAGAGGAAACACACTTACATGGAGAGAACATGCAAATGCCACACAGGGAGGACCTGGGATGTGGATCCTGGTCTCCTTACTGCAAGACAGCAGCATTACCACTGTGCTACCATGCCGTCTGACAATAGTACCATTTCTAGAGCACCAGGATCAATTGCTGATATAACGTTTGCAAAAGGCCAGTACAAAGCCTAGGTAGGCTTATACCGAATTAACAGAGATGTTGGCCTAGCTAGGTCCCATTCTAGCACCCCTTGCAGCTCCGCTGATCTTGCGCTATACTTATACAGCCAATTTTTGTGTTCTGAGCTGCAGAAATAAAACAATTAAAAACACACTTAATTCCTGAGAAAGCTGTAATGGATTTTGAGCCTTTCAACAATAAATAAAACGTAAAGAAATCGTAACCAATCTGCAACAAAACTCAACTCCATTACAGTCTCCTCAAACTTAATTCAATTCAAAAGCATCTGGTCCTGCTAGAGAGGCTTGGGGATACCACTTTGAAGAAGGAGAAGAAGCCAAGGCATTAGCAGGACAGACACCTTTAAAGACTTTGATTACTGTGAAGTTTGAGAGTCGCCCATTAAGGCTGTTGACAGTGCAGCTGATCCTGCATGTTTCTGAGAACCGTTTGTAAGAAAGTGTCTTATCTCGGAGGCCGAACCCTGATTAGAAAGCAGAAGCATAGCATTTCCCATCTTGTATGTCACATAATGTATTTATTTATGTATATGCATTGTGATAAAGAATTAGGCAGCCAGCAGAAAAAGGTTTAGAGATGGCCACCCCATATACTGAAAAATCATCAAAAAGAAAAAACACATCTTTACATAAACAGAGTTGACAACTGAACTGACTAACATGTTGAGAATGCTCTACAAATATGTTGGGTATAGAGGTGGAGAGGTGGGTATAGAGGTGGAGTCAGGGCACCCGGAACAGGAACTAATGTGGGAGGAAAGGGATTCTGGGTACCAGAAATGAAGTCATCAGGGTTTGCCAGAAATGATGTCAACAGTGGGTGGACTGATGGGGATATCATTGAGAGGTAGCTGCACTGCAGAACAAGAGGAGAGAGGCTCAGGTGGGAGCACCAACCCCTGGTCTGGCTGACAAATAACACTATTTGAGCTTGTAAACTGTCCCCCATGTGCACGTGTGTGACAATATCAAATATGTTGTGTATTTTTTACCAACAGTTCAACAAATATTACCTAACATGGAAATCAAGTTATGTAGCAGTCCTCCAGTGTTGGTAAGAACCAGGGGCCTTGTGTATAAACGGTGCATATGCACAAATATCTTGCGTATTCCTGTTTCCACGCTCAAATCGCGATGTATGAAATCTAAACTTGCCATAAAGCCACATACATTTTCACGCCAGCTAGACGCTTGGCGTACACAAGTTCTCCGCTTTGTTTTGCAAACTGCCGGCACCCAGCATCAAAGCAGTGCTTTTGTTCCAGTGTGGTTTCCCTTTCTTCCCTGATGCGGCCTTATCATATACACTGAAATTAACCGCATATTGTTTATTAGTTTAAGGTATCTGATTGTAATTAACCTTTAACAATACAGTGGTCCATGTAATGGCCAACTATTGCAAATAGCATAGCTGCTTTAGCGTTGTTACTCTCACTGCACCTTATTCTTCTTCTTTCGGCTGCTCCCGTTAGGGGTTGCCACAACGGATCATCTTTTTCCACTCTCACCACTCGGAGCATTTATATCACTGTACCTGAGTGTGGAATCACAGTTCTACAGCAGCTGATTGGAAAAAGAATTATCGGTATACAGCATCAAGCACACGCTGCTCAGCCATGCTGTCTATTGAACTGCTCCCGTATGGCAAACGCTTCAAAGCCTTTCCTGTACTGACCTCACGGTTCAGAAACAGTTTCATTCCAAGAACTATAAACGCACTCAATCAGTGCACGGCACAGCAAGCTTCTTGCTTGAGGCAGGAACAATCTCTGGACAGGGTGCCAGCTAATCACTATTACTGCGCCACCATGTTCCCATGTTTAATAACGTGCTTTAACTCCTATCATCATGAAAATGATATCAAGTATACATCTCAGTATTTAAATTATTCAGAGAGATGTAATATCTTGAATGTAATGGATTCTGTGTCCTGTCGGAGGGAGAGAAAGCCTGTTTAAGAAGCACATAGCGATTCACACACTGAGCATATAGAAGAGCATATACAATACAAAGCATTTAACATGCTATTTTAGTTACAATGGCATTTGAGAAACTAGTAAGTTAAACAATTTTAAGATGAAGTTTATGATGTTCTACTTTAATGACAAAATAAGCTACGTGATTAAAGTGGAAATTTTGAGGATGAAGTTGACATTTCAAGCTTTTTTCCCCACTGTGTGCCTATTTTTTTTTATTTTCTCTGTACCCTAATAAGCTTCCATATGACACTCGGACGGTGGGCTACAACTCTCCTTATCACGGTGACTTTGATATCTGACAACTTCTTTTTTATTTTGGGCACTGTGCAACTTTGTGAACTTGAGCATTTGAGTTTCTCTGACACTCTATGTTACTCGATTAACTTCCTTTTGTTGTTTATACTACTGTTTATTGTTTAAACCAACAAATAGTACGTTTTTCCTTGCCTCTACTTGGTATTCGCTGAAATTCTTCTATTTTCCCCCATGCTTTTGACATTGCCTTTTCACAGAACGCTGAGCTTAAGGGCTATTTATATTGATTTGCATGTTCAAAGAGGCGTAATTCTGGGAAGAGTTGGGGTGTGGCAGCAGGCACGTGCGTTACTTTTCACGCTGACTGGGATTTTGAATGTGGAAGTTGGCGAACGCACAGATTTATGCATCTGGATTTTTTTGTGCGTACGAACATTTCCACTTTTGTCCATACGCCATGTTTTAGTGTGACTTCTACGCACGGCATTATGCATGAGGCCCCATGAATAGAGCTCAGACTCAACACATGGACAACAGCTTAATATGAGACTGGAACCCAGGGCACTGGATTTGTGAGGTGGCAGTGCTACCCACTGTACCACTCAAGTGATACCAACACCTGTAGATGTTATGGGTTTCAATAATTATTGTAATTCATTTGGTTCAATTTAGGGTTCAATGAATTCACCATAGTAGTAGGTAGGCAGTATGGAGCAGTGGTTAAGGCTTTGGATCTCAAACCATAAGTTTGTGGGTTCAGATCTCACCACTGACACTGTGTCCCCCTGAGCCAGTCACTTCATCCAACTGTGCTCCAATTGGAAAATCAAAAGCAAAATGTAACCAAATGTTGTAAGTTGCTTTGGATAAAGGCATCAGCCCACTAAATAAATGTAAACTAGACTGGCATACTTCTTATAGGTTTTTCCATAACTGGGAGACCCACTTGGCAAGTGGTATTAAACAGGGGCAAGGAGTACATCAGATAAGGTGATTTGTGGTTTTTATTGAATAACATGGTTACGTCTTGTCATACACACATGTCGGACGCCCTCCTCACAGGTTCAGTCAAGGTAAGAATTAACCCACCGAGGCGAGGGGGTGCGCTGCTGCAAATGCCACCACAGTACCAAGGAGCTGCCCAGTAAAGACATTTAGTTCCGCCCCTTCCAGTCCTACCCCCTAAAAACCCCGGGCATCCCAGAAGGAGGCGTCACTTTTGATCAGAGCAACTCGTGAGACTGATCTCTGCGAAGGACAATGAAACATCATTTTTTTCTTTGTTTTAATTTCCCATTGAAGGGACACATGCCAATGAGCGCAATTTCTTTTCTTTTCATTAGTTGTTTTTGTCTTCAGATGAATAAAAGGGACGACCCGGTTGGTGCCCCAAGATTTTTTTCCACAGTCGTGAACTGTCATTCCCATACCCAGCCAATGTCTTTTAACGCATACTTGGTTATCATGCCTCCAGCTAGTAATTATGTGTTTCATGTTGGTCGGAGATGAAAATAAGAACTTCACTGTAACTTGTTTAAGTGACAATACTCATGACTACATATGACAGCTCAGTGCTCAGTTCCTGGAGCTCATCCAAAAAGGGAGTCTAAAAGCAACAATTCCTCTATTTCACTGAAGACCCTTGCATTATTCATATAGTGCCTTTCAAAGTGGGCCTCCAATGCAATTAATTCTTTTACACAGGACCATAAACCCCATCAGGGGAAGTGGTCTGTGTAATAACCAAGATGGATGGCTTTTACAGGATGTTTAACAACGAGCATTTGCATCCTGCACAATCATTTTTTATAGTATTGTGGAGCACCTCATGGAAGCAACACCTTGGATTTGAACCCTGTGCCTGACTGCTGTCCGTGTCTGTGTACTCTGATTTTCCTCCCACATCCCACAGACTGTATATTCGATTAATTAGCGATTCTGAATTGGGCTTGTTTGAGTCCAGGATTAATTGTTAACTTGTGGCCAAAGCTGTTGTGATAAGCTCTGGTCGCCAATGGGCTGGTCTGTGAGTGTGATGTACGGTGTAATTTTATATAGTGCCTTTTGCATTGAGCATTACCACAAAGCACTTTATAAAACCGTCAGGCCTGAATTTCAATATTGCTGAGCATTTACTTTGGAATAAAGTCTATCTCAAAGAACTTTGCAGGACAATCAAAATGAATTTTAAGGTATTTCTATGTGACCTGTGTTTCAAAGAACTTTAAGCATGCATTTGCATTCTTTACTTCAAATAAAACTTTTTTACAGTGAGCGCCATCTCAAAGTGCTTTACAAAAGTAACAAGAGTGCATCTCCCTCGATTACTTTAAACAGTGCCTTTTAAAATTACCAAGATCCATTTAAGTTCATTATTTTAAATAGAGCTTTTTGTAGGGAGCATTGGCTCAAAGCACTTTACAGAACAGTCGTGAATGCATTTCAGATCAGCATTTTATATAGCGCCTTTTAAAACGAGCACTATCACAAAGTAATTTACCAACTAATCAAAGAAAAGAGAGATGATTCAGATGATGATTTAAAGGTCAGTCTTCTGGTTGACTCAGAGTTGTTCTTCTGATGTATTTGCAGTTTGGTTTACCACATGTGCCATATCTGCACATAATATCCATAATTTTAAAATGTGCTGTTTTTTTAACCTTCTCTCTCTCTCTCTCTTTCCTAGGACACAAAGCAGAAGCAGACAATGAACAACGGTGAGATGTAGCACATTGTCGAAGAACTCCAGACCCTTGATATCCAGATCCAGATCCTCCTGTCCAGATGGAGGCACCTGAAGGCTTGACTACTGAAAGAATCCTCCCTGACATCTGAAATCGTCACAGCAAATCGCAGTTCAGTAACATCGACTCCATGCTGTGCCGCTCATTTTCAAGGCCAAGTGAGTTTTACCCCTGCGCCTCCTCATCAGAACGACGACGTCAACAATGAGGAACTCGGCCTGTTTCAGCTATGTAAGCGGGGGTTTAAAGCTAGAACACCTCCATTGGCACAGGCAAGCATCTCCACCCAGTACTGGTTCGACCCTCTCCGCCCCCCCAGTTTGCTTTCAACACAGGGTGTTGTATTTGTGATTGGAGATTCAATTGTATGAGACTTAAACATCTCATGCCTTAATCAGAAATCTTTTGTCTCTTGTTTTCCTGGTGTTCATCTTCAAGATGTTATGAGAAGAGCGCTGACAGTCTTTGAGAGGCACAAGAACAGGGCAGTGGGATCTATTGTAATACACACCAGGGTAAACGACGTGAGATACCAACAGTCGGAGATTCTCAAGGCGGACTTCATAGCACTTATTAAAGCCACGAAGGATAGGACCCCGGCTGCAAGAATCTTCATCTCGGGTCCCTTACCTCTGGTTAAAAGATCAAATGAGCACTACAGTCATCTGTTGGCATTAAACATCTGGTTGAAAGGCTTCTACGAGGGACAAACTTTGGGTTTGTGGACAACTGGGACCTCGTCTAGGAGAGGCAGTGTTTCTTTAAGTAGGATGGTCTACATCCTAATAGATTCGGTCCTCTCCAAAAACATCTCTAAGGTATTTCTTCTCTCTTGACTCGGTATTATTACTACTAACCCTTTCTGTAATGCCTTGCTAGGACATGATAATTCTGTAGACAAATCTTCCTCAAAAGTGCACTGCATCAATACTCTAATAACTAACCTCAATGCATGTAAAAAATTTAGACAGTGCGGAATAAATGCAAATAATTTAATTACAATTACACCTCTAGATGAGCAATTTATTAAAACTAGAAAAACAGACTATAGATTAAATAAAAAATACGCACAAAGCGTCGCTAATACGAATAACTTCATTTCTATCTTGAATACCCATAACGCTCCTACAATTCAGTTCTGCTCTTCCGAGACATTAAATATGGCCTTATTAAATGTTAGAACATTAACCAACAAGACGTTTTCCATCAACAATCTTATTAGTGATAGGAAAATCAATTTTATTGCATTAAGTGAAACATGGCTTAGTTCTGATGGTACAGCTGTTTTAATCGAATTTGCGCCTTCGGATTACAGCTTTGCTCATGTGGATCGCCAAGGTAAGAAAGGTGTCGATTTAGCAAACAGTTACTCGAGCCGGTTAAAGAGTAAAGATGTCAGCTTTGGTACATTCAAGTCCTTCGAGTATCTTGCCGTTGTTATTCATGGAGTTTCTCAGTGTCTAGACCTCCTAAATACAATGCGTCTTTCTTTGAAGAATTCTCAGATTTGGTGTCTGACACAATCCTAATAGTTGGCGACTTTGATTTTCATATTGATCAGTGTGACCCAAAAGTAAAAGAATTCATGAACCTCCTGGACTCTTTTTATTTGAGTCAGCACGTTAATCAGCCAACACACAAAGCAGAGCATACTTTAGATTTAGTAATTACTAAATGATTAAAAGTTGATATGAAGCACATCGTTGATATTGGTTTATCAGACCATTTTCTCTTACTATTTAATATAGAAATAATGACAGAAAAAATTAACAAGAAGCATATTGTTAAAAAAACGCTTCTTTGATTCATCTGCAGCCTCAAAGTTTACAAACGTTTTAAGCAACCAATCTGTTTGTAGTGCTTACTACAATAGTGAGGATAATGTAAATAGTAAGGTGGAAATTTTTAATACTGAAGTGAAAGCTGCTGCTGACATAGTTGCTCCTGAAAAAAACAGTTAAAAAATTCTCCATCACTGTTATACCATGGAAGACTCAAAGAGTGTCTGATCTAAAGAGAATATGCTGGAAAGCTGAGCGTAAATGGAGAGAAACTAAACTGACTATCCACTATGAGATACAAAGGTTAAAATAACAGAATACAAGAACACAGTCCGTCTTGAGAGGCGTTTTATTTCTCTAGAATTATAAATAACAATTCTAGTAATCCCAGACTTGTAATTGATTGTCTGCTAAACCCAGGTCACTCAATGGAATGCCTCCAAAAAACTTCCAGTGAAACTTGTGAGGCTTTTGCTATATTTTTAATCACAAAATTAATATTAGAAGTAATATAGTACATCTCTCCAATATTGATCCTCTTAAACCCCGGTACTCCATTTTAAACAAATTATATTCTTTCACCAGGATAGTTCTACCTGATTTATATAAAATAATTTCTCAACTGAGACCCTCCAACTGCGTCCTTGACCCAATGCCAACAATTTTTTTTAAAAAGTACCCAGTGTGCTAATTGATAATATTCTTCACATAGTAAATTCATCATTAAATATGGGGTTCTTTCCAAACTGTCTTAAGACTGCTGCAGTTAAACCCCTGCTCAAGAAAAATAATCTTGACTCCTCTGCTTTTGAAAATTTTAGACCTATTTCTAACCTGCCTTTCTTAAGTAAAATCCTAGAGAAGGCAGTCATTATGCAGCTTAATGATCACCTCAATAAACATGCAGTTCTTGATAAGTTTCATTTGGGATTCAGATCAAATCACAGTACAAAAACTGCACTTGTTAAAGTAGTAAATGACTTGCGGGTAAATGAAGACAGAGGCCGTTTATCTGTTCTCATCCTCTTAGATCTGAGTGTCGCATTTAATACCATTGATCACAATATTCTTAGAAATCGCCTTAGTCAGTGGGTGGGCCTCTCTGGCAGTGTCTTAAATTGGTTTGAGTCCTACCTGGCAGGTAGAAAATTCTTTGTTAGTTGTGGTAATTATACTTCAAAGACATATGATATTCTATATGGTGTTCCACAAGGCTATATCCGGGGTCCGCTGCTCTTTTCGATTCACATGCTTCCATTAGGTCAGATTATCTCAAGGCATAATGTGAGCTACCACAGCTATGCTGATGACACACAGCCGTATTTATCAATAGCACCTGATGGCCCCGACTCTCTTGGTTCACTGACACAATGTCTGACTTGTATTTCTGAATGGATGAGTAGCAATTTTCTCAATCTAAATAAGGAGAAAACAGTAAATTTTAGTGATTGGTAAAAATGGATATAATGAGGGTATTAGAAATAAACTTGATCAATTAGGCTTAAAATTCAAGACAGAGGTAAATAATTTAGGGGTAATTACTGATTCTGATCTATTAATCAGATTACTAATTTATTAATTTGATTACTAGCAAAAGTTAGACCTCTTATAACTCTGCAAGATGCTGAAAAGTTAGTTCACGCTTTTGTTTTTAGTTGACTAGATCAGGGGTCTCCAACCCCGGTCCGCAGCCCACTACCGGGCCGCGAGAAAATTTCCGGCAATGGAGACTCACTCAGACTTTTCAGAACGCTTGGCGGGCGGGGCTTTGCAGTGGCACAGAGGGAGGAGAGCAGTTAGATCTGTGGTCGCAGCTCAGTTGTACACATTTACACAACGATCCCCAAACAGAAACATTGTAAAAAAAAAAAAATCTTTCTTTGAACTTTCCTCGTACTGTTTTTTTTTGCTGTTTTTGTTTTCTGTGATTTTCAGTGATACCTTTTGCTTATTGCTTGTCAACATTTGAAAAACATCCATTGGAATTTAACTCATTGTCACCCTCCTATAGAAATGGTAGACACGAAAAAATGATAACAGTGTTAATGTTTGTGATGTGCAATCTGTTGGTATGACAAATGCAATGCATATGTCTTTGTTATATGCAAATAAAGAAAAATGTCGGGTTGCAAACGTATGCGAACTGCTGCATTTGAAGAGAGTTTTGATGTGGTTTAGTGATGCTCGTTCAAGAAACATTCCTATTAATGCGGCATTCATTCAAGAAAATGTGAGGTTTCTGAACTCTCTTGGGACCTTCGTCAACGGGACAACACGCCGAACAGCATCCCGAAGTGCGATCACCGCATCTGTTTAAGACTGTTTATCTGTTGCCGGGGCAGCAGCAGGCTCACAGCTCTACTGTGAAGCAATCGCGCTTCGGGACTCACTTCAGCGTGATGTTCCCATTGGGTGGGGGGGATCCCAAAAGAGCTCAGAAACCTCACAATATGAACTGGCATTCAGGCACTAGGGCACCTCTCCTTTACCCACTCTGCAGACTCAGTATCCAGCCAGACTGGAGGAGCCTGAGGAGGAAAATCTGAGGCAGCAGTGGAGCAGCAGCACGTGGGGCAGAGGAAGAAGATACCCGATGTTCAATTTGACAGATAAAGTGGCTGCATTCAAAGCCAAACTTGATTTATGGGGCCGACAAGTGAACATTGGGATTTTTGATATGTTTCAAACGTTAGCAGAGGTTGTTAAAGATACCAAGCCAGGGCCTTCTTTCTCCCAGCTGGTGTATGATCACCTGTCTCAGCTTTCAATAGAGTTTGAGCATTATTCCCAACCACAAAAGACCCCCGAAATGGGAAGGAATGGATCTGTGACCCATTTGTGAATAAGCCATGTGAATCAACTTTGTCTGTGCTTGAAGAGGATCAACTGCTTGAGGTTGCAAATGATGGTGACCTTAAAAGTATGTTTGAGACAACTTCAAATCTCCATACGTTTTGGATTAAAGTCAAGGTGGAATAATCTGAGGTTTTCACAAAAGCACTGAAAAGTCTGCTTCCATTTCCAACATCCTATCTTTGTAAGGCAGTGTTTTCTGCAGTGACAGCAACCAAAACAAGATTATGGAGTAGACTGAACATAAGCAACACACTTCATGTGTCACTGTCTTCCATCGTCCTCTAGGTTCTCTAGGGGGTCTAGACAGCACAGCCAAGGCCTGACTGATGAGTCCTCCTGGAGGAAGACGTCCCTCGCGGGGCTGGCCGCTCCGCCCCAGTGGTCTTCGCTTAGGGGAGGGAACTGTGAGGGATGGCCGGCCATTTACCCCGGCCAATACCACCAGGCCGCTAGATGGAGCCCTCCCTGTAGCATGGAAGTGCCCCGAAGACCAGCAGGGAATTATGGACAATGAAGTTTTTATTCCCAACCCTGCTGGACACCGTGGAGCCCACCAGAGGACGCTGCAGGGAGGCTCAAGGTCTTATACGTGCCCTATAACCCGGAAGCACATCATAATCATATGACCAGAGGGAACGTCGTGTTTCCGGGTTGAAAAGAAGGACTTTTTATCTGACCCGGAAGTAAGATGGGAAACACTTCCGGGTCAGGGAATATAAAAGGACGATGGGAAATCCCAGACGTTGAGCTGAGCTGGGTGGAAGGGTGGCAACGCGTCTGGGAGTGGAGGATTGGTTATTGTTTATGGAAGTATTATTATTTGAGTATTGTGGAGTGGAGGGTGCTTTGTGCACATTTATTATTATTATTATTATTAATAATAAACTATTATTTGGACTTTTATCTGGTGTCTGACGTCTAGTCTGAGGGTTCAAGGGGTCACGGAGACCATAATCTGTCACAAACCCCAATGTTTAAAACGTTTCGTCTGGATGCATACAATCTTAAAAATCTTCGGCCTGTCTCTTACTTTACCTTATCTATCAAAAGTCCTTGAGCATGTTGTAGCCTCTGAACTCACCAACTACTTAACTTCTAATAAATTGATCGAACCCTTTCAATCTGGTTTCAGAATGCAGCACAGCTGTGAAACTGCTCAGCTTCAGGTAACCAATGATTTGCTTATGGCAGCAGACTCTGGACAAACCAGCATATTAATTCTGTTAGACCTCAGTGCAGCATTTGACACTGTTAGACATGACATTCTACTGTCCAGAATGGAGAACATGCTGGGTATCTCTGGCACTGCCCTCCAGTGGTTTAAGTCCTATCTGACTGATAGGTGAGAGTTAGTTAGTCTTGGCAACAGCAGATTCAGCTCACCATGGTCTCACAAGGCATTCCTCATGGTTCTGTCCTCGGCCCTCTGCTCTTCTGTATTTATATGCTTCCCCTTGGCCATATTATCTGTAGCTTTGGTCTGGCTTATCATTTTTATGCAGATGATACTCCACTCTATTTCAATGTTAAAAGTGAAACTTCATTAGAGTTTTCTCAGTTCACAATTTGCCTCAGTGAAATTAAAATCTGGATGGAGCAGAACTCTTTAAAATCAAATTGCAAGAAAACCGAACTCCTGCAAATTGGCAATAAAGTGCAACTTAATAAAATGAGCTCCTTTTCAGTCACTCTTGACAGTGATCTCATCAGACCTTCTTCTGATGCAATGAATCTTGGTGTCATTTTTGATTCCTCCCTTTCTTATTCTGCCCATATAAACCACATTAAGAAACTTTCTTACTTTCACCTCCGTAACATATTCTGTGTTCGCTCATTCCTCTCCTTTTCTAATGCTGAGAAACTTGTCCATGCTTTTATCACATCCCACATCAATTATAGTAATTCCCTTCTGGCAGGTGTCCAGTTGATTCAAAACTCTGCTGTAAGAGTCCTTACACAAACCAGCATATAACATTCATTCTACTTTACCTCCACTGGCTCCCTGTGTCTTACAGGATTGAATATAAAATTCTATTAATCACCTACAAAGCTTTAAATGGCCTTGCACCGGACTACATCAGTGACCTTCTAAATAACTATGCTCCTGTTCGCCTACTAAGGTCCTCTGATTCTGATAATCTTGATGTGCCCCACACTAACCTGCACTCTATGGGTGACAGGGCCTTCAGCTGTATGACACCCAGACTTTGGAATGACATCCCGAAATTAATTAGATCAGCTGACTCCATTCATTAATTTTAAAAAACAACTTAAAACTCATCTGTTCAGGAAGGCTTTTGACTTAACCTGACATTCTGCTTCCTTTTTCAGTTTACTTTTCTATTCAGATGCTCAGGATAATCTGTGTTTGTGTTATATCACAAATTATATGATTTGTTCAGGCATTTCTTTTTAGTATTGAATTATCCTCTGGTTTATTCTTTTATTGATTCTGTTTAATGCTTTTGCATATCCTGTGTTTATTTGTTTATTGGTCTATGCAGAAACTATCTGTATCATATTGTTTTAAGTGCCTTGAGCATTGAAAGGCACTATATAAATAAAATATATTATTATGATCATTATTATGTTGTTGTTATTGTTATTATATTCACAGTGGCTTTACAGTCTTCCCGGCTTCACTCTAAATAAACATATCAGTGACCTTTAACCTTTCCTGCACCAGCACCAGTCAGAAATTTATTTCACTCTGTAAGGGCAAAGTTTGAGGCAAAGAGATTCTCTTTTGAAATCAGGCAGCTAATTAGCTGCAAGTACTGTGCTGAGCGCTGGCATCACATCTTTAGTAAGAAGCTCCAGCGCTGAGCTCAGCAAGGGTCTCAGTGCTGACATTTAATTCAAGCAAGCAGTGGATGAGAAAAAGCAAAGGTGTGAATCCTGCTAAGCTTCCTTCCAGGGTTATTTAGTGTCTTTGCATTGGACTCTTCTGGCCTTTGTTTAATTTCTGGGGGTTGATCAGAATATGTAAGACCACCTACACACCATTCCCTCAACTCCAAGCTTTAAATAACAAAAAAAGCATTAAAACACCACTACAATTGCTTTCTGAGATGCATCAAGAAAGGTAATTAGCACAGAACTACAAGCAAAGATTCCCAGCCTTGAGAGACCAAAAATGTTATGAACTGCTTCATGTACCAATGTGACATGGGCATCAGCAGTGGTAAAGCCTAAAAAGTGACATAATTGGAAGTGATTTTAATGGACATTGCAGTTCTCCAGAGTTTTGTGTGTCATTCCAAATCCCCTTATGTACAGTAAAGGGATGCCTTAATTTTGGAGGCTGGTGGATGCTAAACTGGAAGCCGAAAAGTAATCAGATATAGAAGAAAGAGAATATTATGATGGTAAATCGAAAAGTAAAGGCATTATGAAAATGATTCAGTAACTGTAACGGATAGACGCTGACACAATACAATACATTTGCAATGGGTTATGGGTAGTGCTGGGTGGTATGACCAAAATTCTACAACACAGTATTTTTCAAAATTGTACCGGTTTCACGGTATTTGACGGTATTTTTTTCCCATGCATGAATTAACCACATTTTCCACTGCAATTACTGCAGTAGACTGGCTAAGAATAATGTATTCCACTGTCATAAGAATTGTACATTGTACAAAAAAACATTTTAATGTGCACACAAGTATTAATACAAGTTTTCATGGCCCCATAAAGTGATAGTTTTCAAGGGGGTGGCACTAATTAAGAGAAGGAATCACATTGCATGACAGTGGCAGTCAAAATAGAAAACCTTTTTATTGAACAAATTTTGCAAACAACTTAAACTAAAATTTTGACAACAAATTGTCAACCATCCTAAGAGGCATTTAGACTTAGTAAAATATCCAGAGATGCTTGTCAAAAGTTGAATTGCACTGAACATGTCTTAGAAAAGGAACAAATGGTAAATATTGTTTGTAAACCAACTACACTTTCTGTTAATGTTAACAATCTCTGCCAACTGACACGTTAAAGTGACTTTTTAAACAACTTTACCATCATTAAACTGCATAATATTTAAACTAATAAATAATAACAACAAAATAAATGATAGTGCAACTTCCAGTAATAATACTATTACTTCAAGACTTCAAGCCCAGGTACATTACACAGTATTCACCAAAATAAAATAAAATTAAACAAGTGCAACTTGGTGATGACGTCTTTACCAACTGAACCGTCATTATGGCAAATTGTATTAATATGGACCTTTTACTTCAATATAGCTAAATACATAAATAATAAAATTGAAACTTGCATTTATAATGGTATTTGTGGTGTAGTGGGTCCGCGGCTTCAAAAAAGAAATGGTCCGTTTTAAAATCCAGTTCGCCATGTCCATCTCCGTGGGTGCGATTGCATGACCGCGGGGAGTTGATGAGGTGATTGGGGCAAGTCACACTTGATCGTTCTCAATTGCATCATCGCCTTACTGCATCGTGTGAATAAGGCGCTGTGCCCACGGAGACATATATTTATGGGCCGGCAGGATAGAGGGAAGGAAAAAAGAAAAGATAGAACACGAGGTTAAAGAAGTGAAAAGGCAGTCATGGGAGACGATCCAGACACCAGGAAGGAGAAGACAAAAGTTCTTCTGTGTCATCATGTTCAACTTTATCGTTTGCTACAGCTTCCATTTCAGAATGTTCTCTGTCCATTTTCAAAGCTCAATATCTCCTCTAACTCATGTACTCCGTTGCATGGGTATTTAGCAGTGCACCAGTGAAAAAGGTCCCCCCTTAAACAGTTTCCTGATGTGCCACGTTCCGAATGTTGTTTAGGCTATTTAAACCGGTATTGCGGTATTAAAAAAATCCATATCATAACAAAAATAAAAAACGGTTTTTGGTATGAACCGGTATACCACCCAGCACTAGTTATGGGTAATTTGAACACGCACAATGCAGTGCTCTGCGGTTAGTCTAGTTCAACCCAAGGTCAAATGAACATGAATTCTCCACTGCAAGACTGCACCACTGTTGAACAGTACGCCATAGTGATATTTCGTTGGGCAGAGGGAGTGAAACCTGCAGAAATTGGCTTTGTACAGATCAGTGAGCTATCAGTAATAGCAAATAGAATTTCAAAGGCTTGAGGTGTGTTTCACCAACATGAGAACCATGAAAACTCCACCTAAGCAGCTACAAGTCCACAAAAAGTCTTTATAAAAAAAGTAAAAGGCATTCTGAAAACAAGAAGTCCTTATTCATAATCCTTAAATCAGTAGCAAAACAGTTGAAAATTCAGCAAAAATACAAAGAAGAAAGCAACACTCACAAAGATGACCAAACTCCACCAAAAGCAAACTCAAATGAACCACATTGGACAATGGAAAATAATGAATGATAATGAAAAAAAGAACAAAGAAGATACAAAGGGGCACCATGAACACGAACCCACAGACGAGTCCTGGCTTGACCATAACAGTCACTCCAACAAATCCAACATGATTTCCAGGGTTATGCCTCCATCAACTGCCTTTTATGCTGTTAAATGACATCCATCAAAACAAAATGGCATTGTGGGAGAAATACCAAAACAAAATAGTACAAATTTAGAGAGAACATGACTTCAAATTAAAAAAATAAAATTATCTTTGAATTCCTTCAAAATTAAACAAAATAGTCGAATTAGAATTATAAAACACAGAAAAAATGAAATAGTAATGGAATCAAAACAAATCTGGTGCTAGCAAGGAGAAAAGGACAAGATGATACTCAAGAGGTGAAGTCAAAACCAACACCAAAATCCAATCACTAAGGCCTACTTGGGAATTAAATCAACTAATGCAAAAGATTCTTTGTGGCATTCACCAGGGGATAACGCGTAGTGCCAACACTGCCAGATTTATGCATCAGAATGACTTTCCGTTCACTTCACCTTCCAGAAGCTGTTTTGTGAATAAATAAAATAAAGACATTTAACAAATTTCACCTTTGTAAGTAAAATTCCATATGTCAAATAAACATTATAATCATGATCCCAGAATACACAGAATAACACGTAGAAAATTGTCTCATACTACAAAGCATAGTTAGGACTGAGCAGAGTTCATAAAGAGGAATCGAAAAACTGAAAACCAAAAGAAAAGGGCAAAATCAGGCTCAAAGTCTCAAAAAAATCTAAATTCAAATGCACAGTCATAAAAGTGAAGCTGCCATGGAATCTTACCATTTCTTCCCAAATACCTTCCTTTTCACAAAGTTTGGACAATGCATGTGGTTTGCTCTTAAATATGATGGGTGCCCTGTTATCACACATGTACAGGCAGCCATGCCTACAATCAACACCATAGCAATGAACAATCCAAAATGGCAGATCAGGGACCCATCATCATCATCATCATTGTCATTAATATAACACCATAAATAATTATAAATATAACAGGTCATGCCACTTACAGAAATTCTTAGATGATTCCTCACTTATTAGAATAATTGAACAATCTAGATGAGAACAGGCCATTTAGCCCAACAAAGCTTGCTAGTCCTATCCACTTAATTCTTCTAAAATAACATCAAGTCTAGCTTTATAAGTCCCTAAAGTCTTATTGTCTACTGCACTACTTGGTAGCTTATTCCAAGTGTCTGTTGTTATGGGGTATGGTTATGGGATGTATTGATAAGGGGCATGAGTATAGGAGTGTGACGGTGTAGGTGCAGCTTCATGCTCCCTCTTCCCTTTTGAGAGCCTCTTAAACCCAACACTGTCGGTAATGTAACCAGATGAACTGGCAGATGGGGACAAAACAAACTGAGCAAGGTGGAAGGTGCAAAGTGCAAAAGTGCTTTTATTAAAAACAAACAAAACCAAAACAGTGTCCATAGTGCAGTGCTTCAAAAATTAATAAATAAATAATCCTTAAAAATGAGGTGAAAAAAGTGGAGGTTAAAAATCAATAAATAAACAATGTTAAAATCAACAGGCTGGAAACAATCCCCTTTTAAAAACCTGGGGCCTCATGTATATATTTACATTTACATCATTTAGCAGACGCTCTTATCCAGAGCAACTTACAACAGTGTTTGTTAGTTTTTTCCGCATACCCCTTGGGGTCAGAGCGCAGGGTCAGCCATTGTACAGCACCCCCTGGAGCAATTACAGGTTAAGGGCCTTGCTCAAGAGCTCAGCAGAGTAGGATCTCTTTTGGCACTGACGGGGATTCGAACCGGCAACCTTCGGGATACCAGCGCAGATCCTTAGCCTCAGAGCCACCACTCTGCCCCTGTGCGTATGCACAGAAATGTTGCGTACGAACCTTTCCACGCTCAAATTGCGATGTATAAAACCTAAACTTGGCGTAAAGCCACGCACATTTCCACAGTAACTCATACCTTGGCGTACGCAATTTCTCCGCTCGGTTTTGCAGACTGGTGGCACCCAGCGTCAAAGCAGTGCTACTGTTCCTGTGTGGTTACTCTTTCTTAGATCCACATCCACGGCGGCGGCTTTATCAAATACACTGAAATTAACCGCATATCGTTCATAAATTTAATGCATCTGATTGTAATTAACCTGTAACAATATAATGGTCCACAGAATGGTCAAACTACTGTTCCTGTGTGCTCATCCTTTCTTTCTTAGCTCCACATTCCTGACGCGGCTTTATAAATACACTGAAATTAACTGCATATTGTTTATTAGTGTAATGCATCTGATAGTAATTAACCTGTAGTAATATAATGGGCCAGGGAATAGCCATAGCATTCCAAATACCATAACTGCTTTAGCGTTGTTACGCTCACTGCATCTTGTTCTTCTTTTTGCTGTTCCCGTTAAGGGTTGCCACTGCGGATCATCTTTTTCCATATTACTCTCACTGCACCACTCGGAGTATTTATATTACTGTATCTGAGTGTGAATCACAGCAGCAGATGATTGGAAAGATAATTATCGGTATACAGTTTCAAGTACACACTACCTCAACCACGGCAAAAAGCGTCAAAGCCTTTCCTGTACGGACCTCGCGTTTCAGAAACAGTTTCATCCAAATAACTATAAACGCACTCAATCAGTCCATCAAGTGCTCCTTGTAGAACTGTTTGTACTTATAAGTACAATCACCTCACTGTAAACTTACACTACAGTTATAATATTGCACAACCTGCGCTACTTTATAAAGCGCGTATGATGACAATATCATTTTTAAGATGAAATGTAGCAAAATATGTTGCTTATAGTATACAGATAAAACTTTAACTTCATTTAAATAATCTGTATTGTTAATAATCAAACATGTGAGGACACGGTGCCGCAGCGTATAGCTAGTTCAAGGATAGCTCCTGCCTTGCGCTGTATTCTTGCTGGTGCTGACGCGACACTGGAAGGATAGACGAATAGAATAATTAAACATGTACTACGAAGATATTTCAATGTTCCTTAAAAGTTTTGAAGAATCGGCGTTCTAAGCTTACAAATGGCTTAACGTCTATTACAGAGCTGATTGTGTGGCGATTGGAGAAAGAAAAGTATGGACAGGAATTGGAGGTTAGTACGTTTGAAAGAGACAGTACTTCTGTAATAAATTATTTCATCGAAGGTCGCACATGGCGCAGCAAGCCTCTTGCGTGAGATATGAACAATCACTGCGCCACCGTGTTCCCATGTTTAATAACATGCTTTCATTGCTATCATCATGAAAATGATATCACGTATACATCTCAGTATTTTAATTATTCAGAGAGCTGTAATATCTCGAATGTAATGCATTCTGTGTCCTGTCGGAGAAAGAGAAAGAACGGAAGCACGTAGTGATTCACACACACAGAGCACATAGAAGATCAAACACAGAACAAAGCATTTAACATGCTACTTGAGAAACTAGTAAAATAAACGATTTTAAGATGAAGTTTATGATGTTCTACTTTAATGGCAAAATAAACTACGTGATTAAAGTGGAAATTTCGAGATTAAAGTTGACATTTCGTGCTTTTTTCTCACTGTGTGCCTATTTTTTTGTCTGTACCCTAATACGCTTTCATATGACACTCAGACGGTGGGCTACGACTTGCCTTTTCACGGCGACTTTGATATGTGGTTTCTTTTTTATTTCGGGCACTGTGCGACTTTGTGAATTTGATCTTTCGAGTTTTTCCGACACTCTGTCACTCGATCAACTTTCTTTTGTTGTTTATACCACTGTTTAAACCAACAAATAGTACGGTTTTCCTTTGCCTCCACTTGGTATTCGCTGAAATTCTTATATTTTCCCCTGTGCTTTTCCCATTGTCTTTTCACAGAAGGCTATTTATATTGATTTGCATATTCAAAGAGGCGTGGAAGAACGTGAAATTTTGCGTGCGCACAGATTCCTGCATCTGGATTTTTCTGTGCGTACGCACATTCCCGCTTTTGTGCTTACGCCATGTTATAGTGTGAGTTCTACGCACGGCGTTATACATGAAGCCCCTGGTGCCTTCTTCCTTTAGCTGGCGGCTCCCCTACTTCTCCCATATGGGCTCTGCGACAGGGAAGTCATCCTATCAGCAGGTGCAGCTGTCTTCCACACTGGTCCAGTAGCCTTCCGTCCTCTGGCTATATAGAGCTCATCACTCCGAGATTGGGTTCCCCAATGGCCAGGGGGCTCACGCTAAGGCTCACCCTCTCGAGCCTCCTCGACTCCTGCTGCCTTCTGCAGCGAGTACTTCATACTGCCAGTCACCCCAACTCATAAAAACTGCTTAGCTGGAGCCACTGCTTCATTCATCACCCAGTGTCGGCCAAACATCCATTCCAGGGGCTCTCCTCCCAGCTGCCTGCCATAACCAGCAAGATTGCTCTCTCTCGCTCGCTTGCTTGCTTGCTCCTGAACCAGCTCTCAATGCCTCCTGTCTTCTTCTCCCTGTACATCCGTCCTTCTCTCTTTTCTTTTTTTTTTCTCCCCTCTGCACTCGCGCTCCTCCTACTTACAATGAGGACGTGGCACAGGTGTGGCGATCAGCAGCTACCGCCATCAATTATGGACACAGATGATCCCGTACCAGTGTACTTCAGTGCAGAAATGCCCACGCCCATATCACGCCCATGAACCGCTCCAGCCACACTAACACGCCCTCTCCTTAAACCGCGAATGTGCCGATTGTTTTTTTAAAAAACTGGCCATTCGTTTAGAGCTGCGGACCCGCTATACCAGAAGGAGTCAGATGGAGAACTTTGTTTCTTGATCCAGCTTAAGTAACATCAGCAAAACCAAGGAATTGGTTATTGACTTTTGTCAATAAGAGCCCCTATCCCTTGTGTCACACGTGTGCACTTGGGAGAAGGTTGGTGGCTCAAATAATGTTATTTCTCAGCCGGACTGGGGTTTGCCGCAGTCATCTGATCCATTCTCCTTTTGTCCCTCTGCAGACCAGCTGAAGAACCAGCCAAACAGCGACGTCACCACCAACCCTCCCTCTGATGACGTCACTTCCGTCCATCCCTGATGACGTTTTACTCCTTAGAACACCCCTACTGAAGACATCACTTCCTCTTCCAGCCACCCTAATTCATCCCCTTCCTGTTTCAGCAATATAAAAATCTCTGTATCACCCTCTGTGCTCAGTTTTGTTTTGAACTTTGTTTTTATCAACATATTCATGTTGCTGTTTATCAGTATGGAGGGTGGCCATTCCTAATCCTTTTTACATCTCCTGCTCTCCTTATTACACCTGTCACTATTCAGGGAGTGGATCTGGAGGTGCTGTACAGCTACAAGAACTTCGGGGTCCACATTAATGACAGGTTGATCTCAGAATGGGGAGGAACTGTATAAGAAAGGGCAGAGCAGGCCCTTTTATCTCTTAGGTGACTGAGTTCGCTTAATGTGGAAAGTGACATTCATCACATCTTATACAACTTTGTGATTGTTAGTGCCATTATCTATGCTGTGTTGTGGAGGGCTGGTAATGTAACATCGAAGAAGGCTCAATGAATTAACAACCCCTCTGGAGGTAGAAGAAAAGGAGAGAATTAAAACAAAATTGACTGCCATTATGAAAAATCTGCACATCCTCTCTCTGACACATCAACACTGAGGACTTTCAGCCAACAAAAGTGTGTCAAGAAACACCATGGGGGCTACCAATAGCAATACATCTGAATAATGCCTAACTGGGACTGGGACTGCCAAGTCAGAAGGTTTCTTTTCTTTTTAATATTTTAAAATTTCTTTTCCTTTTTGGCCATTTTGGTGTGTGTCCAGACCATAATACTGTATATATCTATCTATTGTGAAGGATTGTCGGCTTTTTACTCCGGCCCTCACCCCAGGCCGCCAGGAGGAGCTCTTCCAGCAGCGTGGACGTGCCCCGAGTTCCAGCAGGGCCTCATGGACTATGTAGTTTTTATACACAGCCCTGCTGGATACCTTGGGGGCCACCGGGAGTCGCTGTAAGGGGGCTCGTGGACTCTTATGTGCCTTATAACCCGGGAGTACGTCACGGTCACGTGACAGGAAGGAACGACGTGCTCCCGGGGTGAAGAAAAGGACTGTTTACCCTGACCCGGAAGGGAAAAGGAACTGTGGACTGATTGGACAGAAACACTTCCGGGTCAGGGGATATAAAAGGACGATGGGAAATCCCAGACAGGGAGCTGAGCTGGGTGGAAGGGTGGCAACACGTCTGGAAGTGGAGGATTGAGTTTATTGTTATTTGATTATTGATTTATTATTGAGTATTGTGGAGAGGAGGGTGCTTTGTGCACAATTATTATTATTATTATTATTAATAAACCATTATTTGGACTTTTATCTGATGTCTGACGTCTAGTCTGAGGGTTCAAGGGGTCACGGAGACCTTAAACTGTCACACTATCTAAAGTTCTGGCTCACCGAGTAATGTCTTCTGGCCCCTTATATAAGTCACCTGGAAGTGCTCCAGGAGCTCGTTGTTTTATTTTCTTTCTTCACCTGTGGGCCAGCCTTCCCCATTTCCCATAGGCACACACAGTCCCACTAAGCACAACACTGCACAATACTTTTCTTCTCTATTCCTTTTCTTCTTCTCTCCTCCTCAGCAAGCTCTGGCTCACCGAGTAATGTCTTCTGGCCCCTTATATAAGTCACCTGGGAGTGCTCCAGGAGCTTGTTGCCTCACTTCCAGCCGGCACTTACGGGTGTGGCGGAAGAACTGCCCCCACAGGCTCGGGAATGGCTGCATCACACCCTGGTGCCACCATCGCACCCCAACAGGGCTTTATACAACTCCATCTCCCATGAAGTCCTACGGGTGTCCGATGCACTGCTGCAACCCATTGCGGCTGCCATCTAGCTGCCACCTGACCAGGCTTGTTCCCACGATCATTTCAGTGAAAAGGTGTCCCAGCCATCTGTGACAATGGATAAATGTGACAGTATTGCTTAATAGGCAAGTGTCATGAACTAGTGTCTCATCCATGACTGGTTTTGGCCTTGCACTCAGAATTACCATGATAAGTTAACCTCTAGGTGACTCTGTAAAGGACTAAGCTGAGGTTAGATCATAAAGCAGTTGGATAATGTGAGCTTGCTTTGTAGGTAAGTGTGGGCTGTGATGAGGTAGCAAAGTATCTATCTATCTATCTATCTATCTATCTATCTATCTATCTATCTATCTATCTATCTATCTATCTATCTATCTATCTATCTATCTATCTATCTATCTATCTATCTATCTATCTATCTATCTATCGAGCTTCTGTAAAAAGCCAAATTTCCCCCTGGGAAATTAAAGATCCATCTATCATCATCATTGTGACAACCATATGGCATAACAGAGCAGAAATAATATTAAAAAACAACAAATGGTTCCTTTATTGTCTCAGCTTTGAGATGAAGCATGTCTTTGAGGTGTGTGAGAAAACCCCACATACACATATGTAGGTAGAACATGCAGACTCCCCACAGAGAGTGGCTGAACCTGGGTTCAACTCAGAGGACTTATACATTTTACTGTACTGCTGTATTTTTGTAAGGACCTGTGTCTCAGCTTCTATTACAATACTTTTTTTTTCTTGAGTTTCTCTCTTAACTTTTTTCCCAGTGTCTAACTGCAATTTGCTTTGGAGTGGCACCTTTTTGGAAAAGTCATTTTTCATATTAAACTGTGACAATTTACTTCTGCCCTGTGGTGGCTGATTCGTTTCTTTAGTTCATTTTTAGCTCCAGGATAATGCTAGGTAATAATTGGGGTCTGATTTGCGGAAAGGGACTGCAGGAAAACCTGCACCCACCTACCTTCTTAATTTTATCTTTTTCAACCTATCTGATATGAAGTCCAAAGATGGCACTCATTCCGTATTTGGATTATAAATGGCCTCTAGATTATTGTTCTGGTAGCACTGGATGCAATGTGGGGACCACCTCAGGAAGATGTGCCGATGTACACAACCATATTGACTTACAGCAGTACTGACTCACAAGCTATGGGACTCCTGAATATCAACGCTTCACATAATGAGTTGTGTTTCTAATTCTGATGAATTGAAGCTAAGTGTGTTTGGGTTCCACTGATTGCCTGAGGACAGTTGGGGAGTGTTCTATGTTTATACTAATTGTTAGAACGTAAAGTAAAATTTACCATTGTATTCCATAAAAGATACTTGTGCAAGTATAAGCAAAGGACAGGCTGGAGGTTTAAAAGGCTCAGGGTAATTCGGTGAGCCTTTGATGAAATGGTGTACCCAAGAGGATCTGCCTGTCCCCTTATTCACAGAATCTACAACACACACCAGTAGGAAGCAACATAAAATACAGGAAACTTTGTTAAACGCCCAGTGAAACACAGTGGATTCAGGAAGCATTCCGGCTCCTTCATTTTTTAGCACACTTTATTGTGTTATAGATTTGTTTTAAATGCATACATTTGTAATTTTTATCCATCAATCAGTAACCCATAATGACAAAAGTGAAGACATGTTTTCAGAAATGTTTGCAAATTTATTAAAATTCAAAAGCTGAAATCTCCCATTCATGTAAGTATTCATTCCCTTAACTCAGTACTTTGTAGAAGAACCTTTTGCCAGCTTTGGACACCTGGATTTAGCAGTTTATCACATTCTTCCCTGTAGATTCTCTCCAGTTCTGTTAGATAAGATGGGAAGCATCTGTAAAGTGTCATTTTCAGGTCTCTCCGCGTAGGTTCTATGAGATATAAGTCTGGGCTCTGGCTGGGCCATTCAGAGGCAGTCAGAGATTTATCCTGAAACCACTCCAGTGTTGGCGTGGCTTTATGCTTCGGTCATTGATGTGCTCAAAGATGAACTGTCGTCCCACTGTGAGGTTGTGTTTTGTTTTTCTTCTTTTCAAGGACCTTTCTATATTTGGCTGCATTCATCCTTCTCTCAATTCTGACCAGTCTCTTTGACCCTGCCACTGAGACGTACCTTCATAGTATGATGCTCACACCACCTTGTTTCACGGCAGGGATGGCATTAGGAAGGGTATGAGCAGTGTCTGGTATTTGCCAGATATAGTGCTTGGTGTTCTGCCCAAAACAGTTCAATTTTGTCTCCTCAAACCAGAGAATCCTTATTCTTATGCTCTCAGAGTCCTTTAAATGCTGTTTGGCAAACTTGAAGTGGGCTGTCATATGGCTTTTACTCAAAAGTAGCTTCTGCCTCATTGATGAAGTGTTGCTGAAATGCTCATATTTCTGACAGATTCGCTCATCTCAGCAGAGGACTTCTGAAGCTCTGTTACAGTGACTATTAGATTCTCAGTCACCTCCCTGACAAAGGAAGGCCCTTCTTACCTGGTTATTCAGTTTTGGCCAGATGACCAGCTCTAGGAAAGAGTCCTGGTCATTCCAAATAATTCACAATTATTGAGGCCACTGTAGGCCTGGAAACACCCCAGGCTGTGGAAAGCTGTCCTGATCTAAGCCTCACCACAGTTTGATGGCAGATGTCTAAAGAGAGAGCACCTTGGTCTTCTGACATGCAGTGTTAATTGTGGGACCTTCTTCACATGGGTGTGTACCTTTCTAAACGATGTCCAATCAATTCACTTTGCCACGGGTGGACTCCAATCAGGTTCTAGAAACACCTCAAGTAGAATTAAAGCAAACAAGGTGCAATTTGGAGTACCACAGTAAAGAGTCCGAATAGATCTGTTTTTGATTTTTTAAATCAATTTGCAAACCTTTATGAAAATGTTTTCACTTTGTCAATGTGTATAAATATTGAGTGTAGATTACTGGACAAAAATGACAAATGTATCCAATTCAAATTGAATCCACAGGTCAATAAAGTTTGCAGAAAGATAAGGGGTCTGAATACTTTCTGTGAATGACTAGAAAATGGATTTATGGGTGAGTGGTGAGTGCTTAGCACTTCTCCTTTATCACTCCAGACACCTGGGTTCCAGTCCACTTGGGTCTGTGCTCAAATCCAGAACTTTTCCTATTTGTTTAATTACTTAATGATCATATTAGTTGAACAGTGTGGTAGGACAGGAGCAGTCCAGTGTGGCTTTCAGGACAATCTTCAAAAAATGAATGAATACTTGAAAATTGCAGTTTTGAAAAGATGTGCACAGAAATATACAAGGCAACAAAAAAAACCTTAATTAGAAATACAGTAAATTGTGATGCAGACTAATAGGAAGCAAACTCTGAAAATTATTTATGTTTTGAAATGTACTGAAAGAAAGTAATTAGGCATCCAGAACCAGGCATGTTTGTTCAACTCATCACACTGACAAATATTATTAAACGAGCCAAATGTTTTAGACATGCAGACAACTAATTTAAAAATAAACTCCCAAAACTAATATTGCATTAAGGCAAAATTTCTTTCATTGTTACAATACAATACAATACAGTTTATTTTTGTATAGCCCAAAATCACACAGGAAGTGCCGCAATGGGCTTTAACAGGCCCTGCCTCTTGACAGTCCCCCAGCCTTGACTCTCTAAGAAGACAAGGAAAAACTCCCAAAAAAACCTTGTAGGGAAAAATAGAAGAAACCTTGGGAAAGGCAGGTCAAAGAGAGACCCCTTTCCAGGTAGGCTGGGCGTGCAGTAGGTGTCAAAAGAAGGGGGTCAATACAATACAATACACAGAATAGAACAAATCCTCAAAATTGTTGCTTCCTGCCTTGAGCATGATGTTGCCAGGATCAGCTTCAGCCTCCAATGAACTAATGTGGCTTACTTATTAACGTAATGTGTCTGTGCCCCTTGTCAAAAGAAGGCTTCCTCTTAAAGGATTGGTGCTTGCCTTGTACCCAGTAATGCCAGGATGGATATCAGAGACCCACAGAAGGAAATAAATGGTGTGACAAAGATAGAGGGCGTAGCAGCCACTCAATCCGACATAGACAGACGCAGGAGGCACACTGATAAAACACAATTGTTTTATTTTCTTTCTTCACCTGTGGGCCAGCCTTCCCCATTTCCCACAGGCACACACAGTCCCACAAAGCACAACACTGCATAATACTTTTCTTCTCTATTCCTTTTCTTCCTCTCTCCTCCTCAGCAAGCTCTGGCTCACCGAGTAATGTCTTCTGCTCCCTTATATAAGTCACCTGGGAGTGCTCCAGGAGCTCGTTGCCTCACTTCCAGCCGGCACTTACGGGTGTGGTGGAAGAACTGCCCCCACAGGCTCGGGAATGGCTGCAGCACACCCTGGTGCCACCCTCGCATCCCAACAGGGCTTTATACAACTCCATCTCCCATGAAGTCCTACGGGTGTCCGAGGCACTGCTGCAACCCATTGGGGCGGCCATCTAGCTGCCACCTGACCAGGCTTGTTCCCCCGATCATTTCAGCAAAAAGGTGTCCCAGCCATCTGTGACAATGGATAAATGTGACAGCATTGCTTAATAGGCAAGTGTCATGAACTAGTGTCTCATTCATGACTGGCTTTGGCCTTGCACTCAGAATTACCATGATAAGTTAACCTCTATGTGACTCTGTAAAGGACTAAGCTGAGGTTAGATCATAAAGCAGTTGGATAATGTGAGCTTGCTTTGTAGGTAAATGTTGGCTGTGATGAGGTAGCTAAAGTATCTATCTATCTATCTATCTATCTATCTATCTATCTATCTATCTATCTATCTATCTATCTATCTATCTATCTATCTATCTATCTATCTATCTATCTATCTATCTATCTATCTATCTATCTATCTGGATGATATATTAGGGAACGTACCTATTAGCTATTACCTTGATGCACCAAATAAAGTGATTGGTCTCCTCTTTCTTTAAACTTCTTATGTTCTTCTTCCAATTCTGTGAGAAAAATGTTACCAGTAACCAGTTCTGTGAGACCCTAAAATGGAAAAATTTAATGAGAAAATCAGTAAATGGATAGATGGGAAATGAATGGATGGATGAGTGAATGGGTAGGTGTTGAACTGATACCAATCTAATTTTATAATTAGTGAAATGCAGTGAAATGGGAAATTTTGGAACTAGGTGTTGGCGACCCTGGGGTGTCAGCAGTTGTTTGGGACCAATGCGACCTTGTTTAGAACCCGTTGCCATTCGTATTAATGGAGCAGTGGAGTGGTTTGCTGTGAAAGCCTTTTAACGGAACGCTGATAGTGTGACTGTTGTGCAAAGGGAATTTCTGCGTCATTACCTTTTAGGAAGTCATGATTGTGCCCCGTCTGCTTATGCAATTACAACATGAGTGTGTAATTTCGTAGAAACGGGTTCAGCATTAAAAAAGTAGTCCCCAGGTGGAGCCGCTTTGTCATACTTCCTGACAATCGATGGCAGATATTCGACAATTGTTTGGAATGCGCATCATCTCACAATGGCCTGTGAGATCCCCGGATATCTCTGTTTGTGATTTTTTTCGGTGGGGACATCTTAAAAGCCAAGTGTACCACACACATCCTGCAACCATTGCTGAGTTAAAAAGGAGGATTGAAGAGGAAATCGCTGGCATTCCTCTTGACATGTTACATCAAGCAATGCAGAATTTCCACAACCGATTGTCAGAATGTGAACAGAGAAATGGACAACCCCTTCATGAGGTTTTCTTCAAAACATAAACTGAATATTGAATGAATATTGATTACCATCATTAATTATATATCCTGTGCAATACATTACATCATTAAATGTATTTTTTAATGTTTTTATTTGTGCATTGAATGTCAATTGAAAATTTCCAGTTTCCCTGTGCTACCCCTATATTTGTGTAGTTTTTCTGTGTTTAGCTGAATGTATTGTTTTATTTTCTTTGTGTGTGTGTGTGTGAGTTATGTTGCATGTTTTTTATTTTAACTAAACTATACAGTGGTGTGAAAAACTATTTGCCCCCTTCCTGATTTCTTATTCTTTTGCATGTTTGTCACACAAAATGTTTCTGATCATCAAACACATTTAACCATTAGTCAAATATAACACAAGTAAACACAAAATGCAGTTTGTAAATGGTGGTTTTTATTATTTAGGGAGAAAAAAAAATCCAAACCTACATGGCCCTGTGTGAAAAAGTAATTGCCCCCTGAACCTAATAACTGGTTGGGCCACCCTTAGCAACAATAACTGCAATCAAGCGTTTGCGATAACTTGCAATGAGTCTTTTACAGCGCTCTGGAGAAATTTTGGCCCACTCATCTTTGCAAAATTGTTGTAATTCAGCTTTATTTGAGGGTTTTCTAGCATGAACCGCCTTTTTAAGGTCATGCCATAGCATCTCAATTGGATTCAGGTCAGGACTTTGACTAGGCCACTCCAAAGTCTTCATTTTGTTTTTCTTCAGCCATTCAGAGGTGGATTTGCTGGTGTGTTTTGGGTCATTGTCCTGTTGCAGCACCCAAGATCGCTTCAGCTTGAGTTGACGAACAGATGGCCGGACATTCTCCTTCAGGATTTTTTGGTAGACAGTAGAATTCATGGTTCCATCTATCACAGCAAGCCTTCCAGGTCCTGAAGCAGCAAAACAACCCCAGACCATCACACTACCACCACCATATTTTACTGTTGGTATGATGTTCTTTTTCTGAAATGCTGTGTTCCTTTTACGCCAGATGTAACGGGACATTTGCCTTCCAAAAAGTTCAACTTTTGTCTCATCAGTCCACAAGGTATTTTCCCAAAAGTCTTGGCAATCATTGAGATGTTTCTTAGCAAAATTGAGACGAGCCCTAATGTTCTTTTTGCTTAACAGTGGTTTGCGTCTTGGAAATCTGCCATGCAGGCCGTTTTTGCCCAGTCTCTTTCTTATGGTGGAGTCGTGAACACTGACCTTAATTGAGGCAAGTGAGGCCTGCAGTTCTTTAGACGTTGTCCTGGGGTCTTTTGTGACCTCTCGGATGAGTCGTCTCTGCGCTCTTGGGGTAATTTTGGTCGGCCGGCCACTCCTGGGAAGGTTCACCACTGTTCCATGTTTTTGCCATTTGTGGATAATGGCTCTCACTGTGGTTCGCTGGAGTCCCAAAGCTTTAGAAATGGCTTTATAACCTTTACCAGACTGATAGATCTCAATTACTTCTGTTCTCATTTGTTCCTGAATTTCTTTGGATCTTGGCATGATGTCTAGCTTTTGAGGTGCTTTTGGTCTACTTCTCTGTGTCAGGCAGCTCCTATTTAAGTGATTTCTTGATTGAAACAGGTGTGGCAGTAATCAGGCCTTGGGGTGGCTACGGAAATTGAACTCAGGTGTGATACACCACAGTTAGGTTATTTTTTAACAAGGGGGCAATTACTTTTTCACACAGGGCCATGTAGGTTTGGATTTTTTTTTCTCCCTAAATAATAAAAACCATCATTTAAAAACTGCATTTTGTGTTTACTTGTGTTATATTTGACTAATGGTTAAATGTGTTTGATGATCAGAAACATTTTGTGTGACAAACATGCAAAAGAATAAGAAATCAGGAAGGGGGCAAATAGTTTTTCACACCACTGTATATGTAAATATGTACAGCACTCTGGACTAATAATTGGAAGTGCCCTATAGTTATGTTTGTCTTAGGTTTCTAAAATCCTGCATCATTAGCTTACTTCATAAAACGATTTAGGCAATGACACGTATGCAAATAGTCCAGTCCAAGTATCTTTGTTTAAAAGTTTCAGTAAAATTGAAAGCAAAACCAGTTCCCACAAAACAGATATTATATAAACTTATATTACAAAAACAGGAAAGAAGTTTCTGTTTTAAGCTCACATATCAAGTTACATTTCTTTAAATTCCTATGCTATACTTACAGGATATTCATCGGAACGTATGGTCAGAGAACTGTATGCCATTGTTCCATCTGTAAGTAAATGCTAACAGTTCATGCTTGTAGCTGAGAGTTTCTCTTCCTAACTGGCTAATTAACATTCTGTTATTACAGATATAGTTGAGAAAGTTCTAGTAACTGTTACCATACAGAGGTAAACGATTATCTTTGAAACTTATATTCTACTCAAAGTAATTAAATTCTTATGTGATTTTTTTTTGTAAGATTTGCTCTTACTTGCGCCATAAAGCATACATTGAACCAAACTGTTTGCCTGAATGACTGAATGATTGATAGATAAAATGAGTTCTACTGACGTATGCAACCCAGATATACTAGCTTGGTAATGGCAATAGTTCTGATGATTCCCTTTCCACTGACCTGGCCTGGCTAGTGGATCAAATGTTCCTGGTCACTCCATCTGCATGGTGACTGGTACATTAATGGAGACAAATCAGCAGCTGTAGAAGCACCGATCCTCAGCTGCGCTTTACTTTTACCAAACCCACCAATTAACTGCACACAAAAAATGAACAAAAAAAGGTAAAGTTTCTAGTGTTTCTTGATTTGCAATATAAAATGAAGATTGATTGGTTAGTTGTGCTGTATAAACATTGGTCATGGCTTCCCTCTTTCAGCAGAAACACTCCTGAATTTAAAAGGGTATTTTGGCAAGTCCAGGGAAAAGAAAGAATGACTAAAAAATGAAAGCCTCCTCCCATCTCATCTCTCATCCTTCATAAATAATTACAAAGCAAATAAATGACTCGTCGAAAACAAAAGGAGAAGGGGATTGGCTGTCCCAGGGCTTCCAGATGTCTTGTCTCTGCAGGACTGACACTGGCGCTTTGGTTTCTTTTACGTTGATTGCTCTTGTGTCCTGATGAATAGGGGCAATTGATTGATGAGTTGAGGACGTAACCCCCCTAACCCCCATAGTGCTTGTCACCCCCTCCACCCTAATACATCTTCCTTTTCCTGCTCTCACCTGGGGTCTGCCACTTCTTGGTTAGGAGATAAAGCCCATCAGAGCATCCTGACAAACTCGATCAGCTTCACTCGCTGCAGGAAATTGCCTGCGTCTCAGGTTGAAAGTTTTTCAAATGGTGGCAATCAGTGCTCGGCTTCAACTTACATCATCTCCAGATCCGGTAGTAATTCAATATGACATTTTATGAAAATTTTAAATAAAAAAATCACTTACATATGTTGGAACCTTTTTTAATCAAATAAAGATTGAAAGCCAAAAAGATCCTGAATCATTAAAAAAAAAACAAAAAAAATAAACTCAAAGGTGAATGTCGTTTTTGACTTCAACGACACGTGTCATTACTCAATTAGTTTTAATTCCTGGGCTTTTATTAATGTCGTTTTTTGTGATGGATTTCCTCGCTCTCATTTGTTTGAATTTTTATTGTCTGGAATCTGAGTTGCTGCTGGGTTTTGTGTTTCCAGTCATAAAGTTAAGAAGACGGTGAAACCACATTGTGGATTCTGAGAGCCAGGGGAGCTTGGGGTAAAGGCAGCCAAAGGCCTGCTGCTGCTGCTACTGCAGGAAAAAAGTGGCCTTGAAAAGCGAGGTGAGCCTCACACTTTAGGGCGGCACTACATGACAACTAAATATGACTGTTAATATAGCAAGAAAGGCTGAAGGCTAGGGAGCACAAGGAGGTGAACGAGTCTGCCATGAAATGGAGTTTTCACAAAGGCAAAATGGGTGTGAAGGTGTGATGCCCAGGGTGCCTGCAGCTTTGGCATTACCCGTTTCCTGCACTGAGGATGGAGTAGGACCATTAGACGCAAACAAGCAAAAGCGCTTAGTGCAGTTTGCTACAAACAATCACAAAAGTCCAGTTGTTTCAAAAGTGTGGTGCAGTTCAATAAATAAATAATTCATAAAAACAAGTGCCTTTGTGGGAGATAAAATCAATAAATAAATACATCTGAAAGAATGTTAAAATCAAGCCAAGAAACAAAGTGTAAAAATCCGGTTGTCTGTCTCTCTCTGAGGCCCCAGTGCATCTCTGACTCTTTCCAGTCTCCTTTGCTCATTCTCATGGTCAACCATCCACAGCTTTTATCCCAAAGCACCTCAGCTGCCAACACCCTAAGATGATCAAACCCTCCCTCCGTTGTCCCACCACCATCCCTCGGTATTCGTGAGATGACCCTTGAAGCCATCGGCTAATCTTGTTCCTTCTGATGCTAGGCTGGAGAGAGGTGCCACTGGAGCGTTGTTCTGACTGCCTTTCCTCCTCTCTACCACACCAGCTTGATCTCCCTTTGTTCTCTTCAAACTTTCTTCTTTGATTTTCTTCCTTGTTTGATTCTCTTTTTTTACATCCTCCCTGCGTGAAGAGCACTTTGATTAGTGAGAAAAACACTATATAAATGTAAAGAATTATTATTATTCTTATTAAGGACCGGGTGGCACGGTGGTGCAGTGGTAGCACTGCTGCCTCGCAGTCAGGAGACCCAGGTTCGCTTCCCAGGTCCCCCCTGCGTGGAGTTTGCATGTTCTCCCCGTGTCTGCGTGGGTTTCCTCCGGGCGCTCCGGTTTCGTCCCACAGTCCAAAGACATGCAGGTTAGGTGGATTGGCGATTCTAAATTGGTGTGTGCTTGGTGTGTTTGTGTGTGTCCTGCGGTGGGTTGGCACCCTGCCCGAGATTGGTTCCTGCCTTGTGCCCTGTGGTGGCTGGGATTGGCTCCAGCAGACCCCCGTGGCCCTGTATTCAGATTCAGCGGGTTGAAAAATGGATGGATGGATTATTAAGGACCATTTCACACTTTGTGGGTGTAGGTGCTTGCCTTACTGACGTGTGGAGTGTCAATGAGAAATATCAGCTTGCATGTGAACTAACAATTGGCCAGTTCCCCCATTAAACACCCAGCAGCTTTCCACCAGCGTGCACCCACACCCACAAATCAGAGCCTCACTGCTTTTATTTAAAAAAAAATCACAAACCACTATGGAACCATTGATACACTTTACCACAACAGCAAGCTAAGAAGGGGGCCAGGGTCTTCACCAAAATGACAAGAAAAGGCTCACCATAATTCAGCCAGGCCCAAATACTATCTGCTGGCTTCAGCCAGAGCAGGTTTCAAAAACAGGAAGGTGGCGAAATGTTCAAATGTCCACAAATCTATCAAAAACCCCTATAAGAGGGAGGATAACTGACAACCATTAAATTCACATTCATCTTCCTGTCATTTAATATTTAGATAAAGATCTGCAGTAAAAAAAAAAAAAAAATCAGACTAATTTCCCGTCACATGTAAACATTTGGTGAGTAGCTAGACATGTCCTGGTAGTATGATACACACTCTGCCAATCAGAACGATAGTCTTGGCTATTACAATCCTAAAGATGCATCAGAGACCGAAAACAAAACCACGACGCTCTGCACCCCTAAATTCTAACACAGTGGTTCCCAAACTCAGTCTCGGTTTTTAGTTTCCTGGCCCTAAGTAACCTGTTATTTCCCAATTTCTGTGTTTTGTTTGTGTCGAAGAAATTACAAAAGTAAGGGTATAAATACGTTTTAATAGAATGTTACATGTGGAAAATGTTTTTTTTTTTACTTTTTATTTATCTTCATCCTGTTTTCCATTCTGCCTTTCCATTACTGACTGACTAGTGGGTCTGACGCTGAAGAAGTTGAAGCCTTTCATCGTTTAGTATTGTTCACCCGCAGGTCTGCTTTGCTTGATTTTAATTAGGATGCAATGAAGGGAGCAGACTACACAGAATAAGGGGAAAATATAGGAAAACAATAAAAAAGAGTTATACATTTAAAGCTACAGCAAAAAATACAAATATTTTAAATGTCTTATGGAGTAAAAATCATACTGCTGTGCTTTTCTGAATACAGAATAAGAATAGAGAAAAAAGACCAGCTAACTAAACAAGATCAGTTATGATCAGTTATTATCACTTATTGTGAATCTGGTTGGGACAAAAACCTGCAGCCACAGGGGATCCCCAAGGCCGAGTTTGGGAACTGATGTTCTAATGCACAGCAAAACTATGAATCAACTCAGTTCTCTACAGTGCATATCATAGCCGCAAGTACAGAGAACAAAGTCAGATTCATTTATAAATTACACCACAGGAAGCATTAATAAAGGGCAAGTGAAACATTTATTCTGAAAATCCTGTACTGTAAATGTACTATGGAGCAATTGGCTTCAAAATAAATGACACATGTAGCAGCCAACACACAATAATTGTCACACAATGCAATATGCCTCTTAAGGTATGTTACATTGTTCAACTTTTACAGCGATGCCAGCCTTCATTTATATAATTTTGGCTAGTTGGAGGTGTGCTGCCGTGAAGCTGATCATCTAATATGACAGAGACCAACTAGTCTGTGACTGGCTATGATAAAATCAAACCTGTTTGATTTTCTCTTTAATTTGAGAGGCAGGTTATGTTTGCAGGAGAGCTGATAACCCATGAATGCTTATCTGAATGTATAATGCATCAAATGTGGTGAGAAGGAATAAGGAACACACATGTTTGCAACCTCACCGATAGAAGAGAAGTGTGTCTGTCTGATGTCTCACATTTTATCACAGATCAAAGCTTCTCTGTCTGTTGTCTCACATTTTATCACAGATAGAAGAGAAGCTTGTCTGTCTGATGTCTCATGTTTTATGTACTAAACAGAATGAAAACAACAAAAAATGGGCATAGACAGTGGCTGAACACACCACAGGTATTAACGCATTTCTCAGTGTCGGTACAGTGCTAGCTATGTCAGGCAGCATGGGGGCTGTGAACCTGATAAACAAAAGAGAAGGTCATCTGTTTGATGTGTCATATTTTATGTACCATAACAGAACGGAAAAAAATCAATAAAGGGCAGAAATTGTGATCCGCAAATCTGACATACCCCACAACAAAAAGTCACTTAATGTGACATCAGCAGGTTTAGTGCTTATGTTGAATATATACAGCAGGTCAAACTCGAGTCTGTTCAAATTAAATTCTACAATTTAACTACAGAGCAACTTGCTCCACCGCACATTGCAGAATGAGCTGAACAAATAAGCTGAGTTACAATCCACTGCACATTCCAATACAAGCATTAGGCATAGAGCAGCAGAGAATTAATCAAATGACTCCTCATTGTGAGATGCAGCTACTGAGCAATCCACTCAAATGAACTCTATAGCATATGCATCAAATGCACAGCAACTCAGACTCAGTCTATTAAATACTACAGTGCATGATTTAGCTGAAGAGCAGCTCGGACCCCGTAATAGATTCTTGTCTTCTATTACATATTACAACACAGACCTGATCTGCTGAACATTACAAAGCAAGTTGAAAGCGGTTCTTTACATCCTGAAACCTGTAGTATTACTATTTGACTCGGACTTGTATACTACACATTAAAACTCAGCCTGACTCTTCAGCACGCCGAGGGGTGCAGAACAGCTTTAGTGCTACTTGAGTCCATTAGAATGCAATACAACAACTCACTGAATAGCGGCAAATCAACGTCTGTACGTCGTTCTTTGTGAGTGGTAAGTACACTCAGTCCTAGTGCTGCATTTCATTCTAACCGGTGTCTTAATGGCCATTCTGTACTTTGAGTCTATAATTTCAGTGTTTCATAAAAATATTTTAAATTAGACTTCTTGACATATTTTACTGTTGTAGCTCTCAATTAGTTATTTGTTCACTTGACTGGGCAATTTGGGCAGTTTGATTGTTTCCTTTTATTAATCTGCTGAGATAACTCATTCCATGACAGGTTCAAAGAAGGCTGCTTTATTTACAAAGAACATACCAACTGTACTTATCTTGTGAATAGAAAAAAATAATACACCCTGCACAGAATTTTGCATGCAAAAGTACAAGAGGGGGAACACGTTGTTGTTTTGTTTGAGTTATTAACTTTTTCATACATTCATATTCATTTATTTTTTCAGTTTTTTTACAACTGTAATTTCATTTATTTGTTATGTTGGTGACATTTTAAAATCAAATGTCAATGTAAGTGTTAACATCTCATGCTCTGTTGTCTTAGCCATGGTCATCTTGTGTTTGAGAGAGAGATAGAAACACATCAAGTGTTGGGGCAAATGAAGGCACACCCCATTTAATTGAATAGAAAAACAAACGTGTTGTGCAAAAGGTGTTGAGAGAACTTCTGTTCAGATGGGAGTCTTAACACAGACTGATTAAAGATGGCGATGAAATCTCCTGGAAGGAAGAGGTGGGTCCAGGTGGATGGACACCGGAAGTGACATTGTTGGTGTTAAAGCTGTCAGTCTTCCGGTCTGTACGGGAGAAAGAGAAAGAGCATTAATACTCAGCGCCATCCTGTGGAATGGCGTCAGATAACCATTATTAGAGCCCTTAAGCTGTTCCCTATGCATGACAACACCAATTACTACCAGGTGGTTGGCAACATTGAAATATGTGATATCATCATGCAACAGATACTTAACATGGTGGAACAGTTTTCTTAGGGCTCAGGTTTATAGGGAAATTCTAATACACCTACAAAACGTTGGTTAGTAATTTATTTAGATAACAGATTTTCAGGTAGCCAGGACTCTTTACTAAGATTTTTGCTTCTTGATTTTTGATTTGAAATTACATTTTTGCTCCTACTGGTTTAGCCCTTTGCTTGATACTATTCTTTTAGTTGGACTGCTAGCTATTTTAATTTTCACTTCAGTCGTTTTTTTTTTTCACTTAGATTTTTAAGTTACCAATCTCAATTCAATTAACATAAATAAAAATTTGTGTAGTCTCTGGTCATTCTTGTTCTGCTACTATTGAAGTTTCAGGGAGTGATATTCCTTATCTAACAGTACTCTTCTTTTAATTATCTTTGCATTTCACAATTGTGAAGACATCTGAGAAACAGCTGTTAGTGTCAGTTTCATGAAGCTGTACATGAATTGAAACTTGCCTGTTTTGCTCATCACCAGTGACCTGTATAAGCAGGCCCCCACAACTGTGGTACACTTATTTGGTACACCTCCAGCCTGACCTCATTCTGGCCTTTTATATATAAATCAAAAAATAAATATCAAAACAACTCCATTTTTATGTCCATTTGGTGTTATTTCATTTCATAACCCTTCACACAAATGGTACTCCATTTCCCTGGCTTTGACAGCTTTACTTGTAAGGGACTTATATTAGGATATTGGAAGCAATCTGCACCACCCTCACATATACACTTTGATAGGAGGGGGCATTATGTTGTGCCTTAAGCCTTGGAAAATGAGATTCTCTGCTATGGGTAATATAAACAAATTCTACTCCACTTGGCAGCCCTTTTTGAATTATTTTTCCACCACTTATTACCCCCTCTTAGCCTTTTGATACGCTGATCTCACTGCTCATGCTCTTTCTAATATTCTCGCCTTTAGTGGATCTCCCTTATCTCTTTCTTCTTGATGTAATTTAGTTTATTTAACTTAATAAATATATTTTTTTAATTTCATATATATGTAGTAAGAGAGAATGAAAGACAGAGACACATAAAGTGTTGGGGTACCCGAAGGCAATGTATAACTGAATAGTAAAAAAAACACAATGCAGAAACAGTGTTGACAAAATGTCTTTAAAGATGGACAGAGGAGATTGAAGAGAAAGTACAGAGCACCAACTCATGGAATGGTGGGGAGTTACCATTATTAGAGCCCTTAAGCTGCCCCCTATGCACACGCACGTGACTACATATGTATAGTCTCTCTCTTTCTCTATATATATATATGGATAGGATGGATATATATATACTGTATATATCTATGCATACTTCAGTCTACACCCTGTCAAATCAGTGAACCAGACACCATGGCACAACGTCTGAGGCCTTGCCTCAGGCACTGACATCCGAGGTTTGATCCCCACAAGGGGAAGCAAAAGTGTGTACACCTGGTGAGCCCCAAATAGGGCAAAACACGTGTTGTGTACTCTTTGTTTTATTTGGCAGGTACTATATAACAAATATATATATATATATATATATATATATATCTTATATATAAACGTCTACATGGAAGTCTGTCTGTCTGTCTGTCTGTCCGGAAGTGCAAGGCTACAGCATGAAGCTCAAAGATCCAGCAAGGTGGCCCCAAGTTAATGAGTTGGAAGAAGAAAGAAGTACAAGGCTACAGCATGAAGCCACACCTGGAAGTGCTGCCAGAAGAGGACCTGGATTCCCATGCAGCACTTCCGCCACACCCGGAAGTGCTGCCGGAAGTTGATCGGGGGGACGGAGTTTACAGGAGAGGAGTGAAGGTGGCAAAAGAAAAAAAGAAGAGAAGAGAAGAGAATAAAAGAAAGTAAAGAACGGAGCATTGTTGGGGATTTGGGCACTGTGTTGTGTGCAGAAGGATATTAAATGTGTGTGATTTTGGGACACTCTGAGTCCGTGTCTGACTGTAGCTTGGCTGATCTTCCACTATATATATATATACAGTATATATATATATATATATATATATATATATATATATATATGTGTGTGTGTGTGTGTGTGTGTGTGTGTGTGTGCGTGTGTGTGTGTGTGTGTGTGTGTGTGTATATATACATGTATATACAGTATTATATATATCTTTCATGTAGTTTATACAGTGTATCACTGTCCTTTTCTCCTTAAATTAAATTAGTTATTCAATGATTTGTTAGAAAATAAAAAAAATCTAAACAAAGTTTAAAAAATCCAGTGTTCGTATTGCCCTGACACGTGTGTAATGGATTAAGTTAGAATAGCTGTGTACCACCTACGATGTAATAATGTGTAGTTGCCATGGAGTCTAAAATTTTATAATTAAAGTACAATAGTTAATCTCCAAAATTTCCTTTTATTTACTCCTCAGCTACATCTAATACGGTCATGGACTGGATCTGATTTCTTATGTAGAAGCTGTTCTATTGTAATGAGTAGTTGAGTGAATTCTTTTGTTGTGTTTTGTTGTCAGTTATTTAGATTTTTTCTTTTGGTTCACTTGTAATGGACTGAACCTGATTTGCTCAGTACATATGGCTAGTATTATAAGAATTTGTCTCATTACCGTAGTCTACAACTCCCTTGGACTTGCTCTTTAGTTTCTGTACATCTCCTACCGTCCAATGCCACAGACTGAGTTAGCTTGCGCTATAAAGAATACGCCATTGACAAGATGCAACAATGTGCATAATGTCAAGTTTCCCTTCATCTTCAGGGACATGTCACATAGCAGTGAATGAAATAAGACTGAGCTATCATATTTTATTAGAATTGTGTGTCTGTATTGTCAAAATTGATGGCATTTAACATATATATCAGTTGAAACTCGAGTTTTTGCAATGTGTAAAATAATTAACTTTCTCTATCTTTGCTTTGCGCTGCTTGCTGAACTCCCTGGAATCTGACATATGATGTGAGGCCAGCGCATTTACAACTTAGAAAATCGACAGGCTAATAGAAAAAAAAAAAGGCAATCATCTTGAAACAGACAAGTTAAAGAGCTTGAAAGTTCACATCATCTTTAAATCTTTTTCTTCTAACACACTGTTGCTATTTGAAGAGCATGAGCCAAATGATGAAATGCTTTTAATATAAAACTAGTTAAACCCATTGAAAACTGGCCAATATTTGATAGAAAAAAAAGACATTTCATTAAAGACACTGCTATCCGTAGCCAAGACGAAACAAAACAAAGTACAATACAAATCAATTTTATTTTTTTTGTTCCAAGACATGAAATGTACTTTTCTATCAAGTGGGGTAAAAAGATATACATCAGAACCCAGACGGTTGGATTCTTAGAGGTTGCTACGACAACCAGTCACCTGGCAACAGGAATCACAAAATCCTGTAACCTTTTGGCCACGTCTGTCGCCGTCTGCTTTGGTGAGGCGATTCCAGTGATGAAATAAGGGCTTCTGCATGTCAGGTGACAAATTCAAAATACTCATCAACTTCTTTATTTTAATTTCCAATATTTAAATGCTGATTCTGTGCAGTTCATTTTTAATAAATACACGCAGCAGATTGCCAGCATTAAAATGTATTTAAACACATTTTTAGCAGATATATATACTGTACAGAACACCCAGTGTACACCTTAGTAGATCCACCTGCTTGTTAATGCAAATAACCTGCACCTCCAAACATCCAGTCATCAGGCTGCAGCTCAATATATACAACATGTGTACATGTTCAGGGGGTTTAGTGGTTGTTAGACCCAGCAATAGAATTGGTGAGACACATGATTTAGGTAAGGAAAGGATGCTTACAAAGCTAAAATAGAAATAAAATGAAGGTTGTCTACATATAATTACAGGACTCAAGCAATCCAGGGCTCAGACGCTAGAAGGGGATGTGCACAAAGCTAACACCCTGAAACAACTTTTAAAGGAGTTTCCCTCCCACTGCAACTTCCTTCCTATAACCAGTCTCCCTACAGCATTTCTACTACATCAACAACTCCTACAATGTCACCTGGAATGGCCAGTAACAAGTCCTCCTCTGACCATCAGTGTGGACTGTCCATAACTGAAGACCAATTAAGGGTAGACAACTACTCACAGGAAAAGCTGTGGGACCAGATGGAGTCAGTCCTCCAGTTCTTAAGGCCTGTGCTGACCAACTTTGTGGTATCCTCTGTCACCTGTTCAGTCTGTCCCTAAGGCTTCAGAGAGTGCCAGTGCTATGGAAAATATCCTGCATTGTCCTGTTTCAAAGAAAGCAGTCACCTCTTCACCTAACGACTACAGACCAATGGCCCTTACGTCTCACATCATGAACAACAACAACATTTATTTATATAGCATGCTTTCATACAAATGATGTAGCTCAAAGTGCTTTACAAGATGAAGAAAGAAAAATGAAAAAAATACACAAATTAGGCAATACTAATTAACAAAGAATAAAGTATGGTCCAATGGCCGGGGAGGACAGACCTTTGAGAGACTATATGAGTGCTCTTGTGGTAGACCACCTGGACTGCAGCTTGTCTATCGGATAAAGATTGGAGTTAAGGATGAAACTATCTGTCTTCTCCAGGTTTATTCTCATCTGGAAAAAGCTGTCAACACTGTGAAATCTTTTTCAATTTCTCCCATGGCTTCAATACCATCAGCCATCCCTGTCAAGGGGTAAACTCAGAGATGTGCAGGTGAAGGAGCTTATGGTGTCCTGGATGATGGACTATTTGTCCGGCAGACCGTAGTTTGTAAGACTCAAGGACTGTGTCTCAGATAATGATGTGAGCAATGCTGGAGCACCACAAGGAACAGCCCTGTCAACTTTTCTCTTCGCTCTGTACACCTCTAACTATAAATTTAACACCAGGTCATGTCGCTTCCAGAAAGTCTCAGATGATTTTGCATTTTTTGGGTGTATCGACAAGGCAGATGAGACAGAGTACAGCAGTGAGGTCGAAAACACAGTATAATGCCTTTCACATATATCTATCTATCTATTGTAGCATGTGGCTGGGGCCCTTGCCCAATCGGGATGCCTCCATGCTGAGAGGACCAAGGGAGCAAGTGTGGCCAGAGCGTTACCTCCCCCTGGGACGCTAGATGGCAGCCTCCCTGGGTTGCAGCGGTGCCTCAGACTCCCGCAGGACTTCACGGGAGTTAGAGTTTGGCTCAGCCCTGTTGGGATCTGTGGGCGGCGCCAGGGGTTGCTGCAGCAGGATCTGCTGAGCACTTTTGGCCAGTTCTTCCGCCACACCCGGAAGTGCTGCTGGAAATTAGTCATGCACCTGAAGCACTTCCGGATGCAGTATAAAAGGAGCTGGCAGCCACTACTCGAAAAGCCAGAGTCGGGACGAGGAGGATGAAGCTTGACTGGAGGTTTGGAGGAGAAGAGAAAGAGAGGAAGAGAATTGTTTGTGCTGGGAACTGTGCTGCGCTTGTTGGAAACGGGGGAAGGCATTTCCCACAAGATTGAAAGAAAATAAAAAACAATGTGTGTGCCTTGAACTTGTGTCCCACACTTGTCTGTATTGGGTTAAGGTGGTGGCGCCAGCCTGGGTGGATCTATCTATCTATCTATCTATCTATCTATCTATCTATCTATCTATCTATCTATCTATCTATCTATCTATCTATCTATCTATCTATCTATCTATCTATCTATCTATCTATCTATCTATCTATCTATCTATCTATCACTGTGCCGTAATTGGTAGAGTCAGATGTGTGGATTTCACCATCTCAGAAACAGCTGCCATCTGAGGAATTTTCATGGTCTACAGAAAATAATACTCTAAACAAATAAGATCCAGACAGCAACAGTTCTATGTATGTCAGAGAACAAATGGCTGGATTTGTTCAAGCTAACAGGAAAACCATAAATATTCAAGTAACAGCTCTTCAGAGCAGGGGTATGCAGGGGGGCATCTTTAAATAAACAACATCGTAATCTTTGAAGTGGATGGGCTGCAGCAGCAGAAGAACACACTGAATGGCACTTCAAGAACAGGAAGATGAGATGACCTGTGTGCACATAATCACTAAAACTGAACAATAGAAGACTGGAAAAATATCACCTGGTCTGGTAACTTTGACTAAAGCAGCAATTAAATAAAAATGGCAGGGCCAGAATCTGGGTTAACAACATTAATATGGAGATCTATCCTGTCTTGTGTCAATGGTACAGGTTGGTGGTAGAGCAAAGCTGTTGGCATATTTTCTTGGTACACATTTGGTGTTTTGATACCAGTTAAGTGTCATTTGAAGGCTAAGCATTGTGCATCCCTTTATGTAAGCAGTCTGACATTTCTCATATGGATACCTCCAGCAGATTAATGAGTCATGTCACAAAGCATACTTCATGAACATGACATTGACTTCAGTTGACTTCAATGACATGCCAAGACCCCGTAATATTAGTACACTAGAGCATCTTTCAGATGAGATAGAAATGGGGTTCACAGCGTGAAAGTGCAACTACAGGATCTTCTTCTTAATTTTGTTGAGTCACCATGAACCAAAATCCATATAGGAAGTTTCTGCTATTTTGTGGAATCTGTGCCTTGCAGAACTTCAGCTGTTCTGGGAGCCAAAGAATGTACCAGATATATAAGCTCCGAACGTTTGGCTCATGTAATGTTTAGTCCTGCCGCTTCCCAGATCCAGTATCCTGATTTTTAATATGGCATGTGTTTTGGGATTTGCATGTTCTTCCCTTGCTATCTCTGGTTGTACTCCCATGCAGGTTAGGTTAACTGTCTGCTTTACATTGGTCTTGTGTGAGCGTGAGGGTGGGTGGGTGTCAATCACCTGACATTTTTGATGAGTTGTTTCCTAAAATGCGCCCAGTGCTGCCAGGATAGGGCCTTTCTAAATTAAGTTGGATTGAGCTGTATAAGAAAGTACTCAGACCCATTAGATATTGTCCCATTTTGTTATTTTGCAACTGTATGCTAAAATTATTTAATTAATTTTTTCACTTATCAAATGATGCTCAATACCCCAAAATGACATAGCAGAAACAGGATTTTAGAGCTTTTTGCACATATATTAAAAACAATGAAATATCCCATTATCACAAGTGTTCAGACCCTTTGCTATGACACTTGAAGTCTGGCTTGGGTGCATCCCATTCTGTTGATTATCATTGAGATATTTGAAGCCCACCTGTGGTAAATTCCACTCATTGGACACAAAATGCACACACCAGTCTATAGAAGGTGCCACAATTGAGCAAACACAAAGATAAGAGGTCAAAGGAATTGAGACAGAAATGTGTTGAGGAACAAATCTGGGGAAGGTTACAGAATGTCTACAGTAAGAACATAGTGGCCTCCATTATTCTTAAATAGAAGAAGTCCGGAGACACCAAGAACCCAAGAGTTACATTAGCTGAGCTCCAGAGAACCTGTATGGAAATAATAGCAACTTCCAGAAAGACAACCACCACTGCAACATTCCACCAAGCTGGGCTTTAAGGGAGAGTGCCCAGATGACACATGAAAGCCGACTTGGAGTTTGCAAAAAGGCACTTAAAGGACTGTTAGAGATGAGACAGTGTGACACAAGATTCTTTGGTCTGTAGAAATAAAGATTGAACTGTTTGGCCTCAATTATAATCATCAGGCACCAGTATTCGCCTACACAATACCATTCCAATGGTGAAGTAAGGTGACAGGGACTGGAAGACTAGTCAGAGTTGAAGGAAAGCTGAAGAGAGCAAAGTACAGAGATATCCTTAATGAAAATCTGCATGAGAATGTTATGGATGTCAGACTGGGCTCAAGGCTCACTTTCCAACAGGACAATGACACTAAGCACAAAGCAAAGACAACACAGGACAACTCCATAAATGTCCCTGGGTGGCCCTGCTAGAGCCAGGACTCTGGACAGACCTGAAAATAGCTGCCCCTTGATGATCTCCATCCAACCTGACAAAGCTCAGAGAGGAGGAGAGGCAAAAAAGAATGACAGAAAATCCTCCCATCTAGGTGTGTCAAGATTGTTAATCAAACTCAAGAAAATTCCAAGCTGTCATCACTGCCAAAGGAACTTCAAATAAGTTTGTGAGTAAAGGATCTGAATACTTGCGTCAAGGGGAAATTTCAGTTTGTTTTTCATTTTTAATAAATTTACAAAACCTTCTAAAATCAAGTTTTCACTTTGTCGTTCCTGGGTATTGAGTGTTGCTTGATGAGGGAAAAAAATAGCAAAATCTGAGAAAGTGTAGGGGTTGGAATACTTTTGAATCCACATAGATATACATGTAGTTAGATGTACTGTACATACTGCATACACACCATATATATAACATGCAGTCAATACACTTGACTTGAGCATTCCTAGTTTTCAGACTCTTTCTCTGTGCATTTAGCATTCGTTTGCTCAGAAGTTGATGCGCTTGCTGCTTCCTGAGCAGCTCTTCTTTTCTCCACCCTAGCGGCCCGCTTCTTCTCTTCTTTCGTCGGAATCTTTTCGCGTTAAAACTGATTAAGTCAGTGTTTGTGTTGCAATTACTTAGTACGTTTTCCTTAATTGTTCACTTAAGCTGGCATTTAAGTCTTCAATCTGCCTCAAGAATGATTTAAGATATGAAGAGGTAGGGGAAGTGACAGGGAAGGTGGTAGGGATGAGAACGGCACCCATACGAATGTGCCGCACAGCCGTTCTGCTGGCCGCTGCCAAGAGTTGATTCTTCAATAAAGTAAAATAAAAATAAAAAGAGGAATAAACTTGGAGGTCAATCATCACTCGGATAGTAGTATATGTGTACCAAATTTCAGGTCAATAGGTCAAACGGTTTGCGAGCTACTGGTGATTTAAAATCCTGGACAGACAAATGAACAGCCATGGTAGCGTATTATATATAAAGATATTGTTTCAATACTTTTTGTAGGCATACTGGAGTGTCAAGTATTGTTTCACAGACTCAAGAGAGCCAATCAGAGTCCAAAGAAAAGGCTCACTGGTCTTGTATCAGATGTCATACTTCAGATTGACTAACCGTATCAGAACCAAGGGAGAAGCAAGACTCGTCACTGAAGAGGAGGTGAGGTCAGTCCTTAGTGGTCCAGACTGATCAAAACCAAACACCATTCCAGATAAAAGTCAGCCATGGAGAGCAAAGCAAATGCTGAGTCCTGCCTCAGCCGTCACACAGAGATTTGTGGAAGGAGCCATGACTGTGGATCAGGGTGACCAGTCCTGGTCCTTGAGGGCTGCAGGGCCTTTACATTTTTTTGTCTATTAATTTCTTAATTAAAAGCAAATTATTGCGGTAAATGGAGCAAGCCTTTTAATTAGACATCCTCATTCTTTCTTCTTTTATCACTGAACCATATCTGAAATTCCTGGCAGTGTATATTTTGCTCTTTTTTTTTGGAAAATTATAAGATATTTCATAAATTACAGAGGATTAGAGTCCCTCATTTCTTTCACTTTGTGTTTTTTTTCTACTTTCATTTTAAAAATGTTATCAAAGGAGATCATTTTTGATGCATGCATAGGTTGCCTACTGACTACCTTGTTATTTTGTCTCATTTTTAATTGTGTGCCGGTTTGGTAAAAAAGAAAACAGTAAAGATTTTGAAAGTCTTAACAAGCAAGAAAATTAAAATGAAGGAGGAAAAAAAGGGAAGAGGCTGAAGAGACCTCTGTGCACTAAAAGCCATCGCAGAAATAAGCATCTGAATTTAAAGCGAAGTGAAAGCTACCCTATTACTCACTGAAGAGGTGGTACAGGTGGAGCTGATACAAGCCGTCGAAGTAAGTTCAATTACCAGCAGGTGCTGACCTCAGATGAGGACACTGCTCCATTAAGAATGTGGCCTACACAAATCAGGACGGGAGTTCCTTGCATTGATATACGATTCACTGGTCATTCTGTGGTGATGTTGCTCTGAGCCACGCAAACCCGTCTCAAAAGACCCAAAAGCCATTGTCACCAGTATTATTGAAAATGTCACATCCTTATAGTCAAAATTCTCTGTAATATATGTAGCTCACAAGCTGTCCTCCATCCACTTACCAAATTCAGTCTGCTGTTCTTACAGTACTCCAGTGCTCTTATTTGCCTTTGTCAGCTTGATTTAGTGGCAATGAAAGCATCCCGCGGTCAACAAGATCTGATGCTGTCGCTCAGCCCTCTAGTGTTAGAGCTGAAATCATTTACATGTCATAATCATCTTCCATGTTTTTTTTATTTTTTTTATACTGTTTCTGCAGGTAACTATTTGTTGGCACAGAATATTGTAACATATAAGTGGGGGCTGACAGTGGGTGCCACTGGCCAGACACAGACACAGTTCTGGGAGAAACGTATAACGATTTTGGGTAGCAGGATTGTCTGTTATGTTGACATGCCATTGGAGATGCTATTCCTTTATCTAGCATCAAGGGCACCAGGAGAATGATCACAGGGGATTACCCGTGCAGAATGTTCAGTTGTGGACATCTGTTGATAAGGGGATCCTTCAGCTGAGTTTTCCACTCTGCCTCCCGAAGCTGTCTCAGTTCTTGGAGCAAGATGGCTTCCTTTTGTGGCCTTGCATAACAAAACAGGCAAGTGCATTCCCAACAGCACCCCCTGGTGGCACCCAAGGACCCAGACAGAGCCACCCTTTGAAACTACAAGTCAAAGGTAACCCTGTGGGTGTCCATGCTGGGGCCAAACCAGAGGAGCACTGCCCCCCTTTCAGAATTCGCCAGTCCATCCATTATTCTTTTATCCTGATTGGGATAGGAATCAGTTTCCATCCATCTGACATTGTTCTTCTGTTATGGCTTCCTGGCTGGGCAAGGATTCACCTTCCATCCTATTCGTGATGCCAGACCATCCATCATGGCACTTACGACTGTTACACTGATTACAACTCCTTATTTATTCTACTGGACAATTCTACCTCATTACTTCTTCAAACGGTGTGTTGTTAGCTGTAGTATTTTGGACTTTGTAGTTTCATATTTATTGTTCTGTATTGTTGTGCTACTGCACTGTTAATTGTACCAGTACCTCTTAGTCGATGGTTGTCTTCTCTGAGTTGGACACTCAGATTAAAATTCATTATACTTGAATACTGCACTCAGTATACATGACAATAAAGGTTGATTGATTGATTGACTGATTAATTTATTGATTGATTAATTTCTACAGTATTTACCTGTGAACTTGTCACAGCACTCTTAGTGCGCACTCAGTGATGAGCACAACAAAAAAAAAAAAATAAACTGATTTGATCGAATTTGAAAATCAGCAGCTTTGATGACAACACCCCGTGTGTACCAATGAAGCAGTCAGTCTGCCTTACTGGTTACAAAAAAAAAATAGCTGCTGTGTCACCAAACTGAAAACCTTGCCAGCTTCAGTGGAAAGCCAGCAATTCCAGGGTGTCTGTCCATAACGTGCCCCTGGCACTGAAACAGTACACAAATGGATATCCGATATGAGAGATCTCGGAAGGGCCTGAAAGAGTTTGGGCATCAGAGCTGCTGTTTTATTTTGTAAGGATGTGACTTAAATGATTGCCCCCAGTTCCTAATCTTTGCTGATCCCCCGTGACAACGGCAGCCTTAACAGGAAAGCGAATGGCTGCAAGTTATGAGGGGTTCCATTCCAAATGGGAATATGTTCTGAAGGCTCGGGCTAATTGAGTGAAATTAAAGTGATTAGATAGGGCCTTCCATATTAATGACAGGTAGATTGTCAGGTGCTACTGGGTGCTGGTGGAAAAGGAGCCTAGAGCTGGAAAAGAGAGAAACTGGGTTAAAGGAAAGCAGAGAAAAGAAGAAAAAAGTTAAGGGAAGTGGACTGAGTCAAGACCCTTTAGGTAGGAAAAGTGGAATAAAGTGCAGACAGGTAAACGTGGCATTGCCACAGTTCATAGAAAGGCTCTTTGGACAGACAGACAGATGACTAATATGCTCACCTCAACTACAAAAGCAGACTTCTTGTCTAAATGGTGAGACAGGAGCACACTGCTGCAAACATAGAGTGCTCTTCATTGTAATACCCCCTCTAGTGGATATTTTTGGAAGTGTTTTTTTGGAAGTTAGTGGGATTTATGTGCTTTGGGAATCCAAGTCCATGACAATAACTAATGATAAAAACATACAGACATGTTGACAATGCTACTCAAACTAGAGCAAGGCAAAAACAAACTGATTATAGCATTTAAGGAATGACTCAGGTCAAAATTGCACATACTCTACCAAAATGTGGGTGTGCAGGCACACTGGTTAGGATTACTGACTCACAGATCCAATGACCTGGCTTTGGTTCCTGGGCTGGTTATTGTCCATGTGGAGTTAGCTTGCTATCCCCAAGTCTGTTAAGCATGAGGAGCATGCCAGCCCATTGCATCCGCAGAGATGGGCACATGCATCTTATATACTGTCTCCTCTAGAGGAAAAACTAAAATGTGGCACAGCAGTGTGCCACGCCATCCTGTTGAACATAATTGGCAGTACCAGACCAGGTGGGTGTAGAGACTGGGATTAGCAAAAGACTACATATGAGCAACATCAATCTAAATCAGTTTATTTAATATTTATTAGTAAGTATGTGATTCAAAAAATAGATGTGAGTACTATCAGATCACATACAAATGACGCAAAATCTTATTACTGAAGCACAACAGCGCCAGGAGCTCAAAATGGTTGTTGTTACAGATACGGGATCCCCTTTATAAATGTTGCCATCTCATTTCCTCCTTTTAATTTCCACTGCCTCAACAATCAAGCTATTTAGCGCTAATATCCTATGGAAAGCATCGTCAAAAAAGGATTAGGTGTTTATGTTGACACAATGTTTTCAACATCGAAGCAATGTTAGGTCATATTGTAAAAACTGTTGAATATAAAACAAGGGTGTAATGCCTAATATTTAGTGAGGCCGTATCTGGAGTATAGCATGAAGGTTTGGTCACCACAGTATAAAAGAAAGACATAGCAGCACTTGAAGCTGTGCACAGAGTGCATCTCAGGACTTTGGGAAGTGTTCTACTCTAAAGGACTCCACAAATTCAATTTGTTTAGTCTAGAGCAGAGGAGATTGCATGGGGACCTGATAGAGGTATTTAAAATCCTCAAAGGATAAAATAAAGTTTATCAGCAGAATTCTTTCAACTTAATAGTGAACCACATACTTGAGGTCACCATTATGTTCTGCCACAGCAAGGAAAAATTTTTGAACCCTGCCCTACTCAGCATTTTGACACTATAAACCTAGCCTCCCCAGCAATTTTCAACAAAAATACAAATATTTTGATTTATAAAAGTAAAATTTTACTAAATAATGGTAATGTGATAATAAGCCACACATTGATACTATAGAATAAGTTGTATCATTTTCAGTGTCATCATTTTCTACCATCCATTGTAAGGACCTAACGGAAAAACTGAACTTTTGAATGATATGCTTCAGAAGAAGGGGGGTGATAATTAGTGAGCAGCAGTTATGGTTTCATGCCGGGAAACTACAGATGCAATGTTTGCTCCGAGGGTGTTGATGGAGAAGTATAAAGAAGGCCAGGAGGAGTTGCATTGTGTCTTTGTGGATATAGAGAAATCATATGACAGGGTGCCTCGAGAGGAGTTGTGCTATTGTATGAGGAAGTCGGGAGTGGCAGTGAAGTATGTAAGAGTTGTACAGGATATGTACGAGGGAAATGTGACTGTGGTGAGGTCTGTGGTAGGAGTGACAGATGCATTCAACGTGGAGGTGGGATTACATCAGGGATCGCCTCTGAGCCCTTTCTTATTTGCAATGGTGATGGACAGGTTGACAGACGAGATTAGACAGGAGTCCCCTTGGACTATGATGTTTGCTGATGACATTGTGATCTGTAGCGATAGTAGGGACCAGGTAGAGGAGACCTTGGAGAGGTGGAGATATGCTCTAGAGAGGAGAGGAATGAAGGTCAGTAGGAACAAAACAGAATACATGAGTGTAAATGAGGGGGAGGTCAGTGGAATGGCGAGGATGCAAGGAGTAGAGCTGGTGAAGGTGGATGAGTTTAAATACTTGGGATCAACAGTACAAAGTAATGAGGATTGTAGAAGAGATGTGAAAAAGAGAGTGCAGGCAGGGTGGAATGGGTGGAGAAGAATGTCAGGAGTGATTTATAACAGACGGGTATCAGCAAGACTGAAAGGGAAGATGTACAGGGTGGTAGTGAGACCAACTATGTTATATGGGTTGGAGACGGTGGCACTGTCTAGAAAGCAGAAGACAGAGCTGGAGGTGGCAGAGTTAAAGATGCTAAGATTTGCATTGGGTATGGCGAGGATTAATAGGATTAGGAACGAGTACATTATGGGGTCAGCTCAGGTTGGACGGTTGGGAGACAAAGTCAGAGAGGCGAGATTGTGTTTGGTTTGGACATGTGCAGAGGAGAGATGCTGGGTATATTGGGAAAAGGATGTCAAAGATAGAGCTGCCAGGCAAGAGGAAAAGAAGAAGGCCTAAGAGGAGGTTTATGGGTGTGGTGAGAAGGAACATGGATGTGATGGGTGTAGCAGAGCAAGATATAGAGGACAGAAATAGATGGAAAAAGATGATCCTCTCAGATGACCCCTAATGAAGAAGAAGAAGTAAAAGAAGAAGCTTCAGAACAGTTTTTAGCACCAGAAGCAATGCATAAAAACACATGACATGATTTCCACCACCTTCCAATCAATCACCCAGCATCCCCCCTTCCCTGTGGAGCTCTCAATTCTGCCATCAAAAGACTGAACTCCTTCAGGAGTGGTGAAACCTGTGCCAGGGACCATGACAGGTGTGGCATTTGACTGGGGTGGTACATCTGTCACACCATAACGCAGATGTCCTAAGATGAGCTCACAGAAGAAAGAAACCTTCTTGTGGAGCAAAACGGCAAAAGGTCTCTTTGCTCGTAGTTAAAAGAAAAACAGTGTAAACTACACAGTGGTATAATATGTGCGTAGTCTGCCAGGTTATGATGGCAGTGAGGTGTACTGACCTCTCAAGAATATGTCTTTATGGCAGCAGACGGCAAGATTTAGAGAGCAGAGTAGCGTTAACAGTAGTGTAATGTAATAGTAGCATAGTGTAACAGATATGTGTTTATTCGGGCCATCAGGGTTGATGATAGAAAGGTGGGCCATTATACCAGCCTTTCAGGAAAGTACTGCTTTGTGGTTGACACAAAAACCAGCCTGCAGGGTTGAAAGGGTTAATTTAAGGTCAAGAGGTAAAGGGAGGTCAAAAATACAAGCAGGGATGAGAACCAAAAGACAAAACAATCTTTTTCCAAGCCAGAAACGCTAATCAAGACTCAAAATCAAAGAATAAAAAGAAAGCTCAAAAGGTTTTAGAAAAAACAACAAAAAGAATTTGATCATAAAAAGGGTTGAGATAATTCAAATGGCACATAAATATGACGACCTATAGAGAAGCAACCTTTGGAAACGGCTGATGCGAAAGTCTCAAAATGACGTTGCACGTTGAATTCAAGATGGGTTTGTGGAAAGAGAATAAAGATTTATGGCATCTTCAGGAAATTATATAAAACTCAAAATTGAATAACTTCCAAGGTGCCCAAAAAACCTCCCCAGAAAAGCCACAAAAAGTATTGAATGCATGAATCGTAACACAGTGGACATAGAGGGGAAGGGCATTTAAGACTAAAGCTAGGAAACACTTCATTATGCAAAGAGTTGTGGGAATCTGGAACAAACTCCTGAGGCATGTCGTTGAAACAGAAACCTTGACAACCTTTACGAAGAATCTGCGTAAAATACTGGGACAGCTTAGCTATTAGACTGAAAGGTCTCCTCTCATTTGTCAAACTTCTTATATATTCTAAATAGTTTTGCATACCCACAGACACAGGTAGGAGGGGCCAGACTATGGGCGGAGCTTCATCCAATTTCTAATCCCCATTTTTTTCAAAGTACTCCCTTCATGTCCCAAAGCTGTACAGTTTAAATTAATTGGTGACTCTAGGTGTGAGTGGGCCATGTCATGGACTGGCACCCCATCCATACACTTGATAGACTTTGACTCCCCTTGGCCCCGCTTATGGAATACAGATGGCTCAGAATACAGATGGACAGATGTCACAAACAATATCTGTAATATGAACATAACATGAATATTAATAAAGAGGGAACTTCACATCTCTAACCTCTCCTTTCTTGATGCGTATTTGAGGTGTGCCTTGAGAATTCATTTCTGCTATGCATTTCATTGCCAGTGCACATCTTGTTAGTGGCTCTTTTCATAATTGTGATGATTTTTGTTTTAGTAATCTTATGTTGCTGGGGAGATAGTGCCCCACTGAGGGCCAGTAGACAGTATCAACTTGCATCCTGAAGTACCCCCACCAACTCTGGGACCACCTCTATGACACACATGCACTTCTGAAGCTGCAACCTGCACCTCAGCTCATGGCAAAACTGATCAAAGGAAGTGCAGACTGTCGGTAAAAACCTGCAGATGATGAACAAAGACACCAGTCTGGAAGAAACAATGTAAGAGAAGTCTGACACAGTAGCAAGGGTCTCCTTGAAGCACGTCCACATTGCAGTGCGTGCAAGGCCGCAGCGGTCTTTCATCTGACTTGTGTGCTTTCTACAGACTTTCATCAAGTTTTAGAGGTTTGCTTTGAAAAAGTAAGCATCACGTTCACATTGTCTTGTGAAGGGTAAACATCTCCATAATGTTTTAAGCACAAGACACTCCATTTGAGTGTCCACTTCATTAAGGACAGAAGCAACAGTTGGATAAATTCACGACTAGATGAACAGACTGAGCTGACTGGAGTCGCATGACAAGCGCACAATGAATCCCAGACTCAGACGTTCTTGTTCATGAACAGCAGATTGCTTTTTCATTCGTATGTATTAAATAAATGTAGATTACCAATTCTGAATTCAAAAGCGATCCACACACCCACTAGCCCCCCCTACACCCCTCATATACACACACACACACACACTCACACGTACACACCACCATGTGTCTGCCCGTTTCCAAGGCAACGTTGTGTCTCTCCCATTAGCTGGGCCGCATGGTGTTATTATGAGTTCCTGCCGAATGCAGTTTTTCTATTTTTTAAAAAGCAGAAGGAAAAAAGGCAATGAATATTTTTTTCATATCTCTGGTATTTTGAAAGCCTAGATGAATCACAATAATAAAAAGTGTTTTTAGCATTTTAGTGCTGAGAGTAGCCACTACGACATGCTCCCGCCAACGGCACCGTCAACCTGTTATTGTCTAATCTGCCTCCATTATCTCAGGAGGGGATGGCTGCATTTAAAAGCTTGGCACTTTGCAACATCTGAAAGTTAAAAAAGGTGTGGGGGGGGGGTTGGGGGGGGGTACTACAAATCAGAAAGAGAAATTGGGGCTGAGGGGGAGATACTTCAGGAAAGAAAGAAAGAAAGAAAGAAAGAAAGAAAGAAAGAAAGAAAGAAAGAAAGAAAGAAAGAAAGAAAGAAAGAAAGAAAGAAAGAAAGAAATGTGCTATATTTAAAAAAGAAAAAAATTCAGATATTGTCTCTAAAATTTTTCCGATAGAAATGCTTCCACATTTCTTTCTCTTGTAGGTTTTAAGATTATTAACAGACTACATTTTACATATGTCCACCTTCTCAAAGTTTTCCACAAATACAATATAGATCTACAGGTAAACAAAGTCACCGATTATTAGGAAAGGAATTGAAGGAAGGGATTATAGTGAGTGTGAATGGCTTATAGTTTAATTTCTTTGGCCCCTAGACCATGCAAAAAAGTAGATTAATTAATGACATATAGATAGATAGATAGATAGATAGATAGATAGATAGATAGATAGATAGATAGATAGATAGATAGATAGATAGATAGATAATTTAATTTTAATACAAACTTTATTTTGTGTACAATAATGGAAAACATGAACACATCAAACAAAGTAACTGATTATTAGGAAAGGAATTGAAGGAAGGGATTATAGTGACTGTGAATGGCTTATAGTTTAATTTCTTTGGCCAGTAGACAATACAACATAGTAGATTACTTAGTGACAGACAGACAGACAGACAGACAGACAGACAGACAGACAGACAGACAGACAGACAGACAGACAGACAGATAGATAGATAGATAGATAGATAGATAGATAGATAGATAGATAGATAGATAGATAGATAGATAGATAGATAGATAGATAGATAGATAGATCACCTTCCTGGTGAGCAATACCACCCCAGGACAATAAGGGTCATAGATACTACCATCATCTTCTTCTTCCTCTGAAGCCAAGAAAAAGTGCCCAAGTGGGATAACTGACCCCACCCACCACCTGAGAGGTCCCGTCCTTTCAGGTCCTCAGATAATAAAATTGGCTTCTTTCTATAACATGTCAAGCTGACTAACCCAGAGGACAAAGCTTCTGCTGCTAACCACAAACTCTGCCTTTAAGAAATATCTTTTTTTTTCAGGTGTTATCAACAGTCTTTTCAGTTTACAATTAAACAGGGTTACCAGGGTGGTACCCCAGCCTTATTTAGCTTCTCCACTTTGTCTACCTGCCCAGTCAATTCTTACAATAGATTTTAAATAGGCTTTTATTTGCAATCATATTTCAAGTACAATCATATTAATAGAAGTCAGCCTGTTACATATAAATAAGAAATACAATTTACAGGTTTGTTACTCATATATTACCAATAGACATTAATTTTATGTAAAAAATAAAGCATCCTTTATACCCCATATTTCTTTAAATATGTCTTTTTGAATGGTTCATTAATAATATGCAAATTCAGCCTTCAGGCAGCTGTGAACAATCATGAAGCTTCTGTGTTTATTTCAAATTCTTGGTGTTTTTAGAATCACCATCTTAATGGGACCTAACACAAAGTTTCCAAGTTAACATTCTTTTTTAGTTTTTCTAGAAAATGAACTTCCTAATATAAAGTCGAGTACACTGAAAATATTCCTATCTTCTCAACCAATAGACTAACACAATTAATCAAAGATGTTAGCCTGGTACCTTGATAGCAAAAGAGACAGTGGTGAGTGAGGTAGTAACCAATATTTTTTTAAAAATTACTGCCAATGTGTAAAATACCCCACTGCAGGTAGCCCAGTCTACTCTCTATTTGAGGTTTATACAAAGTCCTATATGCAGGAGCAGTTGTGTTGTACTTCAGATCTTCTTTTTCTTCTTCTTCTTCTTCCTTCGTCACCTCCTGTTAGTGGTCACCACAGTGGATCATCTTGTTCTATATCTTCTTGTCCTCTGCATCTTGCTCTGTTACACCCATCACTTGCATGTCTCCCCACATCCATAAACCTTCACTTAGGCCTTCATCTTTTCCTCTTAACCTGGCAGCTCTATCTTTAACATCATTTTCCCAATATTTCCTGCATCTGTCCTCTGCACATGTCCAAACCAACGCAATCTCTCCTCTCTGACTTTGTCTCCCAAATGTCCAACTTGAGCTGACCCTCTAATGTACTCATTTCTTATCCTATCCATCCTCGTCACACCTAATGCAAATCTTAGCATCTTTAACTCTGCCACCTCCAGCTCTGTCTCCTGTCAGTGCCACCGTCTCCAACCCATATAACATAGCTGGTCTCACTACCGTCCTATAGGCCTTCCCTTTCACTCTTGCTGATTGTGTCATACTTCAGATCGGGTGCTAATATTTAGAACGTCATTAGAAAAGATCTTGTTGAAACCTTTCATCTTATTTAAACTTCAGACATTTAGTTTGGTTTTCTCTTTGCTGTTGAAGTTTGTTACCAACATACCAAGATTAAAAGAGATCTCTGAGGCCTTCAGAAAGAAGGTCATAGATACTTATGAGTCTTGGAAAAGATTTAAAAAGATTTCCAAACAACTGGAAATCAGCCATTCTGCTGTCTGGAGGATCATCTACAAGTGGGTAAGATTTCAGACAAATGTCAACTTGTACAGGCCAAGCCACTTCAAAAAATTCAGCCCAAGAGCAGAACGTAATAATTTGAAAGAGATCTTTAAGAACCTCAGGAGTTTATCACAGGACCTACGGGTAGCTCTTGCCACTCTTAATGTTAAAGGTCATGAGTCTACCATCAGGAAAAGGCTTCACAAATTAGAGATGTGCCAGGTGAAAACTTTTGCTGTGCAGAAAGAACATCAGAGCAAGATTAAAGCTTGCTTACGAACACCTAGCCAAAAAGACCAGGACTTCTGGAACAAAGTGATCTGGACAGACGAGGTGGAGACGAGTTGATTTGTCTGTCCACTGTACCAGAAGACATGTTTGGCAAAAACCAAAGGCAACATTTGATCAGAAGAACCCGATAACAACTGAAAAGCATGGTGGTGGAAATGTTATGGTTCAGGGCTATTTTGCTGGGTAATTCACAGTCATACAATCCACAATGGAATCTTTTTTCTACCAGAGAGCACTTGAAGATAATGTGAGGCTTTCTATTAGAAGTATCAAAGCTCAGGTGAAAGTGGATCTTGCAACATGACCATGACCCTAAACATATCTTTAAATCCAGCCGGGAGTGACTGAAAAGAAAGAAATGGAAGCTTTTGGAATGGCCAGGTCATAGCCAATGTATGAACATCACACAAGACACCCCTCAGACATCTTACTGATGAAAGAATTCTGCCTGTAGGAGTGGAAAAAATACTTTCACTTGATGTCAGAGACTGGTAAACAATTGTAGAAATCACCTACTTGCCAAATGGGGCGATGCTAGCTATTAGAGCCAAGGGTGGACTTACCTTTTCCATGTGTGGGGTACAGCCCGGACACAGACAGGTAGACATGATGGTATCATCACACACACATTTATTATACATTCTATTTACAGTTCAAGTGCACAATCCCAGTGCCTCAGCACCAAACACCCCTTTAAGTCCTTGGCCACACTCACAATGCCTTCTTAGTCTCTGGACCGCCTCCACTCCTCTTCAACAAGCTTTGTCCTCTTCCACCCGACTCTTGCCCCTGACTGGAGGGAGGCGGCCCCTTTTATACACCCCGGAAGGACTCTAGGTGCTTCCTGAGGGCTTCTGTAGCCACACCCCTGTGTGGCGGAAGCTCTAATGGTGTAACCGGAAGTCACCGGGTGTCCCCCCAGCACTTCTGGGTGTGGCGGAAGAACTGAGGTCCAGGGCTCCCAAGGCATCGGGGCGCCCCCTGGTGGTGACCACGGGCACCTACAGGGTTGAGCTTCCAAGCTCTGTACCCGTGGCCCCCACAGCAACCAGGGAGGACGCCCCCTCGTGTCCTGGAGGAGGCATAAGCCCTCCTCCGCTCCTCCTGGGCATCCCGGCCGGGCATGAACCCCCGCCAGGTACCACACATGACATATATGTATGCTTTTCATTGGATAAATTATTGAAACACCAAATTTTCTTTTTTTTTTTCCAATTAGAGCACCTTTCTCCAAAGATACTGTTTAAATGAAAATCAGATCTTGATAGGTCCACATAGGTTAAAATATCAGTATGGTGTGGTCTATACAATACTTCTTTGTAAATTTCACTTCAGTGCTTGTTTGTAAATTATACTTTAGTAATATTTCAGGAAATTACTCAAAGGAAGATTTTGCCATACAATTCAAAAGTTATACACGAGCACAGTTGTACATACTGTAGATTTCGAGTTCAGGAAAAGTGCTTATTCTAAAATGTTCTATCTTTGTTAAGATGTAGTTAACCAGGAGCTCTACACAGCATAGAAAAAAATGCATAGTTTTCCAATGAAAATTGTAAACTGAACACTTAAAATTTAATTTAATTTTCCACAGATGCACATACAGATTCCATATTAAAATCAAGTTTTCTCGATGTTTTGAAAATTGTAAAATCAGAATCTGAACTTAACTCGACAGCCAATTTTTGACCCCATTCCAAACTTCAATTTACATGGAAGTGAATGAAAAAACATTTCATGGGGTGTGCTTATTTTTTCACATGACTGTAGATAGATATGAAAGCATTATAAGAGACAAATATTATTAATGAATTCATACAGTTAAGTATCCACCTGTTTTCTAACCCACTAATCCTGTCCAGGGTTGCTTTCTGTTTTGCACCCAAGGCTTCCAGGAACAATTATTAATTTCTGGTCCCTTTTATGTGTTATCTGCAATTATCCAACCAGCCATCCGTACAACAGTGGTGTAAGATGGGAACCAATTCTGGACAGGATGTCATTACTAAAAACACTCATTAAAATGATTGATTTTTCATGATCTCGTACAAAAACGATTCAATATTTCTCATCATTTAAATGATTATCTACCTCAGTTGTGACCCATATATATATATTTTTTAATTTTGTTCTTTAGGATTTACTTTTGTTTGCATCCATCTTATAGGTTTAATTGCGTCATTAACAAAATCCTTGTTCCCTGAATTCATTTTAGACAGGCTCCTAATCTCTGCATTAATAGGATTTTTCCATCCTGATTTCAATTCCAGATAACATCTTCCATCCATGCTATTACGAAATCAACTTTCAAAAGCTTAATCTTTTCCAAGATGGATTTTTCTTTCGTAATCTTTCTTGATCTCATTCCTGACAAATTCCCTATTCCATATGATTAATAGGTTTTCCATCCCTCAATATATTCACTGATTCATGTCGCTAAATGTATTTAAGTCTCTCAAATTCCGGAAGGATTTACTTTTTTGTGTGATTCACTGTGTTTGTCATTGCTCAGTTCTTTCCAGACTGATTGACGGTTTCATGTTTAATTTTTTCCTTTCATCCTAGAGGCTTTGAAAATTTGTGTCCGTGCTGATCTAATTTCTTAGACTTGTGTCATTAAATGGATTCTTCTTTCCAGTCGTATGAGCTGACTGCTTAGACTCTTTCCTCATCTCATCCCAAATAGAATCTCATCCCAGATGGACTCACTTTATTTGTGACACTAATAGGATTTCTCTTTTTCATAACATCTACCCAGATGGCTTAATTAGTTTGCGTCACTTATTTACTTCTTACATTGCTTATGGCTGTTTCCCCTCTTGGGATATAGGCCACTGACAAGAGGTCTCCAGGCATCTCTATCCTGGGCCAGTCTCTCCAATTGTCCCCAGGTGTGACCCACCCTTTTGGCATCTGCTTCTAGGTCCCTGCTCCAGATGTTTTTTGGCTGGCCTCCCTTCCTCTTTCCCTAGGGATTCCATATTATACTTAAAGCTGGCTTACAGAGGATGTGGCCTCAAACATGACTGGAGAATCTCTTCCTCTACCAGCTCTTGACTTGTTTGCTGCCACAGTCTTTGGTTACTGATGGTATCAGGCGAGTAAATCCTGGAAGATGCATCTCGGACACGTGTTAGTAAATGTATGGAACGTTTTGATGGTGTTTGCGGTGGTCCTCCAAGTCTTTGCTCTATACAGGAGGACTGACTTCACGTTGGAATTGTAGGAGCCTGATCTTGGTGGCACACAACTGATCCCTGGATTTATAGCTATTTCTCAGTTGGAGAAAAGCTCACTTTGCTTTGCTGAACCTTGCATTAGCATAAGCATTCATCCCAGCCTGCTTGTCAATGATGCTGCCAAGGTGGGTGAAGCTTTGCAGCTCTTCTAGATAGATAGATAGATAGATAGATAGATAGATAGATAGATAGATAGATAGATAGATAGATAGATAGATAGATAGATAGATAGATAGATAGATAGATAGATAGATAGATACTTTATTAATCCCAAGGGGAAATTCACATTCTAGCACTACACCTTCCACCATGATGCCCTTGAGGACCTTGCTTTTCTCTCTATGGATGTTAAATCCCAAGACAGAAGAGTTGTCCACAATGACACTGGTCTTTTCTTGCATCTCTTGTTCATGTTTGGGAGAGAACATAATTTGAATTTCCTGATTTCAGCCCCCACCATTCCTTGAATTTGTGTAACTTTGAGTGTTAATCCTATCTGATCCAATTTCTGAAGTATTTATTAGTTCAGGCTTTCCTAATTTGTGTCTTTGCCAGAAGCCCTCGTTCCTGATCCCACTCGACCCGATTTCACTAATCTACAGCATGTCATTTGCACAGTTCTCATCTGCTGATTTCATCTGAGGCCATCTGAGTTCCTGGCAGGTTAATTAATTCAAAAGAATTGACAGCTTTACTAATTTGTGTCATTTAACCAAGATCCTTCTTTTTGTAATCCCATCTCACATGGCTTCACTAATCTGGGTCATTACCACATTTCATATTTCCTGATTTCATCCTGGACTGATCCTGTAATGTGTATTATTGTGAGTTCTCATTCATTCTTGTTTGATCCCAGGTAGGTCCGTTTATTCAAAAGGATACATGTTTTTACTGATTTGTGTCATTAGCAAAGATCCCTTTTCCCTAATAAAATACAAGGTGGCTTCCCTAATCTGTGTCATTTACACAATTCCAATTTCCTGATTTCATCGTGGACTGACTCTCTAATTTCTGCTATTGTGAATGTTCATCCGATTTTTGACAGATTAATTAATTCAAAGGAATTGACGGCTTTACTAATTTGTGTCATTTTCCTAAAATCCCTCTTCTCTAATCCCATCCCTCCAGGCTTTCACTAATCTGTGTCATTTATGCAATTCAAATTTCCTGATTTCATTCTGGACTGATTTCCTAATTTGTTTTATTGCAAGTGCCCATCTATTCTTGCTTGATTCCAGATAGGTCCATTAATTCAAAAGGATCCACGATTTTACTAATTTGTGTCATTAGCAAGACCCCCTTTTTCCTGATCTCATACCAGATGGTTTCTCTAAGGCATGCCACTTACACAATTCACCTTTCGTTATTTCATTCTGGACTGACTCCCTAATGTGTGTTATTGTGAGTGTTCATCTGTTCAGATCAGGTCCCTGATGGTTAGTTCTAGAAGACTCTTACTAATGTGGGTCATTACCAAGACCCCTCTTTCCCCATCTCAGCCCAGACAGTGTCACTTACACAATTCACATGGTCTCACCCCAACCCGATTCTCTTAATTGACATCAATTGGCAGGATCGATGTTCACCAATCTCCTTCCATTTACTCAGCACGTTTAAATGTCATTAACAGGATTGATCCAGTCCCAAATGGCTTTACCAGTTCACACCATTAACAGAACTGATCTTTACCGATCATCCAGTCTTAAAGGGCCCTGACAAAGCCGCATGATTAGCAGGATTGATCTTTGCCGATGTGATCTTAAGTGGGCCTGACAGTAATTTGAAACGCATGGTCAACAGCATATTTAAAAACACAAATCTGACTGTCTTGTTCCCATTATAAAACTTCCTCTCGCTTCCTCGTGTGGAATAGCAAGCAGCATCTGAAGAAAAAAACAGACTTTCATCACAAGTGCAAGGCCAGGCAGAGACGGCACCATAAATATTTATGGCGTATTTTACTTTGCTTGTCTAATGTGCGCAGTATCAGCTAACTGCCCTGAACACATGCGAGCAGACGTCCGAACTCTCTTCCTGAGTGTCTAACTACATGCAGCCCAGTTTGCACACAATTAAACTCCTGGGGGAAGATGCTTCTTTTTGACATTTTAATTTCATCTCTTATTTCACTGTTGCTAACCATTAGGATGTGATTTTTCAGTGTGTGTATAGGCCACCCCAAATACTCACTGGCCCAGCCCCATGTGTGGGATAATTTGTGTTATGATTTAAATATGTATATGAGCATGGCTTGATGTGTAAAGTATGCGGGAGGTGAAGAAGGCTACTGGAAGGATATTAAAAATAAAGGAAGGCTAACTGCTTGAACCTCGGTATTGGATTCACGTCTATTCTCTTGCTGACAACAACACCCAGCATCTTTGTCCTGACAACATTAGGACCACACAATGTGATAATCGATATTTTACATTATTAAACTAGCTGTCCAACATAGTAGTGAAACAGGACAAGCTTTAAAAATCAATTAAAAAATTCAAAAAAATGTAATTTGTATTGAGAAGAATTTATATTGATAGCTTTTGTATCCAAGGGCCTCTTGATACACAATATTTTTGGTTTTGCTATCAAGGACAAGGACATATAGGTTTCTTGGGGAACTAACTTCTTGGGGAGTGCCGTAAAGCTGACCATGCGAGAAACATGGTGAGCTAAGATCAACCCCTGCCAACTTGAGTGTCTGTCCCTGGGTTTTGTTAATTGACATTGCAAAGAAAAGCTTCCCCGGGATCAGTAATCACTTGAATTGAAAGGGCATGTCCATCGTGATTAGAGGAATGCGAGGGATTAAAACCCTCTCACCAATGCCACATCAGATCGTCTTGAATGGAGCGGCCTCACCTGCTTCTCCCTCCCCTCTGCCCACTGTATGTTTCTCGGATTCACGCAAATAAATCGTTCATGCAAGCGAACTATGATACTTAGCGCGATATGAGAAGTCACAAAATTAACTGGAATGTTCAAGCATATTATTGAAAAAAACTTGATCTAAAACTTTTAAGTAGTTCTCTTGTGAAAAGCGGACAGACAGACAGACGTTGGATTTTTTTATATATAGAGAGATGTTTAAAGCTGGCTGGGGCAGAACAGGGTTTCACTGTCTCACGGCACTTGAGCCCCGGGTATGCCCCCCTTTGTTCTTGTACCTCATCGCCAATCTCATATTTCCTTTGACTCTCCAAAGACCAAACCCAGACTAGGACCCTCAGTGGGCCCAAAGATCCCCCTCTCCACTTCACCCCTTTAGGCACACCTATCTATTCACACATTAAGAACACCACACATGCCAGTACTGTAACTTATCAGGTAAAGTGATTGAAGTAGCAAAAAATCCCAAAGTTTATATCAGGTCAGACTCTCCGCTCTCTTTTGTTTATTTGTGTTTTTCAACAAACTAATGAGTGCAACATCACATCTGGGAAATCGACTTGCCATTGGAGAGCACAGTTAGCAAACATTAACATTGTTAAAAGTGTGTCTTATTTCCTGCAGTGGCCTTGTTGTCCTCCACCTTGTTGCTCACATCTATGTCAATGTTAGAATTGGACTGCTTATGTATAAAACTTGAAATTTAATCAAAGTAAATGTGAGGTATTACACAGGAGATGTAAATGTTAGATTTAAATGCACAATGGAAGATCTGAAAATTGAAAATACTGCTTTATGAAGAGGATTTAGGAGATTGCATTGTACTTGCCACTACTAACTGCCAGACAGAAGCCTTTAAGAAGGCTAACAGAATGTCAGGTTATATAGCGCCCTGATGTGTGCAGTACAAGTCCAAGGAGGTTCTGCTCAAGCTTTATAACGCACCGGTGAGGCCTCATCTGGAATACTGTGTGCAGTTTTGGTCTCCAGGCTATAAAAAGGACATAGCAGCACTAGAAAAGGTCCAGAGAAGAGCGACTAGGCTGATTACAGGGCTTCAGGGGATGAGTTGTAAGGAAACCTTAAAATTTTTCAGTTTAAGCTAAAGCAAATTAAGGCTAAATTCCAAAATGGATTTCTGTCCACACTAGCATTTTTGCATTATTTACAATGAACAGGTAATCCACCTGAAGCGAAGTATGTTTGTGCCCGGCCAGCAATTGGATGGCAGATCATCCAGGAAAAGGTTGGGTTACTGCTAGAATAGTTGTTGGTGAGGCCATCAGAAGGCACTTAACCTGTGGTCTTTGCATGTATCCCAATGCCCCAGTGCAGTGACGGCCACACTGTGCTGTAAAAATTGGTGCTGTCCTTCAGATGAGCAAGGTTCTCAGCAAGCAAGGTTCTGCTTCTCTGCAGTCATAAAAGATCCCTGGTCATCTTCTGAAAAGAGTAGGCTGCACCCCGATATCCTGGCAAAGTTGCTCATTTCGTCCTTCTCCATTCTGGTCCCCTAATTATCACCTTTGTCTCTTATTGGCTTACTATTTGTCTCACCCCCTGACCACCTAATAACTAATGTGTGGTGAGTGCCCTGGCACAGGAATGGCTTCTATCATATCATCCAGTTGGACATTGCACATTTGTGGTGGTTGAAGTGACTCCCCACTATCTATGTATAGAGCTGTGAGTGTCCATTCTTGCACCAGTATGTTCACCACACAATAGTAATTATGTGGTGAAGGGATTAGAGAGACAGTTAGCCAATAAGGGACAAGGGATAATTAGGGAACTGGAATGGACAAGGTCATTATGGGAAATTTAGCCAGGAGATCAGGGTACAACCTACACTTTCTGAAGGATGTCCAAGAATCTTTTATCATCAAAGAGATTCAGGACATTAGTCTCACCCAAAGGATGGCACCATTTTTCAGCACAGTGTCCCCGTCGCTGTACCGGGGCATTGGGACACAAACACAGACCACAGGGTAAGTGCCCCATGATGGTCTCTTTCCACAGCAACCCAAACTTTCCCAAGATGGTCTCCCATCCAGGCACTGACAAGACTCAAACATGCTTAGTTTCAGGCGGATTACCTGTTCTGAAGTGCAGGTGGTACGGCTGCTGCTTTTATAAACTTACTATTGGCTTGGTATTAGAAAAATGATAAGTTCTAAAGATAAGGTGCATGAAAAAATGAGAAAGTAATGAGACCACTTGGGTAAAGTCTGCAAACATCTTAGCAACCAGTCAGAATTAAAAAACCAATAAAGTGAGTAAAAAACAAGACAGTCAGTAGTCTGAGTCACTTGGCAGCGAAGGCAAGAGGCTGAAACATTTAGAAGCGGTGAATGTTTTGGGTGGCCAGGGAGCTGGTGGGCACTCCTATGTGATCTCTAGGAACCTCATGGGTATACATTAGTCCATCTGAGTTTTCACACTGCCTTTTCTCCCAGCTCAGACCCCTGTGGATCGGAAACTCCAGTTCCAAATATTTTCAATCACAATCTCGCAAGGCACACAGCAGCAAAAGCACAAGAGGCCCTCATGCCCCACTGCTTCCAAGATGTTGCTCATATATGATTCATTGGCCCAGATCAGAAAAGTCCAGGTTGTGCTGAACACAAAGGAATGGCGGCAGACAGGACAAATGAAGAATACAAATGAAAAATTGTTACATTGTAGTCAATGGGGGCAGGGGCTCTTTTGAAATGTGCATAGGGAAAAGACATGGAGCGGCATGACTTTGTGAAATGATTTCCATGTTGCCAAGGGGCCCCCTCACACTGCCTGGCGCATTTTAACCCTTTGAGCACAAGAACTGGAATATTAGATTTGAATTTCTTTTGACTATGCTATGTTGTAACCAGGGCTCCATCCCTGGATCAAATGTGTCTTCCTTTTTTTTCTTCCTTTTGATGCATTTTGACATGAATCACATCATTATGAATATTATTTTATCTATTTATTATTATTTTTTTATGCTATGATTTCCCTCCACAGTCCAAAAACATGCAGGTTAGGTGAATTGGCATGGCTAAATTGGCCCTACTGAGTGTGTTTGTATGTCAGTGTGTCAGTGTAATCACCCTGCAATGGACTGGTGCTCTGTCCAGTGATTATTATTTTCATGCACCTACTACTTGCTAGGGTAAGGCTCCAGCTTCCCCACATCCCTGCTCAGGATAAGCGGATTTGAAAATGGATTAATGAATGGATGGATGTAGTATATGTAATTGTTTTGTAAATTGTGTGTCCTGCGTTCTTTATGTGTGAGGTGGGTGGTGGCTCTGATAAACTGTCACATGGTCAGGAGCAACCAACATTGTGCTTTATGAATCTTCTTTTGTGAGAATATGCTTCAACTAGTCACATAACTATCCCTGGCTAAGATGTCAGCAAGCAGTTCATCATTTTCATTCATGACACCCATTCCATGATGCTCCATCATTTCTTCAGATCTGGTGTTGTCTATTCCAATCTTTGCATTAATGTCTCCCATCAAGATGATGTCTCTACTTCTCAGCTTGTTTAAAATGGCTTGCAAGTCCTGGTAGAACTGTTCCTTAGCTTTTTCACTATCATGTTTGGCAGGTGCAGAGCACAAATCCATGTTCATCTTCAGTCTCTTCTTCATCGTGGCAAAAGTCGCTGTAAGGTATCTTGATACTCCTGCCTTCTATCCAATGAGTGCCTTCTGTGCCTGTAAAAGCTGTAAAAGCTACAACCTGCATACGGGGAGCATCCTGGAGTACTGGATAAAGTTGCCAATGCTGCCCTGAATGCATCCATCTGGATTTATACGGTCCAAGCAGGACTATCTCTGTAATCGCTTATGCTACCTTTTCAGACTGATACAATGTTCAGGTGTCCATATTTAAGAACTTTCTGGTTGACCATCTCTGCAGCACGCCATATGCCTTCTTGGTGAAGTCTCTTCCTCATCCAGGTCTATTGACATTTGTTGAACTGCTGTTGATATATCTTGTGATATTTGCCCGGACACCACCAGTCGGAAACCACTTCTTTATCAATTGCACACGTTTATTCTTCATTAATAAACACAGTGTCACACAGCACACAATGCACACAGCAATAATCACCCTTAAATAAACTCTGTCTCAGTCCTTGGCCGCCTCTACTCTCCTCCTGGGAGCTTTGTCCTTCTTCCACTCCCGACTCTGGCTCCCAGACTGTAGGAAGGCAGCGCCTTTTATTCCTGCCCGGATGTGCTCCAGGTGACTGATGACGTCCATCTGGCAGCACTTCCTGGTGTGGCGGAAGTGCTGCCCTTTTTTCCCGGAAGCACTCTGGGCGTCCCTGGCAGGTTCCTCCGCCATCTTGCCGAGTGTGGCGGAAGTAACAATATCCGGGTCCCACAAGGTTTAAAGCACCCTCTGGTCCCGACGAGTTCGAAACTTCTCTCTCTTTTCCCGTGGTCCTCTCCTGCTCCATGGCAGTTGCCCCCTCGTGGCTCGGAAGCTATTCCCACCATCTTCTGGTCCTTTTAGGCGTCCCGGCCAGGTAATAACCCCGGCTATCTGCGACTATCTGCAGGAAGCAAAATAGTACACAGTTGGATTGTTAGTCTCACACCCTACCCTCTTCTTTTTTCAGTGGGTCTTGGAACCATCCTTGGCAGCGTCTCTGCTGGATACAAGCATGAGAAGAGGGGCTGTCTTGGATTTGGGTCATTACCTTGTGACAGCAAGACTGAAGTTAAAGCTGAAGAAGAAATTGACAGACCAAGAGAGAAGAAAGGCGATATGCAAAATCAACCTGCTTAAAAAAGATAACATAAGAGAAGAGTACAAGGTAGTACTTGCTAACAGATTCCAGGTCATCCAAGGACTGTACAAGGAAGAGGGGAGTCAGAGAATTGAGTCCTAGTGGAAGAACTTCAAAGAAAAAATCAATTCCGCAAATGAAGAAGTACTGGGAAGTAGGAAGCAACATAAAAAGAGTGGATCATAGCAGAGATGTACGTGAAGACAGAGAAGAATGTAGAAGAAAACAACAGATGAGCAAGAGCAGCAAAACCAGTAGTGCATAAAGAGTATCCAGTAGCCAATATAGAAGTGAAAAAGAGCATCCAAAAACAGAAGATGAATTTTGCAGAGGAGCCGGAACAAGGGGCAGAAGAAGTTGCAACAAGTAGAAATATCATACTGCTCTACGGCATTACCAGAAAGCTCAAGGGGAAGTACAGGCAAAAAAGCAGCCAAAAAAGGACAAACAGGGCAAAACAATTAAAGGAGTGGATCGACAGCTTGGCAGAGTATTTTGAAGAAGTTTTAAAAAGACCTACCCCAGAGAATTCACTAGAGAGCAAAGAGGCAGCGATGAGTTGCTCATCAACTGTAACAAGCCAACAAGAGCAGAGATCAGAAGAGCAATTTGCACAGGTCAGGAGCGGGAAAGCTGAAGAACCTGATGAAATTCCAGCCGAAACACTTAGGACGGATCCAAACACAGCTGTATAAGTTGTTTAAGAGAATATGAGGGGAAGAGGACTAATCTAATCAATATCACCAGGAAAGGAGGACTAAGTTAATCTTTGAACTACTAAACATTACGCTTCTGTCAGTTCCAGGCAAGATATTCAATATGATAATCTAGGAGAAACTGAACCAACCAGTGGGTTATACTGTAGACTCTGGAACAAGCATACATGCTTCAGATCAAATTGCAACTCTACAGATCATGTGGAGCAGTCCATCGAGTGGAATTCATCCCTTTACAGTAGGTCAGCTTCTTTGACCATAAGAAAGTGCATGGGCAGAGAGATGCCATGGAAGTTGATGTGGCACTATGGGATCCTCATGATGTACAGAGTGGTTCATGAAGGACAGCTGACAAGAACTTCTGAGGCCAAGACCAGCATTAGGCACGGAGATTTGTTCTCAAGATTTTTGTTCCTGCTAGTAATCAACTGAACCATGAGGAAAGTGTCCAAAGAAAAGCAAAACAGAATCCAGTGGTCACCGTGGACCCAGCTTGAGGACCTGGACCTTGCAGAGGAGGTTGTGCTCTCATAGACACTAATGGATGTAATACAACCTTCTGAGGAGATGGGGATGGCTTGGCTATACATTGCGTAAACCACCTTTAAAATAACATGACAGACATTAACATGGACTCCCCAGAGAAAATGATGTAGAACAAAAAGCACTCGGAGAAGAACCAAGATGCCAAAATTAAGATGACAGGACAACTGGTGACAGCAGTGAAGGAAAAGAGATGTTTTAGGACTGTTTTCAATAGGCTATTAAGTACAATAAGTAAGTAAGTAATGTGGAGTCCAGGAGGCAGGACCACTTGAGGCTACAACTGGGGCGGCACCGCCAGGGTTATTTCAAAGCCAGAAGAACATGGAATGGCTGCTGCAGCATTGATTTATCTCCTGTTCTTTGGCTTTCAATTTTTCATTTTGTAATTAGATTCCCTAGCTTTTTAGCTTCTTGAATTGATATTGTATTTTGGATTAAGTTTTGGATTTGTTGGCTTTCAGTTTCTGCATTTAACGTAAATCTTTTATTTTTTATTTACTCATACCCCTCTGCTTACATAATTTTGACTTATTGATATGTCTTTAAAACTAGAATCCCTGAAGCCTATGAAAAAACATGTAATCCCGGGCCACCTTAAATTCCTTCGCACCACTCCATTAGCGTTTTTTGTTTTGTAAATGTGTCAATCAGCAGAAGCAGCAAGCAACCTGCTATCCCATCCGGCAAAAGATGGCACTTTTTGGATGCAGCAAGAGGTCAGGCGTTGTACTGCCAGTGGATATTATTGGTTTATCTGCCACTCCTTATTCAGTAAAAGATCCCAGTCATCCCATGCGAGAAATATTTTCCGATACTAAGGTCATAAAGCTTATGAAACTGCAACAACAGTTGCGTAAAGTGCGACAGAACCTTCCACCTGCAGCTAAAGTCATTCATGTATTTAAGTAGCATTGCACATGGATTTTATGAGCATGCCCATGTCGATCAAACACTCTGTAGGAAGATAAGTAAATAAATCAAGGTAAATAACATTTGATGTGGCTTTTATATAAGTAACATAGAAATGTTTTTCATATAAAGACCATCACAAAACATAATCACAAACAGAACTTTGCCCAATACCTTGGCGAGCTCAGCATGCCCTGCTGTTTTGTTGAATGACATGCGTGGCAAACTGACCAATAATATCCACTGGCAGGATGATGCCCAACCTCTTGCTGCTTCCAAATGGTGCCATCTTTCACTTTTACGCCTGGTGCAGCAGACTTGTTCTTATGTGTGACTGGATGTTTCTTGCAGGGGAGGGCTTCTGTTCTCTTTCTCCGATGTAGAACCCTCATCCTCATCTGTGTTCACCTCTGCTATAGCATGTCTTTATTTGAAAACAGCAGAGTCAGATCGGGGAGTACACTTATCTTTACAAGTACCATAAATTTACACCGGCTGTTACAGACTCAGATCAAATGTATGTTTGAGCAGCTCACTACTCAAAATGGTAATTCTGGGAAGTGGCCAGACTCAAACTGGCAACCTCTTGATTACGAGTCAGCAGTTCTTACTGCTGCACCACCCAAGCAGTCATGTCAGCATTGTACCCTAACCGATTTCATTTTCTTCTGTTATGTTTTTGAATAAAAGCACACTTGTTTGTTATATGTGCACCTTTTGTGAAAGTGTTTATTTGATTTGGACTTCAGTCTTCACACATTATACACTTTATGTCAAAATTTTGTCGTTAGTGCTATAACATGAAAAAAGTGTATGTGTTCAACATTTCTTGCATTTCTCGCATTTGTCATCCTAAATTTACACAGATCATTGTAAACATGTAACACACGAAATGCACACATGAAATGCATGTGTTCCATATAACAATATATTATTTACCCTATACAACTCCAGGCACCTTACACCCAGATAAATAAGATTTGAGCTGGGAGAACTTTATGCCCAAGTTGTGCTGCAGCGCTGGGGGGATAGGATAGCAGGCTGCTTGCTGCTTGTGCTGATCAACACATTTAAAAAACAAAAGATGCTGATGGAGAGGTGCAAAGGAATTTAAGGTGGCCTGGGATTACAAGTTTTTTCATAGGCTTCAGGGATGCTAGTGTTAAATATTAAATTAACTTTGTTTTGTTTTCTTGGGTCAAAGGTTTTAATAGTTTTTCCTCTCTCCTTTTGTGGATGTTGTAATTAGGAGTCACACACACAACAGAAAATGGTGTGAGGCCTCCAAACTGCTCCACAAAAAGGCAGGTCAAGACCTTGACCAGCCTGCTTAAAAGAGGCCCACCCCACTCTAACTAACTCTTGGTTCCTGTCTAGAAGGCCTCTATAATGGGAAGCTGGCTTAAATACATTGAAAAGTCTCAAAATATATCAAAACAGTAGAAATGACCATAAATCCTCTTTATAAATTAAGGTTTTTTTTTATAAATGATAGAAAAAATGTTAGCAAAATGCTCAAGAGTAAAGACAGGCAAATGGAGTTACCTATATGGCAATCAAGTCTAAAACACAAAACAAGAAGATGAAATTCTTAAACAAAGCAAGAAATCCCCAAAATTTGAAAATTCCAGAAAAAATGGCAATATTTCCAGTATTCTAAGCAAAAGAGCAATGATTTCTTGGTCTGAGTTGACTGAGGTCTGGTCTTAAATAGCTAGTTAGAGGGCTCTGAGGAGTGGCCATGACTCCTGGGGTTCCACCCACAAAACACAAGGAATGGAAGCACAATTAAAAACCCAATCATTACCATAACAGAAAACACATAAAATATGAATAATAATCATTCAAAATGACAAGCTATACTATATAATTAAAAATACAGTATGTGTCTGTCATGTTTCAGCCAGCATTTCCCCCTGGCTGATGTTCAGAGAGTCTGAGTCAAAATGACAGAGTCTGAGAAGCAGGCTGATGGGAACACATTTAAAAGAGTAAACTGCGGGCAAGAGAGGTTTTGACACTCAAGATTACCAAGCAAAGGCATATGAGGAACAAACCTTATTTTTAAATGTATTCTATTACTTGTCTTTGGCAAGTAGGAATTGCTGGTAAATCATAAAATGCACTTACTGAAAGTACAGACCATTTCATAATGATGGACTTTGAAGCCTTTGTCCCACAATTGGTCCTTTTCAGGCTGTAAGCCTACAACGTGACTATATGTACTGCTTTGTTAAAGGGATCAGGAGAAAAGAGGCTGGCAAGAGTGGAAAGTAGATAGAAAAGACAGCAAAGCCTACGACACTAAAGAGAAATTGAAGGCAAAGGATGTGCCTATAAAATTCAAAAGCAGAGAAGTAAATAAACACGAAGGTCACAAGCGTTTGTTTTTCCCAGATTATCCGCAATCTCAGATAGAGACAGAACATTAGTGGTGACCTTTTATCTTGTCGATCATGCATTGGGTATATCCAGTTCATTTACAAGAGAAATGTTCACCAAAATCTCAAGTAGCAAATCAAAATGGCATCAGAAAAAGCACAAAATAATTTTAACAATCTTATATACAAACTGGAAATAGAAACTGATGCATTATTCAGATTCTCCATTATTCAAAACCCAAAAAGAGCATATAAATCCTATAAAACACTTAACCGTATAAAAAATGAAGTCACAAAGCATAATACAACAGTTTGTGTCCAAGCTGTTTTGTAGTGGTGAGGAGCACACTTCTTTACTGATTTTCATTTTCGAGGTCTTTCACTTTTTGGAGCTTTGTGAGCAGGTAGAATCACAACAGACTGAAACTCCATCCCTCCATCTAAAAAAATCATAAACGTCACATTTTATCTTTACTCCATACTCTCTTACTTGTAATGGTTAACATTGTGGGCTTTACACTTTAAACCCTGAGGCTGTGGGTTCAAATCCCACTCCTGACACTGTGTGATCATGAGCAAGTCACTTTACCTGCCTATGCTGCAAATGGAAAAACAAAAGAAATGTAATCGAGTGGATAAAGGCACAGTGACATCAAGAAGAAAGGACCGCAAACTAAACAGCAAGTGCAGGCTTTTCTGGGGCTGCCCAGATACTATTGGAGGTTTGCATCTTACCTTTCCAAAAGGGCTACACCTTTGATGGACTTGAGATGAAAGTGATCACCTACCAGCATGGCACAAGGTCCCTAGGTGAAGGCAGTGTTCTGTGACCTAACAACAGCCCTTATGTCAGCTCCCGTGTTGATTACCCTTTACTGTGTTTTGCCTTTTCTCCTCCAGACCAACGCCTCAGACATCAGTCATGTTGAACCAGGTCATTGATGGACTCAAACACCCTGTTATGCACCTTAACTGGAACTGCTGTACCAAGAAAGAAGGTATGGAGCAAACTGAACAAGAGGCCCTAACCATTAGCTGGGCAATTACCCAGATCAGGTACTACCTGTTGGGATGGAAGTTTATCATGGTGACCGACCATGCACCCCTATATTGGTTCTTTTCCCATAAGGACTCGAACCCCAAGGTGACCTGCTCATACTTGAGTCTGTAACAGTGCCAATTTGTTGTCCAGCTACAGAGAGGTACACTCCACACCAATGCTGATTCACAACCTCCCAGCTAGGTCCACCTGCCCCTTGTGAGGTCGAGCTAAGGGGGGGTCATGTCACACATGTGCATCTGGGGATCATCTTTCCTGCTCGACTGAAGTAAGTGATTCCACCCCAGGATGAGAGGAGGCACTGTTGGTATCTCCTCTTTCACTCATAGCTCCAAGAAGATGCCCAGTGAGGTCAATTAACCCTTTTTGTGATGTCCAGAGAAGGACTAGCTCCTTCTAGTTGGGATGTCCCCAGAAGGTAGCGTCTCATTCATTATGAATGAGCTCCAATGCAAGAATGCAGATAAAAAAAAGAACTGTATGTGTGCTGATTGTCTGGCCAGCCATCTTTTCTGTTGTGCCTCAGTGCACCGTTTTGCTTTTTAGTTTAGTTTTCTGCCAGGCTGGTAGCACCATAATTTCAACTGCCTTGCTCTGGTTTGCCCACCGGGTAGAGTGCATTTATTTAACTACTGTTGATTCACCTAAGGAGTGAACTTTAAATCCAAAGGGGGAATCCCCATCCATATATACACACGCTGGAAAAACAGAAAAAGACAAACGCTCAGCTAAGAACTTGTAGAATATTTAAAACATATCATGAGGAGAAACAAGATGCCAACAAAACAAGGAGCACCAAGAGTAATTTGTCCACTTCAAGCACTGATTCAGATGTTTTGATGTTAAATGAGAGTGTAAGAACTTGGAGAAGGATGCCCCTAGATACCCTTTAGGAGAGCTAAGAACCTGATAGCATCAAATCCTCAAAATCACCCCTGCAACAGCATCATCAACAACAACATCATTTATTTCTAAATGCACATTTTCATACAAATGATGTAGCTCAACGTTCTTTACACGATGAAGAAAGAGAAAAAAGACAAAATAAATAAGAAAATAAAATTAGGGAACACTAATTAACATAGAATAAAAGTAAGGTCCAATGGCCAGGGAGGACAGAAAAAAACAAAAAAAAACTCCAGAGTGCTGGAGAAAAAAACAAAATCTGCAGGGGTTCTGAGGCCACGAGACCACCCAGCTCCTTCTAGGCATTCTACCTAACATAAATGATCTCAATCAGTCCTCATGATTTTTCAGGATTCACATGGAAGAATTTGATGATGATGGTCATGTGGATATCTGGCCTTCAAACCATCAATGTATGGACTGTATGGTGCCTTGATCAGGTGGTGGTGGCACAGATCACCACCACAGAAAAATGGAAAAAGTCAGCCAAATAATAATAATAATAATAATACACAGACATGGTAGGACTGCAGTAGCCAACATTGGAAAGGGTGCCAGATGCAGATCCGACTTACTTGCACAAGCCACGTTTAGGGTGGCCAGCTAACCTAACGTGCAGGTTTTTGGGATGAAGGAAGAAAACATGAAAAAACACAGTAACACAAGGAGAACGTGCAATAGCTGTGTGTGGGGTTGATATCTAAGACCCTGTATTTGTCCAGCGAGGTCATTAAGTACTGTAAACCAGACGTATGGCTACTGTTGGGCAGGGCTGACTGGTGTTCAACCAAAAGAGTCATCTACCCACTCATTGAAAAATCAGGAAAAATAAAGTTATGGCTTTTTTTAAGCGTATTTATTCATCCCAGTATTATCATCGCAGCAAGTTTAAACTTGAACTTGATCTGATTGCCATAGCTAGTGTCACACACATGCGCAGCTTAAGGACTCTAGTTATGGTAATTACCCGCTGAACCAGGGGTAGGCACTGTGGACTAATGCCTTCTCTCTTTCTCTCTCTGCAGAACGGAAGACTGCTCTCTGCTGACATCACTCCCATTTTCATCCCTCCTGGACCCGCTGTAACCCAATATCGGCCATCCTGACTTCAGTTTTATTTGAAAGACACAGTATATCCATAACTTGTTTCTTGTATTTTTATGTTTTCCTTTCATGTAAATTTATGGTGGTCACAAGGTGGTGCCCCAACTCTTTAACGTTGTTCTGTCTTCCCTTTCCAGTGGTCATCACATATGCTAGGACAAGGAAATTCTTACCTACAGAAAGTATCTTGGCTGTAAAAAGTGTAAAAATATACAAATACACTATCTGAATGCAACAATACAGACATGTAAAAAATGAATGCAGATATGCAATAATAATAAATAAAATATAGCTGAGTAGATGTAGATGTGCCATCTCACTATACAAATCCGTTATGTAAAATGTCAGGATGCTCTTTGTCAAAGCCATCCATCTGTTTAGTTTACAGATAAACTGAAAGCAGAAATCAACCCAATGTCCTGAGTGGAAGTAGTGCAGGATTCTGCACAAACTGATGAAGAGGTCTCTGGCTTGCTCATTTAGTAGCAAGTACAGTACAAGAGAATGTTCTTCACTAATTGGATTAAATATATAAAAGTAAAGGAACTTTACAATTACAGCTTTATTGCATGACAGTTTCCATGTATGACATGACAGGAACTGAGCTGACAGCCCAGCAGATTAGAGTCCAGTTTATTATCATCTTATCCATAATCACAAGTTAACCTTTGGAACTGGGATGAAGACCAATGTACCCAGGGCAAAAGCCACATAGACAAGCAGAGAACTTCAAAGTTCAAACTCAGTGTGGTGATGCAGGCAGAGTGGTGTAGTCTTTAAGGCTTTGGACTTAAAGCTCTGACATTGTGTGTCTGAATCCCACTGCTGACACTCAGTGGCCATGAGCAAGTCACTTCACCTGCCTGTAGTTCAATTGGAAAAACAAAAGAAATGTAACCAATTATATCTTAAATATTGTAAGTCACCTTGGATAAAGTTGTCAGCCTAATAATAACTCCACAAAGGTAGCATCCTTATAGTCTCCTTGTGCTGTATGGAAAACAAATGCTTTCCTATTAAGGGAGACTCAGAAAAACATTTAAATTCTTTGATTTTTGAGAAAGACACTTGAAAGTGATGAACACTCGATCATTTATACTGTATGCTTGGATACTGCAGATATAACACCTATGATTTAGGCAGTGAGCCGAGCAGACACAAAAGACAAAGACACTATGCCTCATTCCTCTCCTTCTGTCACTGCCAATGAGACACCCTGCCGTGTCACCTCACACTCTCAAGTGGTCTGTGAGCACATAGCTGTCTGAAAAGCCATGGTGTGTGCAGCTTAATAGAACCAGCAAGCACAGGCAGTACAGTGAGATTAGGAAAAAAAAAGATGCCAAAACGCTGGAGTAATTATCAATAGTAGGAGGCAGCAGCAAGTGATCCCTGTTTGTATGTCTGAGTGTGTGGAGCAGCACAGTGGCACAGCAGTTAGCACAGCTACCTCTCAGCTGTAGGGAGTTTGGTCTGAGCTTTAGCCTTGTCATTGCTGGCTTTCCTGAACATTTAAAAGTCATGCTTATTAGATTAACTGGCCTGTGGGGGTGAGTTTATGCACCCCATCATCAGGGTCGTCTTAATTTATGGGTATGGGCACTGGCAAGGGGGCCATGATGTTTCTGATGCCCATGTATGTTTCTGTTTTGCTCTCTTATTATTATTATTGAAGTGTGTTTGAGTGTAGCAATCATAAACTGCATGTCTTTTTCCATACAAACAACTGTAAACTGTAAATTTATTTTTTCTAAGTTTATTCATTTTAACAATTCAGTAAAAGTGTTAACAATACATTTTATACATTGTAGCAATAGATTGCAAACAATATAAATGAAGATATAACATAGCCTGCGGTGGGTTGGCACCCTGCCCAGGATTGCTTCCTGCCTTGTGCCCTGTGTTGGCAGGGATTGGCTCCAGCAGACCCCCGTGAACCTGTGTTTGGATTCAGCGTGTTGGACAATGGATGGATGGATGGATGGATATAACATAGCTGTAGCATGCCAGGGGAATGTTAAACTACATACATAGCACATAACACAGATTTACTGCTTTGTTTGCCTTGCTATTTTTAGTTGTTCATAAGTATACAAATAAATGGGATTCTGAAAATAGCCTGATGCATTGAAATGATTCCACAGACATAATATCTTCGTTTTTTAAAAGCTTTAGGAAAAATTCAAACAGTTCACACAAAAATAGAGGAATAAATTGATATAGCAAGGAAAAGAAAATTTCTTGCTTATGAAAAGTTCTGTTTAACGTTAATATACAGTATCTTGTTTCATTCTTTAAATTTTCTCATTCAGTTGAACCATTTCTAAACGGCCAGGAAACTGTACGTCTATCGCATTTAAAAGCTGCAAATGGATCTTTCAGTCCATGCTAGCAATGGGACTATTCCAAACACACACACTGACACACTGCATCACAGATATAGCTAAGAAGGTTCTATCTCATGTTAACTTACAAGAGGCAAAAGGTTATACCATAATCTATAGCTAGGAAAGGAAATTGTATTCTATTCTACTTAAGCAAACACTAATATAAGTTTAACTTTAAGCTTTAACTTTCTAAGATTGGCTCTTACATACACAATTACAAAAAATGTGTTCAGTACATGAATTGTTTTCACCACCAAATAGATTTGGGGTAAATTTAGATATTGCAGTTGTCACACACGTGAGCATGGGAGGCAGCTAAAGGACCTGAATGAGGGCAATTCCACACCAGAGCCCAGAGCGGGGGGTGGCAAAGTGTACTAATCTTTTCTCTCTTTCCACTGTAGACCAGTTAAGGGAAATTCTGCCTGGCCCTGATGATGTCACTTCCTATGATGTCACTTCGGGTTCCGGTCCTGCTGACATCACTTCCTCTACCCTCCCTTAAAGCCGCCATCTTTGCCTCATTGATTCAGTTCTGTTTTGGACTCAAACCTGTATACATCTGTACAACATTTTCTATCCATTTGCAGCCAGGAACAATATACAGGTGGCTGCCCCAAACTTTTTTTGTGTCTCCTTTGATTTGTCTTTGACACAGTAAATCCTTGCATGGATAATATGTAGGAATGATCTTATGAACGATACTTCTTTTACTTTATTTGACAAAATGGTGGCTATAGTATTTTTCAGTCAACCATCTATTTTAAAACCCACTAAAATTGTACAGCAAGAGGGGCGTTTGGAATGAATCGATTCTTCATAAACTTGTACTTAATTTTCCATCCATCCATTTTCCAACCCGCTGAATCCTAACACAGGGTCACGGGGGTCTGCTGGAGCCAATCCCAGCCAACACAGGGCACAAGGCAGGAAACAATCCTGGGCAGGGTGCCAACCCACCGCAGTTGTACTTAATTTTTCAGTCTGTTATTCCAATTCCATTGACAGAAATTTTTACAAGGATTTCATGTATTAAATGACTATTTTTGAAACATTTAACTTTCGTAAGGGTTGTGTATACCATCAGGAACTGCACCTATCACAACGGTATCCTCCTTTAAATAAAGTCTGAAGTTCTTTTGAAGCAAGGTTTCAAAATATGTAAAATTACAGGTCGACTTCTGGCTTTGTTTATAACTCCTCTTTCATCCTGATCCCTTATATCAATCAGTCTGTGCTCACACTATCGGTGGTTTTACAGTTCTGACTTTTAATGCTTTACCTTTCCACTTCAATGCATTCACCGGTTGGAGTTTTTCGAGAAAATCAAGTAGATTTGTTAATTTGTTACTTGGTCTGCAAAAAAAAGCAATTAAAACTATTTTTTTTCATGCAAATAAAAAGTAAACTAAACTTAGTAGATGTGTATCACTTCCCTTCTGTCCAACTGTAATTCAATCACAAAAACTGGCAGACCAGGTTATAAATTTTATTTCTTACAATTGACTAATGCTACATTCACGTGCTATCAGACAGAGGGTTATTTCTGATTTCCGAGTTGTAAATTCCACATGAACACCCAAAAATTTGGGGAAAACAAAGCACCTGTAATCTCCTAGTTGTCACGCAGCTTTAGCCCAAACCTGGGGGACAACACCATTGTGTCTGGAGTTGAGCAGTAGAGAGTTTCTCAAGTTTCAGAATATGGTAACACTCTTTGTAACTTTAAGATAATATTGTTTGGGTACAATAAACCAATCAGTGTCTACAGTCAATAAAACTCCTACAAATACTCTATTATACATATAAATTATGAGGGGCCAAACAGGCCAAAAATCATATATTTTTGTACGTAAAGTATTGGTTTACGCATGAACATTATTGGTTTATGGATGATTACTATCGGTTTGCGTGCATACTTAATTGGTTTGCGTGCGAACAATACTGGTTTCATTCATATGAACCATATTGGTTCGTGTCCGTATATTATCGGTTTGTGCGTGAACTATATCCGTTTGTATATGCATAGCACTGGTTTGCATATGAACTATATTGAATTGAACTTTATTACTGGTTCACGTGCGTTTGCTATCGGTTTGTGAGGGAATGGCATTGGTTTGCGTGCGTATGCAATCGGTTTGCGTATCAACTATATTGGTTTGTGTTCGTATACTACTGGTTTGCTTACGTATAGCACTGGTTTTTCATATGCAATATACTGGTTTCACGTGGGTAATATATCGGTTTCGCATATGAACGCTATTGGTTTTGTGTATGCACTACATTGAGTCCTTGTCAGTCTTCTACCGGTTTTATGTGTGCGTACTATGCCGGCTTTGTGAAAGTAACATGCTGGATTTATGTGTGCACTATATCGGTTTTGCGTATGAAACATACTGGTTTGCGAACGCACACTATTGGAATGTTGTGTATGAACTATATCGGTTCTGCGTGCGAACTATATTGGTTGTTCACGTGATCTTCAGTGGAAATGGGCGGGGCAAGAAACAGGAACTCAGGGGCCGGTAGTGTCATGGAGCGTGTAGAGAAGCTGACAGGAGGCGGATGTGGGTTTACTTTAAACAGCGGCGTATTTTTTTCCACACGATAGGTTTGGGAAAGGACTTGGTGGTAATTATTACTATTTAATAGAATCAGCCAATGAGTGTGTAATGAACACAAAGCTGAAGTTAAGTACGTATTTGGTCCTCTTTTTATTCGCTTCCAGCTACATGCTCGCTTGCAACCCGCGACTGTACTTTTTCACACAGCTTTTGCAAACTAGTTACTTATTCTAAAAGCAAAATATTCTACATTTACGACTGACGCCTTTATCCAGTATAACATTTAGTCACTACTGGTTACATATCTGATGCCCAGCGATCCCGCACCGTGCCGCCTAGACAGGTGAAGTGACATGCTCATGGTCACACAGTGTCACTATCAGGACTTGAACCGACAAATGTAGGGTTTAGAGGACAAAGCCCTAACCACAATGCCCCAATGCTTGCACATCTGCAACGTGCATATTATTTGACATGATATGATCGTGTCCATTCTTTGAAAAGCTAAATGTTCCATATTTAGGACCAGTATATGTGAGTTACATCATATTGGGCCACCTTACCTTTAACAGTTTTGTGACAAGGCATATGCGTTTTTTAAGATGCAGCCGAGTTTTGCCCTGCCAGGTACGAGTACCTGCGTATTTCCACTCCAATATCTGATAAATAGGATTTACTGTGCTATCATGGGCACTGTAAAGTGTGAAATCACGTTCAGCCACCTTAATTTTCACAGTTTTGTGACAAGACAGATTCCTTTGTTAAATTAAAGTTGTGTTTAACATTTTTGACCTGTGCAGAACCAAAATGTGGAATATTTATTTTTTCAAATAATTGATCAGTTTGTAATGATTCTGATTAATGTACATGCTGTAGAATATTTTGCCATGCTGTTAGAATAAGAAGCTGGTGTGCAAAAGCTGTATGAATAAGTAGCTGACTGCAAGCATATACTGGATGTAGCTAGGATTGAATAAAAAGCCAGCAGAATGTGCACCTCACGTCAGCCCCGTGAATATTTCAGAATTACGGGAAAATACTGTTAAAAATAATAACCACCAAGCCCTTTCAGAAACAAACAGTGACATGCAAAAGTATTCAATCACTTTAAAAGTCATCCTATTTTTCTGTATGACAAAAGATTTTTCCACATTTATTCATTCATTCTCTTTAATGTGAACTCTTGTGCTGTAACAATACATTTCTAAATAAACCATTTTCTGTAGATATTTAACTGAAGAAGAAAAACTCCAAAGTTGATGTTTGCATTAAGTATTCAAGCCCAACACATTCATACTTGGTCAAGAACCCTTTTGCTGCCATAACAGCCTTCGTTCTTTTGTAAGTAGGCCCCAGTTCTGCACACTGCTCAGGAGTGATTCTGCCCCTTTCTTCTTGGCAGGATTTCTAGAGACCCTCTATGTCGGTGAGATGGCACCTCTGAACAGCAGTTTTCAAACAGTGCCACAGATTCTCAACAGGGTTAAGCTTAGGGCTTTGACTTGGCCACTCCAAAACATTCACCTTTCTGTTTTTGAGCTATCCCAGTGTCACATTGTCCTAATGCTTAAGGTCATTATCATGTTGAAAGATGAATCTTCTCCTGAGCTTTCATAGCAGACTGGAACAAGTTCTCTTGCAAAATTGTGCAGTATATGTGTCCATCCATTGTCCCTTCAACTCTGACAAGATTCTCAGACCCAGCACATGAAAAACATCCCCATAGCATGAGACTGCCACCACCATATTCCACTGTAGGAATGTTGTTTCTTGAGGCCTGGGCAATGTTAGTGTTACACTTCACATACCTCTTACGTCTGTCCAAAAACTTCTATTTTGGTCTCATATGACCATAAAACCTTCTCCCACATTTTAACTGGGTCTTTCTCATGCTTTGTGGCAAACGCCATACATTGTTTTATGTGGACCTTCTTAAGGAATGGCTTCTTTCATGCTACCCTCCCATAGAAGCCTATTTTATGGAGAACTCTTGAAATTGTGGACCCCAGCACCTTTACTCCAGCTAAAGATCATTGCAGACGTCTGAGAGTGACAGTTGGATTTCTAGTCGCCTCTCCCACCAGTTGATGTCTCACTCTGATGTTGAGTTTTGAGGGACAGCCTGTTCTAGTCAGAGTCTGTGTACTTTGATGAACCTTCCACTTTCTGGTGATGAATGCAACAGTGCGCAATGGGACATTCAAACTCTTTTGATATTTTTATAGTCATTCCCAGTCTTGTGCATTTCAATAACTTTGTTTCTCACATCAGTAGAATGCTCCTTTGTTTTCATTTTTGCAGTGACTGTCCACCAAAGATTACGGCCCTTACAAAGGGGGCTGTTTATATCCAGAGAGACAGAAAGGACTCACAAGTAGCACCTCATTATGTTTAATTATGACTGTTAAACGACTGTCACCTTTGTAATTAATTTGTCATTGGTGTAATGATGGAGCTTCCAAAGCACAGAGGTTTAAATACCTATGCAAACATTAACTTTGGAGTTTTTCTTCTTCAGTTAAACGTCTACAGAAAATGGTTTATTTTGTCTTTGGAAATGTTTTGTCACAGCATAAGAAAAATACTGAATGAATAAAAGTGTATAAATCTTTTGTCTTGCAGAAAATTATGACTTTCAAGGGGATTGAATACTTTTGTATGCCACTTAATGTTTGTGAAAGGGCTTGGTGATGATTAACGTTTAACATCTGAAATGATCACGGGACTTATATTAGGTACACATTCAGGTGGCTTTTTATTCACTCCTAGCTACACATATGCTTGTAGTCAGCAACTTATTCACAAACCAGCTTCTCCTTCAATGTTAAGTGCATGGCAAAATATTATACAGCGTGTACATTAATCTGCAAACTGATACACTATTTGAAAGAATAAATATCCCAGATTTAGGACTTGAACGGGTTGAAAATGTTACACTCAACTTTAACAAAGGAATCTGTCCTGGACAAGATTATATTATATCAAATAATATACACATTGCAGATGTGCAAGCATTGGGGCATTGTGGTAAGGGCTTTGTCCTCTAAATCCTACATTTCTCGTTTAAAGTCCTGATAGTGACACTGTGTGACCATGAGCATGTCACTTCACCTGAATAGGCGGCACGGTGCGGGATCGCTGGGCATAAGAAATGTAACCAGTAGTAACTAAATGTTATACTGGATGAAGGCGTCAGTCGTAAATGTAGAATATTTTGCCTTTAGAATAAGTAACTAGCTTGCAAAAGCTGTGTGAAAAAGTACAGTCGCGGGTTGCAAGCGAGCATGTAGCTGGAAGCGAATAAAAAGACGACCAAATACGTACTTAACTTCAGCTTTGTGTTCATTACACACTCAATGGCAGATTCTATTAAATAGTAATAATTACCACCAAGTCCTTTCCCAAACCTATTGTGTGGAAAAAAATACTGCACTGTTTAAAGTAAACCCAGATCTGTCTCCTGTCAGCTTCTCTACACGCTCCATGACACTACCGGCCCCTGAGTTCCTGTTTCTTGCCCCGCCCATTTTCACTGAAGATCACGTGAACAACCGATATAGTTCGTACGCAGAACCGATATAGTTCATACACAGAGTTGCAATCGTGTTCGTTCGCAAACCAGTATGTTTCGTACGAGAAACCGACATGGAACACACATACAACCAATAGAGTTCAAGCGCAAAACCGATATGTTACCCACATGAAACCAGTATAAGACGTGCATGAAACCAATATAGTGCATACACAAATCCATCGTTAGACCGGCACAGAACGCAAGCCAATATAGTTCATATGCAAACCGATAACATACAACCGAAAACCAATGCAGTTCACTCACAAACCAATAACAAACGTACTGGAACCACTGATATACACACGCGAATCAATATAGTTCATATGCAAACCAGTGCTATGCATATACAAACGGATATAGTTCACGCACAAACCGATAATATACGGACACGAACCAATATAGTTCATATGAATGAAACCAGTATTATACGCACGCAAACCAATTAAGTATGCACGCAAACCGATAGTAAACATTCATAAACCAATAGTGTTGATACGTAAACCAATAGATTACACACAGAAATATATGATTTATGGCCTGTTTGGCCCCTCATAATAAATGTGTGTCAAGTGTGCACAGAGCATGTTTCAACAATAAACATAACCTGCTGCAAAGGTAAAATCATTCTATGACATGCTATTATACGTTGGCATTCAAAGACATCAAGAAACGAATGGTAAACAGTTGGAAACTTGTTAAGGGTAAATTTCGCACAAACATTAAGTTTTTCTTTACACAGAGAACCACAGACATGTGGAATTAGCTACCAAGTAATGTGATAGACAGTAGGACTTTAGGGACTTTGAAAACTCGACTTGATGTTATTTTACAAGAATTAAGTAGATAAGATTGATGAGGTGTGTTGGACTGAATGGTCTGTTCTCATCCAGATTGTTCTAAAGTTCTACACATGAACAATATGTTGTCACAGGTGCTGTGTGGGTCCTCTGTTGTTCAATTACAGTGATAGCGCAGGGGCTGATGTAAGGACAAAAGAATTAGCAGCTATATTCATGAAAATATGAACAACAAAATATGCATTTGAAGAAACTGATGTATCACACTCAGTCAAAAGGGCTGCTGTTAAGAAAGGTGATAATGGAGAGTCACAGGAGATGCAGATTTCAGTACTCAAAACTCCCGAATCAGCAAATCTGCCTAAAGACACCAATAAAGACAGACAGACAATTCTACACAACATCCAGCTTCTGACTACATATCTAAACGAGTAACTAAAGGAAGTTAACATTACTGTCTAATTAGAAATGCAATGGATTTTCTCTCATTGCAAAGTCTTTTGTTCAGCAACTTTTGTTCTTTCCAAGAAACCCTGGCGGTGGTTTAAAACTCACAGACTGGAGAAAGTGGAGATGGTTGTTTTAAGAAGAGGCCCTGTGGGTGTAACCTTTGCACTACAAACATTTTAACAGGTTGTCCCCAGACGTGTATTCTAATTTGAGAATCACATCTGGCCCTACAAGATTAGGGACTTACTTAAATGATTTGACATCTGGAGGATTTCTATTTTTGTAGTTACTTCACTAAAGACTCAGTTGCCTATAGAGCCCCACTGATATCAGGTAGGAAAAATAAAATAAAAAAATCAGTTCAAATGAATTATGTCTGGTAGGAAAAATAAAAATTTCTGTCATACAGCAAGCACAAGTATGTAATTTGTTCCAACAGGATTATTTTTATTTTTCTTACCTGATCTAATTTGTACAAATAGATTATTTTTATTTTTCCTGCCTGACACCTAGGGGCTAAGTTAAGTTACTACATGATTGCTGACTTAAATTAAAAAAATAACAATGATAACAGAATGCAGTTACATGCATTAGTAGAGCTACAGACTTTTTAACATCACTTTACAATGTCATAAACTTAAAAAATATAGTCCAAATAAGCCTGTAGTGGCTCAGCAGCTTTCCTGGACAACAGATTCCAACTCAAAGGGGTGTAAAAATGGCACTGACTGATGTGCTGTTGGTAGTTATTGGTTGCAGAAGGTCTGTGACTAATTGTAGTTCTAATTTCTTAAACATTTTTGAATGAACTACTTGACGGAGAGAAAAAATCCCTGGTTAATTCTCAAGGTAAGATTGCTGGCTGTTCAAACCATAATGGAGAGCAGGTCTAGAGCTGTGAAGAATGGCAGAGAAATTCTGAATCATTATAACATGCAGATAGTGCAGCCATCAGGTTGTTTTTAGTGTATCATAAATACAGAGTGTGTATGCGGTTATTCTACACTTACAGAGTGATGCTTATGTGATTCCTTTCCTCTTATATTCATTTCTAGATAAGTCACTATTTTTTTCCTTTACTTTTATGGTTAACTTACCTCAAGCAGAGGGAGACGTGAGCTGGCGTATTAGCGGCTTGAGCGGGAGTGCCGGCATTTTGGGGAACCATACTGCTGTTAGGAGTGGCTATTGGATGAAAATCTACAAAATATACAAGATGAAGTGACGTCTTACAGGGCAAACCTGAAACAGTAAACGAATCTGTGGTTACTTCCATTGTAACAGAGTGGTTCTCTCTTTTTAGACAGACGAGTTTGCAAAATAACCCAATATTTTTCAAAGGGAGATTTGGAAACTTCAAAACTTTGTACAACGCACTCTGTTTGACATCTCAATGAAAATCGAACTGTCCTGACAAATTTCCTTGAAAAATATGTGTGCCAGATTTCAACAAAATTGGTCCTGAGAAACTGAGTTGTTTCATACAGACAGACAGACGGACGTGGGAAATCACAGTACTGTACGTGCTTTTAGCATTACATGTGAGCACACCAAAAATAGGAAAATCAAGCAGTCTAACATAATAAAAAAGGTAATAATACATAGAAATAAAATATACTTTATATGAAAGAATAATATTTCATAAGCAGGTGTCATAAAATAAAGATTCTCCACAAAGCACAAAGAGTTAGGGAATGTCCCAGTGTAATGTCCAGCAGACGTTGCAAAGAAATATATGACAAAATTATGAAAAACTCAAAAAAGCAATTGACAAATTGAATAGTGACATGGCATTTCTATAGAGAAATATGGCTGATGGAAATGATGTGGCAGGAGATGACATCGTAACGGGTGGAGAGCAGTGACGTCATCATCTGGAGTTGGAGGTGGAAGTGATGTTGGGCGGCCATCTTGGGAATCCAGAAATTTGTGCGGTGAGTACATGGGATTATTTTTGTTCTTTTGGTCTGAAGAAAAAGAGAGAGGGGCATTAGTACCATAAATCAGCCCTTCATCTTGCGATGTTTCACTCACCTGAGGGCTTGTTGACTGCCTCCTAAGTGCAGGTTATGAGTGCAAAGCTTCTTAAAGAAATAGACCACTGTGATGAACTGAATATCAATTGACCTTCACTGCTGTCAGTAGACCTTCTCTGGGCCCTTCTTCTTGTGATTTTCAGCCAAACACTAATGATGGGGGCACCTCGTGATACAAGAGATTTACTGTCAGTAAAGTGTCCATGGTAGTACAGTTTACTAATTGATTTGGCAGCCAGAAGCATAATGCGCAACTCTTCATTCTCTTGTTAGATAATAGGTGCATTTAGTGAAGTCACAATACTTGTTAAAGCATAATTGTTTCTGGTATTGATTGCTTTTTCTAGAGGGTTTTGATAGGAACATCATGAAATAACTGGGTGCCATGTTGGCACAGTGGCTAATGCTGCTGCCTCATTGTTCTACCATCCCTGGTTTGAATCCCATGCCTGGGTAACTGTTGGTGTGGAGTTTCCACATTCTTTCTCTGTGTGTGTTGGTTTTTCATTAGGTTTCCTTTTTTGCCTTCCACACCCCAAATCCACACCAGCTAGGGGAATCAGTGTTTCTAAATTAACCCTGTGTGTGTGTGTGTGTGAGAGAGTTGGTTCCAGTCTCGCACCCAATACTGGTAAGAAAGTCTCTGGCCCACCACCACCCAGAATCAGATAAAGTTAGTTTGGGAGTGTTGCTCCCTGAAAAATTAGAAGCTGCCATATTCCACGTGATTGTCTTCATTTGTTAGATAATCATCTTGCATTTGATTCTCTAATAGTTGCTTCCATAAAAGTCCCTATATACAGCTTGATTTTTTATAACACTTTATGATAGGAAGAATTATGAAAGGTAATAACTACAACTCATTGATTGTAATATTTGTCATGATTCATTTCACAGTTCTGTTGGTATTGGCACAATGTAAAATAAAGAGCAACAATGATGTTTGTCTTGTTTCGGATTCTTCATAAGTGCCTTTAATAGAACATCCATCTTGTGTCAGATCTTTTCATTATTTAAAACTTGATTGATACATTACATACATGCATTACATTACATTTTACATTTTGCTGACAATGAAGGTTGCCACAGTATTAGCCATGATTTTGTCTGTCCCATGCATTTCTTTGTGGGTCACAACATAAACCTTAATAGTAGTATTTGTCAGATTTTGTTTTCACAGCACTGTATTCTGGGAAGATTTGTGACAGGCACTATACTAAACATTTCTCGACTCTAGTAATACTCTTCATTGTCTTTTTTTTTTTAAGTTTGATGGATGGTATATTAACCTATAGAGCTGCCAGTTACAGTATATCTGGCAGCACATTTTTAGTGTATGTATTTATTTGTTTATTTTCTAAAACTTCACATTCCAGCAAAGAGAATATCCAGTCAGCATGAGATGCAAGGCAGGCCCCAGCCATGTAGGGACGCAGGACACCCTTCCTCATGGCCACTTTACTAGCCTTACATGAATGATTGTTTAGAATCATTTAGAAAAGACAATACTTGGACATTGGAGAACATGGCAACTACTCACAGCAAGTGACCAGGCTGAGATCTGAGCTCAGGTCTCTGGAGAGGCCAGGCAGCTTTGTTAACCTCTCCGTCACAAGTGCTTTGTTGGCTTTTTTCTCTGACTGTTGTGCCATATTTCCTGTCCTGCCTATAATCCAAGAAAATTAGCAGACGATTTTATCTTCTAAGTATGGGGCTGCAGGAACCCCATTTTGAAGCTTAACTCATGTTAGGTGACAGGTGGTGCTCATTTATTCTTTCATTTAGCTTTCTTTGTTTATCTCCTTTTTCTTCCTCTCCGTCTATGGATTCTTCTTGAGTTGTACCCTGGGCCTCACACACCACAGAAATGTGGCATTTACATCAATTCATCAAACTGACACTCTCAAATCAGGTAACTTACAAGTGCAAGAAGATCAATGTGCAAGAAGCCATTCAAGATGTAATTAGTCTCTTTGTATTTTGCAGAAATGGTTCTACAAGTGCAAGTCAGATAAAAAGAATTACAAGTTAAGTAATGAGTGTTAAATTTATATGTGCAACAGAGACATATAACCAATAGTGGGCTAAGACATGAAATGACAAGGATTGACTTAAAATGGCATAAAAAGACAGGGTATGTAATAATAATAATAATAATAATAATAATAATAATAATAATAATAATAATTTAAATATACTCACAAGACATACACATGGAGTTTGGACTGGATGAATGTAAAACAATGAATATAGAAAAGGGAATCCTTAGAGAAGGTGGGTATACCTTTGCAAATGACAAACTGAATTGAGGCCATGGCAGGTAGGTTCATGTCAAAATGTCTGCCAGCATATGCAGGCTTCAAAAGAAGAACATTCAAAAAATTAATAAGGCGTTATGACCAACACCCTCCGAACCCCGCCTCATCAATACCCCACCCATCCACCTATCCTCCCCTCCTTATTTGCTATATATTGCCTTGGATTCCTGTAAGTCTAATCATTTTCCTCTGATGATGATTCCTGGTAGGAATGGAAAGCTTAGAAATAAAAAACTATAACTATAACTAAACTAATCCTTTTGTGGACTTTCGCCACCATACATATATCTCTGCACTCAACACCAAGGTGGACCCAATGCTTTTGATACATACATTTATCAGCAAAGGGGACCCCTAGCCCCTGCAGTTTGATGTAATACAGTGCCCTCCATAAGGTTTAGGACAAAGACACATTTTTTTGTTAACTTATCCCCCTGCTTCACAGTTTAAAATTCCAAATGAGTGGTGGCTATGAGGTTAAGGATCTGTGCTGGTATCCAGAAGGTTGCCGGTTCGAATCCCCGTCACTACCAAAAGCGATCCTACTCTGCTGGGCCCTTGAGCAAGACCCTTAACCTGTAGTTGCTAAAGGGGCGCTGTACAATGGCTTACCCTGTGCTCTGACCTCAAGGGGTATGCGAAAACTAACAAATTCCTAATACAAGAAATTGTATAAGGCGAAATAAAGAACAAAAAAAAAAAACAAATCAGACGTGATTAAGTGCACACTTCAGACTTTCATTTTAAGGGTATTTGCTTACATTTCAGTCACACCATGTAGAAATGACAACACTTTTTACACATGATTCCCCCATTTCAGGGCACCATATTGTTTGGCTTTTCATTACAGGTATTTGTGATTCCTCATTTGTGCTCTTCATTAGTGCAGGTATAAGACGCCTCAGCTTGCTTCTACTTTTTGAAGTCTGTAGTTTCCATTGTTCAACATGAGGACAAGAGCTGTGCCAGCGAAAGTCAAGGAAGCCATGATGAGGCTGAAACACAAGAATAAAGCCATTTGAGACATCAAGAAAACCTTAGGATTACCTAAATTAGCTGTCCGGAATATCATTAAGAAGAAAGAACGCACTGGTGAGTTCAATAATCGCAAAGGGACTGGTAGGCCAAGAAAGACCTCAACTGCTATTGACAGAAGAATCCTTACTTATGGTCAAGAAAAAGCCCCAATCCCCCCATGCCTGTCTGACAGATCAGAAACAATTTTCAGGAGGCAGATGTGTATGTGTCAGAGACGACTATCCACAGAAGACTTCATGAACAGAAATACAGAGGCCACACTACAAGATGCAAACCACTAGTTAGCCACAAAAACAGGATGACCATTCATTGATGGTGGAATTGCTCATGGCAGTTGCACAATGAATTCTGAGATGTATAGGAACATTTTCACTGCTCAAGTTCCAGTAAATGCCTCCAAACTCATTGCACGGTGCTTCATTCTACAACAAGATATGATCCCAAACATTCTGCTGAGGCAACACAGGAGTTTTTTAAAGGGTAAAAGATGGAAGATTCTTGAATGGCCCAGCCAGTCATGCAATTTAAATCTAACTGGGCGTGCCTTCTGTATGCTAAAGAGAAAACTTAAAGGGAAAAGCTCCTAAAACAAGCAGGAGATGAAGATGGCCACATTAGAGTCTTTGCAGAACATCACCAGAGAAGAACCTCAGAACTTGGTGATGTCTATGAATCGCAGACTTCAAGCAGTCACTGCATGCAAAAAGCTAAATATGACCATCTGTAAGAGACCTGCCATTGCTGTGTCCCAAACAATAAGATGCCCTCAAATGAGGGGACCATGTAGAAAAAGTGTTGTGACTGAAATGTATGCAAATCTCCTTAAGTTAAAGTCTACAATGTGCACTTTAATCCCATCTGAATTTTTGAATAATTGTAAACTGTGGAGCAGAGGGGTAAATCAAGAAAAAAAACTGTCTTTGTCCCAAATATTATGGAGGGCAGTGTACAACAATTCCCTCAAAACCCTGAGGACAAATAGATGTATAATGATACACAAAAGGTGGAGGGCACCATTTACAGATTTGCTAGGGTAGCAAAAACACTGGAGCTGGCCCTGCATATACACACCACATCAAACTGCTCAATGCCTTGACCCAGGCCTGATTTGACTGGTAAAAATGACACTATGCCAGCGAGTACTTTGAAGAATAATATTAATGAAATAGCATGTCAAGGAATTGATTCCAATGAAGCCATAATATACTGTGGACCACCAGGGGGCGTACCAGCCACCCTACCTGACACAAACAAGCAGAGACAATTACTGTCCAGCACACACACTTATATTTCTTCTTTTCCGTGTGGACAATGCTCTCCCCTGCACCAATAAGCAAACATAGTCCCTTCTTCTTCTCTTCCTTTACCGCCTTCACTCCTCTCCAGGCAAACTTCATCCACCTCCCCTCGACTCTTGCTCCCTGAATGGAGTGAAGCAGCCCCTTTTATAAGGCACCCAGAAGTGCTCCAGGTACTCTCAGATCTTCTTCTGGCAGCACTTCCAGGTGTGGCGGAAGTGCTACAACCCAGGGCTCAGAAACTGTCCAGGCAGCCCCTGGAGGTGGCAGGTTGAGCATCTAAGCTCCAAACCCTTGGCCCTGCTGTTAGCTGCATTTGGGGGGTTGCCCTCATGTGTTCTGGGGGAGGTTTTGCCCTGAAAATGCCCTCTCCCCAGGTCCTTCCATTACAGGGGCATCCCGGCCGGGCAAGGGTCCCTGCTGTCCGCAACAATATCTCTTTATATAAAATCCTATGTCTGTCTGTCTGTCTGTTTGTCTGTCCACTTTTTACAACAGAACTACTTAACGGATTTAGATTGGGTTTTTTTCTATAATCTGCTTGAACATTCCGTTGATTTTGCGACTTCTCTCATTGCTCTAAGTCTAAGTTTGGTTGCGGCACCGATATATTTGCACGAATCCAAGAGACAGGCTGTGGGCCGAGGGGAAGTGGAGGCTGGACCTCCAGAGTAGGGAGCCGAGCGAGCCATCCTAACTCATGCGCCAGGCTCCATTCGAGTCACAATACCTCTCTCCACATGTTGGAGCATAGCTAGTGATACCTGTTTGTATCATCTAAGGATTGTTAAAGAGTAACTTTTGACGTTTTTGAGAAATAAATCACAGCAGGTGTGTTTTAGAGGGTACCTGCTCATTGGCAGAGATATCACGGCCACATGCTTTTCTCCCCACGCAGGGGACGCTCTCCTGCAAGAGCTGAACACGATCAGATACAGTGCTGACGTTTGATGTTGCAGTGTACCTACCTCCGCTTGGCCAGAGATACCTTGCCAACTTTTTACATTTTTGGCAAAGAGATCACAGCTACATTCTCACCCCTGATAGTAAAATGAAAAATATTGTATATTAAGAGGCCCTTGGATATGAAAACTATCAATATAAATTCTTCCCAATACAAATTATTACTTTTTTTTAATTTTTTGATTGTTTTTTAAAGTTTGCCCTGTTTCACTACTACGCGGGCGGAGCCGCAGGGGACAGCTAGTATAATATATATACAGTAGTAGGCCAAGACACAAATTCTGGTGAGCACACAGGTCCATACTTCAGGGGGGTCAGGCTTGCCAGTTAAGTAAAGCGTGAAGGCACTGGGTCGGTGCCACAACTTCTGATTGCCCAGAAAGTTGAATCAGATGCAGACTACAGCTGGTAGGCAGTGTGGAGAGATGGCAGTAGGCATGCGAACGTGTCTGGCTAGTAGATTGTGGCATCAACAGTATCACTTAGTCTAGTAGATGTTTTGCATTTGTCATTCAGTACACAGCAAAATGGCCAGTATTTAATAAACTCTCATAAAGTGAAACTAACACATGAAGGTGTGTACTTAAAAAAAAAACACTTTCACTTCAAGTGTTAATTTAAGACTTGCACTTTTTCTATGTACAGCTGGATTGCCCTGATGCTGCAGGAAAATATGTCTACTAGGATGATAAAATGGCAAGGGGGTATTGTTAACAAAAAAAACTTTGATCAATTGTGAAGGTAAAATGTTGAGAGAACCTCTGGGCTCAACGGTATTGAAAATCAAGCCTCTGACCTCCAGACCCTTCAGTAACATAATATGATGTTCCCAAACTTGTTTAATTCTATTCAAGGTTTCAGGGACCCAGAACCTATACATGAGATTCTTGACTGTCAGGTGTGATTCAGGTCATGGAGAGGGCAGTGCATAGTGAAGTGATATTGAGTCATCCATGCTGGGAAGTCGAGGCAAAACAAGATCTCTTTACATCACTCATATTGAGACATGAAGGAGGGCACTTTACAAAGCATTTAGATTTAAGCATATGATATGTCACTGGTAAAAACAGACAAAGAGCAGTTAGGTTGTACACAACAAACTAGAAAAGACACTAAACACCACATTCACATGCTGAGTGGTGACCAGACACCTTGTTACTGTTCACTGCACCATCATGAACTTAGCAAAGTGAATTCAAGGCAAGGCCTTGTCTCTGTAGATCTCAGTCAGGAGTCAGAGTCAAGAAGAATGTGGAGACACCACACAGACGATGGCAGAACTTGGGGGATGAATTCAGGGAAGTTAATTCATGAAGTTAAAGCACTAATCACTGGGATAACCTGGAAAAACATTATTTATTTAGGTTCATTTTGCTGTATGTTTGAGTCTACTGTTGTTTAAACATTTTGATGTGGTGCAGTTTTAGCATAAGCTTTCAATTGGATAAATAGTACACAGGTCATAGGTCAGTGGACTTAATGTGTATCACAGGTAATATAATAGAAGGAATTATAAAGGATAAGACTGAGAAACACCTGGCAAGAACTGGAGTTTTACTGAACAGTCAGCATGGGTACAGTGTTTAACTAACATGCTGGAATTTTATGAGGAGGCAACAAAAGGATACGATCAAAGTGGAGCTTATGAAATTATTTATCTGTGTTTTCAGAAAGCATTTGATAAGGTGCCACATGAGAGGTTGGACATCAAACTAAATAAGTGGAGGTTCAGGGTGTGGTGTGTAGATACAGTAGGTGCAAAGCTGGCTCAGACACAGGAAGCAAAGGGTGATGGTGTGAGGAACCTTATCAGAATTGGCTGATGTTAAGAGTGGTGTTAAACAGGGGTCAGTGCTGCAGCCACAGCTATATATATATATATATATATATATATATATATATATATATATATATATATATATATATATATATATATATATATATATATATATATATATACTAAGGGGTTCTCCCCCTGCTTGCTTCACTCGCCAACCCCCCCGGCCTGTGCTACGCACCAGCCACTTCACATTTCTGCCGCTCGCGTTGTGAAGAGGAGAGCTGAATACTCCCCAAGTAGACACGGTCGCTCCTCCGAAAACCCCTCTTAAACGGTAATACAATGGAAAACATATACAGTTTTTTTTTACCTCCTCTTTGCTTGATCATCTGCTGTCTTGCTGCTGTTACTGTGCTGTGTAATCTGCATCTCATGCAGCGCTTCAAACATTTAAAAGCCTGTAAAACAACAACAACAACATTTATTTATATAGCACATTTTCATACAAAAAGTAGCTCAAAGTGCTTTACATAATGAAGAAAAATAAAAGACAAAATAAGAAATAAAAATTAACAAACACCATATCCTAGTAGCAATTTGCTCATTTTTAAATCTTAGAAACATAAATAAGTGAAAAGTCAAGAAAAATTACACCTCTTATTGGCTAACTAAAAAGATTACAATATGCAAGCTTTTCAGCAGCTGTCTTTGTCACCTACTCTTTGTATTTTATTTCCGCCCCCGGGTGTGGTTAAATCTCTTGGCACAAAGTCTCATCTCGCGAGACGTGAGTTCTTGATATGTTTTAGTTTATAATTTAACAACATCACATTAAAGTTTGATAAATTCTGAGAAGAATGATAGCAAACATATATATGTAGGTTTTAAAATAAACCTGATTTAAAGAGTGACAAAAAAGTGACATAAAATCGTAACATGAAATCGTTGCACTTTTAGGCTTAGGATTTTATATATAGAGAGTAGATGTGTATATATATATATATTGTCACATGCCACCAGGGGGTGTACAGCCACCCTAACCTGGACACAGACAGGCAGGACACAGGTCCAACTTAATACCCGAATTTATTTACAGCAAAAGTGCACAAATTACCAACACCGCAACACATCTCTATACAGTCCCTTTTTGCTGCCAGTCCATCCGCCTCCAGTCCTCCTCAGGCTTTGTCTTCTTCCTCCAGACTCTGGCCCTTCAATGGAGTGAGGCAGCTCCTCTTATTCAGGTCCTGGGAGTGTTCTAGGTGGCTCAGCACTGTTACCTGGAATCACTCCCAGGTGTGCTGGAGGTCCTCCATTAGGCTCTGCAGCTCCCCCTGGTGGCCCCCACAGAACCCAACAGGGCTTCACCAAACTTCAGCTCCCGACATGCCCTGTGGGAATCCATGCTGTCACAGCCACCCAGGAGGTCTGCCCTTTAGTTTCCCAGGGGAGGCATTGCCTCACCAATGCCATCTCCCCTGCTCCTTCCACTCTTTTGGCATCCTGGCCAGGTAGTGGCCGTGGTGCCTATCACAATATATATATATATGAGTATATACTGTATATATATTGTGACAGACGACCGGCTATGGACTCCGGTCGTCACCCCCAGGCCGCTAGGAGGAGCCCTCCGGACAGCATATTTGTGCCCCGAGTTCCAGCAGGGCCTCATGGACTTTGTAGTGTTTTGACACAGCCCTGCTGGATACCTTGGGGGCCGCCAGGAGTCGCTGTAGGGGGGCTAGTGGGCTCTGGCATGCCCTATAACCCGGGAGTGCATCTCAGTCACGTGACTGGAAGAAGCGATGTGCTCCCGGGATGAAGAAAAGGACTTTGCCCTGACCCGGAAGGAAAACGGACTTGTGGGTTTGGCTTGGAGCCACTTCCGGGTCAGGGGCTATAAAAGGACTCTGGGTAAGCCCAGACACTGAGCTGAGCTGGGAGGTAGGGTGGCGACGTGTCTGGGCGAGGAGGTATTGGTTATTGAGAGAATTGTTTATTGTTTAATGAGTGTGGAGTGGAGGGTGCTTTGTGCACAGTATTATAATAAAAAGAAATATTATTATACATTCACCTGGTCATCGGAGTGGTACCTGAGGGTTCGAGAGGGTGACAGCAAGCCTCAACTGCTACACTGGCGTAGTCGGCAGGAGTCTCTGGCCGTCTGGAGGCAGAGGATCTGCATTAAATATTAAATTCGTTGTGGCAGAGAACCCTACGAAGGTCCCTCTAGTAACCGCGGAGGTGAAAACTCCACCCGCGACCAAGAGCGCTGCAGCGGGAAGCCAATCTCTTCAGCAGGCAAAAATGGGGAAAAAATCTGGGAAGAAGACTGGAGCTAGCCAGAAGACTTCGGTCCCAGATGGGCTGGAGACGCTATGGTCTTACCTGACCGGCAGTGAGGAAGACCGGGCGCAGCTCAAAGCAGAGCAAACCCGAGTGGGGCAGCAGCCGGAACGTTGCCGCATGGCAACTCCCGAAGATTATTACAGGGAGTTGGAGAAAGACCGCCTACGTTCCGAGGTAAGTGCTGGGAATGCACACGAACCGCCGGGAGCTTCTTTTTCTCTGTTTGCAGAGGCCTGTCTGCACGAAGCGGACAAAGATCACGCCCGCCTCACCCCTAGGCAAGATGGCCGCGAAAACAAGAAGGCGAGCAGTTCTAGGAGTCGGCAGAGGAGCAGCCCATACGCTGACACAGTTCACGTGACCTCGCGCGATGGCGACCGGGAGGAAGGTCAGTTGGGAGCCGTCGGTGAGGTCAGTGATTCCCCAACGCGTCTGCACTCCCTGAAGGGGAAGGGGGCGGCGAGCGAAGCAGCGCCAACTTTGAATAAAAAGAAAGAGGGGCGGGAAGTGACTGTAGTGTCTGCCATCAATAGTAAAAAGGCAGACCTCAGTCGGCTTGTTGCAGCCACCCGTCCCACAGAAGACTCCAAATCCCAGGAAGCCTTGCAAAGCCCAGCAGAGCACGTGCCAGGAGTGGACGTGCTCATTGGTTCCCGGTCGGCAGGTGACCTAAATAAGGAAATAGCCTTACTGCCGGCCAAGACAAATAACTTTATAAACTTGCAGGAGCTCGAGAAATGTCTCGCGCCCCTTTACGCTTTCTTCCAGGGACTACAGGAGGTGAAGGAGCGTGTGGAGGAGCTGGGAGCTGCAGCCGAAGCGCCGTTGAAGGGACTGATGACATACCTTCGGCGGTTAGGCCGTGAAGCCCCGGCCTCTATTAATGCGGCGGTGCAGGTAGGTGCTCTCTGTACCGTATATCATAAGGGGACACAGTGTGAATCGGCACCGCGTTTAATAAGTAGCGGTTGCCAAAGCACTGTGAACCCGACAAGGGAGTGTGGCACCATGACGGAGGGGTCGGTAAATAGTCCGTTAGAACCGGAGCAGCGGTATCAGACGCTGCTCTGGACTAATGCGGACGTTATGAGCCCGACCCGTGTGGAAAAGGGGTTGCCGTTGGTTACTGAAGGGGCAGGGGAAGTACCGATCGTCCCGGGGCAGCTGAATAGTGCTGTTACCCGGAGCGATGCGGTACTAATGATGCCGCCTCCGAGTTTATATAGGACAACGGGCGTGCAAACAGCAAAGAGGCTCTCTCTTTTTCATAGAGAGCCTCACGTTGTGCACAAGCCCCAGAGAAAGCAGGAGATCCCCACACAGAAATGCGGGTCTCCTAACAGGGAAAAGAAAAGGGCTGAGAGCAACAAAGCGGCCGTTAAACCCGCCTTGGCGGAGGACAGGGTGGAGCTCACTGAATTCCCGAGGTGCTTCAGGTCTCGGGAAGAGAGGCCACCAGGAGGACGTCGGCGGTGCTATAACTGCCGGCAACCGGGCCATGTGTGGAGGAGTTGTCCCCGGAGGACAGGGGAGCGGTGGGATAGCAGATACACCGTTCCCCCAAGGTTCGCTGGGGGGTCTCGACAACAGAGCCACGGTCCGGATAAAGCGTTCTCCTGGAGGAAGACGTCCCTTGCGGGAATCAATGCTCCGCCCCACTGGTCGTCGCTAAGGGGGAGGGACTGTGACAGACGACCGGCTATGGACTCCGGTCGTCACCCCCAGGCCGCTAGGAGGAGCCCTCCGGACAGCATATTTGTGCCCCGAGTTCCAGCAGGGCCTCATGGACTTTGTAGTGTTTTGACACAGCCCTGCTGGATACCTTGGGGGCCGCCAGGAGTCGCTGTAGGGGGGCTAGTGGGCTCTGGCATGCCCTATAACCCGGGAGTGCATCTCAGTCACGTGACTGGAAGAAGCGATGTGCTCCCGGGATGAAGAAAAGGACTTTGCCCAGACCCGGAAGGAAAACGGACTTGTGGGTTTGGCTTGGAGCCACTTCCGGGTCAGGGGCTATAAAAGGACTCTGGGTAAGCCCAGACACTGAGCTGAGCTGGGAGGTAGGGTGGCGACGTGTCTGGGCGAGGAGGTATTGGTTATTGAGAGAATTGTTTATTGTTTAATGAGTGTGGAGTGGAGGGTGCTTTGTGCACAGTATTATAATAAAAAGAAATATTATTATACATTCACCTGGTCATCGGCGTGGTACCTGAGGGTTCGAGAGGTGGACACGAGCCTCAACTGCTACAATATATATATATATATATATATATATATATATATATATATATATATATATATATATATATATATATATATATATATATGAGTGTATATATATGAGTATATATATTATAAACATACGCATATACACTATATATATATGTATCATGCTAGTTAATTTTGCACATGATGCCAAGATAGGTGGATTGGCACATAATCTCAAATCTATTGAATCTTTACAGAGGGACTTGAACAGCATGCAGACTTCAGCAGATTTATGGCAGATTAAATTTAAAAATTTTAGGACTAAATACAGGTCTGAAAATCAAAAGTTCATCTTATGAGAAGGATTTTAGAGTTGTAGTGAACTCGCCACTATCAGCTACCAGACAGTGTTCAGAAGCCATTAAGAAGGCAAACAAAATGTTTGCTTACATATGTACTGATGTGTGGAGTACAAGTCCAAGGAGGTTATGGTGAAGCTTTATAATGCACTGGTGAGGCCTATCTGGAGTACTGTGAGCAGTTTTGGTCTCCAGTTTGCAAAGAAGACATAACAGTACTGGAAAAAGTCCAGAGAAGAGCAACTAGGCTGATTCCATGGCTACAGAGCTGATGAGCCTTTTCAGTTTAATCAAAAGGAGATTAAGTGGAAACATGACTGAAGTGTTTAAAATTATGAAGGGAATTACTATGGTGGTTTCAAACTTTTACTTTAAAATAAGTTAATCAAGAACATGGGGACACAGTTGGAAACTTGTTAAAGGTAAATTTCACACAAACATTAGGAACTTTTTCTTCACACAGAGAACCATAGACACTTGGAGTACACTACTAAGTAGTGCGGTAAACAGCAGAACCTTAGGGACCACCAAAGCTAAACTTGACATTATTTTGAAGAATTGGATGGCTTGTTCTCATCTAGATTGTTCTAATGTTCAGAAGATTTAAGGATTCCATTAAATCTCAGTGTGTAAAGGGTAAGGCTGAAAACCAGCTCTGAAAGTGCCCGATTGTCGATCCCTCAGATGTCACTGTCATGCATCTGTGATGGATATCATGAAATGGACTCGGTAATATTTCAGTCAACAGCATTCACCACTGCTTCTACAGACACAAGTTAGGTTTTATTATGCAAAGCAGAAGCTACACATCAACTCTTTTCAGAAATGCCACCATGTTCTCTGGGCTTGATCTCATCTGAGATTTTTAAGCACAAAATATAGCAATGAAGACCCCATACAACAGTTCAGTCGAAGACTTGCCAAATAGACGAATGGAAGAAATGCCTCTTGCTAAACTAAACCAACATGTGTCTTCAGTGCTCAAATGCTTAAATATAATTAAGAGAATTGTTGATGTTACATAATGGTAAACACTCAACTGCATCAAAGTTTTGGTGTTGTGGTCATCAGATTTGACCTGACTGAATATCTTCAAATTAAATTCACAAGGTAAATCATTAGATTTTGTGCTTTAGTGTTTTCGATATAGCACAGAGTGAACAGAATTTACAAATCACTCCTTTTTGGTTTTATCAGCATTTTCCTTTCCCAACTTTTTTTGTAATTAATTTAGACCACTTTGCAGAGATCTGTTTTCACTTTGACATATCAGTCTGCTTTCTGCTTATGTCCAAAAAATGCAAATGAATTCACTTTGATTCAATATTGTATAATAAAACATTTTTTTGAAAACCTCCAAGGTGGTGAACACTTTCTACATCCGCTGTATACAAAATAAAGCAAATGTCTCTCGTGGACAAAGAATGAAGTTGTATCTCATACCATCGGGTTCTGATGAAATCAGTTGCTCCATTTATTTTATAAGTAGGCTAATTTGCTTCTGTTTCTTTGTAACCATAAACTGATAATATAGCGACATAAAAATAAATTGGTAGGGACATCCAGTTTAAAGATATTTCATCATTTTTACTCCAGATTTTCCAGAGAACTTTCAACAGAATAAAGAGCTGATTGATTTATCAAAAGTACGTGCAGCATAAGCGATCTCGCATGAAATGCCACGGCCGTTTTAGCGCCAGTCCTTCCCAGCTGCTCCCTCAAAGCGAGGCTCCTGAAGTCAGAGGGCGGTGCGAGCGGCGCGGGAGGGGGGAGCGCAGATAAGGGATCTCTTTAACTTGTACCGCGGCAGGCGGAGCGGTTAATATTTAATGAGACAAATCTATTCTGTGAATTGTTAATGAATAAAAGCCCATATGGAAAAGTATGTGTGCAACAGGGAATAGCGGGGAGGGATTTTTTGATTTCTTTAATTTTTCGGACAGGTGTAATGCGGTAGCAAGTAGAAGGAATGCCATTTATTCACATCCAGGACAGCGTGACCCGATTTAATTGAAAAAATGAAATACTTGGAATGGGTGTGCGCCGCCAGGCCACTATTTGCCATGCAGGTAACCAGAAATGACTAAAGTGTTGGAAAACTCTCAGACGGCCACTTGGCTCGGATATGGCAGCAGGGCTGCGTTCGTGCGGCTTCTCGTTCCATCTGTTCTGCCCGCAATCCCTCCAGGCGTGCGCATTCCTCCCCACTGAATCATCCGCCCATTGCCGAGACACGAGCTGCCCGGGGCAAAAGCCTCTAGTGCGGATTGAGATATCACTGTACCTGTCAACGTACGTCTTCCCCGCCTCCTGCTGTCTGTCCACCCACCTCCGATAACAGAGATCAAAGATGGGAAAGGTGTCAAGAGAGCGGGGAACTCGGCGCTCCAACCCGGACTGACGGGTTCGGTGAAGTGAGGCGCTTCTCCCGCAGAAGTGTAGTGGACTCTGCAGGAATCGTGGCCGGATCTACCATCAGGGTGAGCTGGGTGTGTACCCTGGGGCGGGCTCTGCTCGCAAAGCAACCTCAGCCATCGACAGAAGAAAATGCCGGGTAAAGGGAAGAGTCCTCGCTTTTAGACACAGACACCTGTGCTCCAACAGGCACTCAAGATTTATAAACCTGTCCAACCAGCCATTCATAAAAAGCTTTTAAAAAAGGAACAATTGCTTAGTTTGGTTGATATGGATCGGGCACGATCAGAGCAGGTGTCTAGCAGGTGACTTGATGACATCGCAAAGTAGGATTGTCAGATATTAGTTGGAATTACAATAAACTTAGAAATAGGCCGCTTGCAATGGACAGTAGAATCAGGTCATATTTAAATATTTCCGATACCAGATTAAACTGTTGCTCAGGAGCTGACTTGGGCAAATCTCTCACTTCAGCTGCTGTTGCAGCTTTACAGAGTAGCCGTGAGTTATTTAACCCAATCCATCTTCTTAACTCACTTACCCAGGACAGGGTCCTCCCTGCAATCTCTAGGTGTAAGTGCCTTTCCCATGCTGAAAGCGCTTCACAGAGTATCAGAAAGAACAGCAGGGTAAATATAACAAAGGGTACAAATAAAATATATAATAAAGCACAAAAAAACCAGATAAATACAGGATATACCAAGATGTTACACTCATCAAATAGTTTATCACGTTCATTGTGATACATTAATAAACCAAAAGAGAAAGTCAAGTTGCCCGGATGATAATGTTTTGGAAGTTTTATCTGCTTTAATCCATTATCCTCATTTGTTATTGGCTTATATGTTGGGTTGCCAGATGTCCACGACTGACCGGTATAACGTCTGCCTAACTGTTGACACCGCTCTGATCTGCCTGTTGATTTCTCGTCCCCTCCTTCCTTCACTCAATAAGAAGACCCTCTCTGCTTGAGACACTATCTCTTCACCAGCCTAGAGGGGGCACCCGGTTGAGAACCATGACCTCAGTATTTCCTACTGCTTCACACTCAGCCACAAACTGCCTTAGTGAGCACCTGAGGTCACCAGCTGAGGAAGCCAACAGGGCCACATCATGAAATATGCAATGAACTGAAAACTTTCATTTCCACCAGTCAGAGTTTTGAGGGTGGGTCCTGTGTTTTAATTGGTGAATTATTGTATTTATATTTATTTTTTGACATGTTTCACAATACCTGTATCTATTTCTATCTACTTATTTAATTTTGTCTGAAATATTACTCCTCGACAGCAATTGGGCAATGCTTGGATAAAATGTCACTAGAATGTGGACAGCGCCAGAATGAGGTGACAGCCAGGTGAGATGGCAGTGGAATTTGGTGGAACTACAACATGACACTTCTGGAAACATATAACACTTGATTGTGATCACACTTACATATGGTAGCCTTGAAACTGACAACATCAAAGAGAGGTGGCCATAGGACTTGCTGGAACTACAAAGTGACTGCACCAGTTTGAGAAGGCCCTTCAATGCAAAAGGCTTGTAAATTGATAGCATCAGAATGATGTGACAGCTGAGTGAGGGGGGAGTTGGATTTGGTGGCATTATAAAATGATGGCATTTGGATGTGGTAACCTAGTAAACTGCCATCAATGTATTGAGGCACAGTTTGGTGAGATGGCAGTAGTATTTGGTGGTACATTAAAATACAAGATTAGAATGAGTTGAGTCTACGTGGAGATGGTAGTAGGGCTTGTTTGCAATGTGAAATGACAACACTGGAAAAAAATAACAATTGGTGGTCATGGCATTTGGATGTGGTAACATTGTGTAATGACAAGCCCATAATGAGCTGGGTGAGATGGCAGTGGGTTTTGGTGGCACTTTAAAATGACATCACTAGAAACATATGACACTTGGAAACTAACAGCATCAAAATGGAGCTGCAGCTGAGTGAGGTGGCAGTTGAATTTGGTGGCACTGTAAAGTGACACCACCAAATTGGGGTGGCACTAGGATGTGGAAGCCTTGTAACAGTTGACAGTTTAAGAATGGGTTGAGACCTGAGTGAGATGGCAGTGGGATCTGGTGGCACTATAAGGTGTCACCACCTGACTAAGATGACTCTTGGATGTGGAAGCCTTGTAAACTTACAGCATCAGAATGAGGCAGTGGCGTAGCGTAGTGGGGGCGGCGGGGGCGGCCCACCCCGGGCGGCACTTTTAGGGGGCGGCAAAATTTCACAATAAATAATAATAATATCTTGTAAAAATTTGAACCATACCTAAATAAGGGGGTGGCGGAATTTTCCTCCGCCCCGGGCGGCTGACACCCACGCTACGCCACTGGAATGAGGTGATGGCTGAGTGTGGGGACGATGGGATTTGCTGGCACTATAAAATGACAGCATTGAAGTGAGATGGTGCTTGGATGTGGAAACCTAGTAAACTGGCAGCAACAGCCGGGTGAGATGGCAATGGGATTTGGTGGCACTTTAAAACGACAGATTAAATTGAGTTGAATCTTGGTAGAGAAGGCAGTAGGATCTGGTTGCATTATGAAATGATATCACTTGAAAAATATGCCACATGCTTATCATAGCAATTGGATGTGGTAACACTGTAAAATGGCTGCACCATAATGAACTGAGTGAGATGGCAGTGGAATTGGGTGACACTTTAAAATCACAAGAGTTGACATTTAGTAGAGATGGCAATAGTATTTGGTGACACTAGAAACAGAGCACCCGAATGAGATGACACTTGGATCTAGTAGCATTATAAACTGATGGCACCAGACATAGGTGACACTTGGATAACATCAAACTGGGATGTGGTGACACTGTAAAGCAAAAACCGAAGGCACTTGAATGAAATGACACTTGTGTGTGATTGTATTTAGATGTGGACAGCACCGTACAGAGGTGGCACAGATGACAAGACACTAGGTTGAGGTGTGGTGACACTAGAACAGCACTGTAATGCAATGATGCTTAGATTTAGTGATGTTTTATACTGGCTACAATTGGGTAAAATTGCTCAGGATTGCGGTGACATTGTAAGCCCAACAGTGCCAAAATGACATGACCCTTAGATGGGATGGCACTTTATTTTGCTACCATTGTAAATTGTTAGACGGCTGCTTTTTTAAAATGGCACTAACACTTGGTAGCACCATAAAGTGGTGACACTTGGATGACATAGTGCTGGGATGTGGTGGTGCAAAAAACGGACAGCATCAGAATGTGAACATCAGATGGCGTTGGGATGTGTTGGCACTATGCTAAGGCAGCACTTGGATGGCACATTAATTGCTGAGATTGTAAAGCGAGCCTAGCAGGCAGCAGCTGGAGTCGAAGGGGTGTGTGCGTCGCCCTGATCCATGGCGGAGGAGCTGCATGCAAATGAGTGATGGACAGGCAGACAAACAGCGATGTCTCTTGTCTGACGGCGGGGTCTTTGTGTGTGTCGAGCAAACAGCCGGCAGAGCCCACGCTGCTCTAACACAGGCCTGTGTTACTCTTCTCTTTTTTTAAAGGGCATTTATTAATGAGAAATGAGTGGAGACCGAGCCATTTAACCCTTTACTGCCTCAGCGAAAGAAACAACTCCGCTGGCTAACAGCAGAGCCCACCTGAAACTGGATTTCATTGTAGTTGTCTTTTTATTCAAGTGTACTTGTCTTCTACAAGGCTCACAAATTTTACACTTCTAGTGACCGTAAGAGTGTCCAACACTTTCAAAGATCACCCTGGATGATCCTAGGAATATCAGATTGTGATGGTTGTCAATAGGAGCTTGGCTTTCCTATCCAGTCCCCAGGTCTATAATCATGTGTCCATATGATTGTGGTGATTCCTAAATGTTCAGATGGTTATATCCAGACAGATGGAGCAGCAGTAGTCTTTTGACACAGCTCATCATGTTAAGAGATCCATCTTTCCATTTGTCAGCAGACCAAACAAAACTCGCCATGAAATCCTACCAAGCTCTCCCTAAAGCTGACCAAAGTAGCTGGCAAAGTCCATCCTGAACATCGCTTACTTGTCTTCAGTGGATCTTTAGCGCCACCTTCTGGTGACATCTAGCCCTTTATAGGAATGCTTTGTTAGTCACTGATGTGGGAGCAAAAGAAAATCAATGGCCCTGCCTGAGTGGTCACATTGAAGTCCAGGGTCAGTCACTACAGGGAAAATGTCTACTGGGTAAACCGCATCCTAAACGGCTTATACAAAGTGTATCACTCCATGTGCTCATTCTTCAGGTGGTTCAACATGAGGGAGCTTCACTTGAACAAAAAGCAGGCAGTCAGGCTTCCGAACACAATGTCACCTCCTGTCTCTGTGTGTGTCCCTTATCTAATGACTGTTTTGTTTTGCACATCTCCTGTCTTCACTGATATGTCAATATGATGTTAATTTGTACAGATGCTGTTCTTTGTTCTGCATTCCTTTATGTAAAATTACTCTCCCTCTGTATTGTTATATTGTCAAATTTATTGCCTAAGCATGAAAATAAGTTCATACCATTGTATAATGTACCAAGGTACATGTAGAGATGGTATGACAATAAAGCCCACATGACTTGACTCGATATAGTGCCTTTACAGGTCCCACACCCTTTTGATTTTCATTTGGCTCTCCCATACTTGTTAACTTTCCCACCCAGAGTATAACTCGCGAGCAAAATCAACCGCCTCAGAGAATAAGGTGATGAGCCAGATGTTGTCAGCAACTGCCGCTGATCCCACGTCTGGACGGCGGCTGCTTAGATAAGCCAGCTACTGTTCTCACTGCTTCTCTGTACAACGTCGTCGCTTTTCCAAGGAGCATCGGGTGAGACGTCTGCGCTCTTTCAATGCGCAGGTGTTCAACTGATGAGCAACCCCACACATCATGTTCGGGTGACACTGTTTAATTTGCACCTTGTTTTTCAATACTGAGGTGTTGACAGATTTTGAACTGTTGCTTCTTCCTCTTCTTTTTTTTTCTTAAGCCTCTGCATATGTTCCTTTTGAAATGCTATAGGAGTGGGGGGAGCAGGGGGGGGGGGTATGTCTGCTGTTCCTCTTTACTGTATTTGTGCATGTTTTGGAAGGCAGAGAACAGAGAGGGCTGCATTGATCGAGCCAAGCAGGTATTAGTTTATATCACACCTTTCCCAGTAACTCCTCAGACTTTTCTAAAGACTTTTCCTGAACAAAATGAAGTACAGTATGTCCTTCATGTGTTCATTTAGTAAGGCATCTTAGATTGCGGGTGCTCAAAGAAAGTTAGCTACAATCGTGTGAAAAAGTAAGTACACCCAATGACATGTTTTTTCTTTTTTAACATATTGTGGACTCATCAAGATTTGACTTTCACTTAAACAATGGTCTGAGGTAAAGGTGATGTCAGATGAAAACCTAACAATGAAAATTTGACTTTACAATAATTTATTCAGTAAAAAAATGATCAAACATGCCATACCCATTTATCAAAAAAGTAAGTGGGCCCTTGGGTCTAATAGCTGGCATTGCCCCGTCAATTGGTCTTTTCCTATAACTGTCTATCAGTTTCGGACATTGACTGGGAGAAAGTGTTTCTCACTTTTCCATGCAGAATTCAGCTGTGTGATTTTTGAAGGGGTGTCTTGTGTGTCCGACTCGTTTTAAATCCCCCACAACACCTAGATGGCATTCAAATCCGGGCTTGGACTTGGCCATTCCAGAGCTCTCCATTTCTTTCTTTTCAGCCATTCCTTGGTGGGTTTATTGGTATGTTTTTAAGGTTATTGTCCTGTTGCAAATTCCAGTTTTGATAGAGCTTCACTCTTCGGACAGGGGGTCTGACATTATTCACACTCAGGCTCAATGAAGAATTCTTAGTGGACCCTGTAATGCAGCAAAGTCACCCCATGTGATAACATTTCCACCTAACAGTTGCTCTCAGGTTTTTCTGGTCTTTGGTTTCCACCAAATATGACTTCTTGTATTGTGGCCAAATACTTTGCTTTATCTGTCCAGCAGCATATTGTTCCAGAAGTCCTGGTCTTTGCCTTGGTGATCATTCCCAAACGTTAGTCTTTCTGGACAGCATAAGTTTCCATGTAGACGCAATTTGTGCAGCCTCTTTGAAATGACAGACTCACTGCACTTTGACATCAGTGGTGACAAAAGCTACCTGTAGGTCCCAAGGTGAAATTTTGGGTAAGTAAAGACTTCTTTCAGCACCTTGTGTCTGCTCTCAGGATGAATTTGCTGGGGCAGGCTGACCTGGACAAGTTGGCAGTTGTTTGAAATCATTTCCACTTGTAGATGATCTTCTGGACAGTGGAATAATGGCTGTATCCCAATGTCCAGTCTAAATTGCCTTCCATGGCCTATTCATTCTGGCCCCCTAATGATCTCCAGGCTCTAATTGGCATTCTCTCTCACCACTTTGCCACCTATCAGCTATTGTGTGGTGAGCGTACTGGAGCAAAAATGGCTGCCGTCACATCACCCACATGGATGCTACACATTAGTGGTGGTTGGAGTGGCTCCCCACTCACTATGTAATAAGAAAGTGCTATATAAATGTAAAGAATTATTATTATTTGTATTTGTCTGGAGATCTTTAGGCATCTTTAACCTTCTTTCTGAAGGCCTCAGAGAGCAATTTCGATCTTGACACTTCAATAACAAAGACAAAACCAAACTAAATGCCTGAGTTTTATATAAGACAGGTCCCTTCAAGATCCTCTCTAATGATGTTCTAATTATTTGCACCTAATTCTAATTTTAGTTACTTGAGGTAATTTGGGCAGAGTGGTGCCTCTGACGCTAATGATATGCACTGGTGTCCTTGAAGATTGCTGGTTCGAAATCCCCGTTACTTCCAAAGGGGGCTCCTTACTCTGCTGGCCCCTTTTCATGGTTAGTATTAATTCATTAAACATTAACAGTGAATCCTTCTATCAAGCCATTGAAAATCGTTAATCTTTAAGGCCTCTTCCTTACATAACCATTAAATATGGCGTTGAGCGTTTTGCAGTGTATAGCACTGTTGATTTCTCCAGGGGTGCTGACTCTGCGCTCTGACCCCAAAGGGTATGCAAAAATTAACAAATTCCTCATACAAGAAATTGTATAAGGTGAAAATAAAGAACAAAAAACAATGATAAATGTAGGGGATTACTTGCCTTTTCCACATGTGAAATTTACATTTATGCTTATTTAAATTATACAGTGGACTATAAAATGTAAATGAGGACTGACATCTGTTATGTTTTATCACCTTTATTTAAAGATGCTCTTTAAATGCAGATCAAATCCAGATGTGTCCACATATTTTCAAAAAGAAAAAAACATTTCCTGGGGTTCACTTAATTTATCACATCATTGCGTATAGTGTCTTTCATAGGGTGCGCTCATACACTTTTACTTTTATACTTTTATATGGCGCCTTTCAGGTTAAGCATTCAATTCAGCAGTTGAAGAATGCCATGTATTTTATAGGAAATTATTCACAAAGGCATTGAAATGTCTTATGTGGAGGCTTATGTAAAAATCAAATGAACCGAGTTTAGTACTTCAAATGGCCCCTTGCGTGCTGTGGTTCGTGCTTCTGCCTCACAAACTTTAGAACAATAGTGACGAGAACTTTCAGTCCCACTGTTAACTAATTGCCTCGGTTGCTTATTCAGCCTGCTCCTTTCATTTCATTTCATATTTATTTATATAGCACTTTTAAAAGACAAGTGTCAACCAAAGTGCTGCACAATAAAATCAATTAAAACAAACCAAACATCTGAACAAAATAAAAGAGAAGTGTAAGAAAGACACATTTTCAAAGTAATAAAATGACTTAACAGATTATGAAAGCAATACAAGGAGAGAATGACGATCAACTGACAGAAATATGAAACACACCAAGACAGAACAGACAGCTGATTACAGTCTTTAAAATAACTCAGAAGCCTGAGAAAATAAACAGGTTTTCAAATTTGACTTAAAAATATTTAATGTGGGGGATGACTTAAGAATAATCCATAGATCTTGGGGCAGCTACAGAGAAGGCCCAGTCATCTTTAAACCTCAACTGAGAGTATGGAACAGTTAGAAGTATCTGATCAGAGGACCATAGGGCTCGAGAAGTGGAATGGAGGCTGACAGGGTCAGAGTTATAGCTTGGAGCTATGCCATGGAGAGCTTTCAAAACGAATAATAAAATGTTAAATTCTACTCTGTATTTTACAGTCAGCCAATGTAAGAATGCGAACACAGGAGTGATACTCTCTCTTTTCTTGGTATCACTTAGAAGCCTCACAACTGCATTTTGGATCAACTGCACACGTGACAAACTTGGCTGGCAAGCATGTAAGGTTTTATCTGGTTTTCCCACTACACCATAAAGGATGTCATGGGTCGTTTATTTAATTGGCATAAATGTATATATGTTTGGGCTCTATCGTGAAATGGACAGGCTTGATTCCAGCTTTGTAAGTGATACATCTCAGGATAGTCCCCATCCTCCTGTGACCCTGAATTGGTTAGGAAAATTTGAGGAGGTTATGTTTTGTCACTTTTTGTGGTTATCATTAATGCACTTAAACATTAACAGTGAATCCTTCTATCAGACTATTGAAAATCAGTAACCACTTCCTTACTTAACCATTAAAAATGGTGGTGATTGTTTTGCATTTTATAGTGCTTTTAATCCTATAGAGCTCTTCAAGTAATCATGTCTTTATTATATACTAGTCATTTAGCCCGTTACAACAACGGGCGCTAGAACAGTAGTGCATAAACATTAGTAGGAACATTCTATATTAAATGGCAAGGGACTTTGACCTCATTCTTTTTGTTGGTCGTATTTTTCTTTCTTTCAGCCTTTCTTTTGTTGATGTTTACTTGCTGAGCTGACTGTTCTTCGTGGGCTGCCGCCGTGTATTTTGTGTCTTTAATTTTCTGTGACAGTAATACTGTCTTGTACGGCTCTATTCAATAAGGGCGCGCTCAAAAAGGCGAGCTTCAAAAGGGCGACCTCAATTGAGGGCGGTGAATAAAGGCGCTCGTAGATAATTTAGTTCAAATGGCTCTGGAATATGTGAAGAGCAACAAAGATGCAGATCTTTATTTACGCGCGCCTTTATTCGCTGCGCCCAATTGAGGTTGCCCTTTTGAGGCTCGCCTTTTTGTGTGCGCCCTTATTGAAGCATGCCTGTGCGCGCCCTTATTGAAGGATACCGTCTTGTACGTCCGCTGGCTTGTACGTCCGTAATATACCTTTAATTTTCTCTGGCGGTAATACAGGTGTGAGCGTTGGTAATATGCCTTTAATCTCCTCTGACAGTAATACTGGCTTGTATGTGGCTGTAATATGCGTCACTGTATTGTGCACCTTTAATTTCCTCTCGCAGTAATACTGGTTTGTATTTCCGTAAAACGCCTCTAACTTTCTCTGACAGTAATATCGCGCATCGCACTGTGCCCTGCGCATGCGCACTTCATCAGAAGACACCCACACACAGACACCTGGACGCACATAGGGATTTTATATATATAGATAACACCTGCCACAGAGATCCCTCTCAGGGCGTATGCTTAACGCTGAAAACCCAGTGATCCAGTGGTTTATGTGATGTTATCCAAAAGCATTAAGGTGTTACACACTTTTATTCAGTTAAGGGAACGAAACGAACTGAGTTTAGTGTTTTCAATTGGCAATTTTTATGCATGGGAGTGTCATAACCCTCATCTACATGTGTTTTGTACAATTGGAAAAAACTGTTATGGTATGTGTTGTGGCAGGTACTGCAGGAATATGGGGTAACAGGGCCGCTCTTGCATGCTAATCGTTCCCTATCTGAATGCAGTGAGAGCTGTGGCCGAATAGTTGGTGTTAAGTCGGATTTGTTCACTGTGGGTGTCAGTCACCTCTCCTGTTTGTAGTTTTCATGGACAGGATATCAACACACAGCCAAAAATGTCCAGTTCAGGAGGCTAGGGGTTGCATTGTTGCTTCATGCAGATGATGTTGTCCTCTTTATCTTATCTAACTATGACCTTCAGCATGCACTCAAGTGATTCAGTGTTGGGATGAACATTAGCACCTTCAAGTCTGAGGTTATGGTTCTCTCTCTTAGAAATAAGTGTATTCCTCTGTCTAGGTGTTGGCAACTGCCCTTAGTGGAGGAGTTCTACTTGTATCTTGAGATCTTGTTAACAACTGCTGGACAAAGGGAACATGAGGCACCGTACTGGTCCATGGTGGTGAAGTGGTTCTGAGTCTAAACACAACATTCCCAGTTTACTGGTTGATCTGCATCCCTGTCCTCATGTATGGTCATGAGATGTGGATAATGTCCACAAGAATGAGATCACAAGTACAAGTAGAAGAAATGAGGCTTACTGTACATACCATGATAGGATGAGAAGCTTACTGATTTGGGAAAGCCTCAGAGTAGAGTGGTTATACCTCTGAATCGAGAGCAGCCAGCTGAGGTGGTGTAGACCTGTTGTAAGTATCTCCCCAGATTTCTCTACATAGAGCTGCTGAAGACGCATTGCACTGGGAGGAGACCCTACAGTAGATCCTGAACACACTGGCTGGCTTGTGAATGCCTAGGAATTTCTCAGGAAGTAGCAGAATCTATGGCTGAGAACAAGAAAGTCTGGCTCGACCAACTTGACCAGCTGTCACCGCAACACTTACCAGAAAATACAGTTAGGAAATTGAAATGAGAGCCATTTTATGCTGTGGCTAGTGCTGCTGCCTCAGAGGCCCAGTGTTGTGGGCTAAGGGCGTACTCACACTAGGCAAGTTTGTTCTGTACTGTGCCCAAGCGCAATTACCCCCTAATCCCCCCATCCCCCCCCCCCCCCCCCACCCTGCTGGCCTACACTCACACTGCACTTAACGTTCTGAGTCCGGGCACACTTTTATCATGACCATGCAACTTTGTGTAAAGCCAAAACAAGATCTGTACACAAAGTGACAGCATGCCTGTCAAAATGATTTTACTTATTTTGTGGTTGTTTTGGAGTCATGTAGGGCAGGATAATGCTCTACCCTCTTACAGATTTAATGAGTGTACAGCACAGCGTTTTGAAGATTTTTGTGGAGACAAATGATGTTAAGGGAAGAATTTGCAGCATTTCTTGCCAACTACAATTCATATTTATGTGTAAGGGGAGAATAAAAACCTGTTTTTAACTCAAATGGTATTGAATGAAATGAGAATTGCATTGACTTGTCTCATCATTGATGTCATGTCTGCTTTCCATGCTTGGGCACATTTAGCGATCACACTGTTCCTGAATCCTACTGAACTGTGCCTGGGCTGACCTCTTCCAAGTGGGCCAGGGCATGGTACGATTGGCCTGGCACAGAGAGATCACACTAATCAAACAAACTAGACTTTCGGAGGTTACTTGTGCACAAACAAAATTGCTGGTGTGAGTACACCCTAACGTCTTGCTCAGTCTTTGTTCATGTAGAGTCTGTGTGTTTCCCTGTGTGCTCCCCAGGATGGGTTAACTCTACTGTAAATAGTCTCACTATGTGATTTTCTGCTTTACATGCTGCCAGGATAGATTCTGGATCCTGTGACCCTTAAATGGATAAAGTGGGTACAGATAATAAATGGAGTGCTAGAGTATCTCCTCACCTTTTATTTCATATTGAACCTTCTGTAGAGAGCACCACCCAAAAGTGGTTATGCAGGGAACAAGACTTACTAGCTGAGCAAACATCTGACAATTTGTGACCTGAGCAACTTACTGAATTTATTTGTGCTCTAAGTGGAAAAATACAGAATATGTGCAATAAGTAAATAAAAAAGTCAGATCTAATGGCAACTCATTACTGCTATGGTGTTATTCACCTTTATCTAATCAGCTTTGCAGTCGGTATCTGACATCAGAAAGCAGGGGCTGTGTGTGTGAAGGCACATAAGTTCTCGTCCTGTAGTAACAGTTTAAAAAGTCTGTTTACTATAGAAATATAAATGATGACAGATTTTCTACTCCAAGCTCAGAAGATTTTGCACACTTTTTTTGTGAATACCAATGGTAAGTGATGTGTAGGTGCCTTTTCGTCCAGATTCTTCTTTATCATGTCTCAGGTTAACTTTTAATCTAATTGGTTAAAGGGGAATCTTTGTGGATGAAAGTCTAAATGACTAAATGTAAATGTTAAAGAATGGCCATCAAAGAATTAGAACTTAGATGTGGTTCAAGGAACAACAGAATTTCAGATCCTCCATGTATAAAGACAGTTACACTGAGGCTTGTCCTAAAGGTGCTATAGATGATAAAGACCGTTTGGGAACCTATTAACATCTCCTTTCATGTGGCACCTTTCTTACTAAGTGCTTCTGAAGTCATTTGTAAATTCTGTATGGTTTTATTTACTTTATAGAGCCCATCACTGAGTCAGCAGGCTCATAAAGTGCTTTACAAAATTGTCAGGTATGCTATTCATTTGTTTAATGTATTAAGTGTCTTTCACACCAAGAGTCTCACAAGTGCTTTAGCAAGTATGAAGAATTCCTTTGATGACTTGATTTTTTTTACTCATGTTTTATCTATCTATCTATCTATCTATCTATCTATCTATCTATCTATCTATCTATCTATCTATCTATCTATCTATCTATCTATCTATCTATCTATCTATCTATCTATCTATCTATCTATCTGTCTGTCTGGAAGGCTGAGGCCCTTTCTCGGCCTGGAGGCCATTGCAATGGAGTCGGGAGAAAAAGGGACGAAGCTTGAAGAAGGAGGAGTGGAAGTGGACAAGGAAGAAGGACAAAGACAGAGGAAGAAAGATAAGAAGTGCTGTTTTGTTGCTCTGATTTGTACTGTGCTTAGTGTTGGTGTGAAATGAAAGGAAAAGCATTTCTTACTGAAATAAAGACATGTTTTGCTGGACTTGTGCCTGGTGTCTGTCTGTGTCAGGTTTGGGGAGCTGCTGCGCCACCTGAATGCCACACTATCTAGCTCCTCTTTGACACAGTCAACCGTCAGATCATCCCTGCGACCCTCTCTGATCTCGGCATCACTGGAACTGCCCTCAGTTGGTCTGAGTACTACATCTTGGGCAGATCCTACTGCGTGTCCTGGCAAGGAGAGATGCCAGGAGTACATCAGGTAAGAAGAACAGGAGTTCCCTACACTGCAAAAAATGAAATCTTAACAAGCCAGACAATCTTGAAAAGAAATAATAGATCTCGTTTTTTTTATTTTAAGAATAACTGACTTGAGTAGATTTGTATGTGTAAGATATATAATCTCATTTTTAAAAAATTTAACAAGTTAACAAGTTAAACTTTCTCACTATATTGGCAGATAATTTTGCTTGATTCTAATACCCTTTTCTTATACTTTGGAACAAGCTGGCAAAGATCGTGGAGCCAGTCAGAGTCTGGGTAAATACCAGTCCTCACACCTGGCAGAAGCAAGTGATTCAATTTGTGACTTAACATATATTGGGTAAGTTTGATCTTGGTTCTCAGGGAAGGACTGGTCAATGAAAGTAGATGTAAGCCAACTGCTGTGGTTTCCCACTGACACTGGTATAACAGCCTTGAGATGCAAAAAAAAAAAAGTTGTATTGGTGGAGCTAAAATTGTCCAGAGGCAGTCTATGAGAGGAAGGAGACCAGACATAAGGAGATGATGAGTGAATACGGGGAGAATGGAAGCAGGTATCAACCAGCCCAGTGGAGGTTGGCTTCTGGGGCATCAGGAGTCTTTCAGCCAGAAATTTCCTGAGTGACATTGCAATGTCAGAAAACAAACTGAAGAAGGTACTATGGAAGAGGCAGAGAAAGTCAATTTCTAATTTTGGATATGAAGGAATGACCACTAAGGGTACTAAAAGGACCAAGTAGGGTGGTATGAAGCAACACTAGCATCTATGTCCAGTTGCAGGGGATGTCAGGGGGATGTCCTTAATCACTGCCTTTCTGCCCTAATGTTCTGGGTCTAAAGGAGTGAAACATCTGAGAAAGGAGGCTTATAACGGATGACCCTGCAGATGTTCATCTAGCAGTGGGAAAAGTACGACAGGCAGCAATGCCTTGCAAGATCAAAATCTACCTGTGTTCATAATACCTGTGCAGTTATTTTAGAAAAAAATGTATCGGCTAAATAAATATAATTTAACAGAAAATGTGCAGTATTTACTGTGAAGGGAAAAGGAAGTAGTTGACCAAAGACCTTGTGAGGCCATCCTTATTCATATGCTCTTCATAATTGCTGGGCTGTCAGCACGTAACACAATGCACAGTGTAAACTTTGGAATGGCACATGTTGCAAAGTTAAGATGGCCACCTGACATTACAAGTAGACACTCAAGAAGACAATAAGAACATTTCTCTAGCTTGTTAGCCACATGTCCAGCCTGACTCCTGAGAAGCTGCTGACTAATCCAGAGCCTTTCTAAGGGTCACACAGCAAGTTAGGGGGTGGAATTGACCTGGCATCCTTTTGGCTTGGGATCCAATTTCTTATTGACTTGCCTCATAGTATAAATCATTCTGACTGGCACCATCAACATATTCCCCTCCACCTGTGCGTTCTTGTGAATTCAGAGCCTTGGGTTCCCATGAGCTAGATACCACATACTGGACATTATTGGCTTGAGGTCACCTTTTCACAATAGTAAGAGACCACAATCTCCTTGCCGAGCAGGAACTGTAGACTAGTGGCTGTGGAGCTCAATGTAAAAGGTTTCAACCACCCAGCCTAAACACCCATACCATCACCATCAATAAATGGCACACTTTAAACAGTAAAGGATCATATTACACTAAACACATGAAGTGCCTTGAGAGGTGCAATATAAAATAAAGATGGCTTGATTGAGCGTTCCCGGATGTCCTTATTTTTTTTATTATTAATAGTTACTTACTCATGTCGTACTCAATAAATTAAGAATTATTGTGTGGTATAATTCATCACACTCCCCCGGGTGAGGCATGAGTCTGAACCTGTCTGCCTGCCAGCGCCATCACCAAACTATTTCCTGCAAATGGCTTGTCGGCTGTCAGTGGCCAAGACACACGGCACCCCAGAGCCAGAGCAGGCAGAGCTGCGGCCTAGAGCATCATAAAACGCATCTGAAGTGGCCCGTCCTGAAGGAACACAACTGCAATTATAAAATAATTCCACATTTCTAATATGAGTTGTTCTTCATTAAAAATTCACAGTATAGATTTGTCTCATTAAAAATGAATGAGCCAGGCTGTTGAGCTGTGTTACACGCGATATTTCAATCCGGAATCTTCAACGCCATTCTTCAAACAGGGAGAGAGAGCTGAAAAATCACAAGGCACAAGAAGGATGAGGCAGATGCCGGGTCAAAGACCACCACGTGTCCTACAGACAATAAGACATCTGACGATCATGCTTGACTTTTAGGCTATGCCCTGTGCCATTTCCCCTCCATCCTTGATCCATTCAGAATACCTGGAGTAAATAAGAGGGCTGGAAATTTTGTGGCCATGGAGAACAACTGGAAGTCTAGGATGTCCACAATTCCCTGCTGGCAATTCATTGCATTTTAGTATTACACAATCTCACGTGAAAAATGCAATTATAAACTTTACAAATTACTAATTACATAATTCATACCGTAAAAGTACAGATTTGTGTAAATATGGTAATAAAAAAGCAATTTCAAAATGATTAATACAAAAGTATCCTAACAATATTTGTCCATTAATATTAATGTTGACATATGGCCAGTTGACAGTGGATGAGAAGAAAAGAGCAACTCAAGTTAACAGCATCCCCGAAGCTAATAAACTTCTGGGGGTCCACAATCATTTGTAACATACAAATGCAGACTGAGTCAGACTCATTCATAGCCCTGGAGACATCAGCCATCCACATCTGGGCATTCTACAGTAGTATCTGCACTAGACTATCCAATCTGACAGCAAAATCCTTCCATCCTTTTATCCCGAAGCTCCTAGGTTCTTGTACGTCTTTTCTATGGACAGGCAGACTGCTTGGCAGTAGAAGAGTGGCACCAAGCCCCATCCAGTATCTCAGGATACTGAGAAGAGATACAGAATGGAGGAGGGTAATAACAGTTTATAATTATTATTTTGCTTATATTTTTATACAAGTAATTTTCAAACAAAGATGCATTAAACACAGCTAATCAGCAGCTCTAGTCAAGATGTCCTAGACTAAAGTTTAGAGTCTTCAGCCTGGACTTAAAAAGTGAGACCATAGGCACATCTCTTCAATAGGCAGGAAGATTGTTCCAAAACTTTGGGTCTCTGTAACTAAAGGCTTGACGTTCCACTCTTATTTTATTAATCCTTGGACTCTTTAGTAGGCTAGCATCTTAAGATCTTAATGTGTGCTCTGGTTTACATATAAGGGTAAATTCAGATAGGCAGGCAGATCCTTGGACATTTAGGTAAGAATCAGGATTTTAAAATCAGCTTTAAGGTTAACTGGAAGCCAGTGAAAGGACTTGAGGACCAGAGTTATGTGTTTGTACCTTCTGCTTCTTGTAATGATTCTTACAGTAGCATTATGTCAAGCATCTAATATTTTACTCAACCCCACAACAAATGGGTCACAATGTTATATTTAATTTTATTTTTACCTAAGTTTTTATGTAAATTATTCAAGTACATGTTTGAAAATTTTACGTTATTTTTTTGACAGAACATATACACCGATCAACCACAACATTAAAATCACCTGCCTGATACTGTGTAGGCTCCCCTTGTGCCATCTAAAAAGCTTTGACTTATAGAGGCGTGACTCCTTAAGAACTCTGAAAGTGCCCTGTTGTAACGGTCGACCGGAATATGTGTATGTACCTGTAAGTTTGTACCTTTTCCCATACCTGTTTTAGTGGTATGCCTTTATGTTTACGGCCGGCCCTTTATACAGAGGGAAGGGAGCACTTGGCTTGGAGGGCCAACAGACTGTACGGGGAGGAGCTATCTGTATGTAAATAGGTGGCGGGAAAAAAGAAAGGGAGAACTAGGAGAGAGGAGGAGGCCATAACAGGAAAAGGAACGAGGGGAAGGATTAACACCTCTTGGATATCATCAGGTGAACCCGGGTTCATTGCCAGTCAAATTATTTTTACTTTCGGGAGGAAGGCATATGGGAGAGGACTTGACAGGCCAGCACAAGGAACAGTTAGTCAGAACATTTCCCGGAATAAGAGATATGGTCGGCGCCTCATTCCCCATTACAGACTGAGCTCAACGCTACCGTACAGTTAAGACTTAAAAAACTATAAATCCATTGTTTGTTTTTTTTTGTGTTTCCATTTGCTCAAATGTTTATTAGTAATGTATGTTTTCAAGAGTTTGAGTCGTGATTTGTGTGGGGTGGGGAAGCGCTGCAGCGCGATATTATGTATATAAGGTTTTTTTTTTGTTGTCATGGTGATAATGTGCATTGTCTTTCAATAATCATGTGACTTGACTGGTGTGTCTCCATAATTGTAGTGGTGTAGTAGAAAAGTAGTGTTGGTCACTTGCGCCCCAGATTATTTATTTTCTTTTTTCTTTTTTCTGCCTCTCAAGGAGGGCAGCGCGTATTATAATCGTGCCGGATCTGAGAGCGGTATACTGTAGTATCCAGAATCAATATGTTAGCAGCAGATCTTCTACTCCCTGTAAGATGTAAGGTGGGGCTTCCATGGAGTGGCCTTGTTTCAGCAGCAAATTGTACACATTCTTGATCAGACTGAGATTTTGGGAATTTGGAGGCCAAGTCAATACTTTGAACTCTTTGTCATGTTCCTCAAATCATTCCTAAACATTTTTTGCAGTTTTGCTGGGCATATTATCCTGCTGAAAAATACCACCGCCACCAGAGTAATTTTGCCATGAAAGGGTGTATTTAGTTTGCAACAATCTTTAGATAGGTGGTATGTGTCAATGTAATATCTACATGAATGCCAGGACCCAAGGTTTCCTAGCAGAACATTGCTCAGATCATCACATCCTCTACCAGCTTGTCTTCTTACCATAATGGGTCCTGCTGCCATTTCTTCCTCAGGTAAATGACCACATGCACCCAGCCATCCATATAATCTAAAAGAAAACATGATCAGTCAGACCAGGCCACCTTCTTTCATTGTTTCATGATCCAGTTCTGATGGTCACCCATTGTAGGCATTTTTGGCAATAGACAATTGTCAGCATTGACACTCTGATCAGTCTGCAGCTACGTAGCCCCATACACAGTAATTTGTTATGCACTGTGTGTTCTGACATCTTTCTCTCATGGCCAGCATTCATTTTTTCAGTAATTGGACCAGACGGGCTAGCCTTCACTCCCCATGTGCAGCAATTATCCTTACATGTCCTTGACCCTGTGCCAGTTTATCCGTTGTCTTTCCTTAGACCACTTTTGGTAGATAATAATCACTGCATACCAGGAACACCCTACAAGACCTGCGGTTTTGGAGATGCTCTAGCCCAGTTGTCTAGGATTCAAATTCTGGCCCTTGTCAAAGTCGCTCAGATCCTTACGCCTGCCCATTTCTCCTGCTTTTAACACATCACCTTCAAGAAGTGGCTGTTCACTTGTTGCCTAATCTGTCCCACCCCTTGACAGGTGCCATTGAAGCGAGATGTTCAATGTCATTCACTTCACCTGCCAGTGGTTTTAATGCTGTGGTTGATTTCAAGTTTTTATTTAAATTTAAGCAGTTCAGGTCCAGTAAATAACCTGATATGGTACTATGGTAAGCAGTAACCTGCCAGAGATTAAAAAAAAGAAAAGTTTAGGTTACCGAAAACTGAAAATTAATGTCATTTTTAGAGTTACACAAAAAAGCCTTTTTCAGGGAACAAGTAAGCAATGGAAGTTAAATAAACCTTAAAAGTCAATGCAAGCAATTCCTATAGGTGTCCCAACTTTTGTTGATTACTTACAAACCCACCATTTGTATAAAAACAATGTTGGAACAACTACTGTATATTTGCTACACCATCTGGAGCATTATTTGGATAATATTATATTGCAGGAAGTAGTACCACAACAAAATAAGACAAGTTTTTGACCGTCAACAACTAGCATGAGAGATACTTCACAGGCCAATAGCTTCAAAGACAGCTTAACTGTGGTCGATGTAAGCAGGTGTCATTTCCGACTGTGAAGAGATGATTATATGATGCAGGTCTGATAGGACAAGTAGAAGTAAGGAAACCATTGGTAAAATTGCAAAATAAGAAAAAAAAGGCTTGCCTGGGCCAGTAACCGTCTCCACTCAGAATTTACTCTGAAATTGAAACATAGAACAAACAAACAATTGGAGATTTTGATGCTACACATATTACGCTGTGGTGAGATGCCTATCATGCAAGCTGATAACACTTAGAAACAGATCTTCCAATTCTGTTGTGGCTTTGGCTCTGCTGGACCTGTCCCTGTCAGTTTCCTCCAGCTTCCAAGTTTCGTTTGATGGTTTTGTAAATTTTACTTACTGACACCTTAACTGTCTTTGCAATTTCTTTAAAGCAAATACTTACATTTTTAAGTGTTATAATGGTTTGTCTTCCTTTGTTAATTACCTTTTTCTAGCCAATATACAGTGCAGTATTGTCCAAATTATGTTTCAGAAGGGGTAAGCAACACAACTTGTTCCGACACTGCTTCTAAATAGACAGATAAGGTTTGTGAGTAATCAACAAAAGTTGGGACACCTGTAGGAATTGTTTATGTCAGCTTTCAAGACTTCATTAACTTCAGTCACTGCAGAAAATTTGTAAGTCGTTAACCTATTACTTGCTTCCTGAAAAAGGCCTTTTTTTCACCTCTGGTAGTTTACTGCTTACCTTTAAACTATTTCAGGTTATTCAATCGGCTGCTTAAATTTAAATGAAAACTAGAGATATTCTAAGACTTTTAACTTATAGTGTATAAACTTTGTCACTTTGGATTACCAGCTAGCCTCATGCACAGATTGATTAAGCTACTCAACAGACCAGAGGAAGCAAATACACCTAAGCCTCCCAATAATTTTTAAAAGACTGAGGATTACTTGAGTATGTTTTGAAAATGAGTACACCTAAGAATCCTCTTTATTTTATGTGTTGACTTTCAATGCACCAGCAGGCTCACCATGTTTGTTTAAACCTGCTCCTTTCCTGTGTCTTGTTGATGTTGATGTAGTGAGGCCACATGTCAAGGACATTTATGTTGAGTAGTTGATCCAACAGCTTTGCGATTTCAGAGCTCAGCAGATTACTTCTGTAAAAGTGTCAGGTAAGAAAATGAAACTTCTGCTCTACACATGGAGTTCAGGGATTGAGTGCAATCGTGGGGTTCTTAAAGTCAGGGTCAGGGTGGGGTTAAGTAGTCATGTAAATGTAAATAATAATGGAGATGACATCTGTTGAGTCTGGAGAAAGAAAGAAAGAAAGAAAGAAAGAAAGAAAGAAAGAAAGAAAGAAAGAAAGAAAGAAAGAAAGAAAGAAAGAAAGAAAGAAAGAAAGAAAGAAAGAAAGGATTGTGAGAATGGAGATGCCCCAGGGTCTGTAAACCAGGAGAAAGCTGAGAAATTGCAGTTCTGATGGCCTCCAAGCTGACAGATATCTGAATGAACAGTCTGGGGTCACAACGACTCTCTCCTCCAGCCTTGTGATTTGTGAGGCTTGACTGGAGGACCCTTTTGCTGAGTGAACCTAACGCCAGGCGCGGCCCTCTAATGCTTTGCAGCTGCTACACAGTTCATCTTGTCAGCCTGCCATGTGCTGCCTCCAACCCCTCAATAACCCTGAACAAATCCCTCCATCCCCCAGTGAATTCCAAACCGAATCATAATAAGTTCAACCAGAACACTCAAGGTTTGAAGCATCAAAATGACTGAAAGTTGCATGGGAAGAACTATGCGGACAAATGGAAGGGCTGGATTTTCCCATTTCAAGAATTGGGTGCCATAGGAATGAGGACCCCCCAATACACTCTCCCACACACTCTGTCCCTCTCTGTTTATCTCTGTCCTCATTATCAAAGTCTCTTACGCTCTGGTTAATTCCATCTACTTGGTTTATTGGTGTGACTCATACTGCACCATTTTGTTATTCACTTCCCAAACTGCTGTTTCAAGTTGCCTGAGAGGCGCTATATTCCAGTAGAGGCTCATTCACTCCAGCCTCAGTAATTTACTTATTCACTCTTAAAATTAATTTACTTCAGTGGTCCATAATATTTACCCCTTTTATGTATAAGTAACCTCTAGGCAACACTCATACAATCAAGACAAAATGGCAAAGGAGCTACATTTTAATGAAATCAGATCATAAATGAAAGAACAGGACTTTATTTACACAAAGAGGCCGAGACTTTGCTGAGCCTGGTTGTGGTGGGTTTTCTCAAAGCCCTGCCTGTTAATCGATCCTGAGAGCTGTCCTCTAGACTGGCCTCTGTCTTGCACATTTTTCCCTTCAGGATGCCCAAACCTGCTTTCCTGGGTGTTAATAATTTTTTATTTTTTTAATTGAATACATTTTAAATATATTAGTGGGAAGCCCTTATCAGAATATTAAAATTTTAATATCTTTATTTTCATTTTGTTTTGGGACCAGCACCACCATTTTGTGGCTTGGTTGCCACATGGATTCTGGGGTTGCTAGGGGAATGTTCCTCAAAGTCACGATCAATACCATCATCATTGTGACAGTTGTGGAACAAGCCCCGGAAACAGACAGGTAGACATGTTTAAACACCACCACACTTTCATTTACACTAATATTTACAGTTAATAAGTGTACACACACCCCAAGATACTCCACCAAAGTCCAGGCCTCTCACACTCTGCCTCACTCTTCAGGCCGCCTCCACTCCTCAAGCTCTGTCCTTCTCCTCACCCGACTCCAGCCCTGAATGGAGGGAGGCGGCCCCTTTTATAATCACCCGGATGTGCTCCAGGTACTTCCCGGCAATCTTCCACCAGCACTCCGCAGTGTGGCGGAAGTGCCGGCTGCATACCCGGAAGCAGTCCCCGATCCTCTTCCGCTCTGCACTTCCGGGTGTGGCGGAAGTGCTGAGGTCCAGGGTTCCAAAGGCATTTGGGCGTCTCCTGGCGGTGACCACGAGCCCCTACAGGGTTGAGCTGCACAGCTCTGTACCCGTGGCCCCCAACGCTCCAGGGCAGTTGCCCCCTCATGGTCTGGAGGAGGCGCAAGCCCTCCTCCGATCCTCTTGGGCATCCCGGCTGGGTACCACCCCCAGCCGCGTGCCATGCAGTATAAATAGCTATCATTTTGTTCAACTCACTGTCCAACTTGTTGGAATTCTCAAAGACTTGAAACACGCAAATATTCTTGAGTTTATTTCGGCTGCGACTTAGATGCTTTTTTCTTGACTGCACTTCTCATTCTCCTGTTGGTTTTGGTTCCCAGTTTCTCTTACGTGTTTTTAACAAGCATGGTTTCAATGTTAATGTTCTGGTCCACTAGCCTAGTGCATCCTCACGGTGCTGGTTCACTGGATTGTGTCGGCTCACAAACTCCCACAAGAGGCGGGACTTAAACAGCTCCACCTCTTTCATGTGGATCTAAAACTGTGGGCTGAACTCTTTCCTGCTGGATCTCCCTGGGAAGGACTTTCAGTCACTCCTTTCCAGGAGATGTGGTCTTTGTCTCCCTTTCATTTTGGATGGATGTCATCAGTCTCCAGGTTTTGTGACCCAAAGAGCAAAAGACCTTGAGGCTTTAGAAGTTCTGTGTTGTTGTATCCTGCCTCCCAATGTAGTTTGCCAGAAGCAAACAGTGACAATATAATTGTAATGTTTTTCTCTGTCCATCCATTTTGTACCCATTCCACTCCTGGGCAACATTGGACATGAAGCATGGACAAATATTGGGGTGTCAGTTATCCACAGGAGATGCTGGACCATATGGCAGAGTTCAGCAAGTGCATCTAGTTTATAATTTCATAGTTCCTCAAGAGTTCACTCTTTATTCTTGCTCCTTTTCCATTTGTTAGTAATTGGTCACCAGAGTGGTACGTGTAGTGCATTCTTCTTCCTTTTCTAACTGGTGCAGTCAAGATGGACAGTCTTCAATACTGACATTTTCATAGGTGGTATCCTCATAAACCTGATGAAAGCATTTAGAAACGGCAATTCCTTGTTCACCAGGATATGAAACTTTATGTGTGTTGTACAGTAAATTAACATTTTCACCATTAATAGTTTTATTGTTTTGTTTTATGTTTTCATTTTCGCACATGAATGTCTTATTGTTTTTGCCACCCATGTGTTGGCAAGCAGATTACAAAAGTATCTTGAATTTAGCCAAGTACAAACAACAGAACAAGAAAATTCCTATTTTGATTTCCTGTTTTTCATATATTGTTAAAAATATGATCTCTTGCTTCATTCCATATGGTTTTGGTAATGAAACACCTGAGTGTGACCCAGGCCTGTCTGCCAACATTTCCTGATAATGAATAATAAGAAATATTTAGTAGGAACTTTAAAACTAATAATTATGCAACATCTCTACAAATGACAACAATGCTATGGAAACTTGCACTAAGATTATTTAGAGAGAGGAGAGGTTGGGAGCACGCACTGAATACAGCGCATTGCTGCACCCACCACATGACAAACCAACTCAGGATCCCAGATTAGGACCCGAGTGCAGCCATGCAATGGGTGACACCTCAGCACCACACTAGTTCAGGCAGAATGGAACCAGTGTGAGGTTTTCTTATGGGGGGCTGGAGTGCCAATTCTGCCACCAATCCCCAGGTTATTCCCTGCAGGTTGGAGGGTCTACATGCAGGGCTGGATGCAGATTAACGTCATACCCCTGAACGGAGGATTTGCAGGTTAAGGGCCTTGCTCAAGGGCCCAACGGAGTATAGTCATTTTTGATGTTTACGTGATTTGAACCGACTACCTTCTGATTGCCAGTGCAAATTCCTTGCCTCAGCCACCACTCCGCCCCAATTTGAACAAGTCCATTAATATGTTGTGGAGTGAGAGAAGGTTTGTAACAGCTGTTGAATTGTTGTGCGCCAACACAGCCCTCCTCATTTACTCAGTGGCATAAGCAAATTAGCAAAAGTAATCGCCACATAAAGGGTGGCTACTTATTAAATCGGCTCTGCCGTTATGGAGCTCCTTCCTTCAGGTTGTTTCCCTGATAAGTGATGCCTTCTTCTGAGGGGTCATCCTTGAGGCTGAGTCAGTTGCCCTCACCAAACTGTGAAAGAAGAAAACGGTAAGACAGTTAGCAGCAGCACCCGCTCTCGGCTCAGGATGGTATCACAAACCTGGGAAGAGCTTGGATGCTGATCCTCAGGCGCGTATGCATGACAACCTCCATTTTCTGACCCTTTTCATTCAAATTCACTACCACTGAAAGTCAGAGGGGCAATCCTGACAGTTTAGAGTGTATTATAGGAGCCAACTTCAGCCAGAGTACCACTCAGAAAGGAACGTGTTAACGCTTTACATTTTACAGTTTTCTAATCTCATTGCAGTTTTCTGATTGTCTCTGACTTATGTGCATTACACATATTTTTAGGAAAATAGTATGTAAATGTCTTAAAGGGTAGGCTTTTCATTTCACATAATATTCAAGACATCGAGATGGAGTAACTGATCAAAACAGAAAAAGTCTTTGATATCCAATCAAATGGAAACGCTGTATGTGTCACATGTTACAAAGTGTAGCTGCAGATCCTGGGATATTTGTTGATTTTTTTGGTGAATGTTATAGTGAAAATGAAAAACAAACTCTGTCTACGATTAAAATAACCGTATCTCTGACTTAACAATTAGTGAATGTATGACAGTTAATTACAAAATGTGAATGCTTTCTGTTTGATCACCACATGCCTTTTTGATGTGATGAGTAAAAAAATGTGAAGAAAGTAACCTAAGAACATCTGAAATTTGACGTACGACTGGAGACCATTCAGTCCATCAAGCCCGTTTGTTTAGCTACCAGCTAAGATGTCCCCGATATCTCATCCAGAGTCTTCTTAAAGGTGGTCAGGGTTTTTGCTTCAACTAGATGGCTTGGTAGTTTGTTCCAAATACCCATTACTCTCTACAGGCTTCCTGGCTCCAGTCCTTAATGCAATTTCCACTGGTGACCTCAAGTAAGCGATTCACCCTTAAGCTGTTCAGCTACACAGTTTTACAAAACTAACACTAAAATTAATTTCACAGGCAAAACATAAAGCTTACTAAACGATAACTGCTCTCTAAAGCCTTCTTCATACTTTTCCATGTTTGCGTGTGTTATTTTTTGCAGCTGCGTAAAGCATGTAATCCATTTCACACCAGTAAACTCAATTCTATTTATGCCCTGAGTTCACATCACCACAAAGGAGTGTAGTACAATTTTTAAAAAAATGCAACCTACTACACATTTTTCCACACAAAGACACACTAAGGCACACCATTGTGCACATTACAATGTTGTCTCCACAGGAAAATCTCACTTGCCACCTCAGTGCCCACCCAGCAACTGCCTTGTTCTGGTTGTGGATACGCTAACTTCCGGTGATTTTGTTTTCCCCATTTTATTGAAATACTAAACGACAGGCAGAGGTATGGGGATTTCATATGTGAAAACACTTCCAGACAGAAACTAAATGGATTTTTTTGCAAATGCAAATGGCACGAATTTCGCAGGAAGGTTTAGGTTTAGGTTTAGGTTTATTTGTCATATATAGGTTAACACAGGGTCAACATACAATGAAATGTGTATGACGAGAAAAACAAGTCACTCAGCCTAGATCTAATAAAGCTAAAAAAAATAATTTAAAAAAATTACAAGTTAAAAATAGACAAGCCACATAAAATAAAATATGTACGTTTTAAAAGAAGTTATAGAGCAATATGAGTTGAATGAGCAGCAAGTACAAATGACAGTTATTGCACAGATAATGTTTTATGAGTACAGATGCATATTCCATAAAGTGCAGATGCATGTTCCAGTCAGTATTCAGAGTGTGTGCAGGTACAGTTTGTGTGTGAGTAGTGCAATGTAGATGTTTTTATCAGACAGTTGTGGCGAGCGCCCTCTTCTACGCGGTGGTGTGCTGGGGAGGCAGCATTAAGAGGAAAGACGCCTCACACCTGGACAAACTGGTGAGGAAGGCAGGCTCTATTGTTGGCATGGAGCTGGACAGTTTAACATCTGTTGCAGAGCGAAGGGCGCTCAGCAGGCTCCTATCAATTATGGAGAATCCACTGCATCCACTAAATAGTATCATCTCCAGACAGAAGAGCAGCTTCAGCGACAGACTGCTGTCACTGTCCTGCTCCACAGACAGATTGAGGAGATCGTTCCTCTCCCAAACTATGCGACTCTTCAATTCCACCCAGGGGGGTAAACGTTAACATTTAACATTATACAAAGTTATTGTCTTTTTTTCACCTGCATTATTATCATTCTTTAATTTAATATTATTTATTGTATCAGTATGCTGCTGCTGGAAAATGTGAATTTCCCATTGGGATTAATAAAGTATCTATCTATCTATCTAATGCAATGTAGGTGTAATGTAAGTGTATGTAAGTGTTCAGGTGTTGCTGTTGAGGAGTCAAATGGCCTGGTGGTAAAAACTGTTCTTAAGTCTTGTAGTCCAAGCAGCCAGACTCCTGTATCGTCTGCCAGACAGCAACAAGAAGAACAGCTGGCGTGCTGGATGGCTGTGGTCCTTTATGATGCTGCTTGTCTTACGCAACCACCGATGGAGGTAAATGTCTTCAATGGCAGGGAGACTCTTGCCCGTGATGTGCTCTGCTGCCTTCACCACTCTCTGTAGTGATTTCCGGCTGCTGGCAGAGCAGCTCCCATACCAGACAGTAATGCAGCCCGTCAGCAGACTCTCGACCACACTCCTGTAAAAGTTTGAGGCGATGTTGGCATTCCTGCCAAACTTCCTCAGCCTCCTCAGGAAGTAGAGCCGCTGGAGAAGCAAAGCCAATCGAAATAAAACACTGAGATGTGCTGTAAATTCAATTTTTGTAAATCTTTTTTATCACTAAAAGCCACAGCTAGACAAAGAGACATAGCCATATTTATTTTTGTGCTATCATCTGCTAGCCTCTATATTAACCATAAAATTATTGTTTGCTGGTATGTTTGCAAGTGCTAAAGAGGTCAAAACTTTCATTTTTAATTAGTAACTTTTGTGAACTAAAGTTGTCTACATGCTAGATCATACTGTAGCGAGCAACTAGTAGGTCAAATGGAAGATGACACATGCACCAAGATAAAGGTCAGAATAATGGAATGTTGTACTTATGCTGTTTATTTGAGTACAATTATTGAAATAGAACAAAAAATGATAATGAAAAAAAATTGTTGGGACTCAGGAACTGCCTGTCTCACCCTGCTCTGTCACTGGCCAAAGGGGATGGCAAATGTTCTTCTTGGTGTTGTGGCCCGGAGCCTGCCGTCAATGCCCCGCTACCATAACTGTACAAACAGGAAGCCATCCCAGTGTCACTGCCCCAGAACACTCTGCATTTGCTACTCTGAAGTCACACCAGTGTTAGGGCCCTGGGAAACACCCTGTGGATCACTTTGACTTGTGTTATACTCCAAGTACTTCAACAGCCTCCTGATCACACGTCCGCACCCACTTGCATGTTTCCAGCTCCCATGCCATTTTAATGGAGAGTGCTGCCCCCTGTGACTTCCAGCTGCCCTCTTTGCACCCTGACTCCACCTCTCACTGGACCTGTAACTTTGATTGGTCCATTTCTTGATTTTCCCATTTGGCATACTCAATAGTGCTCTGATGGAGCAGATGCACTGTTTCTTCCACAGTTGGTTTCATAGTTAAACTAACTACAAGTCCAGTAAATTTCATTTTCTGTTAGGTCATTACAATATGTTAGAAATGTTAATGTAAGTCATGCAGTTTATCTGTTTAACTGCTGAATTCACATTCACTGTCCCTATTACCATAACAGAAGGACATTTCTGTGTCACCATTGGACTTTCCAACTGATACATATTTGCATGAGCTTAGAGAGTAACGTCAAAGTAAACTAATTAGGAATGTGATTACTTTTCTCTGGAAGTAATGAGTAAAATAATTCTTTTATAATTTGATAGAATCAATTAATAATTTGTAGCGGATTACTTTCTTTGAGTGACTACCCAGACTCTGACTGCAGGACATGCTTCCTCACACACCCACACTTACTCATACGTGTTTGCCAAGGCAGCATCACCTGCTTATTTAGTGTGTATTTCTTTGGGATGTGTGAAGAAGAAGAAGGGAGTACCTGAAGAAAAAAAAGCAACACTGGCAACAGAATCTGCAAATATCTGTTGCTCAGGTCAGCATGACTTGTTTTTAGAAATTCAGAAAGAAAAACAAGTGAAATCCAGGCTCAGGTCATTAATATGATATATGCACAATTATTCAAGGATAAGATGGTGTACAGATCTGTGATGGTACTTCATGTCTCAGAAACAATTGTATTTCTGTGTTTTTTCTGTAACCTTGCCCTTTCAGCCACAAACAGATGGAAATATTTACAAGATATCAAAGGAACAGACACACAAGGGTTTAGGAAATGGATGGACGGAATTCATATTTTTGTCAATTTATGCTTATTTGTCATTGTGCCAGAGAGTGTGCAGTGTTACATTTGGTTGGACATGCCAGTAAAAGTGTCCCTGTTCTCTATATAAGTGACAACTCTACTATAGCTCAACCAAGCTCGCCAGTCCTATCCAATTACTTCTTCCAAAATAACTTCAAATTGCTTTTTGAAAGTCCCTAAATTCCTGCTGTCTACCACACTACTTGGTAGCTTATTCCAAGTGTCTATGGTTCTCTGTATAAAGAATAATTTCCTAATGTTTGTGCGAAACTTACCCTTAACAAGTTTCCAACCGTGTCCCCGTGTTCTTGATGAACTCATTTTAAAATAACAGTCTCGATCCACTGTACTGATTCTCTTTATAATTTTAAACACTTCACTCACGTCACCTCTTAATCTTCTTTTGCTTAAACTGTATAGGCTCAGCTCTTTTAATCTTTCCTCATAATTCAACCCCTGTAGCACTGGAATCAGCCTAGTCACTCTTCTCTGGACTTTTCCTAGCACTGCTATGTCTTTTTTTTAAGTACCACCCACACCCACTCATACAGGGCTGTCTTTGTGTCACCTATGGGATGCTGGAGGAATCCAGAATGAAAACTGTCTGAATTAGCATCAGCCACCCTAATCTGGGGTGTTTATAAAAAAATGTAATGATTTACATTATGAGTACATAATAAATGAGAATAGTTGGTCAGATATTTGAAGAATTAAAATTTAGGCTCCAATTTACATGTTTAAAGTGTAATTATTCTCAGTTATAATAGAAATGTGCCCTTTTTCACCTGCACTACAAACATGGCTCCTGTATTTATAAGACATGGGTAGTCTACACTTGAGTAATTCTTCCATCCTCCATTATAAGAGCAGGAATAGAAATGGAGTCTTTGTGACCCAAGCTGCTAATTGCATGTTTGTAGCGCACTCTAGAGGAGAATCTCTGAAAGTGCTCCAGACCTTTGTGATGAGCTGATGGCAGTGGCTCCTTTCTGTGGCCGCCCATATCTCTGTTCTATTTGGTTGTGTTCACACTGGGGTTCCCCAGACCACAGAGTATTTGATGCCACTCATTGGATATATCATCTGTATTTTTGGTGGGTACCAGGCGTCAGTAGTAGGGTCACTGAGAAGATGATTCCAAGGTTCAGGCCACCTACCATCTCCTTATTTGCCTATTCTCCCCTTCTGCACAGGCATTAGTGTGCTAGTATGCTAGTGTGATTCCTTTCTTTTCCACTTTCTGCTGTATGATTTAAGAAGGAGCAGTCTGGGGCTCTGGGAGCAGTGCTTTCTTTCAGGAACTCGGAATGCTGATCTCCTGCCTAGAAGACAGAATGTGTTGTTTCCCGCCTGAGGCAATACTCTGAACTTCTAAAAACAGACCCAAAATGGGCTGCTGTACTCAATTTCCTTCCATGACTCCTAAGTGCCAGGCTGCTAATTGTTATTTTGGGGCTTGACTGGACTCACAGTGTAAGTGGAGCATGCAATTACAGTTAATAAAAGGGCCGCGTTTGTGGTTAGAGTCACCTGGACAATGATGAATCAATCGGAGTCTCTGACAGCTCAGACGGCAGGTCTTTGTCTGTTTGGTCACCGTGACTTGGAGGCAGCCTTTTAACCACTGACATTACGGGAGAATGGCAGCATAACAAAACTAACCAATGGCTGAGTGCCTTAAATGTGTCTGACCTTGGGCACATGGCAGCTGTAAGGACTGTTGAGCATATCATTTGTAGAGACGATTCTCAGGTGGGTGGCAAAGTGGCAGACGTCTTCGCCTGCATCAAAAGGACATTTTTGTTACAGTTACTGATAACCGAAAATGTGTGAATGAGTGTCAACGTGTGGGAGTGTGTCCGTTCAGGTTCAACCTCTGATCCCTGAGACATTTTATTAGACTAAGTGGGTTACAAAATGGATGGATGGGCAGTTCATCGCTTTGAGTAAAATAACAGCAATAATATTTAAATATTTAGAATGATTTGTGCATCAAATGTTGCCCCAGTCTACACCTCATGAGGCCAGATGTAGTGTGCTGACTGAAGTAGTTGTGATGCCCAGATGTCCAATGATCAATAGGTTACCTGTCTGACCTAAGGGTGCTGCTGACATGTCCAGTGGTGAGAGTGTCTCCACATTCATTTACATGAGGATGATCTGATTAGTCAATGGTGTTTGTGCTATGACTCTCACCTGTAGGGGACAGTCGCAAACCATGGTCTGTGTCTTCAGTCTCACCAGTTGAGGACAGTCATATTGTTAGTGGTGCATTTGCAGTCTGTTCTGTAGAGGGCAGTTAAATAGTCAATAGTGTGTGCTTTCTGTCTCACATGAAGGAGGCAGTCAGATAGCAAGCAGTGTGCATTGATTCTCACCTGAAGGGGGCAGGTTAATGGTTAATGACTGCTATCTTGATATTCACTAGGAGGTGGTGCTGAATGGTCAATGATGTGTGTCTTTAGTCTCTCCTGTAGAGGGCATTAGATGATAAATTTAAGGTATGTTGTGTAAAATTCTGTCTCATCCGTGGGGAGCAGTCCTGAATGATGTACATAATTCAGTCTCACCAGGAGGGGGCGTCAGATAGCAAATCTCAGTTACTGTTGTGTATTTTCTCACTTGTAGGGAGCAGTCAGATGGTATATGGTGTATATCTTCCGTCTCAGCTGCAGGGGGCACCAGTGTTGTATGTACTTCAGCCTCACATTTAGGGGGCATCAGATGGTAAGTGATGTGTATCTTCAGTCTCACCTGTATGGGGCACTAGATGGTAGATTTTAGTCAGTGTTGTGTGTTTTCAAACTCACCTCTAGAGAGAAAGTGAATGATGTGCATTCAGTTGTAACCTGTAGAAGGTAAATGTTAGTCAGTGTTGTGTGTTTTCAGCCTCACCTGTAGGGGGCAGTCAGGTGGAAAATGATACATAATATCACTCTAACCAGAGATCACCACAAGCAGTCAGAGAGTCCAAGGTGCGTGCCTAGAATCACATCTTTAGAGGCCAGTCAGATAGTTAGCGATGCATGTCTTCAGTCCCAGCTGTAGGGGGTGCCAGATAGTAAATTTTAGTCAATGTTGTGTGTTTTCTGTCACCTGTAGGGAGCAGTGAGGTGGTCAATGAAGAGCATTTAGTCTTAGAGTCAGTGGTGTATGTTTTTAGGTTCACCTGTGGGGGCAGTCAAATTTTCACTGCAGTATTAGAAATCTGTCCAGTAAAGGGCGGATAAGATATTCAAGTATCTATGTGTGTTCTGGCTTCCTCCCATAAAGGTCAGTTATATAGCCAATAATCTATAAAACTGATAAAGTAACTGACAAAAAATAATAAGCTCTCAAATTACAAGGTTCCAAATTATTTTGATAATTAGGGCTTCTACACAGCAGTGAGAGAGATAGATAGATAGATAGATAGATAGATAGATAGATAGATAGATAGATAGATAGATAGATAGATAGATAGATAGATAGATAGATAGATAGATAGATAGATAGATAGATAGAACAGTGTGAAAGAGTTGGGGTACCACTTTGGTGACCCCGTATAATTAAAAGCAAAATAAACAAAGTAGTAAAGTTGTATTTTCAGACTGGAATTCAGAATAGAACAAACTTCAACATGGCCTAGCTGCTGACCACATGGCTTCAAGGCAAGAAGGGACAGGTGCAGGAAGGCCGGTCAACGGAAGTGAAGGCTGCCAGTCTTCTGCATTAGCAAACAGTGCCTAGCTCTGGTTTGGATGGCAACTACCACCACCAGAGCCCTAAAGCTGTCTCCCAAGCACAGGTGCGTGATAATAGATAGATAGATAGATAGATAGATAGATAGATAGATAGATAGATAGATAGATAGATAGATAGATAGATAGATAGATAGATAGATAGATAGATAGATAGATAGATAGATAGATAGATAGACTTTATTTGTTCCCAAGGGGAAATTAAAACTATGCAGATCATTAGCAAATTAATGTCATATTTAAATGTGTGTATAATAATGTTGGGCAGTTGTCATTGGTCATTATGGAAGCTAGAAGGGTACTGTGACCATTGTTGCAGGAACCTCAAATGATGAAGACTTCTCAGCTTTCTGATGCCACATTAGGAAATGTAGCTAAGGATGATGTTAAAATGTAAAGAAAAAACATTGTCATCTGGCACACCTGTGGACGAAATTGCAAACTGCTTGACCACAATGACTATGCATTGATTTGAGACACAAATTAATGCATAAGCACAAAGCCATATGATATGACAGCTGATCTGAGGTGGGAGTGGAAAGTTTAGTCAAAAATGACATAGACAGGAATTCTGTGCACTTCTTATAATATCTCAAAATACACTTTTAAAACTAAACTGGTTCTAGGAACACAAGAAGTGAAAACAAGTCATTTAGTTGCATTGTCCTGTACCAGTCAGATGAGTACAAATGTGGTGCACACTAGAAAACACTTACGTACCCACTGTAGACTTCTGGTGGCTCTGTGATGATGGTGGATGAATTTTCTGTCATCCTTTTAGTCAATGGATTCCCTAAGAGGACAAAGCAAATGCCATCAAATGTAAAGCAGGTCTGAGTGGTCGCCTTTGTTCTCTGGTGAAACATTACCATCAAGCTAGTAATGGAATCTGCCAGGATGACAATGGCTCCATCCACAGAAAACAAGTGGTTAGTGAATAGATTGAAGGGCATCACCCTGATGCCAACTGTATACCAGGGCCATCCCAGAAAAAAATCTCTAACTAGACCCTTATCAGAAAATCTGAAATGACTCCTGAGAAAGTGTACTTCATGATAATCAAGAAAACAATAAGTGGTGGAATTTCCCATGGAAGAATAATGTAGTTACTCGCCACCAGAGATCCATACTGTCCTTTGTTTTCTTTTATTCATTTTGCTGTTATTGGTTGATTACCTTTTGTTGATAATTTTCCCTGTGTTGTGTATATTGAGCCCAAGGCAATGGTGCCCCCTAATAATGCAGCTCCGGGGGCAATCCCTACCTGTATAAGATCTAAAACTTTCTGGTGAGTTTCAACTTCTTTTTTTAATAAATCCTATTATTATAAAAAAAAAAAAAAACATTGCTTTGGTGGTTGGGCCAGGGGTTTTCACAGTTCTCCTCTCCCTTTTTTTGAAATTTTAACTACTTTGACTTATATTGAGTGGACAGGCTACAAAACCTGTCTCTTGAGTTTCGGGGCCAGGTCTATTTTGTGTTTTTAAGGCCAGTCTGGAAGTACAGGCCCAGGCCTGTTTCACAGACCTCAATAAATCATAACATAGTTATTTGTACAATCTTTGCCAAGACATATTAGAGCTGTTCTTACAGTGTGTACTGCCCCATGAGTCACATATGTTTTCCCTGTCTTTTATGTTATCTGTATGTCTTTGGTCTCACCTGGAAGGTGTGATCAGATATTTGAAAGGTGTTGTGTTTCTGGCAGGTGATTCTGAGCTGGCAGATACATGATGTTGTGTTGCTTATCCTATATGTTGAATACAGTCAAGTTGTCAAACATATGATCAGTTTGATCAGTATGAGATGTCAGACTTCCAGCGTCACATGTGTCTGACCTGTGAGAGGCACTGCAATACCCAACAGTGAGTGAGTTACTCACTGGCAGGGCCGTCTTAGCAACATCATAGGCCCCTGCGCAAAGTAGTGCGCTGGGGCCTCTGCTTTGATAGCAAAATGGAACATACATAGGCATCCAAAATATTGTGGGCCCCTATTCTCCTGGAGCCCCCAGCCAGTGCCCATTGGGCCCATACGTTAAGACAACCCTGAGTTACTGCCTCCATCAGATATCCCAACTTTTCATATTTGATTGTTATTAGTCATTGAGAACTGTCATAATACCATAATAATATCAAAAAAATGTATGAATTGATCTCATCCACAGGTTGTTCTCCGATATCCAATAATCTTCATGTGTCATCCTTCTGACTAGCTAATGACCAGTAGATTCAGTGTTATCAGTATGGATTGAGTCAGACATCCAGTGGTGAAAATGACCTGTTTCACCTGTAGGGGGCACCCAAACATCTACTGCTGAGCACAGTCTCATTTTTTTATTAGGAGACCAGTCAGTCACGCCATACTGTATTGGCCTGTTTTGCCTGTAGGGGCACCCACGTTTTTATTGACGAGTGTTTTACTATGCAAAAAAAGTATGCTCCCATTGACAAATATGCAATGTTCTGTTGATGTCATGGAGATTCCAGTATGATGAATGTGAGACAGTCACAAATCCAATTCTACTTGTATGGTACCACTTTAACCTGGGGGGTGTTTAGTTTTGTTGCTGTTTAATTGTTTATTTGAGGCCAACTCTTTGTGACCTGATGGAATGTAGCATGCCAGGCCTTTCTATCCAAAACTGCTTCTCTGAGTTCCTTCAATGTCATTGTCTCATTAATGCTGTCTATCCATCTTAGTCTCTATCATCCTCTTCTCCTTCTGCTTTCAACTTTCCCCAACATGAGAGTCTTCTCCAAGGAATCCTGTCTTTGCATTATGTGGCCAAGTTATCTGAGCTTTTCTTTGTCCAACAAGCCTTCCAATGAGATGTCTGGTTATTTTTCCTCAAGTACTGATTTGTTGGCTGTTCTTGCTGTCCCAGAAACTCACAGCAGTTTACAAAGGTGGGTAGTAACGAGTTACATTTACTCCATTACATTTACTTGGGAAACTTAAAAAAAAAAATAGTATTTCTAAGAGTAGTTTTACTGTACCATACTTTTTACTTTTACTTGAGTACATTTGTGAAGAAGAAATGCTACTCTTACTCCGCTACATTGGGCAACACTCGAATCGCTATTTTTTTTTTCCATTAGATACGCTATATTTTTGCCAGAGATAAGCCGCCAATAGATATACTGCATGACTGTTTCACTAATCAGATGTAACAATAATAATCACAAGACTCCGTTTCACCAATCAGACATAGCAACAATAATCACATGGCTCCGTTTCACAAATCAGATGTAGCCATGCAGTCACATGACCACACACAAATTGTGGCGGCATAGCAGCACAAACTCCTCACAGACAGCGGACAGGGAAAGAAAGAATACAAGTGGAACCTCGGTTTGCGAGCATAATTCGTTCCAGAAACGTGCTCGCAATCCAAAGCACTCGTATTTCAAAGCGAATTTCCCCATAAGAAATAATGGAAACTCAGATGATTCGTTCTACAACCCAAAACTATTCATATAAAAATGATCAATACAAAATATAAAGTAAAAATACATAAAACAAATTAACCTGCACTTTACCTTTGAAAAGAATCATGGCTGAGTGAGTTTCTAAACTCTTGTGGGATTTCACCCAATGGGACAACATGCGGAAGAGCGTCCTGAAGCAACCGCAGGCACCCAGCGCTGTAGCAGTTCGCCGTAAAAGCGAATCCGAAAAGATTGTGGTCATGCTATAAGGACCTGATGTTGATGGGTGATACAAGGAACAAGGAACATTATAAATGCGCAGGGCACAGTATTACTTGGCCACTAACCTGGGCATGACCCTGCCTGACTGCTGCGTCTGTGTATAGGAGAGTGGCAGATCCTGCTACAATAAATAACCGCGCTATTCCTGTTTCAACCTGAATAAAGATGGTGTCGCTAAAGTATTGAGACTCAGCTTTGTGTTTTGGGGTGCAAGACGGGGATTCACACATCACAGCACACACGTAGTCACAATGCTGTAGTAAACAGTATACTCTCATACGAATTTTGTCTATATGAGTGAGGCACGCCGAATGACAATTGCCCACAATCCCACAGCGAGAGAGAGAAGAACCATCAGCTCAGTTGTGATCACATGATGCTCGGCAGACAAAGCGTATACGGACTACTCGAATTGCAAGACCTCGCTCGTTTATCAATTCAAAATGTATTAAAAATTTTAGCTTGTCTTGCAAAACACTCGCAAACCAAGTTACTCGCAATCCAAGGTTCCACTGTACATGAAAAATGAGAGCCAAGGTCTGCTGAAGCTTACCCATCACTTCACTGAGTGAAGAACAAACACGTTTTAACCAAACATGCACAGACACAGACAGTCAAGGTAAAGTGAGACTTCTTGTACGTGCCAAGCTGCCTTGTTCTAATGTTATTTTCTATCAGCTGTGCCATTTGGAGGGCAAGTGAAATATGCAGTATTATACTGTCAGTGTACAGGATATCTCGTCACTGTAAGTAGTTTGCACTGTTCAAACACACATGTTACCTACTGTAGGTATCGGCTTCAAAAGCTTTGTTGCAAAAAACTGAGATTTGGAACTTTGTGTTATTTGTGCATCTTTATTTTGTAAAGATGTTATTTATTTTTACTAACTTTTTATTTTATTATTTGGAAACAGCAGAATTTGCACATTATTTTAAATTTTTGTCTGTCTTATTACAACATTTCTAAAAAATAAATAAATTATTATCAAACAGTTACTCAGTACTTGAGTAGTCTTTTCACCAAATACTTTTTTACTCTTACTTGAGTAATTTTTTGGATGACTACTTTTTACTTCTACTTGAATAATATTATTTTGAAGTAACACTACTCTTACGTGAGTACAATTTTTGGCTACTCTACCCACCCCTGGCAGTTTATTGCAGCACCACATTTGAAAGGTGTTGATTCTTTTGCGTTCTGCTTTAGCAATAGTCCAGCTGTCACAGCCATACATCCCTACTGATGTAAACAAGTCACCTCAACAAGTCACTTCCTTCAGCATATGCTGTCCTGCCAGAAATAAAGAAATAATTTAATAAGGGACCATAATTATAAACATGAACCAGATAGCAGGCAAGTCAGAAACACAGCCGTCAAGCTAAGGATCTAAAGTCTAACTCATAGTCAAAACACGCTTGCAAGGCTATGTTTGACAGCAAAACGTTTTAAAGGATAGCACACCAATCAGGTTTTTTTTTTACTCTGTAAATTTGGATGAATAGGAGACAGGAATACATGCAACCCATTGATGTCACCAGCCACACACTTCTGGGTTTATTACTTATCAATTTGGCAACAACCGCTCCACAAAATGGCACCCATGCGATAAACAAAATTGCGTCACAGAGAAGATGGGGAAATAATTCAAATTAATATGGCAATTTCTACATTCAAACTAATGTGTAAGCGTTGAGTTATGCATATAATTTTTAGAAAACATCTCAGGAAAGGCACAAAAAAGGAAAGTAAAAATACAAACCTTAACACCTGTAATGGCTCACCTGTAGTGGCTCACCTTTGAAGGCATGCTTGGTCACTCCATGGTGAGTGAGTTCCTCACTTCCATCAGATATCCAGGACTGGAGTTTGTGTTACCAGCCTCAGTGCTAAGGGGTCGTCAGCTATACACTGTAGTTTCACCTTTAGGGGGCAGTGGCCCCCCCCCCCCCCAATATGAACAATCAATTGTTCAATTAATATGAATGTTAAGATTTTTTTACATTTTATCTAAGACTAGCCATCCCCCGCGGCTTCGCCTGCATATTAGTGAAACAGGACAGTGAGGAGGGCTGTGCCCAGCTCTCTACTCCTGACGTCACTCTTCCCCCTCATCTCGGCCCGCAGCCTCTGTCTCGGATTAGCATGAATACATCGCTCCTGCAAGTGAACTATGATTCTTAGCGCAATGAAAGAAGTCGCAAAATCAACCGGAATTTTCAAGCAAATTCTAGAAAAAAAAAAGATCTAAATCCATTAAGTAGTTCTCTCATTTGCTAACTATGCGGAGTTAAAGTTACACCCCAAGGCATACCTGTGAGTGAGGAGGGCCTTGCCCCCCTCCCAGCAGCCCGATGAGTCTCTCTCGGATTTGCGCTAATAAATCGGTACCACAAGCGAACTATGATACTTAGCGTGACGAGAAAGTCGCAAAAGCAATGGAATGTTCAAGCAAATTATAGAAAAGAACGATATAAATCCATTGTCACGCTTGGGTCACAGAATTGCACAGAAAACAGAGGAGGTTGAAGAGACTGGAATTTTATTCAAACACTGCAAACAAACATTTGTCTCTTTAAAGGGTTTCAAATGTGCTCCTTGAAAGGAAAGAGTTGACACCTCCGTTTGTCAATTAAAAGTAAGCATGGGGTTCTTCTTCGGAGGAGGAATATGAGCCAGGAGCAGGAGAAGTCTGAGACAGAGAAGGAGAAGCAAACAATCAATTTAACAAACTGAAAGAAGCCTGTACAGGCTTTTTAAGTAAGCGGAGTACCACACGAGAGGCATATTACGCGACAGAGCTGCCAGAAAGGTAAAGATGAATGTGAAGGTAGTCTGTCAATGTTTTTCAGGGGTTTTCCCAGGGGCGTCTGTATTCTCAGGAGGTGCAATCAGCTCCGCAGCTCACACCATTAAGTAGTTCTATCGTGAAAAGCAGACAGACATAGAAACGGGTCTAAAGGACTACAAGAAATTTCGTGCTTGGACCATGAAATTTTTAAAACCGTTTCTTAGTGAGCACCTATGGGCCAAGCGTAACCTACATTCCAGTCCCAAGACCTCATGGTTCGGGAGATTTTGTGATGAGTGAGTCAGTGGTATTTGGCTTTCATATATACAGTGGAACCTCTAGATACGAGTTTAATTCGTTCCAGCACTGAGCTTGTATAGCGAATTTCTCGTATCTAGAACAAACGTCCCCATTGAAAATAATGGAAATCCAGTTAATCCGTTCCGCATCCCAAATATATTAACATAAAAATCAATTTTCCTAACAAATAACACTGATAAATTATATATACTGTAGTCTACCTTTAATAAATAACACTGTTAAATAATATAACTGATTATTAAAAGAATCAAAACAGGTGTCCAAAGTGCAGTAGAGCATTCAATAAATCTTTAATCCTTAAAACAGTTGTGAAGTGGAGGTTTAAAGTACATAAGAATAACAATCCTTTAACACGAGGTTAAAACGTCAACAGGAAGCAGTCTTCAAAAAACAGATGACAATCCCCGGTGCTTCTTCTCTGTTAGCGTCTCACCTGCTTCTCCCATGCGGGCTCTGCAACAGGCGAGACACTTAATGCAGCTGACCTTCTCTACACCGTCCTGCTTCAGCTGTTTGGCTCGCCTGTTCAGCTACACGCGAGCCTGTACTCGCTCGCTCTCTCGCACCGACTTCCTACTGCTGCGGATTCCTGCCTCCTCCTGCAATCTCCGTTCTCTCTCCTCTCTTTTCTTTTACTTCTTCTCCCCCTTAACCGGCTCGCGCTTCTCTATATATGCGGGGAAGACATGGCAGCTGCTAGGGTTACCACTTTTAATACAAAAAAATAAGGGACGCATACGTATTGATTCAAAACGGGACGCGCAATTTCATTCTCAAATACTGGACGATTCCGTATTTTAAAGGACGGGTGGCAACCCTGCCCAGCCCATCAGCCACAGGACAAATCATGGATGTGGGCAGTTTCCCACCTGTGCACTTAGGTGAGAAACGCAGACACCGCAGATCGCCCTGCGGCTCGCTACAGCTACCACGCCCCCTCGCTAAGCCGCGAGCTATACCCACAGCCTGGCTCGCGGCTCGTTACGTGAGCCAATGCTCGTATTTAGATCTGAATTTTTCGCTCATACTTTCCTCGTATTTTGAATTTCTCGTATACAGAGGTGATCGTATCTCGAGGTTCCACTGTATATATATATAGATTATTCCATGTAATTCCATGTTTTTTATTCTTTTTAATTGTAATTTGGCTTTGTTTTCACTTTAGTTAAAAATATTTTGTGTCTTTTTGCACTGCCATTTTGCTTTCCTTACGGGCGCCACCATTTTGGAATGTACTGATTGTAGTCACTATGCATGTTGCTGCCACATGATAACAAGATGTCACTTGTGCAGCAGTACAAAGTCCAGTCACACACATTGTTCGCATTTCCAGATTGCAGTTAAGACTTTGTTTAGAATGGTATATGGCAAAATGGTATAAAAATGCAAAAGAGATGTCAAAAAATGAAACTAATACTATAATGAAAATCAAAAATGCACACAAAATGAGAACAAGCTATGAGAAAAGCCAAAGAAAAAGAAAAATAAGAAAGCCTATCATAGCAATGTGTGGCATCGGTTTCACCTGTAGGTGGTAGTCATCTTTTGAATTGTGGGCATTTTCTGTTTCCGGTGTCAGGCTGATCAGATATCTGGAGATGGGCTAAAATGGTGGCCAATGATGAACTGTGTGTGATCTCTTTTGTACCCAGTGTTTATTGTGAGAGTGTCACCAGTTTTGCCAGTAAGTGGTGGGTCAGATTTGAAGTGCGAGTAGCTTACTGGCATGGCGGAATATGCAATGGCATGTGAGCCCCGTCTCATATGTATGTATGTTAGTGATGTAGTGATGTGTCTCCCCTGTAGTGTGTACCTGTAAGAGTAAATGCAAGGGAGGGACTTGGGGCCCAGCAGTGGTGACACAATCCATGCAGTCGGCATCTGAGAGACAGTGAGCAGATTTCTGAGCCCACCACTCCCCCCCATGCACACACTTTACTGATGCTGTTTATTGATTTTTTCATAAAAACAGATGAAACATTGTATAATCAACAAGGAGAAGGAGAGCGGACACTAAATGGATGTCTGGAGCAGCCAGGTGGGCAGCAGCCCCCTCTTCTCTCACACATGCTGCCCCAGGTCCCCCCCACCCACCCCCACTGCTTTTCCATTCCTCTCAGATTTTAATTGGTGGGGTGGCAGAAACAGTGGGTGACCCATGGAAGATAAAGCTCCCTCTAGGCAGAGCAACTGCTGCTGTTGATAGAGATGCAGCTATTTCCACCAACCCCCCCACCATCTCCCCCCAATCCCCCATGCCTGATTACGCCAATTCTTATTAACATGGGAGGTAATTTGGTAAAAATGAAAAGGATTGCTCTAATACCTGGGTGCTTCTCTTACTTATGGCAGGGAATGCTGGGAAGGATTATAGCTGCCCCTGTACGGCTCATCTAACCCCCGCCCCCCACCAGCACAGAATTGTAAGTCATATCTAACACAAGCAGCTGTCTTAAGGGCAAAAATGTAATTACATTGTATTGATATTGAACAAGGACGTGGAATGTTTTTTTCTCCAGCTATCTTTTACGGGAAAAGAAAATTAACTGGGTTTGCAGAAAAATAAAGGGGAATTAGAGTAAAATTTGTCAAAGTGAGGCGGACCATCATAAATAAGGTTAATTTTATTTCAGCTACGCTAATTCATGGCGAGTCAATGTAACTGCCGGACGGGGATTTTATAATAAACAATCAGGATCTGAGCGTTGCAAACTTATTATTATTTTTTTTTTCTTTTTCTGTTTTCAGTGCGACTGCCACCCCCCACCTCCCCACTCCACCCCCCACAAACCACCCTTGCTATCCCAGTCTCTGCTTCTTCTATGTCGGGATTTCAAGTTCAACCCAACTCCTATCTCTCTTTCTGCTAAAGAGAGCGCTTACAGCAAATTATTCAATCAGTAGCTCTGATTAAATGTAAGTGGTTTTCATGTGGCTCCGGCTCGCAAGCTATCTCGAAAGGCTAATCCGGGGGTTCCCGGCGGCATTCCAAAAAAAACACGCACACGCACACACACACACACACACACACCGCATGCAGCAGAGGACACACACTGCAAGTGGTGCATTCAAAAGGCTGGTGTTCATGGACAAGCAGAGGAAAAGACACCAGAAATAAAGTGGAACCCCTCAAAACACCCCATTCAACCTTTACATCCAGGATTTTACTGGGCCAAAATTGAGGGGGTGGAAGAAAGTGGGTGTCCCATCCACTGCCTGCTCACAACCAATACCTAAAAAGGGAGAACTGGACTAATAATAAAAACGTATCTGAGATTACAGAACTAAGTACAGTTTTTTCCACATTTTTGCACTTGTCAGGATAAATGACATTCAGGTGGAAGGGAACAAATAGACCACACTGAAAAGAGCCATAAACCAGGGTGACAGTCTGGGCATGAATAAAAGAGGAGCTTCTTCACAGAGCCTTATACAAACAACAGGTCAGTTGCAGTGAGTCACTCCTCTGCTGGACGAATCCTAAGATGGTGTAGGTGGACAATGGACAAGTGATGGTATGCAATGGATAAAAATACTGATTGTTTCAGGAACTACAGATAAAAATCAAAGTGGTTTAAGAGCAGCTTATCATTCTCAAGGCTGTGTATAGCTGGGCCGCTTAGTGACATGGACAGCTGAAGGATGCTAGTGAACATTTACTACTAGATGAACATTTTCTGAAGATTGCCTGTCAATTAAACCAGTAGAAAAACCTGTCCAGTTTATTAAACAATGCATAGTTCATATAGTGCCTTTCCTGTGAAGTGTGTTTCACAAACTGCTAACCATTCAGGTATATGTAAATTTTTAACTGGTGTGAGAAATGAACTGGCATCTCAGTCAGGGAAGGACCCTCTTGCTACCTTGTCAGGATCGGAGGCCATTATAAAGGAAGATCAACAAGGGAGCTGTGATATTTCCTTTTAGTGTTAGGATGTGGACACAGAAGGACACTGCAGTGGCTGGCATCCCAGCAGACCCAGAGGGACACCCTGGTTGGGCCTTGGACCTGGAAGGACAGGGCAGTGAGGGACTGTCTGCTATTAGCAGTGCATCCCACTGTACACTGGGCAGTAGCATCCCGTTTTGACGAGATTCTGATATGAATGCCTGGCAGGGGCAGCATGGAAGTTGTGGTCCAATTAAGGACCACCTTGTTGGGTTCTATGGGGGCTGCCATGGGGTGCTGTCAGATATTGACTGCACAAGGGCTCAGTGTGGGTCCAGTCTGGAAGTGCTTCTCAGAGGCAATTGATTGATCACTGGAAATACTCCCGGGTTGGGCGTTAAAAGAAAGCCCTCCACTTGGCCCACTGAGATGAAGTCGGGAGAGGGAGGTCAGGCAAAGGGAGTGGAGGGTGTTAAGGGAAAGAAAAGAAAGGAAAAGGAAAAGAATCATTGGTCATTTCTGGAAGGAGAACTGATCGTTAAAGGAGCCCTATAATAAGGTACCATATATAGTCTGTGGAGTAAGTTCTCTCTGATAAGTCAGGGCTTCGTTTTAACCGTATAATTTCTGGTGTTTTATAATTTCAGTCGTATAAGTCAAATGTGGAAAACTCATGCTATTGGTCCAAGATATTATGATAAGCTAATGCCCACCTGAGAGATTAACCACAGAGCACACTGCCTTTTTATTCTATGTGGGTGTGGCAATGCGCTGTATCAGCGGGTGCTCCTAACACTCTCTCACTCTCTCTCTCTATTGTGCCTACCGTGACCACACGGTAATACCCTAACTATTCCAAAGCAACGTTTGCACTGATTTGTGTTTTTTGAATCTCACACCCTCATACACCTTTATCATAAAGCATCCCTTTTTTTATGATGGAGGCGTTTGATCAAAAGGAAATATGAAGCTGGCTTAAAATTAAAAGTCGTTGAAGTGGTGAAAGGAAATTGGTAACTGCGCTGCTACAACAAAAGTCGATTTGTCCTTAGAAACTGGTTCAAGATTGAGGAAGCAAGAAGATGTAAAAGAAAAATTAAGCGTCTTATTTTTGAATGGGTGTATAAGTCGGGGTCTGATTTTATGATCGATTTTTCGGGTTTCAAGACCCGACTTATAAGCGAGTATATACAGTATTTGTTTTTATTAAATTACTTTATTTTTACCTGGGACTATGTTAGTAGCAAGTGTGTCAAAGGTTTGGGGCTCTTGTGCGCCCCTAGTGATCACATTGGCTTATCTAATTCAGAGTGTCAGGGAGCTGGCTTCTGAAAGGATGGTTGAACAGCAACACTAGACCAGATGTCAGTACATTGAATGTCACACTTGCTCTTAAAGGGGCAGTTTAGGGCAGCCCCTTACTCTAACATCATTCAAACCCAATGCTCCATGTGGCAGCAACATTCCCCACTGTGCCAATGTGCTGCCTCCATAGTAAAAATCTGTTGAGACAGAACAGGGAATGATTGTCCTCTTCTAGTCAAAACTTTTTTCTAATGTTCTAATGAAGAAATTTGGTCACGTCACACCACACATGCATCGGGGCATCTTCAATGCTACCTGTAATTCCATCCCACTACCGCTCACATCTTTGCCCACTTGTGTTCACAGATCCAACAACTGCTTGAGAATATGACATCACTTTCACCCATCCTCTGGAAGTTCCTTGTCTTCATACCTGGGACCACCTTAAACCCATGACCCACCAGGAATAGACAGTCCTAACAGACTCGTGTCTGTATAAGACATTTCCTCTCCTGACAGTGCTCTAACATGATTCACTTTCTTTTTTGTTATTTTTTGTGCCATTTAACAAAGTTCATCCTGTGGTTTCTCAGCCATTTTAGGTCTCCTTTGTACTTTATTACAGTGGCTTGGACAGGTGGACTTTGTTGGGCTGAATTGCCTATTTATGTCAATTTTTTCAAATGTTCTAATGACATAACCTAATATAACATTCTCCAAAGTTCTTAATCCAGTTTACGATATCAGAGAGACAAGAGCCCATGCAACACGGGTGCATGGAGCTCCAGGCCATTAGTCCTCTTGTTGTTTCTGGTTTAGTGCTGCTAGCCTTCAAGCAAATGTCTGTTCAGATACTCATTCATCCTTATTTTTTATCTGATGCCTAATTATTCAGCATATGCAAGATTGTTTATTCCTAAATCCATGTTGTGCTTGTTTTATGGTCTCATGTGCTTCTATCTGTTGCTGTATTATACATTGATACAAAACTTTGCCCAGTTTAACTTATATAGTGCCTTTTAAGTGCCCTTGGGGATGCCATCTGCTTTGGGTGCTGAGGATGTTGAGCACTAATATATGCATTTGTTTAGTTATTCAATCTTTAATCAGTGTTGTGCTTCAGAAGTGCTCTTGTGGGGGCATTACCACCTACTTTCAGGTTATACGTTGTGGTCACCAGGGGGCACTGCATCTCTCCATACACCCAACATAAATGCTTGGACACAAGTTCACTAAGCACAATGAGCTTTTTATGTTGGGAAAGTTTTTACCCAGTAAGTGTTTTCCACCCTATAACACTCAATCTATCTCTCTCTTCCTCTTCCTCTTCCCTCTGCTCCTCGCAGAAAGCCTCTTCCTCCTTACTCTAGCTCTCTGATGTAAGGCAGCAGGCTCCCTTTAAAGCTGTAACCCAGGAATGCTATGACATGTCTCCCTAAAAGCACTTCCAGGCCGTAAAGAAAGTAGGGAGGTGTTCCCCCAGACAGCAAACTCTGTTGACACCAAGGGACCACCAACAGGGCTGCACTTCTGGACTCCAACTCCCAAGCACCCAACTGGGCTGCCACACGAGGACCACTGCCACCTACTATATGGGGGATAGAACTGCTCTGAAGTTCCGGCTTCTGTTGGTGCATCCATTATTTTATTCTGGCTGGGCACAAAGTGATTATTTTGTCCAGCTGGCCAATCCATCTGTAGTTCCTCTCTGGCCTCCTGTCCGGGTAATAAATATTCCTCCTTCCCGGCCAGGATGCCCATTCTCCTCTTACAAAGTTAACTCAAAAGGGAATGCTGTTTATATGGTGTCTTTCATGTGCTCTCAAAGGATGGCATCTAATGTTAAATACAAACAGTAGATTAATAACAGAATACATCAGTTTAGTCAGTTCTTAGTCCATGTAGTGCGTCTCTGTTGCTCCTTAAATGATTTCTTCAGCAGGCAGCGAACAGGTACAAAACAGTTCAAAGATGACTTCCCTTATTTGTCTATCTGTTCATCCATTATCTAAACCTGATTTTCCAGTGCAGGATGGTGAAGTGGCAAAGCCTGTTGTAGCAAACATTTTCCAATCTTTAACCCGCTTAATCCAATTCAAAATCTGCAGGCTATGCTGGAGTCGTCTGATGCAAGGCAGGAACTGGCACTGAACAAGGTGCAAGTCCATCATGGAACATTCATTCAATATTGGGCGCTCACTGAAATACTGTATGTCAGATTCTAATCCACTCTTTTCATTTCCAAATTCTGTTCCCGAAACTGTAAGACTAGGATGCCTTAAAATATTCCATACACCACAGACACAACTTGTTCTCTTTTATGGACCAGGCAGATGATGTACAATCATCAAGGACCAAAAACAGCTTTTACCGCCAAGTGGCATGTGCCATGAATAATCAGGGCATGCCTGATGCCTAAATGTTGTCCTGGGAGAATAAAATAGCTTTTTAAAAGCCATTTACTGCAATACACATTGTTACCGAGAGAAGAAGGGTGACTAGGAATTTTAGCAATGAATGAATAAATTCCAGTTTACTGTCAGTGCAATGAAATTCTTACTTGCACGTCTTCCCCACACCAGTGACTGTAATACATTAAATACAACAAAACAATAAATATATCATTATACATTGTATATGTTGTGAACTGAAGTCACAGACAAGGCAAATATGGATGTGAGGCCTCCAAAAAGCCCCAAGAGCAGGGCTAAACTGTTATGGGTTGTGTCACGAGACCAAGCTTTGCAACTAGACATACAGCTATTTATAGCTTTACTTTCTTCTTCTAAATAGATCAGACACACTTACCTTGTCAGATGAGGTGGTGAGAGGCTCCGGTAGGGATGTGGTTTTAAAGTGGCATGGGTACTTATGTCTGAAAATCACATGAGTCATGGAGTACTACATGGCCCGTAAATACCTTAGGGCAGATGGACACAACAGTTTGTCACTATCCTGCTGCGGCTGAAGAAAAAAAATGGCAATAAGATGGTTAATTGCTGGATAGTTGATAGAGTCATAAGAGTCGATTAAAAGTCTTGGGAAACAGTAGAACACTTACCAGACAGAAAGCAAGAGACAGAGAGTTCAGCGGCCTTCAGACAGGCATGAATGTGAGAGTGAACAGGATTAGGTTAACAGTTCTGGGAAGAGGGAATGTACTCCCTTATACAAGATTACTGAATGTGAGTCGGTGGGGATTGGGTGCAAAATTTCCCCAGTTTTTAAAACCAAGCTGTGAACACTAGTGGTTGTCTTTTGATCAGGTTTTTCTGCAAGCTTGGAAAAAACCTTCTGAACGGATTAAAGTGATGGGAGAGCAAGTGCAAGGATTTAAAAAAAGTGCTAGAATTTCAGGTTTTCAGTGCTAGAATTTCAGAACATGATGAAGGGGCCTTAACTGCCTCGAAAGCTTGCATTTGTAATCTATTTAGATAGCCAATAAAAGGTGTCATTTCACCCTACATTCTCCTGTATCAATCTATTGCTAACATGGTACAACACTCTACTGCTAAGGTTAGAACTGTGTAGTACTATGCTAAATAATAATAATAATAATAATTATTACTATTATTATTTGAAAATGCCTTCTTTTTCCTTACCTTGATTTGTGTTTGAAGTGGCAGGAAGGAATGATATGTCACTGAATTATTTTTTTTTTTTGAGTTTCATTTTTTCATTGTCTATCAACAAAGAAAAAACTGATCCCTTTCACTTTTTATGTTTCTAGTCTGTGTCTCATTCTCTCTACATTACTGATCAGCTCGGTTATGAAGTAACAGATACTCAGAGTTCAAGGTCATGCCAGGACTTGAAAGGTAGGAGGAGACACACAGACCTTGACAGACATGCCAGTAATGGCCTTACCAAGAGACTGTCGGCCCCCTTACTACTTCCTGCAGGCTTTGGCCTGCCCAGGTCTAAAATGAGAATCTGGCTTTTAAAGTTCAAAAATGTCATACATACTCCAGAAATACATGAAAATGTATTACAAGGGAGAAGGAAACCTGTGGCTTGCTGAAAAAAAATCATTAAAAATTAAAAAAAAAATCTAAATAGTGAAATGAAGCATAAAAATAGAAAATTAGGGAAAAGGGCAAAATGATTGCAACCCAAGGTAACAAGTTCCAATATGAAATCCACATGTAAAATACAAAAATTCAATCCATCACCAGAAAATATCAAAAGACAACAATACTTGCAAAACTCCAACCAATCATCTCTCAAAGATCCATTGCTGGGACCCTCACTCTGACTTCAATATAAAGGCAGATGGAGGACACAGAAGCTGTGACATCAGGGAGACTCCACCCTGCAACATTTAAAGACATAGTACACGAATAATAAGAATGTCTAACTTAAATTACATAAAGAGATGAAAAATAGTCATTTGAAAACAACAATAAAACAGAAGCTACACATAAGTGAGAGGATGAACCCTGGCTGCCACCTAACAGTACAGAAGACCACACATCACGTCTGATCATGCAGTTGTCAGTAAGACTGGCTACTGTCCTTGAATGCCCAGGTTCAAATGCTAGTCATCCTGAATGGAGGAGGGAGAATAGCGACTGTGTAGGATGGCTGATATCTTTAATAAGCCCTTCTGATGCTCCATTTGTTATATATATTCTGCTGGGTGGGCAGCTACATGCCAGTAACCTTTTGCATCATTTTTACCACCCTCTGCAGTACGTTGTGGTCCTGAGTTGAGCAGTTGCCATACCAGGATGTTAGTGGATATGGACTCTTCTGTGTTCTTGTAGAAGTTGGTAAGAATAGATACTTGATCATGGTCCATGGTGAGGTTCTTTAAAGTATTAGATCCTTCAGATATGGGTCTGAAAACGATTGCCAAATTCTGGTTCACTTTTTCTTATAGAAGTCTTCAAAATTCCAAAGACAGAGCAGAAGTGGTGTCAGACATCCTCTATTGTTGCTTTCTCCATTCGACAGATAAAAGGGGGTAAAGTGTTAGTAACTGTTCTACACCATGTTTCACCCTTCTCTGCCCCCTGGGTATTTTCCTGAGTACAGCCCTCAAAATGTTCCCATGGCACTTACACGTGACAATAGATAAAAAGTCAGATGGAACTTTCTTTGTTCCTAGAGGGAATTTGAGCTTTTAAAGATGTTAAGGGAATTTTTAAAAATCTCATAAACACTAACAACAACAACCATCAAACACACTCAAGAATTTTTGAGCGTGTTTAGCTATTAGCTAAATAAACAAGGTTGATGGACTTAATGGTCCCTTATTATTTGTCAAATTTCTTATTTGGTTAAGAATTACAAAAAGAAGAAAACTTTTGACTTGGCTAATGATCAGAGAGCAGTCACCATGAGGTGTTTTAAAAGTGTATTATCATAGAAATAACACACTATAATGGTAGGCTGATTCATTGTAAAATGCAGGGACATTGTCTTGCTCAAGGTTTTCTGGTGGATTTCTATTTTCTTGGCCACCCTGCATTGTTGCTACTGTTGTTGTGATCCTCCATGGCATTTCCATGCAGCTCCATTGATTTTTTTCTCTGCCACATCCACTGCCTGCACATTCACATCTGGGGCCTTGTGCATAAGGCAGTGCATAGAACTCACACTAAAACATGGCGTACGGACAAAAGTGGAAATGTGAGTATGCACAAAAAAATTCAGATCCACAAAAATGTGCATAAGACAACTTCCATGCACTTCAGCTCCAAAAATCCCAGTCAGCATGCCATCCCACCCCAACTCCTCCCATAATTTTGCCTATTTTAATATGCAAATCAACATAAATATCACTTTCCCTGTTCAGTGGTTGGTTAAAAGACAATGGCAAAAGCACATGAAAAACAGAATTTCAGCAACTTCGAAGTAGAGGCAAGGAAAAACGTACTATTTGTTGGCTTAAGCAGTGGTATAAACAACAAAAGGAAGTTGATCGAGTGATGCAGAGTGGCAGAGAAACTTGGCAGTTCAAGTTCACAAAGTTGCGTATTAATAAAATAAAAAAGAGTGGTCAAATATCAACGTTAATGTGAAAAGGCAAGTTGTAGCCTTCCGTCTGAGTGTCATAGGGAAGCATATTAGAGTAGAAAAGAAAAGAAAAAAAATAGGGACACAGTGAAAAAAAAAAGGTTGAAATGTTCACTTTAATCTCGTACTTTATTTTGTCATTAAAGTAGAATGTCATTAACTTAATCTTAAAATCAATGTTAAATTTACTAGAGCTTTTCAATTCCCATCGTAACTAAAGTAGCACGTTAAATGCTTTGTATTGTATGTGTTCTTCTATGTGCTTCTTAAACGGGTTTTCTAACACTGACAGGACACAGAATACATTACATTCATGATATTAAAGCTCTCTGAACAATTTAAATAATAAGATGTATACTTGATATAATTTTCATGATGATATAAATTAAAGCATGTATTAAACATCAGGGCACAGTGGCGCAGTGATAATGACTGGCGCCCCGTCCAGAGATTATTCCTGCCTCGCGCTGTATGCTTGCTGGGATGTGCGTGACCCTGTGTAAAATAATTTATTGCAGCAGTACTGTCTCTTTCAAATGTACTAACTCCTAATACCTGTCCTTCCTTTACTTTCTCCACATAATCAAACAACTCTATAACAAATATCAAACCATCTGCAAGCTTAGAATGTTGATTCTTCAAAACTTTTAAGGAACATTGAAATATCTTTGTAGTATATGTTTAATTATTCCATTCATCTATTCATCCAGGGTCGCGCCAGTCCCAGCAAGCATACAGTGCAAGGCAGGAACAATCCCTGGGCTGGGCGCCAGCTCATCACTACCACTGTGTCACCGTGCCCACACGTTTAATTATTAACAGTATACAGTATTTAAGTGAAGTTAAAAATGTATCTGTATAATGTAATATACATACTTTAATGCATTTCATCTTAAAAATGATATCAAGAGCTCCAAGAATAAAGCACTTGGAAATCTAAATCGACTTAGAAGCCAGTTGTTATTATCTGTAAATACACTCTCTCTTCTATTGAATTGAATTGATTTTCTTTATTGTAATTGTATAGAACAATAAGATTCATTATGCAAATCCTCCATAAACTTCTTTTCCTATAAAATGATAAAATAGCAATTATAATAATAATAATAATAATAATGCAATGAAAAATATACTGTACAATATGAAAGCATAAGTACAATATACATGTTGTTACACACGCATGTTTAGGGGACAACCAAAGGGCCTGAATAAATGTAGTTCCACGCCAGACCAGGGGTGGTGAAGTGCGCTATTTCTCTCTTTCAATTCCTTGCAGACCATTCTTGGGAAATCCCGCCCTGTTCTGGGGCAGCCAACAACGTCACTTCCGGTTCCGGTCCTGATGACATCACTTGCCCTGCAGGGGTTTAAAAAGCCACCATCTTAAGAGGATAGTCAGTTCTGTTTTGGACTCAATCGTGTGAACATGTCTTTACTTTTGAACAGATTTTGCAGCCAGGAAATTTTATATGGGTGGCTGCCCCAAACCTTCCCAATGTCTCTTGGTTGTTCTTGTTACAATGTACTGTCCAGACAGTGCAAATGGTTCATATAGTGGCTCAGGTTGTGCAATATTTAAACTGTAGTGCAAGTTTACAGTGAGATAACTTTATTTGTAAGTACAAACAGTTCTACTGGGAGCACTTGATGGGCTGATTGAGTGCGTTTAGAGCTCTTGGGATGAAACTGTTACTGAACCTTGAGGTTCATGCAGGAAAGGCTCTGAAGCATTTGCCGAATGGGAGAAGTTCAATTAGACTGTGCGCATGGCTGAGGCAGCGTGTGCTATAAATGTTCTCCAGAGTAGATGCTGTATCCTGATAATCCTCTGCACTCTCAACACAATCTGCCATAGAGCTTTCCAATCAGCTGCTCTATAACTATGATTCCACATTCAGAGACACTGGGTTAAAATACTCTGAGTGGTGCACTGAGAGTAACAACGCTAAAGCAGATAGATAGATAGATAGATAGATAGATAGATAGATAGATAGATAGATAGATAGATAGATAGATAGATAGATAGATAGATAGATAGATAGATAGATAGATAGATAGATAGATAGATAGATAGATAGATACTTTATTAATCCCAAGGGGAAATTCACATCCTCCAGCAGCAGTATACTGATACAAAAAAACAATATTAAATTAAAGATTGATAACAATGCAGGTAAAAACAGACAATAACTATGTATAATGTTAATGTTTACCCCAGGGGGTGGAATTGAAGAGTCGCATAGTTTGGGGGAGGAACGATCTTCTCAGTCTTTCAGTGGAGCAGGACAGTGACAGCAATCTGTCACTGAAGCTGCTCCTCTGTCTGGAGATGATCTTGTTTAGTGGATGCAGTGGATTCTCCATGATTGACAGGAGCCTGCTGAGTGCCCGTCGCTCTACCACAGATGTCAAGCTGTCCAGCTCCATGCCAACAATAGAGCCTACCTTCCTCACCAGTTTGTCCAGGCATGAGGCGTCCTTCTTCTTAATGCTGCCTCCCCAGCACACCACCGCGTAGAAGAGGGCGCTCGTCACAACTGTCTGATAGAACATCTGCAGCATCTTATTGCAGATGTTGAAGGACGCCAGTCTTCTAAGGAAGTATAACCGGCTCTGTCCTTTCTTACACACAGCATCAGTATTGGCAGTCCAGTCTAATTTATCATCCAGCTGCACTCCCAGGTATTTATAGGTCTGCACCCTCTGCACACAGTCGCCTCTGATGATCACAGGGTCCATGAGGGGCCTGGGCCTCCTAAAATTCACCACCAGCTCCTTGGTTTTGCTGGTGTTCAGGTGTAGGTGATTTGAGTCGCACCATTTAACAAAGTCCTTGATTAGGTCCCTATACTCCTCCTCCTGCCCACTCCTGATGCAGCCCACAATAGCAGTGTCGTCAGCAAACTTTTGCACGTGGCAGGACTCAGAGTTGTATTGGAAGTCCAATGTATATAGGCTGAACAGGACCGGAGAAAATACAGTCCCCTGTGGCGCTCCTGTGTTGCTGACCACAATGTCAGACGTGCAGTTCCCAAGACGCACATATTGAGGTCTGTCTTTAAGATAGTCCACGATCCATGCCACCAGGTATGAATCTACTCCCATCTCTGTCAGCTTGTCCCTAAGGAGCAGAGATTGGATTGTGTTGAAGGCGCTAGAGAAGTCTAGAAACATAATTCTTACAGCACCACTGCCTCTGTCCAAGTGGGAAAGGGATCGGTGTAGCATATAGATGATGGCATCCTCCACTCCCACCTTCTCCTGATATGCAAACTGCAGAGGGTCGAGGGCATGTTGAACCTGTGGCCTCAGGTGGTGAAGCAGCAGCCTCTCCATGGTCTTCATCACATGTGATGTCAGAGCAACAAGCCGGAAGTCATTCAGCTCACTAGGACGTGATACCTTTGGGACTGGGGTGATGCAAGATGTTTTCCAAAGCAGCTATGGTATTTGGAATAGTTTGGTCATTATGTGGACCATTATATGGTTACAGGTTGACAACAATTAGATGCCTTAAATTTATAAATGATATGCGGTTAATTTCAATGCATTTGATAAAGCTGCGTCAGGGATGTGAATCTAAAAACAAATGCGAAACCTCACAGGAACAGTAGCACAGGTTTGATGCTGGTGCAAAACCAAGTGGAAACTTGCATATGTACAGGGTAAGGCTGCCATGAATGTGCGTAGCTTTACGGCAAGTTTAGTTTTTATACATCTTGAAGTGAGCATGGAAACAGGCATACACCACATTTTTGTATGTATGCACTGTTCATACATGAGGCCCCTTAGTCTATAAGTGATTGACCATCTTTCTTTCACTCACACATACACACTCTGCACAGCCTTTGCACAGTGTCTCCCAGGTCTCCATGAACAGACCAGAATTTCCTCGCAAAAAACTGTTTTGGAGAAGCACCATGAATTTACAAGTGATGACAAATAGAGGATGTTTGGGCAAAAAAAAACAATGAAAAACTATTTTTTGTCATATTTTCTCAAGAGTTTCCTCCTGGGGTTCCTTTAGTCGTTGATTTCAGCACCACTGACTTCACTACAGTATCCTTAAACAAAGAGGGGAGACCTGGCTTCTGGTTGTGCTTTGCCTTTTCAGTTTTTAAGTCTCTGACAAGGCTCAAAAAAAACAACAGACTCTAAGCTGTCTTATAGATGGTTGATTCTGGACAAGACTGGGAAGTCACATAAGGTTCTACTTTGTGTTCAATTTGAGGACTTCATGATGACCACATGTGAACTGTTTGGTCAAACCCTAAAAGTGGGTGTAGGGTGTCAGTGTGAAGAGGGATAAAGGGATAATCTGGGACATTTGGAGGTCTGAAGTACGCCTTCTTCTGTATGTTAATCAGACCTGGTACGGCAGCCACATTAGCTGTGACAAAATATATAGTAAAGCATATACACAATAAGTGTGTGTGTGTGTGTGTGTGTGTGTGTGTGTGTGTGTGCGTGTGTGTGTGTGTGTGTGTGTGTGTGTGTATGGTAGAGAGGTGCCTGCTCAAAAACAGAAGTGTAGTGACCTTTCTAAAACACATGCATAAACTGATCACTAACCAGCTTTTATGACACTCCCATACAATTAGGCCTCAAATCCCATGGATCAGTAGTCCAGAAGTATGGAGCTGGCATTGCTCAACGGAATTGAGAGGCCAGTAGAGGGAATTTAAAAGGGGGGTCTGTGGTTCTGCATGTGACCTGTTGTTCTCAAGGCACAACAGACATCCACTTTTACTTTTCCGGAGTGAAGCTGTATTGCTGGAAGGAGAGAGAGGATGTGAATCACTTTTGAATCTACAGATAATCTTAACGAATGTTGGCCGATATCAGCACACATTGCCCCTACGTGAAAGTTCAGAAGTCAAACAGGCCTATGGATTACATAGTCTTGCTACTTTGAAGAGCTTAGTTCTTCTAGCAAATGAGGAGCTGGATTTGTAGAGTAGGTGTAGAGTGAATGGGAGTGATGATAAAAATGGGGTTATCAGTATGGCACTGCTCTTCTCTTCACCCCTCCAGTCTCTGCTCTGCTCCACTAGTGTAATTAATGCTGCAGATACTGGCCTGTCTGCACCAATTGCTGTTACATTTCTAACGCATGACGGCATGTTGCTGAGCTGGGAAGACCAGAAAACAAATTACGCCTGTAACCAGGAAGGAGGCCAAGAGTTCTGTTGTATCTCAAGGCTCCTACCTGCGTTCTTACCAGTGCACCCATCCAGGCTCTCAAAGGTGTCTCAGGGTCCTGTAAAGTGCCTCTTCTCCATAGTGCTTGGTTCTGTTTTTCTGAACATTTCAAAAACTACTGCACTGCCTTGGCCTTCCTGCTGTCACTGCTGGTCAAGTGTGGCTCCATCCAGCATAGTAGGAGTATGAGACGTCTTAGTAATCTGCCCTGTTGGCATCACTGACAGGCTCTGTAGTTAGGAATTAATCCCATGTCAGATAGACTTGTGTAGAACAAAGAAAATGATTTCCTTTTTTTAAGTAGCTTTTCATATCTTTAATTCGCAAGCATTTGAGGCAACTCTAGCCCTTTCTTCAGGCAAGATGTAATAAAAGGTGTCATTTTGCTTGACTTCTTACTACATCCATAATGGCTAACATGGTACAACACCCTAGTACTACATATTTTTAACTCTTAATAGGTTTATTACAAAACATGAACTTTTCTGTTATACTGTTTTCCAATGAATACCCTCATTGGTAAAGTTCTATCTATCTATCTATCTATCTATCTATCTATCTATCTATCTATCTATCTATCTATCTATCTATCTATCTATCTATCTATCTATCTATCTATCTATCTATCTATCTATCTATCTATCATACAGTGCCTTTCATTTCTATCTATCTATCTATCTATCTATCTATCTATCTATCTATCTATCTATCTATCTATCTATCTATCTATCTATCTATCTATCTATCTATCTATCTATCTATCTATCTATCTATCTATCTATCTATCATACAGTGCCTTTCATTTCTATCTATCTATCTATCTATCTATCTATCTATCTATCTATCTATCTATCTATCTATCTATCTATCTATCTATCTACCTATCTATGAAGGACTTAGCAGTGCAATCAAGACATCCTCAACAGCAGGTTGCATGTGTTACGCTCTCCCAGCAGCCAGTCTTTCCTATGATTCCCACTTGGCGTGCTTTCTGTGTGCAGTCTACCTGGTCTCTAATGTCTTCATGACTTTCCTCCACCCTTCCAAAGACAAGCCCTTAACTTAATTACCATGAATCTCCCTTTATTATTATTATTAATGTATTGAATGGTGAATTTAATAATAAACATTCTCATTAGATACTTTACAGAAGACACCAATCTGAATTTGACACCATAGCTTTCACGGTCGGCTCTTTCAGGATGTGTCCAATTTGAGGTCAGTGATGATCCCAGTCGAGCTGCAGAGGTTTTGCAGTCCTAACAGGTCATTTCAGGTTTCTGCTGAGCTGGAGGAGAGGTCCCTGCTGGTCACTGGTGATGCAGCTCTGTCATGTCCCCGGCTGATACTTTCTGAACAGTTGTGCCGACTGGGCGATCAATACACCACAGATTGAGCCTGAGTGACATCCTCCTGCTGCTGGCCACAGTGCAGTGATGCTCAGCTCTTCTGACAATGCTTTTATAAGCCCTCCTTAACAGCTCATGCAATCACAAGCAGGCGGCTCACTAAACTTGTAATTCCTAAGCTTTGCTGCTTTTTTTTCTTCTTTGCTTTCTCGGAAACCTCTTGAGAGTAACAATTTTGTTCAGTCGTGCCTTGAGGGGATGTAGAGGCAGACAACAGATGGCAAACTCAGGCAGGCTGCAGCGTGAACCCCCGTACAGATTAAGATATATTAAAACAGTTACGAGATCAAGCACTTCCACTTGGCACGAGTGCACGAAATGAAAGCCGCAGCCAATTTATCCAGTTTTTTTTTTCATTTGTTATTCTTTTTTTTCGCAAGTCACTCTATAACGCTGGCATCTTCAATTTACGTTTCTACAGCTTCATTGGTAACAGGATGCTTTTCAAAAGATCTGAAAAGTGTGTCATTTCTTGATGTCCCTGTGTGGCCAGGCAGGCATCAAACCCCAACTCTGCAGTTTGCACTCACCACCTCATGTCAGGTTGGAAGAACCATGTAAGGGGACTCAGAATTTTCACTATTAGTCACCAGTCAATAACTTACTTGTGATTTTCAGTTGCAGACTTAATTTACACAATTTACACCTCAGTCGTGTAGATTGACAACACCAGCAAGACAGTCTGACCAGTCTGTGACTTGCCATGACAAAATGAAGCAGTCATAATGGTGGGCTTATGTGTGTAAGTGTAAGTAAATGCAAACAGAACAGACATTTGTGTGTCCAGTGTCTCTTGGTTTGTCATACCACAATAACAGAATGGAAAAAGATGGGCTGAGGATTCAGATGAACATACTTTGGAAATATTTGCACAACTCCGGTGCTGTTAGGCAGGATGCTAACTGGCTGGTAATATGTGACAAGCTCACAATACCATTTTAACACTGAAATTGATCAAAGAAATCAAGCGAGTCGTGTAATCCATCATCCCCTTATACTTCTTGGTTGTGTAATCTGACATCCTCAGTGTGAAAAGATCTCCAACAACAGCCATCAAGTTTGGCATATTCTCCAACCTGAAGTCATGTAGTGTGCTGCTGGCTTCCATGTAACACCACATTCTATTTATACTCCTTGAGAGCGCCCACCTAGGAACAGGAACATCATGAGAACTCCATCTACCCATCCTGGACAACAACTTCCAATGACCTCTTAGTCTCACTCATTGCCGCTCTCAGGGAAGGCTTAGGATTCATTGGTCAGCCACCCAGTGCAATTCCATCACTCCATCTCCTTGTGGACTCCACAAGAGCTTAGGGGGCCTAAAGGTTAGGTGGGCTTGAGACAAGGTAGACTCTGAAAACACTGGGGTCCATTAGATAGCTTGAGTGCCAATTTAGTCATCCAATAGTCTTTAGGTCATTTGGAGGTTTGGAGTTCCATTGAAGGATAATCAGAGCTGAGTATGGTAGAGTGACAAGGATGATGAAGAATAAGGAGTTACAGTTAGTAACAGTAATGATGATGAGTGAGGTTAATGAGGGGTAAGATCTGAAGAGGATTGTTTAACGAATTGAAGAGGAGTGTTTGACTGGGTGAGGTTAGGATTTGAAGAATCATGAAAAATTAATGAAGAAGGGTTACTGGAGTTAGTGATGGGGTATGACATGGTAAGCAGAGGGAGGAAAATTTTAACATAATAAGGAGGGGATTCTGGGGAAGCTGATGTTGACAAGGTCAACCATCAAGAGTGTACTTTCCTTAATCTTAGTGTCAGCTTTTTGTGGAGGCATGTCTCAAATATTGAGATCCTTCACTTTACTTATTCATCGCTTTCATGAAATTTTTCATCAGTCCAAGTTTCATATGAAAAGGAGGCAAAAATATCTTAGTTGGGACCTCAAATGGTTTATGTGCTATACTTTTCTGCCCTTGAACAAACTGCTCACAGAGCGACCAGTTTGAAGACTGGAACTAACAGCAGCACTGACACACACTCTGTTCTCCTCTTTCACTTCCCTCTTTAACTGTCCTCCACCTCCTTCCCCACCCTCCATGTCTGCTGATGACTTTGCCACCTTTTTTCAGGATAGGATGGCCACTATCAGCCGTTAGTTCTCACCCTCACTATCACCCATTATGCCTCCATCCAAGCATCACCCAACATTCTAAAGATTCTCACCACTCTCTGCCACTGACATTTCTAACCTCCTCTCCCATCACACCACTACCTGTCCACTTGACCCTATCCCCACACATCTCCTTCAGACCATCTCCCCTTTACTCATTCCTGCAATTACACATATCATTAACAGGTCACTCAGCTCAGGCACATTTCCTACAATATTCAAACATGCTCTGATAACCCCTTTTCTCAAAAAAACAACTCTCAATCCATCCCAAGTTAGCAATTACATGCCTGTCTCTCTCCTTTCCTTTCTTTCCAGAACACTTGAACGTGCGATTTCTAATAGGTCTCTTCCTTCCTTGTGCAGAATGGATTGCTCGATACCATCCAGTCCGGCTTTAAGAGGAACCACTCGACTGAGATGGCTCTACTAATGATGGTTGACCAGCTGAGCATCACTGAGACTGCTCTGTAGGGTTTGAGCCCTACATCTTTGGCAGATACTACAGTGTGTCCTGGTGATGAAAGTTGTCAAAGGCACACTAGACATGTATAGGTGTATCCCAAGGATCAGTGCTGGGCCCTCTACTTTTCTCTCTTTACACCACCTTGTTGGGCTCCATCATCCAATTCCATGGTTTCTCTTATTAGTAATATGCGGATGATAAACAGCTGTACTTGTTGTTCCCTCTGGGGGAGTAGAGACCTAGACAATTTATAGGCCGTGGGCCAAATGTGGCCTGTGTAGCCAGTGGAAGGTAAGACAAATCTCACACCAAGCTAGAAAATCAAGGAAAATTTTCTAAAGTGTATGTATGGGGAAATTGCAGGAGATTACAGGAGAGATACAGAGAAAGAACGAGACCGACCGCCAGGAAGCTGCAGGGTTTTTTTGTCCGTTTGTGGAAGGTTCAACTGTTCACATTATATTGAATAAAGGAAGACGACATTGTTGTTAATCTGCATCTCATCTGCATTTTAAATAAAAAATGGAAAATTGATGTGGAAAACCAATTATTAAGCAAATCCTGGACTCTTAAGTATTTTTCACTGAGGTTAGCGGTAAAGCAATCTGTTTAGCATACAAAGAGCACGTCACTGCTTTCAAAGACTACAATTTGAGCCGTCCGTCACTACAAGACCAAGTACGCTGAAAAATACAGAAACTTATCTGAAGAGGATTGTGGATGAATTGTTAGCTAAACTGCATAAACAGCAAAGTCTTTTTATAAAGTTTCATACAGCAAAGGAAGGAACAGTAAAAACAGCTACAGTATATGTTAGCTCACAAAATTGCCAAAAGAAGCAAACTGTTTTCTAAAGGAGATTTTGTTAAAGAGTGCTTCTTGGAGTTGGCAGCAATCCCCTGCCCAGAGAAGGAGACGTTTGAACATTGATTGTCCCTCTCACTGCGAACGGTTACAAGACGGATTGAGGGCATTGCAGAGAATCTGTTACTGCAGCTGATATGTGTGGTGGAGAAAATGTCGACTACTTCTCCTTGGCCTTGGATGAGAGCTGTGATGTTCGTGACTTAGCACAGCAGATGAGTTTCATGAAAGGAATAACGATTAACTTCAAAATGACTGGAACTGTTGGATTCTATGCAGTCACGAAAGGGGCAACAACTGGTAAGTAAAGATTTATTTACTGAAGTCTGTAAGTAGGACTGCAGTGGGAAAAGTTAGTTGGTCTGACAACTGATGGTTTTCTTAATCTGACAGGTAGAATGTTGTAGTTTTAAAAAGGTTGCACGAGAAAGTAGCTGAGATTAACTCAGTCTAAAAACTCCTGTTTTTACATTGTATTATTCACTAAAAATTTCTATGTAAATCAGTGCTGAAAATTAATCATGTAGTTGACGTTGTAATAAATACTGTAAATTTCATCAGGGCTAAGGAATTAAATCCCAGACAGTTTGTTACACTATTTGAGGAGCATGAGACTGATCACACTGATCTGGGCGACTACACTGCTGTCAGGTGGCTAAGCTTGGGCAAAGTGCTCAAACAGGTCTGGGATCTGAAATCAGAGATTCACAAGTTTTGTCAAATGAAAGGAAAACCCATCCGTGAACGAAGAAGCACCGAGTGGCTATCAGATTTAGCATTTGCTGTTGATGTCACTGCACTTATGAATGAACTGAATTCAAAATTGCAAAGCCAAGGTCTTTTGCACATGATATGCACAGCCTAGTCAAGGCCTTCATGAGGAACAAGTAGAGATGAACACATTGACTCACCTTCCCACACTGAGAATATGTGAATATGTGGTCTATATTAATTTTATTATGGTGAAAAAAAGAAATATAACATGTTTATCATAATGTAGCAGTTGACAGAATGTCAACAAGCTGGTTTTCTTATGCGGCCAACCATAAAAAATATGTACCTACCCCTGACAAAAAGTCTGTGCATGTCTTATTGATATCTCAACCTGGATGAAGGACCAGCATCTATAGCTCAACCTGGCAAAAACTGAGCTTCTTGTGTTCCTGGTTTTACAGCTTGGCTCTGTGATAAAGTGAGGTCCACGGCTGTTTGCCATTTTAAATAAATAATCATCACACTCGTGGCTTAAGGAGGGGGCGTGGTAGTGTGGCCCGAGCGGTTCACTGGCACGATACAGGCTTGGGCGTTTCCACACTGACATGCACGGTTGCTGGATCACCCATGTCCATAACTGATGCCAGAGCTGCTAATTGTCACACTTGTGCCACATCCCCATTCTAAGTAGGAGAAGCACAAGTGCGAAGGGACGAAAAAAACAAAAAAAGAACGGAGGTTAGAGAGAGAGAAGAAGGCAGGAGGCAAAGGAGCTGGTGTCGGAGCAAGCGAGAGCAGGCTCGCTGGGAAGTAGGCAGCTGGGAGGAGAGCCCTGGTAAGGTGTAAGGCAGACTCTCGGGGTTGCTCCTGCTGAGCTTTTCTGTGGACCAGGAGTGAACAGGGATGTGAACGGCTCGCCATATAAGACCGGGAAGGCAGTAGGAGTCAGAGGTTTGGGATTTGAACCCCAGCGTGAGTTCCCTGGCTGTTGGTGGAACCCAAGTCTTGGTCCGGGAAAGTGGACATGCATAGCCAGGTGACGGAAGGCAAACGGATGTGGAGAAGGTCAGCTGCACCTCCAGGTAGAGTGACTCCCCTGTTGCAAAGCCCGATGGGAGAAGCAGGGGAGCCACCAGCTAAAAGAAGGCACCGGGCTTTTAAAATGAAACTGCTTACAGCCAGTATCTTAACCTCATTTTAATGGATTTGTTTTTGGATTAATTTAACCTCTGCCTTTAACTGTTTTTAGGTATTATTTATTTATTTATTTATGACACTTTGTTGCCCTGCATTGTTTTGAACACTTTTTGGTTTTGACTGTTTTTAATAAAAGCACTTGCATCTTTTGCACCATCTCCTTGCTCAGTTTGATTTGTCCCCATCAGACCAGCTCATCCAGTTACATTGCCAACGGTGTTTGGGTTCAAGGGCTCCCAAGTCTGGAAGATGGAGCATGGAGCATGGAGCAGGAGCCGCACCGTCACAGGCTCACTGTCGCTAACACCCACCAGGTCAGTTCGCAGCCTTAAGCTGGTGATTGATGAGCAGCTCTCTTTTTCTGACCACATTTCTACTGTTTCTCATTCATAAACATTCACACTGTACAACATCCGCAAGATCAGGCCTTATCAGACAGAGTATGCCACACAACTTGTGGTCCAGGCTTTGGTCTTGTTGTGCCTGGACTACTGCAACTCACTCCTAGCAGAAGTAGCCGTATGTTCTATCAAGCCACTGTGGAAGGTCCAGAATGCAGTGGTCTGTCTTGTATTTAGCCAGCCAAGACGGGCACATGTCACTCCTCTCTTTGGGTCGCTACATTGGCTCCCTGTAACAGCACACATTAAGTTCAAATCCCTGGTGCTTGCCTACAGAGTAGTCAGAGGGTCAGCACCTGTGTATATGGAGACAATGGTGAGGTGCTCTGCTCCTTCTCACTCACTCAGGCCTACCATCTATGATGAATAAAAAATTTGGACGGTGTTTTCCCTCGCCCCGACGCGGGTCACCGGGGCCCCCCTCTGGAGCCAGGCATGGAGTTGGGGCTTGATGATGAGCGCCTGGTAGCCGGGCCTGCACCCATGGGGCTCGGCCGGGCACAGCCCGAAGAGGTAACATGGGTCCCCCTTCCCATGGGCTCACCACTTATGGGAGGGGCCAAGGAGGTCGGTTGCAGTGTGAGTTGGGTGGTGGCCGAAGGCGGGGACCTTGGCGGTCCGATCCTCGGCAACAGAAGCTGGCTCTTGGGACGTGGAATGTCACCTCTCTGAAGGGGAAGGAGCCTGAGCTTGTGTGCGAGGTTGAGTGGTTCCGGCTAGATATAGTCGGGCTCACCTCGACGTACAGCTTGGACTCTGGAACCAATCTCCTTGAGAGAGGCTGGACTCTCTACCACTCTGGAGTTGCCCCCGGTGAGAGGCTTCGAGCGGGTGTGGGCATACTTATTGCCCCCCGACTTGGAGCCTGTACATTGGGGTTTACCCCGGTGGACTAGAGGGTAGCCTCCCTCCGCCTTCGGGGTGTGGGATGGGTCCTAACTGTTGTTTGTGCATATGCACCGATCAGCAGTTCGGAGTACCCACCCTTTTTGGAGTCCCTGGAGGGGGTGCTAGAGGGCATACCTTCTGGGGACTCCCTCGTACTGCTGGGAGACTTCAATGCTCACGTGGGCAATGACAGTGAGACCTGGAAGGGCGTGATTGGGAGGAATGGCCCCCCCGATCTGAACCCTAGTGGTGTTTTGTTATTGGACTTCTGTGCTCGTCACGGATTGTCCATAATGAACACCATGTTCAAGCATAGGGGTGTTCATATGTGCATGTGGCACCAGGACACCCTAGGCCTCAGTTCGATGATCGACTTTGTGGTCGTGTCGTCGGACTTGCGGCCACATTTCTTGGACACTCGGGTGAAGAGAGGGGCGGAGCTGTCAACTGATCACCACCTGGTGGTGAGTTGGCTTTGATGGTAGGGGAGGATGCCGGTCAGGCCTGGTAGGCCAAAACGTGTTGTGAGGGTCTGCTGGGAACGTCTGGCAGAGCCCCCTGTCAGAAGCAGCTTCAACTCCCACCTCCAGCAGAACTTCGACCATGTCCCGAGGGAGGTGGGGGACATTGAGTCCGAATGGGCCATGTTCCGTGCCTCTATTGTTGAGGTGGCTGACTGGAGCTGTGGCCATAAGGTGGTCGGTGCCTGTCGTGGCGGTAATCCCCGAACCCGTTGGTGGACACCGGCGGTGAGGGATGCTGTCAGGCTGAAGAAGGAGTCCTACCGGTCCCTTTTGTCCTGTGGGACTCTGGAGGCAGCTAATAGGTACCAGCAGGCCAAGCGGAATGTGGCTTCAGTAGTTGCTGAGGCAAAAACTCTGGCATGGGAGGAGTTTGGGGAGGCCATGGAGAAAGACGTTCAGACGGCTTTGAGGAGATTCTGGTCCACTGTCCGGCATCTCAGGAGGGGGAAGCAGTGCAGTGTCAACACTGTGTATGGTGGGGATGGTGCGCTGCTGACCTCGACTCGGGACGTTGTGGGTCGGTGGGGGCAGTACTTCGAAGACCTCCTCAATCCACTAACATGCCTTTCAATGAGGAAGCAAAGCCTGGGGACTCGGAGGTGGACTCCCCCATCTCTGGGACTGAGGTCACCGAGGTGGTCAAAAAACTCCTTGGTGGCAGGGCCCCGGGGGTGGATGAGATACGCCCAGAGTTCCTCAAGGCTCTGGATGTTGTAGGGCTGTCTTGGTTGACACGTCTCTGCAACATCGCATGGACATCAGGGACAGTGCCTCTGGATTGGCAGACCGGGGTGGTGGTCCCCCTCTTTAAGAAGGGGGACCGGAGGGTGTGTTCCAACTACAGAGGGATCACACTCCTCAGCCTCCCTGGAAAAGTCTATTCAGGGGTTCTGGAGATGAGGGTATGTCTGATAGTCGAACCTCGGATTGAGGAGGAACAGTGTGGTTTTCATCCTGGTCGCGGAACAGTGGACCAGTTCTACACCCTTAGCAGGGTCCTGGAGGGTGCATGGGAGTTTGCCCAACCAGTCTACATGTGTTTTGTGGACTTGGAAAAGACATTCAACCGTGTCGCTCGGGGAATCCTGTGGGGGGTGCTCCGGGAGTATGGGGTACCTGACCCTCTGATAAGGGCTGTTCGGTCCCTGTACAACCAGTGTCAGAGCTTGGTCCGCATTGCCGGCAGTAAGTCGAACCCGTTTTCAGTGAGAGTTTGACTCCGCCAGGGCTGCCCTTTCTCACCGATTCTGTCCATAAAAGTTATGGACAGAATTTCTAGGCGCAGCCAGGGCGTTGAGGGGGTCCGGTTTGGTGGACTCAGGATTGGGTCACTGCTTTTTGCAGATGATGTTGTCCTGTTTGCTTCATCAGGCCGTGATCTTCAGCTCTCTCTGGATCGGTTCGCAGCTGAGTGTGAAGCGGCTGGGATGGGAATCAGCACCTCCAAATCCGAGACCATGGTCCTCAACCGGAAAAGGGTGGAGTGCCCTCTCAGGGTTGGGAGTGAGATCCTGCCTCAAGTGGAGGAGTTCAAGTATCTCGGGGTCTTGTTCATGAGTTAGGGAAGAATGCAGCGTGAGATCGACAGGCGGATCGGTGCGGCATCCACAGTGATGCAAGCTCTGCATCGGTCTGTCGTGGTGAAAAAGGAGCTGAGCTGTAAGGCAAAGCTCTCAATTTACCAGTCGATCTACGTTCCTACCCTCACCTATGGTCATGAGCTATGGGTAGTGACCGAAAGAACGAGATTGCGAATACAAGCGGCTGAAATGAGTTTCCTCCGCTGGGTGTCTGGGCTCTCCCTTAAAGATAGGGTGAGAAGCTCAGTCATCCGGGAGGGGCTCAGAGTAGAGCCACTGCTCCTCCGCATCGAGAGGAGTCAGATGAGGTGGTTCGGGCATCTGATAAGGATGCCTCCTGGACGCCTCCCTAGTGAGGTGTTTCCGGGCACATCCAACCGGGAGGAGGCCCCGGGGAAGACCCAGGACATGCTGGAGTGACTATGTCTCCCAGCTGGCCTGGGAACGCCTTGGGATTCTCCCGGAATAGCTAGAAGAAATGGCCGGAGAGAGGGAAGTCTGGGCATCTCTGCTCAAGCTGCTGCCCCTGCGACCCGACCTCAGATAAGCGGAAGAGGATGGATGAATGGATGGAGCTTGAAGGCATTTTACAAAAGAAGCACAATCACTACAGATGAATTAAAATTTATCAAATAAGGAAGAATTGCATGTTGGTTTCTTTAACCTGTTGCACCTAACGTAAGTAACTTTAACACAAAAAAACATATGCAAAGACATAAATATATATATTAAAACAAAATCCAAGACACATAATGCAGGCTTTTTGCACATGATGTTGTAAGTTGAAAGAATGGAGAAGGGCTTTGGAAGATAGAGGACTGAAGACAAATAGAAAGAAGACATTAGGAAGTTTTTCTTTACACAAAGAATGATAGATACTTGGAATAAGCTACCAAGTAGCATGGTAGACAGTAAGACTTTAGGCTCTTTCAAAACTCGACTTGATGTTTTTTTGGAAGAAATAAGTGGATAGGACTGGCGAGCTTTGTTGGGCTGAATGGCCTGTTCTCGTCTAGAGGGTTCTAATATTCTAATGTTCTAAGACAGAATATATGAGGTTTAATGATGATGAGAATTCAGAAATTAGACTACAAGGAGAACTACTGAAAAGAGTGGATACATTTAAATATCTAGCATCAGTGGTAGCCCAAGATGGAAAATTAGATACAGAGATAACCCATAGAGTGTAATGGGTAAGGAACAATTGGAAGAAGGTATCAAGAGTATTGTGTGATTGAAGAATTAAGGTGAAGGTTAAAGGTAAGGTTCCTATGACAGTGGTAGGACCAGCAATGATGTATGGAGCTGAGTGGGCAGTAAAGGAGGAGAAGTTAAATGTGGCAGAAATGAGAATGTGGACATGGATGTGTGGAGTTACAAAAAGAGAGACAATATGAAAAATAAGATAATCTGAGGTAAAAGAGATATATCTAAAAAAGTACAGGACAGTGGGTTGAAGTTGATGATCATGTCATAAGGAGAGACCATGAATATGTGGGCAAAGAGTGATGGAAATGGAACTACAGGGGAAGAGAAAGTGAAGAAGGCCAAAGTGGAGGTGGATGAATAAAGTGAAAGGGATCTGATGGAAAAAGGTTTGAGTGGTGAGGACATTGAGGGTCAAACTGTATGGAAAAGGTTGATCAAGTTCAGTGAGCAGATATGAAGAAGAAGATGAAGAATTGACCAAGATTGGTTTCTGATTAAAAATAGAACAATACCTGCAGCCACTGTGGACCTCCAGGACTGATGTTGCAGACCCCTGAATTAGAGCAGCAGGTACCAGGGGTCCCGAGTTCAGTTTATTTCAGCCAGTATTACAAATCACTGGATCCACAATGTATCTAATTGGTGTCTGTGTATCATTAGCTGGGATTTTTGCAATTGCTGCTTTCATTACAGAAGTGTAAAAGTGTGATGTTTAGTTTAAAAGAAATTCAAACATTTGCATTTTTTGTCATAGCTCTAAATACTTCACTTTATTTATTTATTTATTTTTTCTGTGGAGCTTTATCTCCTAATTGTATCCAGATACTGACAATTAGCAACACAAGCAGTGCAAATGACACAGGTGCAAATGACACTGAATGCTTCAAATTCAGGATTAATTGTGTGCCAATCAGTTAAAAAGACTCCAATTCGGTGGCAGTCAATTTCAGTGGTGCAGACCCCTGTAATCACAGGTGCTCATCCCAATGAACCTGGGCTGTTAACTGGACTTCTGCTTTCAGTAAGCAAGCTGTTATTTCCCAGTTTCTACATTTTTTGTGTCAATATAAATAAATAAATAAATAAATAAATAAAATCCAGAAAATGTTTCTTTTTTGATGAAATGTAGCAAGCATTTATGTGTGTGAGGTGAATTATTTTTCCTTTCCTTGCTTTTTAAGATTTTGCTCTTTGACATTCTTAATGCTTTTCTTACGAATTAGCACACAAATGACTACAGTATGACTCCCTTTTAGCACTGAGTGTCACTTGCCCCCATGTCTGCACTAATTGTTAGGGTCTGGATACAACTACTCTATAGAAAAGATGAGTTACTGTAAAAGCTGTAAAAAAAGAAACATTTATGTATCTAAAACCAGGGCAAAAAATACACATTTCTAGTTTAAATGTCATACTGGCACATTCTTTGAATGCAAATTAAGACAAAAAAAGGCCAGTTGATGAAACAAGGAGATCAGTTAGAAGTGATAGTGACCCATCGATTTGTGAAGACCTGTAGTCGGAGGAGTGACCTTGAGAGGCCCTGCTCTTCACTGTTCTCGCTTTTAACAAGTGACTACCTAAGAAAGACATCAATTGGTCACCTTTTGCTCAGAATGCAGCAGCAAGCATCCTAGCCAGAAAAAAAATCTGATCACATCTCACCAGTTTTACATTGGTTACCTGTGTCATTTAGAACTGACTTATCTTCTTATATAATACGCTACCTTGGTTGTCTGTTTGTCTGTCCAGGATTTTAAATCACCTGTAGCTCCCACACTGTTTGACCTATTGACCTGAAATTTGGTACACATATACTACGTGACGTCTACTATCCGCTTGTGGGGTGAATATTGACCTCCAAGGTTATTCCTCTTTTTATTTTTATTTTATTTTATTGTAGAATCAACTCTCGGCAGCAGCCAGCAGGGCGGCCGTGCGGCGCAAGCATATGGGCGCCGTTCTCATCCCTACCACCTTCGCCGTCACTTCCCTTACCTCTTCATATCTTAAATCATTCTTGAGGCAGATTGAAGACTTAAGTGCCAGCTTAAGTGAAAAATTAAGGAAAACGTACTAAGTAATTTCAATACAAACACTGACAATCAGTTTTAACGCAAAAAAAATGCAGATGAAAGAAGAGAAGAAGCGGGCCGCTAGGGTGGAGAAAAGCAGCAAGCACATCAACCTCTGAGCAAACAAATGCTAAACATACAGAGAAAGAGGATGAAAACTAGGAATGCTCAAGTCAAGTGTATTCACAGCACGTTATCTTGCAGTGTGCCGTTACTGGTGGTATATAAAGCATTAAAAGTTTTGCTCCTTCCTATATTTTAGAGCAACTGTCCCCTTACATTCCAGGCCTTAACCTCAAATCTTCAAATGGTGGTCTGTTTAAAATTCCAAGAGCTAAGCATAACAAAGTGGTGAGGCATCATTTTGCTGTTATGCACCAAAGATCTGAAATACTTGACCAATAAAGATATGCCAGACTAACACTGGGTTATTTTAAAAAATATCCAAAAATTTCTGGTCTAATTTGTTCTAATGTTATTCTAAAAAGCACAAAAGTAAATCATGATGTATTAAAATACACTTTTTTAATTTGCCATTTTTTCATAGCTACATTTTAGTTCCTCTCCAAATAGACTAAACATGCATAGAATAGTCAGATTCCTCATGAATATGCAATGATTATTAATATCTACTTTTATTATCTACTTTTTCCAGTTTTTCTGTGGTGGCTTTTTGGTCACCACCACCTGGTCAAAGTCCTGTGCAGCCACTTGTGATGTTTGAATGAAGGCGGATGCCCCAGCTGTCCACAAGACCTGCTGCATTGAATCCTCTGGGACAAAGTCTGGAAACATTGAGGAATGACGTAAGGATGTTTATGTTAGTTAGAATACCCAGTAAGAGCAGGATGGTCTCTTGGCCTGGGACCCTTCCATGCTCTCTGACCTTTTCAAGTCTCATCTTAAGAGACCTAAAAAATGATTATGTGTATGTATGTATATATATATATATATATATATATATATATATATATATATATATATATATATATATATATATATATATATATATATATATAAATATATATATATATATATTGTTACGCACACACGCATGGGGAGCAGTTTAAGGACCCAACACGCAATGCGACAAATCATGCCAGTGGAGAATGGCAGCATACTAACCTCTCTCTCTTTATTCCTTCAGAAAGAACGAGACTCCACCACCATAATACTGCCCGGACTATTCAAAACGCTGCAGCACTTCCGGGTTACTTTCATCCCTCTGGTCCCCCTGTGATGACATCATCTATCCATCCAGCACCACGGTTTTCCCAGCATCCCACAGTTTAATTTCCGGTCCGTCCTTATAAAGTGTCCGTCTACCCCTCCTTCTATGTCGTTTGAGTTGTTGAAAATACTGACGATCCTTTTGTGTTACAATATACGGGACAGGGTCCCAAACCTTTATGCTTGTGTACTTAGATAGATAGATAGATAGATAGATAGATAGATAGATAGATAGATAGATAGATAGATAGATAGATAGATAGATAGATAGATAGATAGATAGATAGATAGATAGATAGATAGATACTTTATTAATCCCAATGGGAAATTCACATTTTCCAGCAGCAGCATACTGATACAATAAATAATATTAAATTAAAGAATGATAATAATGCAGGTGAAATTGTGTTATTTCTTCACTATATATATATATATATATATATATATATATATATATATATATATATATATATATATATATATATATATATATATATATACAGTATATATATATATAAGAACTGTACTTTTATGTTAATTATACATCTTTTGTATGTACGTGCATATTAATTTAATATGTTATTTATTCATTATTATTCCTGCCTGATTTTAATTTGTTTTTCTTCTCTTGTGTTCCTTTTACATCTTGTAAAGCACTTTGAGCTACATGCTACGTATGAAAATGTGCTATAGAAGTAAATGTTGTCGATGTTATCAATCCTCGTTTCAGGCCCTAGTGTGAACTACCCTAACCCTAACCCTGTTGTTAAAAGAAGTTCTGTTGTACTGCCAGTAAACTCAGTAATGCAAGGAGATACATGAAAGTTGCAAGTTAGAAACAAATTATCAACCAAAAAGTAACTATAAGAACATAAGAAATTTAACAAGCAAGAGAAGACCACTCAGTCCATCAAGCTCAATTGTTTAACTAATAGCTCTACGCTGTTTCAATGTCTCATTCAGATTCTTCTTAAAGGTTGTCTAGGTTTCTGCTTCAACTCTATGTCTTGGTAGTTTGTTCCAGATTTCCCACAACTCTTTACATAAAGAAGTGCTTCCTGGCTTCAGACCTAAATACACTTCCCCTTAAGTTGCACTGGTATCCTCGAATAAGTTAAAGGAGTTCTGCTGAATCTGCTTTGTCAGTGCCTTTGAGAATTTTGAAGACTGGGTTTAGGTCCCCTCGCAGTCTCCTATGCTTGAAAATAAATAGGTCTGAGTCTGTCAAAATATGACATGTCCCTAAAGTCTGGGATGAACTTTGTTGCTCTCTTCTGCACAACTTTAAGTTCTATTGTGTCTTTTTTGTCATGTGATGACCTGAACTGCACATAGTACTCCAGATGTGGTCTCATTAGTGTATTGTATAGTATAGTTTATATTCAACACGACTTGCGCAATAAGTGTTGCCAAAGCCAAAACACTAAGCAAAAGCTGAGGTCAGGTTTCGGTACCAGAACTCACTAAAGAAACATGCACAAAGTTTTTTTTTTTTTTTTTCCACAATCTCAGGTGGTAATGGATCTGCGTCATTAGCTTATAAAGGGTTTTATCAGTGAAGCCATGCATCTCTGCTACTAGGATTGTACTCTCCAGTACCTAAGAGTCAAGTCTTAGCAACAGCACTCTGAAAATGGCAGTATCCATAAGAAAAACAAAATGTCACTATAAACACAAAAAACAAAAAGAACTAATTAATTCTAGTGACGTTAGTAAAAAATGATAATACCAAATGTCATGCATGCGCATCTAAGGTTTGCCTTGAAGGTTCCTCTGACTTAAGTTCTACCACTCTGGGCTACAAGGGGGCCTGGTCGCTGATGGTGACATCTCCCTTTTCTCCCACAGAAAAGCCGTCCACAGAGGGCAACTGACTCCGCCCCCTGAGGTTCCTCCCGCTATAAAAGAGAGAAGCTACTGGCATGGCGTGTCTCACATAGAAGAGAGTAGACTGATGACCAGAGCTCCTTATTTAAGCTTCTTATTTAATTTTTGTTAACCTGCTTTTCATTTTTGCTTTATTGAACATGCAATCGAGCACCTATTTTGGTGAAAGACTGTGCAAATATTAAAAGGGACAACCCAGTTGGTGCCTCAACACTTCTTCTGTGACCAGTGTCCACCCTCGACTGACATAAATTGTAGTTTGCAATGACATATTGTACATCCAAATACGTCTAAGCTTGGAAAAAATGTATTAAATGCTTAATAAATTGTGCAATGATGAGTGCATCATATCACCGTGGTGTTGTCTCTCTTATAAGCTGTTGCTTCTTCAGTACATGATGTCAGCTCTGCTTCAGCCATGACTGTCTGACTTTGCCCTTCCCCCATGTCACTCTGTTCCAGTTACTCCAGCAGATGTTGCTGCTCCTAACAGTTCCAACTCGCCTCAGGATGGCCAGACCCTTTGTGCTCTTCTGTTTCTCCCACAGCGTGTCTGGGCTCTGTTGTGGTTGTCCTTTCCTGTATCTCTCTGTGCTTTATTTCTCTGTATTGACATTCAGCTCCACTCCAGCATTAAACTGCCAAACCTTATTAGCAAAGGCAACCTCTCTGCTCTGGTATTTATGTTTCAATTTCATTACAGCTTAGTTAGACAAGATATTAAGAGACTGTGGTTTAATGGACATACCGATATGACTTAGGTCAGGCTATGTGACACGATGAGGTGGCTATACTTTTTTAACATAATATTTTTACCGGTTGTAACAATACTTTGACTTAATTAACTTTACATCACAAGTATAAAAGCTGTCATTAATAAGGAAATTAAACTGATTTTTGTAAGTTTCTGCATAATGTAAAATGTAACTCATTGGCACTTTATGTTAGTATTCTTGTGTTGCTAGGGATGTCCTCCATACTTTGCTAGTGTGGGCTGTATGGGACCACTGTCGATCAGCTCACTGAAGTCGCTGGTTGATGGACTGTGACTGTAGAACTGACAGGGCCGACATGGCTAACTGCATCCACAGCCTCAAATTCTTTAAAATTTGCATTAATATCCAGTCTGTCATCATTAGCTCTGTCCTCACTCATAAGAGACACCAACAGTGACAAACACTGTGGGGTATTATCAGTCCTTGGCTTTTTAGACAGAGGAGCCAATACTGTTGTGTGGTAGGTTGACAACAACAGATGTAAAACTAAATCAAAAATATGTGTAAGTCATTTACAATTAAGAGAGACTTGAAAAAGGTGTATGTGTTCAGCCGTCACACCATACGTCATCAGTTGTTCCTGCAATGCATTTTTCTTCACTTTTGCAAGCTGCAAGCCCAGCAATGTTTACATTTTCTCTAGTGGGGTTACTAGGACATCACCATGGGGTGGGCAATAGCAAAATAAACTAAAAACGTACTTATTTTTCAGTTTTTACCTGTAGCCACAACCCTGTTTATCTCCATCTGTAGTGGCACAAACTTAACATGCATAGGACTTTCAGTCATCTGACAATCACCAGCGATTAATTGAGTCATCACGATGTGAACAAGTGAGCGACTTTTCTATCACAGAACATACAACAGGGTGTTGCTGTTCCTGTCCCGGTCCAATGAGAAACTGCACACTTCTTCCGGCATTAGCCAGAAAGAGCTACTTGTCCTGCTTGCAGTGCGCAATGACAATTTTGAGGGATTGAATAGAATCAGGAGATGGCACAAACAGATCAGATTCAAACTGGAGTCGTACTCAGGAGGACTACGCTTAAATAAACAAAGATAAGGACATGTAGCCAGAATCCTGGTCAAAGGACAGCGTGGTAAGTAGTGAACTAAAAAAGCAGCATGTAACTGGAGCTAACAAAGAAATAAATGTTAACTGTAATTCATTGTCAGAGGGCAGAAAAGGTTGTCTTAACCAATATCTCAGAAACTAAGAATAAGTAATATGCTAAAGGTTATCCATTTGTGAATCCAAATCTTGGGTGACCTGACTCTTATGTTGTTGTGGTTATGACATTACACATTGCTCATTCTGAGTTGTCTAGTCTAGCAACTGTAGAACAACCATAAACCACACTATTCTAGAATAGCAGATCTCACAAGGGAAACAAAACAGTGCCACGGGAGGATATGAATATTTAACTCTGATGAAGAAAATAAAACAAGGGAAACTAATACTTTCTACCGCATTTTGAATAGACGCATTAACCTTCAAAACTTCAGGAACTGTACATAAGGCCAAGGAACAATTAGAAAAAAAATTAATAAATCAGATTCATAAGCCTGATCTCGATGCTTCTATTGTGCCTGGTTTATCGTGAGGTTTGTGAGACTTATCACGTTCATTACTAGGTTCCCACACCTTAACATTAAAACACACACACACACAGACACTCACAAACACACATAGAGATCCTAGCCACATGATTATGTGAGTGACGCGCAACTGCCAGTCACAGTGTAATATTCCACACAGGATTCTATTCATGTATGTTTAAGAGTGATGCCAAATGCTTGTCATATATATATATATTATATGCACCCCACATAGAGACTCACTGTCACCACCACTAACACACATGCGGGTGTCCTCACAACACACAACGGCTCGACACCCTTTGTTTATGTGCCACTTACCAAACAACGGGGTCTTACTTCTACCGCACGTATTCTTCCTAGTGAAATGTGACCTCTCAACCATGATAAATCCTGCAAAGATCAGCAAATGGAAACTCCTCTTGCACTAGGTGCCCTAATATTTATTTTATTATATCAAATACTCTAGATAAAAAGAGAAACATAGACATATGAACAAATAGAAGAAAATGTAATAGAAAATAAAATAGATAGCAAACGTCTAGATATAATCTTAGAAAAGCTTACTGAAAAATCAGCTGTTTCAACGGTGGATGTTGTCCTGGGAAGGTTTTTAGTTCAGCAATCAGTGTGATGCAAATGTTACGTTCGTCAACATTCAAACAGAATGGTCTCTGTTTCTTCCTATATCATCACCCTGCTGTCCTTCAGACAGGACATTGTTTATGTTGAAATTTCATGTGGGCTCCAAGACTTGTGACAATGTACACATTTGGTGTGTTGGCTATCCTTATGATGAATTACTCTCCTCAGTCTTTGACCTTTTTTGCATATTCAGACTTGTTTTCAATTCTTAAGTTGTAAACTAATTGAAACAGCTTCTAATCCTTTGGATTTTATACTGTTTTCTGTTTCAGTTACCATTAAGTTATAAACCGAATAAAACAAATGTATTTATAAACTGATGGAAAGAGATGTTTCAGATGAATAAAATTATACATTTCTTCTGGTGTAATACAAAAAGAATGTACAAGAATGGATGCTTTTGATGACAACAGACCCTATAGTTAAGGTCCTGTTAATTCAGTTCATCCCGATTCGTGTGAGCAAAATTAAGAGTTAATTTAAGCAGTCTATAACTGCAAAATATGATGATTTTAGGCTCCAGGATGGTGTTGAAAACATGAGAGGAAAAAAATGGGTTATTTAATTAATGTATTCATTTTTGGGTGCTCTATTTTTCACACTAGACCGCACTAAAAATGACAAGCTCATAAACATTACATATCATTTCCAAACCTGTTTTATCCAGTTTAGAGTCACAAGAAATAGCAACTTTATAAATTTTAGGAACTAAATGAATTAAATTTTCAAACCCATTTTGTACAATTCAGGGTCACAGGAGGCAGGACCCTATCCCACCTAAAATGGACTCAAGAGAGAAACCTGCCCTGTAGAAGGTGCCAATCCTTTGCAGGACCAACACAGGCTAGTTTAGAATTGCCACTAGAAAAAATGTGATGAGAACAGGCCGTTCAGGCCAACAAGCTTGCCCATCCTGTTTACCCAGATTTTCCCAAGTAACAACAGATTGAAATCTGACGATCCTTAATGTCATACTCTCCACCACAGTACCTGGTCATTTATTCCACGTGTCTATGGTTCTTTACATCAAGAAAAACTTTCTGATGTTTGTGCGAAATCTGTGCTTAACAAGTTTCCAACCATGTCCCCGTGCTCTTGTTAAAGAATTTGTTTTAAAGTAATAGCTGGGATCCACTATGCTAATTCCCTTCGTAACTTTAAACATTTCAGTCATGTCACCTCTTAATCTCTGTTTGCTTAAACTGAAAGGGTTGAACGCCTTCAATCTCTCCTCAGTCCTGGAATCAGACTGGTTGCTCTCCTCTGGACTCTCTCTAGTGCTGCTATGCCTTTTTTGAAATATGGAGACCACAACTATACACAGCACTCCAGAGGAAGCCTCATCAGTGGGGTATAAAGCTGGAGCATAACCTCCTTGGATTTGTACTTCATACACTGTTTTAAATTTTGCTTCCTATTAGTCTTCTTGATCACTTCTATCTGCTGTCTGAATGTAGATAGTGATGTGTCTGCTATGACTCCCAGGTCCTTCTCATAAGGGGTACTTTCAGGTTTCAGACCTCCCATTGTGTATTCAAGTCAAACTTTTCTATTCATTGTGAGTAATATACAATACATAAAAAATGCTTTTTGAATCCAAGACATGGAATCAGTGATGTGGTAATTCACCCAATTATTTCTCATTACACTTTTTTACCTATTCATATGTTGCTCAGATTCAACTCTTATTTTTTACATTTTTAATGACACCTGAGCCTGCAATAAATAAATAAATAAATACAGGGTAAGCCAAAATGAAGTACCACATTTCTCAAGGTCATTGTGTGAGGCAGCCAAGTGGGTTGGAGTGGGGGTCCTTTGATAGGCGATCTCTTGTAGTTTTCAGTAGGCAACATGCCATGGCCTGGTGCTCACTGTGCTTTCGCTGTTGAAGCATTCTTCAAAAACAACGAATTCATCATCACTACAAAACATGCCTTCCAAATGCACTTCATCATTCCTCCTAACTGTGATGTTCTAAATTGGAAAACAATTCTTCAGTGGGTGGCTAAATTTAGACAGACGGGTACAACATTGAACAGAAAATCTCCAGGCCGCCCTCAGACTGTACGAATGCCTGAAAACATTCAAGCTGTAAGTGCATCAATTTTGCAGTCTCTTAGATGTTCAGCCTGCAACATGTTTCAGCCTTAAGCATTTCCAACATGTCTTTGAGGAGGAATTTTCATGAAGACCTTAATTTCCATCCATACAAAATGATGGTAGTGCAGGAACTCACTGAAAGAGACTGGAAGAGCTGTAGAGAGTTGTACATGAACATTCTGCAAACCGTTCATCGAGATGCCATTGTCATATGCAGCGACGAGGCACATTTCCATTTGAATGGTTGCGTAAATAAGCAAAACTTTCACTATTCGGCTGAAACCAATCCTTGTGAACTTCATCAGAGACCCCTGCACAGTGAGTGTGTTACAGCCTAGTGCGCCATTGCAGAATTTGGCATTGTAGACCCTTAGTTTGTTGAAGCGGGGGGAGCAATGGTCACCGTCACATCAGAACGATACATCGAAATGCTAGAGAAACGTTTTGTGGCTCCAACTGGAAGAAATGAATGTGGTGAATGCCTGGTTTCAACAGGCTGGAGCAACAGCTCATATGGCATGGAGATCCATGCAAGTTTTGCGGGAGATGTTTCTGGGGAAGCTGATCTCCCTGCACATTGATGTCGGATGGGTTTCACGTTCGCCCAATCTCGCTCTGTGCGATTTCTTCTTGTGGGGCTATCTCAAGTCAAAGGTGTACACACACCAACCCCAAAACCTTGAGGCCCTCAAGGACGCTATTCACCACGAAATTGCCGCTATTCCCCTTAAAATGGCCGAACGAGTCACACAAGCATTCAGAAATCATCTCTAAGAGTGTATCGTTAATGATGGCCACCACCTTGAAGACATCATTTTTAAAACACAGTGGAAAAAATCTATTTTCTATACCCTTTCTTGTGTCATAATGAAATTTATTTTATCGTGTGGTGTTTTTGTAGAATAAATGTTTGAAATAAGGTACTTCTTTTTGGCACACCCTGTAAATAAATGAATAAATAGAATTGAGTCGGATGGATAGGAATCTTGCTTGAGGTGCTTGGACTTGATTCCTTAGGCCGAATAAGGCTAATGGGTGTCCAGTGGACACTTAAAGAAATTCAAATGAGTTTATTCTCTTATAGTGCACTTCACCAAGCACAGGCCAGAGTGGTGACCCAAACACAGTAATAGCAAGGCATATAACTTATGAATATCATATATGAAGGTAAATTAAGTAGAAAACAGAAATTAGAAACTTTTCTATCACACAGCTATCCAGGAAAGCAAGAGTGGCAGCATCAAGTACAAGGCAGGAACCGACCCTGAGACAGGCAGTAAGCCATTACTAAGGGACCTTCATCACAAACACCTGGCCTGCTTTAGCCGATGCATATCAGTCTTATCTGCACATCACTGGGTCTTAGGGGAGAATTAGAAAATGTCTGTGGTAAAAAGGGGTTAAAATACTGCCACTGGAGAACATCTAAACTCCACATGGATATTGACGAGCCTGGGAATAGGACCAAGGTTTCCAGAGCAGACAAAGACGGTGGGCTAACTAGTGTGTCACTGTGCTTCCCACCTTTTAGCTCTTAACCTGCCAAATTCATGACCTCATTTCTTCTTCCCCTACACAGCACTGTGTGTCTCGACCTAAGTACAATTTGGACGCCTCAGACTTCCAGAGGGAGCTTCAGGGAACAGTCAGCCAAGGGAGTGCAGGAAGACAGTTCTCATTACAATCAAGGAAAGCACAGCAAGCTGGTACTATTATCACTGCATGGGGTTCTGGGAAGCCTACTGGCAATGGGCTTGCCAAGCATCTCCCCCCTCCCAAGCTCTCACCCCCCATAATGGAGCTGCTCCTGTGATTTGAAATTAACTGACGTTCCCTGGCCATAATAATAATAATATTAAAGGCGCTTAATCAGATAAATGTGTTGTCTTCTGCAAGGCCGCTGCTGCTTCCGCATTTCATTTTCCAACTCGGAGGGAAGAAACAGTTGGGGAGCATGTCATTACTGGAAAGATTAAAAAGCTCTCTGCTGCTTTTGTTATGTCTTCATTTTGCAGTAATTTGCTTGATTCACCCATGCACCACGTGACGAGTCACAGAAAAATAAAATCAAACAAGAAATATCCAAATCAAGCCTGCCTGCCTGCCTGCTGCTGCGGACTCACCTGTCTGTAATCCCACCTTTGTCTGTTGACTATTTCTGCATGGAGCCAGACTGTGGTGCCCCCCCCCCCCCCCCTCCCCCTGGGTTTTGTCTGTAATTTCTGTTTTGCCTTTTCTTCATTCTTCTTTGATTTGTCTCCATAGGACCTCCGAACCTGCCAGTGATAGCTCAGACAGCCTTCTAATCATGTTATCACCTACTCAGTCAGTCAATGATAGCCCACTATTTACTCATCATTAGAGTTTTAGGAAATCAGGTAAATGTCATACCCCTGTCAGCTCACACCACCCAGAAAAAGGTCTTCATCCCCACTTGCACACCCACATTTCACTTTTAGCTGGGCCTCCATTTTAGTAGTGAAGTGAAGAGACAAGTGCTGTTGTTTAAATGAATGTCCAAGGCAGGAGGACTAATGACTGAAAGGCTCAGAGACTTTCTGAGCAAAACAGGGTCGTCACACACATCGGGAAAAAACAGAAACTAAAAGCAAAGGCAAGAACCTGCAAAAAGTGTCAAAGTAAGAATCTGTTAAACTGTCAACTTGAACAGGGCTAGGAAGGAACGTAAATTGAGGGCAAAAGCTTAGGCCCAGAAACAAGGGAGCAGCACAGGAAGGAGAGCTAAAACTTGAATGAGTGAGGAGCATGTTTGAATAGGGCAACACTGAATGGGACTCAGCTGAATGGGGTGGAAGTCACTTTGCCAATCAATACTTTGATGTAAATATCAGTGAGACATAAAGGGTTTGATCAAGTGGCAGTTTTCACAGCAAATGAGGTCAATGTTTTGGTCATTTAACTGTTTCAAAGAAATTGTCAATGAGTAGATGGCTGATGGGTGGCGCAGTGGTAGCGCTGCTGCCTTGCAATTAGGAGACCTGGGTTCGCTTCCCGGCTCCTCCCTGTGTGGAGTTTGCATGTTCTCCCTGCGTGGGTTTCCTCCCACAGTCCAAAGACATGCAGGTTAGGTGCATTGGCAATCCTAAATTGTCCCTTGTGTGTGCCCTGAGGTGGGTTGGCACCCTGCCTGAGGTTTGTTTCCTGCCTTGCGCCCTGTGTTGGCTGGGATTGGCTCCAACAGACCCCCGTGACCCTGTAGTTAGGATATAGCGGGATAGATGGCTGATTCTTGTCTTACCCTTTTACGCAATCCTGGCACTGTTAGTTCACCATTGGCTCATTTTCAGCTAATCAATTCTAATATCCTCTACGGGGGGTTATGATAACCTTAGATACTATAATATGATTATGAAGAAATAAAAACTAAATATTAGTTCATCATGCAGACCCCCGTGACCCTATGTTCGGATTCAGCGGGTTGGAAAACGAATGGATGGATGGATATTAGTTCATCATCTGCTTACCAAGTGTAATCTTAGCCATCTCAGAAATGATAATAAGCCAATACATTTTCAATAGCTGGACGTCTAACATAACAGATGGTAAGGTGATGAGAAGACCAATATTTGCTCATCATCAATTTACCTATAACATTTTCTGCTATTGTCTCATCACCAGCTCACCCACCAACAGCACACTACTATCTTATCTTCAGCGGATCAGCCAATGGTGGGTCATCATCTAGGTAAAAACCAAATAATAAGCAAGAATTAGCACAATATTAGATTAACAAGCACTATATTCACCACAATGTTAATTCACTGCTTTTCCGTCTGTGATATCATCAAATTTTGAGGGGCATGATAGCCTATAATATAAAATAAAATAACAAAATATGTATTCATCACAGCAACTTCATTGATTTAACTTCCCAGCTGTTATGCAAGCCATCTTAGTAACAGTAACTTACTATTGGGTCATATCAGTAGATTAGCTGATGATGGCCTAATATTGGTTCATCATCAATTGCATTATAATATTACATGTTGATAGCCCAATTCTATCTTATCATCGAGACACCCAACCGAAGGTAGTAAATAGATAGATAGATAGATAGATAGATAGATAGATAGATAGATAGATAGATAGATAGATAGATAGATAGATAGATAGATAGATAGATAGATAGATAGATAGATAGATAGATAGATAGATAGATAGATAGATAGATAGATACTTTATTAATCCCAAGGGGAAATTCACATACTCCAGAAGCAGCATACTGATACAAAAAAACAATATTAAAGAGTAATAAAAATGTAGGTAAAAACAGACAACAACTTTGAATAATGTTAATGTAATGTTAAGATAGATAGATAGATAGATAGATAGATAGATAGATAGATAGATAGATAGATAGATAGATAGATAGATAGATAGATAGATAGATAGATAGATAGATAGATACGCTTATTATTAATAATAGATACAACTTTATTTGTCCTTAATGGGAAATATGAATTTTTATAGAAATATATACATACACACTTATACACAGACACACACACACAAAATATGGTCTGAACACACATCATCATAAATAAAAAGAAAACATAAAAAGAAAGAGATCTTCTGATTTGGCTGTCCCAGTCCCAGTGAGGCATTATGCAGGTATGAAGGAGCCCCCATAGTGTTTCTTGACACAATTCTGCTGAACAATCTGTTGGCTGAAAGTCCTCAGAGTGAGAGTGTCACAGAGAAGATGTTCAGCGTTGTTCATAATGGCACCGTGATGATGATGTTAAGACAATTCTCTTTGTATCAAAAAACAAACTTCTCCACCTAATTCCTATACTCTGTCTCATGCCTTTTATCAATACATCCCATAAGAGCAGAATCATCTGATAATTTCTACAAGTCAGTACTGTACATTTTAATGTTGTGGGTGACATCCCATTAATAGGTTATCCACAATTGACCAAGCGTAATATTAGCTACTGACAGCCCAGTGTTGTCACATTGTCACTTTACTCCCTGCAACACTACTGGCAAGTCACTTAAAATTATGAGCCAGTTAGTCAACAATTAGCTAACAGTGGCTCATCATCCATTTACCACTTTAGCTAAACAGTAAAAGTAGCTGCTCATAAATGTAGTAATATGAACTGTCGACGTCCTGGCACTGGCTCATCACAACCTCACTAACAGTAACATCAACGAGCCAGTTTGACTTGTTACTAGCAATCCAAGTACAAAATCACCCAATGACTGGACAATGTTGGTTTATCATGAATTTTCTAATGATATTAGGTACTTAGTGTCTGTATTGGCTACTGGACAGTTTAACAATTTACAATAAAAGAAATAACAGGCTTGTTAGTGTCTTAACAAATTTACAGTAATAACCAAGTAAAGCGGTTGCAGTGCTGTGTTGTGCTTTCCAGCACTGACCCAATGGCCTCTTACACTTCGTATCACTCTTCTAGGTAGGGTGGCTTGTGATTGTCTCACTAGCTGGCATTCCTACGGCTGTTTCAGGCTTGCCATTTTATTGGCTCCTCTGCTGTTGCCTCTGAAGCTGCTCGTTTCTTTTATGGAATGTCAGCTCATTCTGTTGGTAACTCGTCACTGATGTCTTTCCCAGGCTGATGCAATATATTAGCACAGTTACATTATCAAGCAATCATTCTTTTACTTTGTATAACTTGATTAATGTCAGAAATCATCACATGGCACTCTACAGGGCAAACAGGATTACAAAGGAATATTAATATTTCAGCAGTATAATAAAAACACACAGATACAAAAATTTGCAACACTGACAGATGCCAAGAGCTGCTTAGAAGCATACATTTGTAAACATCCAAGTTATTAAGAGGACCTCCACAGCTCAAATGCAGCCCATGGATGAAGTTAAAAAGCAGGGTTGTTGCAATATGAATTGAGGAAGATAGCACAAACTTCACCAAGCAAGGCACAATGCAAGAAAATAATTGGCCAAAAGTCGGAATAGAGGTTTCAATATTAGGCCAGAGTGGCATATTGGAATTTGACCAAGTATAATATTAGCCAGCCATGCCCCAATACTCTAAGATCACCCAAGCAGGCCATTACAGTATATTGTTTATTATGCAGTATTAACTAATTCATGCAAGTCTGACCATTACTGTTTGATCATTGATTTGTGGATGATAGAATTATGCAACAATAGGCTGACCATGACTTATCATCAGTTTATAAAGTTAGCCCAATGTTGGCTCATCATCACCATACCAAATGCAATATCGGCCAGATAGGCAGTGAAAGGACACTAGTGGCTCATCAACAAACCAATGATGTCTCACTGTCCATTACCTGCTGTAACAGTAGACACTGACCACCATACATTGTGTTATTTTGGTTTACCAGCTGAGTTTTCAGCCATCCAATCAATGACAGCCGACATCTGCCCCAGATCAACTAACCAGTTATATCCTGTTTGCTGTCTGTTATCCAGTTAAAGTCCCATGGTGGCTCAGTATCCTCTTACCATACAGTGATACTCCTGTCCATACCCGTAATCAGCCTAAAATGACCAGAGTGTGCCCAGAGTGAGCTTATCACTTTTCACTGAGCCTCTAATTCCCCAGGGTCAAGATCTCGTCAGATTCAGAGGTGGACACCTTTTCCATCCCCCTGGCTGGATCACCTCTGGTGTCCACAGAATTAGCGTTTGTGTATCTTTTGGATGTCCTAATTCCAGATTTTTTTTTTTTTTAGAAAAAAAAATGAACAGTTTGATGGATATCTGTTTATATGCTTATCAAGCATCATACAATTTCGATTACAGTTTATCAGTTTATTTCTTTTCTATTTTGGTGAGGGGATTAAAATGCATCTATTCTGCATTACTGACATTGTTTGGCTCTTTGAGCGTAGATATTCAATTATTGACATTTAAAGACATTCAGAAGCACCATACATGTGACGTGCATGAGTTTATTATTTTCAAATTCTCTGTTTCTTCCATTATCAACTGGACATGTATCAACAGTAATATTAAGGGACAGATATTATGTGGTTCCAATTACATCAATCACTTTGGCACAGCTTTGTTTTATTACGTGTTTAACCAAATCTTTATGATTATGTGTTGTCAGACGTATGTGCCTAAGGGTGCACCATAGAGGTAAGCAGTACCACCCTGGGACGAGAAGGTGTGCTACTGCTAACAACTTCTTTCTTTTCACTTGCAGCTCTGAGGCACAGATGGGGGGAAGAAACCGAGCCCACCTCAACATCCAAATTAAAGCAGGGTATCAAGGTCCGAAGGAGCAGGTCTAAAATAAGGAGGTCATATTTTGGATGTAAGACATCTGAGGCAGAGCTCCATAGATGTGAGTCAGCTCAAGAAGAGCAGCACCTTGGGTAGCAAGGCTTTGGTTAGTGTAACTGCACTATTTGTTTTCTTGCCTAAATCTTGTGTTCATTAAATTGGGATCACCCAGTTGGTGCCCAAACTATTCTTTTGTGGTGTTTGCTGCAGTCTGTGTCATCACAGTGTATGCATTAAGTAATAGGTATTTTATAAAATCTGTAGTTGCATTTTACCTGTAATAAGAAATAATAAACTGAAAATAAAACTAAAACTTTAGGGACTAAAAAACAGTAGCCTGAGCCGAAGCTAGGACCTGTTGCAAGAAACGTTGACTAAACAGCACCAAAACCAAATAGCTCGCCAAAGATGTGATTCAAAACAAAAATTTGAAACAAAACAAGTCTTACTTTCGTTCACAAACCGTTATAATTATGCTGCATTCACGTGCTATCGGAATTCCCAGTTGTGTGTTTCCACTTTCCTGCTTCATTGCATTCAAGTGAATTTCCCATCAGAGTTTGGAGAGAAACATAAACTCACTATTGGTTTGCTATAAAGGGTAAAGCTGTAATTATTTCATGAAAACAAACACATTAAAGTGTATAGTGTCACTCCAACTACAGGTATGCGCCACTTAACGTCAAAGATGCATTCTGTGAAATAGGGTGTTATGCGATTTGGACACTGCATGAACATCATATTACATACAGTACTTAGCAAAGCTTCATGGGATACTCTAATATACCTGTTTTGACTAAATACAGAGAGATAACGCTACAACACTTCAGAGGTACATGATATGTGAGATGGGTGCTGCTACCTAAGAGTCGAAGCATCCACTATTAAACGATAAACTTTTTATGTGTAAGTAGGGTAAGTTCACATTGAAATAACAATAGAAAGTACGGTACAGTACTGGCAGTGCAATAGCTTTGTATACAAGAGATATGAGATACAAGTGTCACACGCGGGAAGCTGTTGCATGCGGTTAAGTCCTCTATGCCTCATTTTCAGAAATCAGGATGTCTGAATTCTGTAATAACTTCATGAAGCATACTGTATATGCAGTCAAATGTTGCCTGAATGGATGTTATGCAATGCACATCTGTACAATTTGGCCACAAAATTGAGTGATCAGGTAATACTTTTTTGTTTTTTCTTTTATATTATTGACTGAGGTAAAACGGCAAGCATAGCCTACCTCACAACTCAGAGAATTCAAGTAACACTGCTTTTTCCAAATCATCCAGCTGCCATTTCCCTGTTTAAAGGGTGGTCACGTGAATTCTCTGGCTGGGAATCTTTTATTTCCCGTCTGTCTGATAGCTTGTAAACACAGCCTTAAATTTCAGATGCTTACTCAATAGAACAGCCATGTCACAGGTCACATGGCATAAGCATCACAGTGGCTCAAGGCCCGCCCCCTTCCCCTTATTGGCCCAAATCAATTGTTTCCAAGCACACATGCACTCCCGCTTTTCATTGTAAGAAACAGAGAAAAAGTAGTGGTGCCTACTGTTTAGTATCCCATGTGGAAAAAAAGTATTTTTTTTGATAATTATTGCTATTAATTCCACAAAAATGTAAAATATGTATGTGCTCACTCTGTTGGTTTCTACTACAATATAATATGGAATGTAGCTGAAATGCCTGTGCACAAGCTGCAAAAGCTCACTTTGCTTATAATGCACGGTTTTCTAGTCTGCTTGTTACAGTTATCAGATAGTTACCACTTTCATAATATTAGAATTTTAGAAACTCTGATGTTTTCATAATGCATAGCTTTTTCTGCCTGTTATTTCAAGTGCATTTCAGTAAAGCAGATCATTGTAAACCGAAGATGTCTGTGAGAGTGACTCTGTGTTGGCATGGGTGTCCCCTCGCTGTGAGAAGAAAACGGAGAGAACGTTTTTGTCAGTGCCACTCAAGCTCAGTTGAGTCGGGTCTACTGACAGAGCTGATGATATTTAATTCTGCATACAACTGCCCCATGGATAGTGCCCACATAATGCTTGTATATTCAAGAAGTGTTCTGCTAGCTGAACGTTTCCAACATTGCTCAAAATCAACGACACATTTCTTGTGTCAATAGCAACTGCTGAAGCAAGTTTTCCCAAATTCAGTTTAGTTAAATTTCAACACAGAAGTCTGAGAAGAAAGCAGCAAACTCCCCGATCTTCTGATTCTGCTAAGAACAATATCCCTGTGAAGAAAAATGAAGTCATAATGGCAGAGTTGTTTCTCTGTGGCTAAGGCTAAGGATCTGTGCTGATATCTGGAATCGGATCAAATCCCATTACTGCCAGAAGGGATCCTATTCCATTGGACCCTTGAGCAGGGCCCTTAACCTGAAAAGTGCTCCAGTGGTGTTCTATAATTGCTGACCCTGCGCTCTGACCCCCAAAACCTCATGCGAAAAGACTATTTCTCCTCAGGGATTAACAAAGTATATCAAATCAACAACAACAAAAAAAAATCTATCAAAACATGCAATCCAAATGGAAGATTTTGTTGTAAAACCCAAAGGGTGACAACACACAGAAATCAAAAGGGCATTCAGATTTTTCTTTGTTTTTTCTTACTGTGAGATCTTAATACATATAGTATATATGAAGTCATTTTACTTTGTACTTCAGTGCTCTGAATGATAATAATTTTACTTTTCCTTGTTGAAAGACTTGTGCACAAATTTAAATGAAGACATACCAGATGGTCAGTTCCAGTGGCTTCATGAACATTTCACTCACAATTTTCACTTTATGCAGTAAAACTCTCACCATTACAGTCTACTGATAGGAAACAGTAGAGGGCGCTCTAGCTGTTATGTATGTCTAGAAGGATGTTTTCAATAAATGTATTATTGCATCAGTAAGTGTAACTAGCATCCGATGGCCAGATAAGTTTAAGTTTAGTGGAAATGTTCAAGGAAATTGGAAATCGTTCAGGCAAAGTTTTTTAGCTGTATATGCCGGCAATAGGTCTGGATGAAAGAAATTAATGCCTGAAGATTGCACTGTTTGTTACGTTGGCGGGCCGACCAGTGAGGGACGTCTACAACAGGCTTGAATAGAGAGATAAACACACAGTTGTTATGACAAAGTTTGATCAATATTGCACATCAAGAAAAATTGAAACGTACAAACTGTATGCGTTGCACGACAAAATGCAAAAAGAGACAGAATCCACTGATCGGTATGTAACAGACTTCCGCTTAAATAGTCAGTCCTGTAACTTGGGCACAAAGTGTGACTCAGTGATATGAGATCAGATTTTCATTAGCATTTTAGACAAGCGAGTGAGAATTCAGCTACTCAGAGAAACGTGAAAAGACAATTAAAACTTGCCAGGCCTCAGAAAGAGCAACAATGCAGCTAAAGACATCTGACCCTGATGGGGAGTGTGCGGCATTGGACACGGTGCAAAAATGTACAAAAGGGGTCAGCAAAGCAGAAAAGGATATCATCCAAATGATTTGAAGTGAAAAATGGATGAGTAATTCTCAGTCCTTCCTTTTTTTCTCTTCACTTTCCTTCCAAGTATTTAATAAAACCAAACAGTGCATAATAAATACCCACATTTGTAAATGGAAACAAGCTAAATGGAGAAATGCTGCTTTCTTTTGTCATTTGCATTTTATTGCTAATAAGGAGCAATTAAAAACCAAGCTGTTTAAGACTAAAATAAGCAATAAGGGTTCAAAATCTTAATGACTGAGATAACTAAAGTGACGCGGAAGAGGCATCATCAGGTTTCTACCAAATTGTCTTGGATGAAGACAGTGCCAAATTCTGTAATTTCAACACACCATTTGGAAGACATTTCTTCCTCCAATTACCTTTTGGAATATGTTCACCTCCAGAAGTATCTCACAGAACAGTACAGCAACTGTCTGATGATATGGAAGGTGTAGGAGTCTTCCTTGATGACATAGTTGTATGGGGAAAAACACAACCAGAACACAATGAAAGGCTGTGTAGAGTATTGGAACAAGTGCAAAAATCGGATTAAAACTAAACAAGCAAAAATGTGAATTCGGTATAGATGAGATCACCTACCTTGGCGACAACTTGTAAGCAACAGGTATACAGCCTGATCCTGTAAAGATGAGAGCCATAGATGAAAAGCCAGTGCCAAAAGACAAAACTGAATTGCAAAGTGCTCTAGGTTTAGTGAATTATACGGGAAGGTTTATTCCAAATGTTTCAGCCAATACAAAGGTTTTGTGTAGATTATTAGAAAAATCCACAAATGTCAGTGGAAACAGGAGTATGCAAAGAATGGGATATGCTAAAAAAAGGCCTCATCAAAGAGCCAGTGCTAAAGTCTTTTGATGCAGACAAACTAGTGTCACACACGTGCGCATGGGAGGCAGCTAGAAGGACCAAAAGAAGGTAATTCCACGCCAGGCCAGGGAGTGCCGGGGTGCAGTAACCCTTTCTCTGTTTTCCTTGAAGACCAAACATGGGAAATTCTGCCTGGGTCCGATGACGTCATTTCTGTTTCTGACGCCCCCAGTGACCTTCAGTCCCGGTCCCGATGACGTCACTTCCGCCAGCCTGCCTTAAAAGCCAGACAACCTCCTTCAGTTCTCAGTTCCTGTTTTGAACTCATTCTGTACACTACTGTACTATCAATTCTTCAACTTTGCAGCCTTTTTCAAGTATACAGGTGGCTGCCCTAAATCTTTTCCTGTTTATTTTCACACCAGTCAAATTGTCAATGGATGCATCTAAAGACAGATTGGGAGCTGTATTACTTCAACAGCATGGCACAGAGTGGCTCCCTGTAGCTTATGCTACACGAACGATGATAGCAGCTGACATAAATTATGTACAAGTTGAAAAAGAGATATTGGGTACAGTTTTCGGCTGTGAAAAGTTATACTGTGGAAGTTATACTTGTGACAGACCATACACCACTAACAGCCATTTCAAAGAAGGCTCTGGGAGATGCACCACTATGCATTCAACACCTTTTACTTCATTTTTAAAAGTACTAGGGGGCTGTGCCCCCTGCTCGCTTCGCTCGCCAACCCCTGGTCTTGGGTAACACGAAATACATCCGATAGAGATTATTGTCTGTCTTGGTAATTGTCATTGTCTGTCTTGGTAATTGTCACATATGTATTATGTTCAGTGCCATGATATCTGTAGGTCTATGTAAGATATGTAAATGACAATAGCAGTGTAATTGTTATGTTATGTAGGTATAGATGTGCAGATCTATGCATGAGATATATTGGAGTGGTTATTATAATCTTAACGTTAACGTTACATGAATGCCGAACTCTTGAGATGGCAACATAAAGTTGTCCATGTCTAAATACAGGCTCAGAGAGGTAAAGGCTGACTCTGTCCATGGTCTGTCTTTGGGATTTGTTGATTGTTATGGCAAATGCAGCTGTAATGGGAGATTGGCGTCATTTAAGTGAACAGTATCATTAGCAACCATTAATAATGTATCACTGCAATATGCTTAACATATGCTGTGTAGTTTGGACGTTTGGGGATTCCGTCCGTATAATACGGAGCGTTCGTTTATTCATATTATACCTGTGGTATCGTGTGTGTGTTCTCTGTGGTTGTCGTTGTAGGCGCATGCGCCCTCCGTATTATGTCGGGTTTGACTATGCTGTGGTTTGTGGACGTTTGGGGCCTCCGTACTTTCTCTGGGGGCGTCTGTACTATCCTGGGTTTTTGCTTGCAGTGTTTTAGAAGTGCGTTGTAGGCGCCTGCACCTTCCGTACTATGTCGGGTCTGACTATGCTGTGTAGTGTGGACGTGTACGGTTCCGTATTCCTCCATCAGGTCTCGTGTCTGTGTGTTCTGTGGTTGTACTGTTAGTAATGTATCACTGTAATGTGCTTCACATATGCTGTGTACTCTGGACGTTTGGGGATTCTGTCCGTGTAATACGGAGCGTTCGTTTATTAATATTATACCTCCGGTGCCGTGTGTATGTTCTCTGTGGTTGTCGTTGTAGGTGCATGCGCCCTCCGTATTATGTCGGGTTTGACTATGCTGTGGTTTGTGGACGTTTGGGACCTCCGTACTTTCTCTGGTTTGACTGTAGGGCGGGACACCAAGGCCTCTTGTATGTGTTACTTCCGTGAGTACTTATAATATTGTATTACTGTAATGTGATTCACATATGCTGTGGAGTCCGGATCTTTGGGGCGTCTATACCATCCTGGATTTTTGCTTGCGGTGTTTTAGAAGTGCGTTGTACGCGCCTGCACCTTCCGTACTATGTCGGGTCTGACTATGCTGTGTAGTGTGGATGTGTACGGTTCCGTATTCCTCCATCAGGTCTCGTGTCTGTGTGTTCTGTGGTTGTACTGTTAGTAATGTATCACTGTAATGTGCTTCACATATGCTGTGTACTCTGGACGTTTGGGGATTCTGTCCGTGTAATACGGAGTGTTCGTTTATTAATATTATACCTCCGGTGCAAATGTGTGTGTTTTATGTGGTTGTCGTTGTAGGCGCCTGCGTCCTCCGTACTATCTCGGGTTTGATTATGCTGTGTGTTGTGGACCTTTGTGGACTCCGTAGTATTTCTCGTTTCACTCTGGGGCAGTGGGCTGAATCCTCTTTATTGTGTGGCTGTGTCGTTACCTATGGGCGCGTTGCCTCATTTCTTATTTACGTTAGTTGAACTCCTTCGTTTTTGAGCTGTGACTCCTTCGTTTTCGGTGGATCAGACTTCGCTCACTGTCGGCGCCTGCGCACTATGTCTCCTGCGTCCATGGGCATGCCATGTACCTGCGTCCATATCCGGTTTACAATTCTCGGTTAGTATATGGATAACCTGACTTTTGAGTTCACTCCAGGCAAACATTTCATTGTGGCAGATGCCTTAAGTAGAGCATACTTGTGTGACACAAGATCAAGCAGCAGCGAAGAAGAGGTACAAATTCACATAGACAGTGTGAAGACCAGTTCCCTGTGTCTGTAGAGAAATGGATTCAGAGTGCCAAGTAACAGAGAGAGACAAAAAGCTGCAAAATGTCATTCAGATAATTAGTGAAGAGAAGCTGCTGAACCCTTATCAACACTTCCAAGTAGAACTGTCTATAATTGATGAAAGGTAACAAAATAATTATACCTACCACAATGAGACCACAAATGACTAAGCTGGTACATGAAGGCCATGTAGGCATTGAGAAATGCAAAAGACATGCACATAATGTTAAGTGTTGGCCATTTATGAATAGGGACATTGAGACCCTCGTACAGCGATGTGACATTGCATGCCAACAGCTTAGGTACAGAGAGCCCAAGGAACCACTCTTGGCTCATTACAAACCAAAGGAGCCATAGAGAAAGGTGGGAGTAGATTTGTTACAGCTAAATGAGAAAGACTATTTCATTATAATCGATTACCACTCAAAATACCCAGAATGTGAATTGTTGCCAGATACCACTGCAAACGTTCTAAGGCTATCTTCTCAAGGCATGGAATCCCAGGTATTCCAGTGAGTGATAATAGACCACAGTTCAGCAGCCAAGAGTTCAAAGACTTTGCAAAACAGCACAGTTTTGAACATGTACTGTAACCACCAGCCCATTATGCCCTCAGTCCAATGGACTCATTGAAAAAGGGGTGCAATTAAAGACGGCTACTGAAGAAGCAGAGGTCTTGTTGATCCGAATTATAGAACATCACTATTAGAATGTGGCTGATAACCTGCTGAGTTACTCATGAACAGAAAATTAAGGACAAGACTACCATCAGCTCAACATCTTCAATATTCAGAAAAACACTCACAGAGGCAGCACAGATACCACCATTCTTATAACAAAACAGCACAACCTTTGAGTCCATTAGAGCAGGGGGACTTAGTGGAAGTCAGATTAGATGGATGGTGGGAAACAATTGCAAAGGTTCTCAAAGAGACAGCACCAAGATGATATGAAGTACTTACTGAGTATGGCAACAAATTCAGCAGAAATTGACAGCATAGCCCACCTAGGGAATTCCCGATTCCAGAGAGCTCTTATGGCACAGAATTATTAAATACTCAGTCCAGTGCTGAAAAGAAACAAGTGGACACTCCAGCTGAAGCTGAGAGCTCAGAGGCAGAACCATCAGACCCTCTGACAGCCAAAGTGAATGATCATTAAGTCTAAAAGACTCATTAAAGAGTGCTAGTCAGCATTGCTTATTTCTTATCCGCACTATAAAGTAAAGGAATAGAACTTTGTTTGCTGAATTTGGTAACATACCATTGTCAGTCAGTCAGTCATTTTCCAACCCGCTATATCCTAACACAGGGTCACGGGGGTCTGCTGGAGCCAATCCCAGCCAGCACAGGGTGCAAGGCAGGAACAAATCCCAGGCAGGGCAGCAGCCCACCGCAGGACACACACACACACACACTAGGGACAATTTAGAATCGCCAATGCACCTAACCTGCATGTCTTTGGACTGTGGGCGGAAACCCACGCAGACACGGGGAAAACATTCAAACTCCACTCAGGGAGGGCCCAAGAAGCGAACCCAGGTCTCCTTATTGCAAGGCAGCAGCACTACCACTGTGCCACAATGCCACCCAACATGCCATTGTTCACAATAATTTTAAATGTCTATTGGAATTACATGTTGGTGACATTGATGTCATGTTTATTCATATACAAGTGAATATTTTATGAAACTCTTTGTCAATGCAGAAATGTTATCTTCTTTAGAAAATGGTGGGATGTACTGATAAGAAACAGTAGAGGGCACTCTAGCTGCTATGTACTGTGTGTATGGAAGGATGTTTTCAATAAAGTTTCACAACTGGCATGAGCGTATATAAAAGTACATAGTTCATTTGGTGTTTCATGTAATTAGATGAGAATTTATTTTATTTTCTCTTTTATCTTAAGACGTTTTATACTAGGAAAATAAGGCATACAGTATGTGCAGTAAAGTGGATATGGTGTCTTTTCTGTTAATCCAAGATAAAAAGAAATCATAGACAGTTACTTTTGCCAAGTTTTTGAATTCAGTTGAAGTTGAGTTCAAGGTTCTACTGAAACTAAAAACACAGAAATAAATGTGGACAGTAATGATTGCCCAGAAGTAAAATGTTACATATCCTGTCCTACCGAGTGCCCCTTCTTCCTTACTGAGACACTGCCCTCTACATGGACTGTGCACGTCCCTGGTAACCATGTAGCATCGCAGCGACTAAACACTCAAAATAGCAGCATCCTGGAAGCAACCAAACACGATGGCAAGACCAGTAGGACCCCATGCATGCAGATTTTCAAGGACTACATTTTGCTGAAATGTTAGAAAGTTTTGTTTTTCACTTAGATAACCATATCTCTCTATATATAAATGTCAGTCTGTCTGTCTGTATGTCTGTCCGCTTTTCACAAGAGAACTACTTAACGGATTTAGATCTTTTTTTTTCTAGAATTTGCTTGAACATTCTGGTTGATTTTGCGACTTGCTCTCATCTCGCTAGGAATCATAGTTCACTTGCAGAAGCAATATATTCGCATTAATCTGAGACAGAGGCTGCAGGCCGAGGGGAGGGAGAAGTGTGACGCCAGGAGTGGGGAGTCAGTCGACCTCTGCGTTTTGGAGTGTACCCTGCCTTAGCTTAGCTAGCGATACCTTTTTGTTTGTTGATTTTTAAAGTTTGTCCTGTTTCACTACTATGCGGGCATGCCGGGAGGGATGGCTTGTTCTGTATATGAGGAATATAGTGTGGTTGACAGTAGGACTTGGGTAGCGGGGAAAAAATCAAAAAGTGGATATCGAAAAGCTATGTTGGTCTGTGTCACTTAAATATTACGAGTGCAACAGCATATAAGTCAACATCTTGACAGTCTCATTGTTCAAATTTGTGGATAACTTGTGTAAACTCTGTTCGTGGGGCCCTAATCCAGGTTTTCAAAATTTTCAGAATCATTGATAAAGTAGATCCAACAGAATTCTTTCAATTTAATGGTGAATCATTTACTTTAGGACACCAGAGGAAATTAAGGGGAAGTGCCAGGAAGAACTTCTTTACTCAAAGAGTTATGGGAATCTGGCACAAGATACAGAGACACGGAGTTCAAATTGGAACCTCAAAAACCTTTAAAAAAAATCTGGATGAGATACTGAGACAGGTTAGCTGTTAGCTAAACAAACAAGCTTGATGGGCTGAATGGTCTCCTCTCATTTGTCAAATTTCTTCTGTTCGTTTGACTCTACAGTGAATTTCTGGCTCATTCTTTTAACTTTGATTTTTTATTTTCCTCTTCAACTTTATCTCTGATAGTTTCTTAGTTATGACCTCTGCATGGTTTACTCTTTAGTTTCCTTGCCAGGTCCATTTTCTCCTAATCTATCTGTACCATTTCTTGGTGTTTGAAAAACTGTTGTGCTACAGCTATTTTTTTTTAACTGTTTTTGTTATATTCCATTAACATTGCATCTTATTCTGTAATTGGGTACTGTCCCTTAAATGTGAATCTATTCTATGTGTTCTATGGGTGGCACCCCAAGCGGTGAGGTCACCCTGACGTCACCCCTCAGGAGCTCAGGAGTGGTGCATTGAAGTTGTGAAGAAGTTCTTTGTAAGTATTGTTTTTCTTGTTTTTTCTTTTAATTATTTTTACTTCTTGGGTTGTGTTACACATGGTGGATTGGGACTTGTTCACCTTTGCATTGTCTTTTTAGGCAACTTGTTTTTGCCTTACATTTGTTATGTCTTTCTATTGATTATTAAACTCAATTCACAAAGATTCATCATTTGTTTTGTCTTTACCAGCCTGAGTATTTTTGCACAGTTTCTCCATCTTCTGAGACGTGTTTAATAATTTTGAGGCTTTAAAGTTCTTTTTGAACTTTAAAAGCCAGTTTGTCCATTTTGGGTGTTGCTTAGGCCTAAGCCTCAGCTAGCAATTGGGGACTGGCTGCTTCTGGGCTGGCCAGTGAGGGTCCTGGACTACTTTTTGTGGTACTTTTGAAGGCCTTACATTCCTATTGTCATCTCACAATTCCAGTTCACAACAATAATGGGCAGTTCTATTCAGAAGTTCTTATGTACACCAAAATATTGACATAATAATGTCACCACATCAGTGAAAAAATATTTCAAAAATTAAAATAAAGATTAATCATGTTCAAAAAATAAAATCATACATATCAGTCTGTCAAATGTTTTCCTTTCAGTAATATACTCGGAAATGTATCATCATATGGTAATAATTTCCAAGCAAGTGAAACAGTTACTCTATGTTTTTGCACCTGCACCCAGTAACTCCCACCCACCATCAGATCCTTAACCCCCCAATAATATTGCAGAGCACACCCGCGTGTAAAGTTACGCCAGCTTCCTGCTTTTGGAAGTTAAGCATTTCCACAGCTGACACAAAACCAAATGAAAAAAAATCTGACTTGGGTGCAGCCCTGTGCTTGAACTGTGCTGGTATGTACAGGTACTTTATAACGGCACTTCTTCATTCTTGCCTTATGAGTAACGAGTAGTTAATATACAGAGCCTGGCAGAAGAATTTATTCCCTTTAGTGTTTGTCCTGTTTTCTTGCATTACAATCTGGAATTAAAATGTATTTTCATTTGGATTTTTGTAATGGACTTAACAATATAGTCCAAATTGTTTAAGTGAATGAAAATAAAATACTATACCTTTGATTGATATATATACGGGTGCTGGTCATAAAATTAGAATATTTGTATATTAGATTCATTCATTACACACAGACTGATGTATTTCAAATGTTTATTTCTTTTAATGTTGATGATTATAACTGACAACTAATGAAAGTCCCAAATTCAGTATCTCGGAAAATTAGAATATCAATTAAGACCAATGCAAAAAAAGGATTATTAGAAATGCTGGCAAACTGAAAGGTATGAATATGAAAAGTATGAGCTTGTACAGCACTCAATATTTATTTGGGGCTCCTTTGGCCTGGATTACTGCAGCAATGTGGCGTGGCATGGAGTCGATCAGTCTGTGGCACTGCTCAGGTGTTATGAGAGCCCATGTTGCTCTGATAGTGGCCTTCAGCTCTTCTGGATTGTTGGGTCTGGCGTATTGCATCTTCCTCTTCACAATACCCCATAGATTTTCTATGGGGTTAATGTCAGGCGAGTTTGCTGGCCAATCAAGAACAGGGATACCATGGTCCTTAAACCAGGTACCGTGTGCAGGTGCCAGGTCCTGTTGGAAAATGAAATCTGCATCTCCATAAAGTTGGTCAGCAGCAGGAAGCATGAAGTGCTCTAAAACTTCCTGGTAGACGGCTGCGTTGGACCTCAGAAAACACAATGGACCAACACCAGCAGATGACATGGCACCCCAAACCATCACTGACTGTGGAAACTTTACACTGGACCTCACGCAACGTGGATTCTGTACCTCTCCTCTCTTCCTCCAGACTCTGGGACCTTGATTTCCAAAGGAAATGCAAAATTTACTTTCATCAGAGAACATAACTTTGGACCACTCAGCAGCAGTCCACTCCTTTTTGTCTTTAGCCCAGGCAAGACGCTTCTGACGCTGTCTCTTGTTCAAGAGTGGCTTGACACAAGGAATGCGACAGCTGAAACCCATGTCTTGCATACGTTTGTGTGTGGTGGTTCTTGAAGCACTGACTCCAGCTGCAGTCCACTCTTTGTGAATCTCCCCCACATTTTTGAATGGGTTTCGGTTCACAGTCCTCTCCAGGGTGCGGTTATCCCTATTGCTTGTACACTTTTTTCTACCACATCTTGTCCTTCCCTTCGCCTCTCTATTAATGTTCTTGGACACAGAGTTCTGTGAACAGCCAGCCTCTTTAGCAATGACCTTTTGTGTCTTGCCCTCCTTGTGCAAGGTGTCAATGGTCGTCTTTTGGGCAACTGTCAAGTCAGTAGTCTTCCCCATGATTGTGTAGCCTACAGAACTAGACTGAGAGACCATTTAAAGGCTTTTGCAGGTGTTTTGAGTTAATTAGCTGATTAGAGTGTGGCACCAGGTGTCTTCAATATTGAACCCTTTCACAATATTCTAATTTTCTTGAGATACTGAATTTGGGACTTTCATTAGTTGTCAGTTATAATCATCAACATTAAAAGAAATAAACATTTGAAATACATCAGTCTGTGTGTAATGAATGAATCTAATATACAAGTTTCACTTTTTGAATGGAATTACTGAAATAAATCAACTTTGTCATGATATTCTAATTTTATGACCAGCACCTGTATATTACAAAAAACAAGTAAAAACTAAAACATTGTGAGTGCATACCTTTTCATCACTTTTGCTATGAAACCCCTAAATAAGATCTGGTCCAATCAATTAACTTCAAAAGTTACATGATTAGTTGATTAGGATCCACTTGGGTGCAATCAGAATGTCACATGATTTGTTACATGATGCCTGTATAAACAGACCTATTTTGAAAGGCCCCTGACTCTGCAACACCACTAAGCAAGCAACATGAAGACCATGGCACCCTCCAAACAGGTCACAGACAACGTTGTGAAGTATCTATCAGGGTTGAGCTATAAAAAAAATACCCTAAACTTTGAATATCCTGTGGAGAACCATTACATCCATTCTAACAAAATGGAAAGAATATGACACCACGACAAACTTGACAAGAGAAGGCCGTCCACCAAAACTCACAGACCGGGCAAGGAGGGCATTAATCAGAGATGCAACAAAGACACCAAGGATGACACTGAAGGAACTGCAAAGATCCACAGCAGTGATGGGACTATCTGCCCATAGGACCACGTTAAGCCATGTGCTCCACGGAGCTGGGTTTTATGGAAGAGTGGCCACAAAAAAACCATTGCTTAAAGAAAGAAAAAATAAGTAAACATGTTTGAAATTTGCATGTGGTGGACTCCCCAAACACATGTAAGAAGGTCCTCAGGTCAGAGGAGGATAAAATTGAACCTTTTGGCCATCATTGGAAACATCATGTGAGTTGCAAACCTAACACTTCCCATCATCCCGAGAACACCATTCCCAAAGTGAAGCATAGTGGTGGCAGCATCATGCTTTAGGGATGTTTGTCATCAGCAGGGACAGGAACACTGGTCAGGATTAAATGGAAGATGGTTGGCACTAAATACAGGACAATTCTTGAGGAAAACCTGTATGTCTGCCAGAGATTTGAGACGAGGACTAAACAACTATTTATATAGCACATTTTCATACAAATAATGTAGCTCAAAGTGCTTTACATGATGAAGAGAAAAAAAGACAAAATCAGAATTAAAATAAGAGAACACTAATTCTCTCACTAAAGATCTCCTTCCAGCAGGATAATGACCCTAAAGATGCCATACTGGTAAAACAACACTGGAGTGGTTTAAAGGCAGACATTTAAATGTCTTGGAATGGCCTCATTAAAGCCCAGACCTCAGTCCAATTGGGAATCTGTGGCATGATGTGAAGATTTCTATATACCAACATGAGCCGTCTAACTTGAAGGAGATGGAGCAGCTTTGCCTTGAGGAATGGGGAGAAAATCCCAGTGGCTAGCTGTGCTAAGCTAATAGAGACATTCCCAAAGAGACTTGCAGCTGGAATTCCAGGAAAAGATGTCTCTACAAAGTTTTGACTTGGGGGGTGGGGGGGGGGGGGGGATAATTATTGTTTGTGTCACAATAAAAAATATTTGTTATCTTCAAAGTAACAGGTATGTTGTGTATATGAAGTGGCGCTAACCTCAAAAAAATCCACTTTACTTCCAGGTTGTAAAGCAACAAAACAAGACAAACACTGAGGGGGTTGACTACTTTCACAAGGCACTGTATATGCTCTCCCTACATTACCAACCCGTATTTGGAAAAAGAATCTGTCATATCACCAAGTGTTCCCTTTTTGTCACTCTTCAAGATAATCTGTGCATATCAGCCCACTTTCAGTCCTCCAAGGGGAACTCCATCCGCCATTATCCAGACCACACAACAAGAGGAGTACCGGCTGTTCTATTTTTCCATTTCATCCACTGGTGCAAACAGAGGCCTTAGGAAGAGTGCCAAGTAGAGGAGTTTTATTAAAAAAAGGTCAGCATAGGAAAGAAAAGAAAGCTGGAAGCTGGTACTGGAAAGTCAGAGGAGTCCTGCCCATTTTCATGCCTACTACTGCTGAGCCGTAAAATTTCATCTCACCTGCACACACAGACGCTAATCCTTCCTGTACCCTTACTTGTTTAGGAGAAAAACAAAGCCCAACCACACTGCAGGTCCATGGAGTGTTGATCTAACTGGTAAAGTAATCCATGGAAGCCTGGCTAAACTTGTAGGGACAGAACATTAGCTGCCTCCATCTCCTTAGCAGAACAAATTATTTCAAATAAGTCTTTAGTCAGGCAAGGCACACACTCATATGTTCACATATGCAAACCCACATGGTCTGCTGTGGCCACCCTGTCACCCCGTAGAAGCCCCTTAACACCGCAAGCACAGGCTTCCTCCAGGAGCAGCAAATCAAGTCAGGCGATGAGACGCTGCAACTCTAATTCAATTACTGCCACTTGAAGAACTCATTTGTTTGTGTGGGCTGCTCCGTTGTATCACCCGCACACTTGAATTAACTCATTTTATTTTGGTTTTTAATTTATTTTTTTCATAGTTTCACAGAGATAATACAGTATTTCACATTCCTGGTAGCTGACAGCAAGAAATCATCAGTGAGTGAAGGGAAATGAAGGAGCAAATAATGAGGTGTAGGGTCTGTTATCCACTAGCAAAAAGTCTTCAGTGAAGCGTCGGGCTAAGGTAAGGCGCTCCGTCAGTGAAGGTGTGAGGATGGACAGAAGGGTGTGACTCCCAGTCAAAAACCTTCTTACTTGTCCAGTGTGTCCTTCAGGACCAGGACTGATGTGCCATTCTTGGTTAATTTTAGTAGAAATGCAGCAAGCTATGTTCAAGAAGTTGCTTTGTCTTTAGCCTTTGTTATCATTCTGTTTTGTTTAAAATTTTTCATACCCATCATTTAGCATTTCTTCTGATCTCTATATATGTCTACTATGGGTTTCTTACTATGAAGATTCTATGTATCTTGCTTATTTTTGCACAACTGTGCACCATTTCTGATGCTGTTTTGTTTTGTTTCCGGTGCCAGCATTTTGTGAGCCCCATCACCAAGACGTGCTTTCTGGTTGCCAGAGGTTCTGGTAGGGTGGTGACATCTGACATCAATTACTTGATGGGTTAAAGGTCAACTCTGGCAGCCATTTCTTATCTACGTTTGTAAATAATTTCCTGAAATGACTTCTTTCTTTTTTCTTTCTTTCAGGCACATAAGTTTTTGGGTACATTTTTTGACTTTGATTTCCATGTTTTGTTTTTGGCTTGACAAAATTGTGGACCAGCTTGGTGTCAGTCTCTGCATGTGTTTTTAGTACCTCTTTCAAATATTTTTTTGTATGTTGTTCTTATGGTGATACGGCGATTATGGTGTTTAGTGCCACTGTGGGGAAAGTATGGACAATTAAGCCAAAACTTGTGACCTCACTGAACCCTGCCTTGCAATTCTTTATTAAATATGCAATCACCATAGGCTGTTTTGGAAGGAACAGTTCAGAAAGCAAGGAAGTCCATTAGAAATTTTGCTGAAAATACAAAACCATGCCACTCACACATCCAGATATTCTGTTATATTCAAGGTGTTGGTTACAAAGATGCATTATTATTATTATTATTCAATCCATCCATCCAATTTCCAACCCGCTGAATCTGAACACAGGGTCACGGGGGTCTGCTGGAGCCAATCCCAGCCAATACAGGGCACAAGGCAGGAACCAATCCTGGCCAGGGTGCCAACCCATCGCAGTATTATTATTATTATTATTAGTAGTAGTAGTAGTAGTATTATGTTAATGATCTATGATAAGATGGATCAATTGTGAAGATTTGTATGTATGTATGTGTCATTTCTTTCATTCAATAATGAATGCAAATAATAACTAAGAAAATCAATGCACTAATTTATGACAATAATGCAGAGAGCAAACTGCACACACACACACTATATACAAGCATTACTTTATAGACAACATAGAAGTTGAAATATATAAAAGTAATACAAGCTTCTTTAGGATGCACAATGATTACATTTCAGTGACATTATTGTACATGAAGAATGCAATATGAATCATTTTGCTGGTAAGAAATTCATAGACATGTCCACAGGAACACTTAATGATAAACAATAGAATGAATTCTGTCTGAGGGGCACCACAAGTCTTTCTTCAGAGCAGGCTGATGCATCTTTTCTGCGGCAGATCTCAGCTCCAGGTGAGAATAACACTATTTGGCTCAATTGTAGAAAATTTCCAGATTATATTATAAAATAATCTGGCTGCACAGTAAATAGAAACCTTTAGAGGAAATGGGGTTAAAGACCAGGAAAATGTGCAGATAAATAGCAGATTTTTTGTATAACCACACAATATCAGATGGGTGAAATTCTTCCAATTTGTGTTCCAAGGCTATGTAAGAGTCAGCGGTGGGGTTTAAGTCAAGATGCAGTAAGCAGGTTAGTCAGTCTTTGTTTGATCTATTACTTTTTACACTGAATTTCACAAACTTCCACTGCCTTCAAGTACATTATCTTGAAGGTGCACTTTAGTCCTGGAGCTGCCAGCTGTATGCAGCAATTTAAGGAAAAAGCTGACAATTTACTAAATCAGCAAAGACTCCTGTTCGGTGGCATTTGACCAAGTGAGAGCTGCTTAGTGTAACCTCACATGCTCCCTATTTACAGGTGCGCATTTCCTCATGGAGTCTCTGATGTTCACTCTGAAAGTTTCTAATTCTACTAGTTGCATCCATAATTCAGTTCATCCAATTGCTCAACCATTTTCTAAATCTCCTTGTCCATTACAGGTATGGGTAGCAGGGTCAGTTTATGCTCAAGGCAGGAGCCAAATCTGGACAGAGTGCCAATCCATCAGCAGGCACCCTCAAGCTCACATCTCAGTTTACAATCACCAATCAAGCTATTGCACAAGTTTTTGACATTTGGGAATAAAGCAGAATGCTAAGAATGGACACACATGGTCATGTAGAGAATATGAAAATTCTGTAAAAGCTGTAAGCTAACACTGTCATCCACTACACCAGTATGCCACCGTAATCATTTCAAGTAGTTTGTACACTGCACTCTTCTTAGTAGTCAGGCTCAAATTTTCTGATATCCATCAATCAATCCAATCATCAGGTCATCCATCCATCATCAAATCGTGTTTAATGTAGTTTAGGGATGTGGGGGCCAAGGCCTATCTTAGAGTTGTCACATATAAGGGATGAATCAACTGTAAACAATGAGAGATTTACAAGCAGTGACTTTAAAATATAAAATGTTACTCAATAACACATTCTTCATTGTCTAGGTGCGTGTCTGATACCAAAGTAGCTCCAGTAGGAGTGTAAGTGTGATGTGAGTGTGAATGGGTCCCACAACGGGCTGATATCTTCTCCAAGGCTCTATCCTGATCTGTGCCCCGTGCTACTGGGATTGGCTAAGGGCTCCATAACCATGAACTGGAACAAGCAGACTGGAGAATGGCATGACATGGTTAGTTACATCATGGTTGTTATAAACACATACAGATGTACGATTAACAATAATGTGCTGTCATCTGGGCGTGATTGTAAGGTGAAGTGAACAGATTTAATGATGACATTTGTGATCATTTATTTTGTGTCCTGACTGCCTCACTTTTTACTTCAGAAAATCAGATTTTATGTTGTATTGAATTGCAACAATAACGTGTTTAGTTTGATCATAAATGAAATAAACGGATTATAAAATGTCACCTTGAAGGAGGGCTGATTATACGGGAAAAAACATAGTGTGAGTTCTTTGGCCTCCCATTTGATAATTCTAGGGGTTTTACCTCCTTTAAGGTTTGTCCACTACTTTTTGTTACAATGAGCACCAAGGAGCAGTTTTCATTTCTTTATTATTGTTGTTGTGTGTTTGTCAGATGCTTTTACAAGATCTGGGCACAATAAAATTTTTCCCTATTTACAAAAAATGCAAATTATGTTTTTATTTCAGGTGGAATGCAAATTCAGGTTCAGTGGCCTGTCCATTGTGCCACACTACCTGTCTACATTGATGGCACCCAGCATATATGCCTTCCTGTTTTATGCCTGCATGGATGGCCTCCCCAAAGTGTTGTTGGAATTTACAGTACCTGTAAAAATTATTCACGCTATTGGAAGTTGTCACAATTTATTATTATTCAAGATTGACTCAAAGTGGATTTCATTTTTCATTTTAACACTGACCAACAGAAAAACATTCTTTAATGTCAAATTAAAAACAGATCTCTGCAAGGTGGTTTAAGTTAATTGCAAATTTCAAACACAAAATAATTGATCTCAAAAGTATTCATCCCCTTCAAGTTAGTATTTAGTGCATGGCGGTCTAGAGTCTGTGCATTTTCAGACCTTTTGCGCTTGCCTCTTTACAGACACTTTGATCTGTTATTCTCATATCCCACTTAAGCCTACATAGATACGGCAGTTGCTTCAAATTTGCTTACACAGGACAAGGATTGATTGGCATATTCAGAATTAAAAATTTCTTGCTAATATACTTATTTCTTGATGGCTGAGGGATTGGGAGCATGCACTGATACACTGCGCTGCCGCACCCACCATACAACTTCAGGATTCCAAATTAGGACCAGAGGGCAGCCATGCAATGAGCGACACCTCAACACCACACATGTTCAAATGGAATGGAACAGGGTGAGATTTTTTTACAGTGGCTTGAGTGCCAATCCCTGCAGTTAGAGGACCTGCTTACAGGGCTCACATACTTTAATTATGAAACTAGCTCATCCCGCTCATCCAAATCTGTTTCCTTAAATCACATTTGGCTGCCGCTAATGACTTATTATTAATTCTATAGCCCCCAATACCCTCTTTTCTGAAGCCACCAAAAACTCACACCTAAACATATGGGCTTTAGTTCAGGATTCATTAGCATTGTTAAAAGTTTATATTCCTCTCCTTCACCACTTGTTTGGACCAACACTAACATTTGTTACACTTTCCAAATTAACGTGGGTTCTAAAAAGGATTGCACCCTTCCCCACTTCTGTTTGCTCTTTCATTAGAACCTTTGGCAGCTCCTACTATCAGTCCAAGCTGTTTTTTTCCCACAAATGATGTAAAATTACTTCTACTATATCTCAGAATAATTTAGCTGACTTTCTTGTCTTCCTGAGCAATGCATGAGGAGACCCACCAAATATCTTTAACCTATTCTTTTTACATACAACATTCATGTTTCTAATAATTTCAGGTATATAGGAGCTGAAATCTACTAATGCCTGAATTCTGTAGTGACCTAAAATTACAGATAGATCTTTAACAAGGCAAATAGATCATCTTTCCAGCTGGGCTTAGCAGTTGTCAAAATGAACACTGTCCTGCATTTTAGATTTGTCTGTGCCTCATATATAAAGTGCAATATAAATAAAATTTATTATTATTTATTATTATTATGTCCTGCAAATTAGTTCGATGTGAAATCTCTAATATTTATGTTTGTCTGGAATGGGATGAGACCCAAATGAAAACATACTGCTTATATTTAAGACAGCATTGGGGTTTCTCTTTCTGAAATGCATTTATATCACTGGATATCCATTATTCCTCCTCCCAGCAGTCACATTAACCTTCGGTATCTCCTTCCTGGCTTGAGAATGCCATTGCAGAAATCCTGTTGCTAATCTCAGCAAAACACCGCAGTCCTATCATATGCAATTCAGATTTGGCAGCCAGTGGATTAACAGGTGGGCCTTGCTCCAAAATTCCATAAGTAATCCCCTGTTTTCATGAACTGATTTTTAGCTCTGCGTCAGGAAGTGGGATACTGTACATTTTCATTTTTCTTTGCCTTAGCCTTACATTTTTAATTTTTGTTTTCCATTCAGGGTTTTGGAATATGTTTCATTTATTATAGTGCTCATTCAAGAACATTCTGATGGTCATAAAAATATTTAACATCTTGGCATGCCACCATTTTCTTGTAGGTGTCATCGTTTTTGGTGGGGTTTGGGGGCTGTTGCTACCGTGTAACTGCCAGATGTCACAGGTACAAAAGTATAACTGTTGCCATCATGTGCTTCTTTGTATTCCAAAATTCTGGATACAAAACAAAGAAACCTTTTACGATATTAGGAATGAAGGGGCTTAGAATATCTGGCTGTTTTCTCACCCTGATTTATAGTATTGGGCTTATCTTTGACATTTCTGACTTTGATGTTGACTTTTTTTATTTCTTACTTTTATTTTTGTATCTTCCATTTCCTGATCCTGCGTGTTCTTTCGTTGTCAAAGCTCTTTCTTAGGCAGAACAGTAGAGCCTTAGTAGCGCAGTTTGGGACAAAGTCAGAAGTGGTTTTGGTGCTGACAGAAAGATCACAGCTCTGGAGCACTTCAGAAGGAGCGGCCATTCCTTCTGCAAATCTCTCTGTGCTATACCTGTTGTTTCACTTGAGTGTAACAGAGATGAAAGCACAAGACTGTAAATGATGTTTCAGCCCCTGGAGTAAGCAGCGGTAGAAGCCTTATGGGCTTACAGAAACATTCTTCAAACTCAGCATGTTGTTCTTTTGCACTTTATCCAAGCATTTTTATTTTGTAGTGGATTATACTCTGTTCATTTCTCTTACTTTTTATATTCTCCTCACAGTGTTTATTTTTTTCATGCCCTTTATAAAATTGCAACATTCATGGTCTGGACCTGAGAGGAACACATTGCTCAGGTAGCTGAAGACTTTCAGAGGAGCAAGGGCTACGTAGAGAAGCCAGTCACAAAAGCATATCCAGAGAGTGTGGAAGTGGGGCAAAGACAGAGCAGTTCATGAAGCACTTCAGAAGCATCTCCCTAACTGCTAATGTCCATCTGCTTGGCCACTGGGTTTAGATCTCAGGCTTGGCTTGGCTTATGGAGTAAAGAAAAAGTGTGGCAGACAGATTGCTTCTGACCTCAGATGACTGGTATGAGATGGGGTGGTAAAGGGATGAAGCTCCTGGCAGTGCATGGAGCTGCAGAAGACTTGAACAGTGTTCAGGAATGGCCAATGAAGGAAATAGCCGGTCCAGCTGCAGAAGAAACCAAGCAGCTTGCACAAAGTGTTTCAGTACATTCCTCCATCTCATACACCCTCGGGTTGTCACGATATATTTGAATTACCTTGCATTACATGTGGAGCTCAGTGTGAGCACCCCAAAGGTCTGTGTTCTGTTCCCTGCATTGTTATGGATGTCTTCTTTTCTTTTAAATTTGGTGTTGTTTTTAGAATATCATTTTTTATATTTTGTTGTTAATTTTGTTTTTGGTTTCTATTATTCTTTATAGTATTTGTGTAATATTGTGATGTTTATAAATTATTGCACAATTGTGTATTATGTGTTATGACCTTGAATTTTCAATCTTTTCTGATTAGATTCCTGGCAATACTTTATAGAACCTGGGGTTTCCATGGGCAAGGATTTTGAATATGTGGTCAAAAATGGCGTTTATTATGAAGCATATAATTTATTTACATTTGCTGTGACGCCATTGTGTTTTCTGTATTAGTGCCACTATTATAGAGTCTTTTGTATTTGTTGTTTTCTTGGTAAAGTTTCCCAGAATTCGCTGCTATGCATTCATTAGACATGCCATCAGAGCGATGGCTTAAGGATCGCCCCTGGAAATGTCAGGGTATCTGATTTTGATGGATAAAACCTTGTTTTGTTGTGAAAAAATAACGAATATTATGTTTTGCTCTTCTTGGTTTCTGAATCTCCGCTCTTGTTTTTTTTTATTTTTTTCACTCAAATTTCTGGTTTTCATTTCAATTTTGACTTTCGCTTCCAGTTTTGATCTTTTGCCCATTTTGACTATGACTCTTCTGCTCATTTTTCTACATTTAACATTATATTAATTGTAGTTTTAGTAGTTATGTGCCCTGTATCCTTTATGTAGCGCCCAAGAAAGTGGGGCCACCTAATTATGCAGCACATCTTAATATACTTCCACTATGATCAGCTCTGGTGACTTTTTCAGCCTTTCTTTTTACTTACAATAACTACTTTGTGAGAAGTGTGCTTTGAACCCATTTTGGAGACTAGAATGCTCAATGGATATGTATGACACTTTAGGTTAGTCGCCCATTCTGACTAACCAAGGGCAGCAGTCTCACAGCTCCAGAATCCTGGGCTTGACCACCAGTCCAGGTTACAGGTGGTCTGGGTTTTTTCTGATCACTTCGTGCTTTCTGATATGGAGGTTAGCTGTGAGTTTGCCTTTATCAGTTTGCACCACATCCTTCATTGGCACTTTCTCTACATGACCCTGACATGGATAGGAGGGTCAGAAAATTTATAAATTGTTATTACTCTTGCTGTTTTCAGAATTGTGTTATAAGTATTGGTCTACAGTGCATTGTGAAACATAAAACTCCATTATGAAACCTTCACATAATTGGCTGTAAATATTACACTCTTACTGAAACAATTTAGACGAAATTGGGTAAACTTATAATTGAAGGAAAATTCCTGGAAAAGTTCCATTTTTGTTTCAATACAGCATACTGTACACATTTTTTAAATTTCACACACGCTTTTTACAAAGCACAAAAATCATCTGTCTCAATAGATAGAAACATTCCAGTCTGTTTGATTTCAGTTACTAGTTAGTTTACACTTTTAAGGTTACCTTGAGGGAAGTTATCTCGACTTGTATGTTTTCCTGTTTTACACACACATTAGCCTCTCCTAACTGCAAAGAGACCCCCAACACAAGATATTGAAATGGTGGTAACATGTGAATCCAGTCATGTCTACTGTTTGGGTGTTTCTAAGTTGGGACCACCTCAAAAATTTCCCTATTATGACAACTGATCTCTAGGAGCTCACTGGAAGACCAAGTCTTTGTAGTTGTCAGTGCCAGATTTTTTTTGTTTTTCCGGCACCATATAACAAATTCCTCTTGGATCTTTTTTACACTGCACATCTCTTTTATCAATATGGCCTGTCACAGATGAGCCACCTAAGAACATCTGCGGATGAAATGCACTGTAGTTGTAAGTTAAATCTGTACTGCAGCTGGTGAAGACAAAGGGAGATGTGACTATTTTCTAGGTGCCTACTACCTCACAAACTGTCTCCAGTTAGTTCAATAGGCCACAATTCAGGACAGCAGTGGGGAAGTCTACCTACAATGACTTGGGCATTCTCCTTAAGAAGAGAGGCTGGCCAGTGTGAAAGATGCATGAAAAATCAAGAAATATGTTGTCCAGTTTGGAGCCTGTTGTTGTCAACACCATCTACTCTTTTATGTGTCTGGTAAGTCAATGGTGGGGAATGCAGAGGGGGGTCATAGTTATTTCAGGACCAACCTCTCCAAGGTCTTTGTCTTTGGCAGCTCCTAGTCTGTAATCTATTAAAGGAATATGACACCCAAAAATGATACTTTTGTATATGTTACTTACGCCATGTAATTTGTAGTGAAAACCGAAAAAAAGGCATATTTTCATTTTTTCACGCAGAACTGGGAGAAAAGCTTTTATGATATCCATCCATCCATTATCCAACCCGCTATATCCTAACTACTGGGTCACGGGGGTCTGCTGGAGCCAATCCCAGTCAACACAGAGCGCAAGGCAGGAAACAAACCCCGGGCAGGGCGCCAGCCTACCGCAGGGCACACACACACACACCCATACACCAAGCACACAGTAGGGACAGTAGCAGCGCTACCCACTGCGCCACCGTGCCGCCCTGCTTTTATGATATAATAGTACAAAATGGTGATCAATGCTGTACAGTAGCAAATGATGTGAAAAACAAAAAATCTCACGTTATGAGTGTTGCATAATCCATATTTCCATTACCCAGTCATATACTCAAAATAAACCAAGCACATTCTGTTTTTGCTAAATTATTGTTAAATACTGTAGATACTTTCAGGATTATCAGTGCACATCATAAACAGAAAAGGCAATTCAAGCTTTGGAATTGAAGGTCCACCTTTCCACTTCATTAATTGGTCAAGAGTTCTGCCTTTGATTCAAAAGCACAGTATTATGGGAATGCATTTTCCTGCTGATGATGTGCACTGATAATACTGAGAAAGTATCCATTTAACAATATTTTAGTAAAAAATGAATGTATTTTGCTCATTTTGAGCATACAACTGGAAAATTGACATGTGGATTATGCAACATGAGTAACATGAGATTTTTTTTTTCTTTTTTCCATGGACTTGTTTTGAGAATAAAACTTTTCTTGGCTGTCAGTACAAACTACATGAGGTAAGTAACATATAAAATAAAATGTAATTTTTGGAAGGAGTATACCTTTGTAATTGTTAGAATGCCCATTTTTAGGCACTAGGAACATGCAGGGTTTTCACAGCTGTGGCACACATTACATGTTCAAAGAAAGGCTGAGTAGGTACTGAAACCACAGCTTTCAAAGTTTTTGTAACCTCTGAACTCCACAGCAAGTTGGTGATGGACTGGCTTGGGGCAACTCTGAGAGTGCCACTCCGGGGGCTTCTCTGTATTAAAGAATAGTTCAGTGGTGACACGACTCATTGTCATTAAGTTTGTCATCGTAGTCTGAGTCTGGAGTCTCCTGGTGTCACTTGGCTGCCCAGGCCTGTGTGTAAGGACAACAGCAGGGGGTGTTTTCTTGAATCAGAGTGACCCCTAAACCCTTCAGCATTTAGTAAACACTTATAATAAGAAAGAAAGAAAGAAAGAAAGAAAGAAAGAAAGAAAGAAAGAAAGAAAGAAAGAAAGAAAGAAAGAAAGAAAGAAAGAAAGAAAGAAAGAAAGAAAGAAAGAAAGAACAATAGTGCTTACAATGCCACCTCTGAGTCCCACAGTCCTTATTTCATGAAGTATGGAATGTCCTCTCAGGCTTTGACTTCAGTTCTCAAATTATGGTCCTGTGATGATATTTTCAGAATCCTGCTGTTGTTTTGCATAAGAAAGTAAGCAGGTACTTAAAATGTGACACTGTACTCGACTAAATAGTTTAATGATGGATGAATGGATGGATGGATGGATGGATGGATGGATGGATGGATGGATGGATGGATGGATGGATGGATGGAAGGAAGAGGTAGACGGCTCCATATTTCTTGATGGCTGAAGTAAAATCCAAGGAAGTGACATCTGTGTTCACCATTCCTAAAACCTCAGTGACTGCACAGCCTTCTGTCTTCCTTTGTTTGCCTATTTTTCTCGCTTGCTCTCAAGGTGGGCCTGTTTTCATGTCTGGGCTGGAGTCCCGTTCCCAAACATTTCCCAGAGCCTTTCAAAAGGCTAGTGAGAAGAAAGCAAGCCCAGATCCCATAAATTGGAGGGTCAGTAAGTCCGTCATTAGATCTGCTGCCCATTTAGGGAAACAAGGCTAGAGAGAAGTTCCAGAGAATTCCAAACCTCTCTCCAAGTACTGGAAGCAAAACAGCTTTGTAGACAAAAAAGGGTTAATGTAGACTTACCGCAGTGAATGTTAAACAAACGTACTCTGAAAAAATGATTTTTGAAATTCTGAAACGGTCTGTGCTCTGCATATTAATCTATGGGCAGGATGCAGTCAGGCTAATAACTTGTGGCATTTCTTTTTATGTAAAGCACACTGAATACGTGGAGTAGAAATGGAAGCATGAGCAGAATACGAAGGAGAACACAATGGCTACGGTGTCCTCAGGAACTTGTAAATGAGGTCATTAGAGGTGAAGTTTATTAGAGTGACCACAACTGCAGGACACTTTAAAATGAAACTCTTAAAATGGAGGAGGAGGAGGAGAGGACTTCATGTGATGATCAAGCAAAAATTATCACAAGAAAATCGCTTGCACACAAACAAAAAAAAGTCTGGCAGAAGAAACGTAAACCAGCTCTTTAGACTCACATGAAGAAGAGTGCACGTGAGGAGTGTCACCAGGTGGGGTCATGAGAGCAAAGGACACATGAGGACACATGAGAGCCCATGCATGCATGTGATCAACAAACCAGATGATCACATAAAATAAAAGTAAGTGAAACAGTGCAATCAGAAAATAATAAGCCATTTACAAATTGAACTCTGTAGAGCAATAAGAAAACGATCATATGGAGAAATGTAAGAGGTGAGGCTGGTTGGGGAAGAAAGTTGCAGGTTGCAGAAAGGGCAACATTGGCTACAAAGGTCAGGTGAAAAATCTGCCTGGATGAACATATTGTAATGAAATAGGGGTGTGAGAGACAGAGGAATGGAATTAGCTACCTTATGTTGATTGCTAGTGAGTGACCCCAAAATGGACCTTTGGCTTCTTTAGTGGCCACATCCACCACCGTGCCCTTGGCCCGCTCATACATGCTGCCCAGCTCCACCTCACTCCATTCACAGAAGCAACCTATGTTCCACACTTTCCCCCCGGCTCATTGAGCCAACCCAAGTCCGGGGTTCACATCCAAGGATCGTTTGTGGCCACACATCAGAGCCGATGACATTAAGCTGAGAGTGTGTGTATGAAGTGCTTTGTGACTGCACTGTCTGCACCTGCCCACCCTCACCTGCTACTCACAGGCCTGCTTTTAGTGCTGGCTCCTCTAGGTAATCCCACCTCTCCAGACAGTCCATGACCCTCTCAGATCTCAACCCTGGGGCAATAGAATATTGTGGCCAAAGTAAACAATGAGGCTGGAGACAAAGACTCGAAAACAAAACCAGGCAGCCTGCACAGGTGCTCCCACAGCCAACACCAACTGTCCTTTAAGAAATCTCATCACCATTTTTAAAAGGACATGCAAGTGTGTGTACTTTTCTTCAACAGGAAAGGCAAGATGTTCATAAGGGTATGTAGAAAATTTTAGGGCATTTCCCATTCACTATTTACAGATACGACTGGAGTCTGTGCAGCTGCCTAAAACCCACCACAGTTACAACATTAGGAGGACTACCCAGAAAGGTGATAATCTGATATGAAGAAGAACCTGTTTGAACAACCATATTGAGAAGACTCTTCGACAAGCTGATCACTTCATATGACAATGAATCCGTTTGAATGCCCATATTAAGAAAACCATATGGCAAGGTGATCACATGATGTGAAGAAGAACTTGTTTGAATGTCCATATATTAATTAATTAATAAAAATCGGGAGTGGTCTCCCCTAGACTTTCTCGTATACTCAGATATGGGGATGGATCTTTGAGGAGTAAACTGCAAGACAATGATTATATTTTTATATTATGTACATTAAAGAACCATCAACAACAAATCAAATCACATTAATAATATATTGAACAATCATTATAAAAGTAAAGAACAAATCAAACAGTGCAGCTGCCTGAATTAAAGGTAAAGTACCACGTCCATCCATCCATCCATCCATTATCCAACCCGCTATATCCTAACTACAGGGTCACAGAGGTCTGCCGGAGCCAATCCCAGCCAACACAGGGCGCAAGGCAGGAAACAAACCCTGGGCAGGGCGCCAGCCCACAGCAGAGTACCACGTCTGGTTAACAGAAATACCACAAAAGTTGATTGCAATCTACATTTTTGTACCTGAAAGTGTGCTCAAGTTACTGTGTTTACAAACACACACACAAACACACACAGACATAATTCCAAAAATTGTATTTTTGGACTCGGAGAGGTCTAAAACGTCTAGATTTATCAAAATCTCGAAATGGAATTTTTGAAGTATTCCAGTACTTTTTCCCTATACAGTGGAACCTCGGTTCACGAACATCTCTGAACATGTACAAATCGGTTTACGACCAAAAAGTTCACCAAACTTTTTGCATCTGTTCACAACCACACACTCAGTATACGAACAAGCCAGTTTCCCTTTCGGTTTGTGCGCGCCGATGATTTCCACACATGTTCAGTCTCTCCCTGTGCATTCCCTGTGCAGGGAGTAAGAGAGAGAGACACATGCGCGAGAGAGAGAGAGACACGTGTGCGAGAGAGAGCGAGAGGGCTGGCTGCATAAGGGATTGTTTTTAAAGAGACAGATTCCAGCAAAAGTCTTCTAGCAAGACTTTTTTCTACTGGATTTTAACCTCCACTTCACTTCTGTCTACAGCGATTGGTTTGTAGCGTGCAATGTTACTTTTCTTGGTGGTTTATTAAATTACCGATTTTTCAAATGTTCATTTTTTTCCCTGTGCATAAAACTCATTAAAAAAAAGTGTTTTTAGCGAGGGGTTCGTAGCGCTATAGCGTGAACTCTTGCAGTGTTAGTTTTCTCTGTTGTTCAAGGTTTTCTCAGTGTTATTCAATGTTTTTACATTTAGTTTACTATTACACTGTATATTCTATAGTATGATTAACTATATTTGTGCTTAGAAATCTTTAAAAAAATATATTTACATACAGTTCGTACGGTCTGGAATGGATTAATTGTATTTACATACAATCCTATGGGGGAAGTTACTTCGGTTCACAATCAAATCGGGTTACAACCAGAGTTTTGGAACGAATTATGCTCGTGAACCGAGGTTCCACTGTACTTCGTATACAAGAAAATCAGGGAGGTCTAAAACGTCGAGATTCATCAAAATCTTAATATTGAATTTTTTGATGATTACAATACTTTCCCTATACTTCGTATATGACTAAGTAAAAAGTAATTGATGCTGAAAGTGGCTTGAGTAGTAGCAAGGAAAGAGGGAAAGTTCTTGGCCAAATTAATTAGAGATTGATAGGAACATGCTTAAGTGTGAAGAACATTTACACAAGAAACTGATTAAAATAGTGTGGAAAGTAGGGTGGAAAGTGAGGCGGTAATAACAAGGAAAGCAAATTACCAGAATTTCACTTATTTAGAAGGTACTGACCAGATGATTAGGTATAATAAACTTGAGTGGCAAGCGCAGCAACAAGAAATGTAAACTTCAAAAAGAGAACGACCACATGGTAATGTCAAGTACGGTTAAAGGTGATACAACTGAAAGTGAACTTAAGAAGATCAAACGAAAATAACTTCTAGAAATGAAATGGTTTAAAGTGCTGGCACATACCTCACATAAGAAGAGAGACCTTTTAAAAGTGCACCAGCTAAAATCGCTCCACTCTTAGTTGGACGAGTGGGCAGAGATTACTTTTTAAGGTTAGAGCTGCATGGTAGTGCACTGGTTTGAGCTGCTGCTTCACAGATTCATCACCCATGGTTTGAAAGTCTTGTCTGGTCAATTTCCTTGTAGACTTTATGTGTTCTCTAGGTTTCTCTGTGGGTTTTCCTCCTTTGGGTTTTCCTCTCACATCTGCAGAGGCTTTTCAGTTATATGAATTGCCGACTCTGAATTGGGCCAATAAGCATACAGTTGTGGAAGTTTATGTGAGTGTGTCTTATGATGAACTGGCAGCAAGTGCAAAGTCATTTCAATGCTAGGCACAACTCTGAACTTGAATGAGCACATTTGAGGACGTTAGTGTAAGGACCTGGACCTGTGACAGAACAGGCACATGAGTCCGTGGGGTTTAGAGCCCTGAGTGCTGAAGTGGTTTAAATGGAACAGTGCTGAACAACACACAACAATGCAGCAGGTCAATCTAAGAAAGAAGAGAAAACACCTGGTGTGGCGTGAGTCCATGTGGTGAAAGTGATTCCACTGAACAAGCCGGACTTTATCGGGAGACTCCCAAGGACAGCAGCAGGAGTCAATCAGGACCTCTGTATTAAAGAGCCCATAAACAATTCTTTTAAGAACAATTAAATAGCTGTTGGGGTCTGTGTGGCAGTCCTTCTGTGACACTGTGACAGTACGGGTCGGCTCCATGTTCCCTGTTCCGTTTGGGGGCAACTTCAACCCGCCACCGTCGAGCCAAACAAATGATGAAACACATGCAGCAAGGGGTAAGTGCAAAATTGATATGTGCTTTTATTACAATTGATCAAACAAACAGTGTTCCATAGTGCAGTGCTCCATTCATAATAGATAAATAATCTCATTAAAACACTTACATTTGTGGAGGTTAAAATCCCATAAATAAATCCATATAAACAAGACTAAAACCCTAAGGCAGTGATTAGTTCTAAAATTTCAGTTCTTTTAAAACCTACATCTCCTCTCCTCTCGTCTCCTGTTGCCACTCCCTGGACTAATGCAGAAGCCCCTACAAGTGAACATCAGGCCACACCATCTCCCCTGCAAAATACTCAGCTGAGTGGCCATCTTCAGCCCCTGAGCATTGGCATTAGAATCCTCCAAGGGGCCTATTTCTTCTCCTCCACACCTTGGAGTCTCACAATCCTGCCTTCATCCCTTTCACCCATCTATTTTTAACCCCCTCCTCTGTTCTTTCCTGTCTGCCCCTCTGTCTGTCATGCAGGCTCCTTTAACTGCCTTGATTGGACAGGTTGGCTGAACTGACGATTATGCGTCTCTTTGGCTGCAAAATCTCACTTGGGGTAAGCTGAGGAGATGGACATTTTAAGGTGAAGCACTGGGGTTTCGTTTTTTTAAAGAGAAGCTTCCTGCCCTGAAGATTTTAACCTCACTTTTAATGGATCTATTTATTTGACTGGTTCTTACCTTCACAGTTCACTTTTACGGATTTTTTATTTATTGAACACACTGAACTTATTGATCACTGTTTGTTTTTGAATTCTTCTAATAAAAGCACTGGAGCACTTTTGCATCAACCCCTTGCTTTGGGTGTTGTGTCCTCATCCGCTGACTCATCCCTCGGGTATGTTATTCACGGTGGCAGGTTCCAGAGGCTCCCAGGATGGAACTGGTAGCATGGGGCAGACCCACACCATCACAGGCACCTGACTGACACTCCCATTCGCATGTGTATGAGTGATCAGCCAGGGACCCTAACCAACACTGGAGTAGCGTGCACCCCACCTGATTCCGAGCCCACACATTCTTGGGTGCAATTATTTTAAAATTTTCTGATTTCACAGACCACTCATCACAGACACTGAAGAACCTTAAGTAGAGTTATTTCAAGCGTGTGTATACTAGACAATTTTATCATGTGTTAATATAAAGGAATATTGGATGTCCTCTCAGTTATTGCTGACCAGTGGCTGCCATACACTATGAGATTTCATAATGCGTTGGATGTCTTTTGAATGATCTTGCACAATTCGTGGAGAAAACCATTCATCAAGACTTTACAATACTCACACAGTTTGACACTATTTAGAAAAGTGAAGTATTTTGTTTTGTTACATTAGTCTGAATATCACTATGTTACATAAATTAATCTATTAAAAACAGTTATGGAATTCTCCCAGAAATTTATAGCTGCTGGGCAATGTTTCTCTGCTTCTTGACTCAAGCAGCCGATCCTCCTTCCCATCCTTCCATACATGTTACTCATCTGTGCTTCTTGAGACCTGATTGGTCAATTGGTTTTGAAAGGCAGAATGTCCATGTAGCATCTTCACCTATAAACTCAAGCCGACTGTGTTGAAATTATTTGATATGTCAAAAAAACATCAGGACTTTCTAAACCACTCTGGTAATCTAGAAATGTATCTCATAACTTGCGAATAGTGAGTTTATGACTTTTAGGGACTTTCTTGTATGATTTTTAAAAAATCGCAAGCTCTCAAGTTGTGTGACAATCACCTTGCATACTTTAGGGCATCCCTTCCAGGGTTGGTCCTCTCTGTGATGGGCTCCAGATTCCCAAAACCTTTGACTGGATTAAGCAGGTGGATGGATAGGTGACCTGATCCCCTCATCTCCTCCCCCATCAGGAAACTTTAAAAAGAGTTTCAAATACAAGCAACATGGTAGGTGCAAACGTGTGCATCCTCCTTCTAATAGGTGTCCAGTGAAAGTGAAGAGCTCAATGTGAATTTACTGCACATTTTCCTCCACATGGAAGTCAAACGGCAGGACTTTGTCATGCTAGCGCTTCTGAGTCTTCTCACACAGAGACAGATGGGTACTGCTGATGCTGTCACTTTCACTAACTTTTAAGGATGCCCAGTGTTTTGGAGGGTTTTAGAACACAATTCATTAATAAAAAGTAAATGTGCTCTGTGTTGTGGGTAGATTGCTTTGGAAATTGAATTTTTTTTGTTGAAAGGTATTTGAATTTTAAAAATTTTTGGTTGTCCACGTGAGAATTAAAAAAAATAAAGTAAAGCCAGCAAAACAGTAAATGTTGTTGAGCTTTGATATGTGGATGGACTATGATGGACTATAAATAATTACATGCTGTGTGTCACCTATATCTCTTGCATGTATTTATTAGATAGATAATACAATGCACATATTAGATAATACAATAGCTTATAGTAGAAAAACACAAATCTTTAGGGTTAATTGTACTTTGTCTAGCAATTACTCAATTATAAGATGTCCTACTGTACTAGGGTGTTGTACCATGTTAACCATTATCGATGTAATGAGAAGTCAAGCAAAATGACAGCTTTTATTTGCTAACTAAAAAGATTACAATATGCAAGCTTTTGAGGTAACTCAGGCCCCTTACATCTTGCCTGAAGAAGGGCCCATAAGCTTGCATATTGTAATCTTATTAGTTAGCCAATAAAAGGTGTCATTTTGCTTGACTTCTCATTACAAAGTGTCCTACTTGAATTACCACATGACCAGTGTAGCGTGTGGCCAGGGCCTTTGTCCGGCTGGGACGTCTCCACGTTGGGAAGATCAGGGGAGCCAGCGTGGCTAGAGCGTTACCTCCCCCAGGACGCTAGATGGCAAACCCCCTGGGTTGCAGCAGTGCCTCGGACTCCCGCAGGGCTCCATGGGAGTTAGAGTTTTGTTCAGCCCTGTTGGGATTACGGAGCTGCTGATCCCTTATGGGCAGTTCTTCCACCACACCTGGAAATGCTGCCGGAAAAAAATCAGCAAACACCTGGAGCACTTCTGGGTGTGTTATAAATGGAGCTAGCAGCCACTACTCCGGGAGCCAGAGTCGGGAGGAGGAGGATGAAGCTTGCCAGTGGGAGAGTGGAAGAGAAAGACAAGGAAGAGAAGAAGAAAGGTATTGTGTTTGTGCTGTGTTTGTGGGACTGTGTTGTGCCTGTGGGAACGGGGAGGGCGTTGCCCACAGGTGAAGAAAAAGAAAGTAAAACATTTATTTGTTTTATCAATATGCCTTCTTTGTCTGTCTGTGTCGGGTAGAGCATTGATATAGCGCCTTTTGTCATACCGGCTAGAACCTGTAAGAGAATATGTTTGAGGTCAGCATGGGCTGAAGGTGTAAAATCTTATGACACTGTTGTCATGGGTAAAACATTGATTAATGGAAGAATTGTGAAGAAAGGTAATTGGTTGAGAGGCCAGAGGCCACCATGCAAAGGGTTGTCAGTCCCAAAACTTTGATGCCCCTTTGGCCCAAAACTAGCTGAATGAAAATGTGACAGAGAAATAAAAACAAGGGCAAATTGACCTTGTGGCCTCCACCTCAGCCATTGCAGCTGTGTGTCTTATCAGAAAGAGACCGTCCTCTTGAGCACTGGGCACATTGCGTGTCTAGCCTTTAACTAGAAGCACTGCTGTCCATTCAGATTGTATTTGGGGTACGAGCTGCAGCCATAATTAATTGCTTTGCTTCGGCTTTAGATGCAGGTCAGGAATAAAGGGCATTTATGTTTAAGACTTATAATGGAAGAATAAAATCTCACACTAACTACCCTACTTGATTATCATACATTTTGTTTGCTGGCACTTGCAGTTAGTTTCTGGATTGGTCTGTTTGTGATTGGCTTCAGTGAAAGATATTGCAGGCTGGCACTGGACTAATAGAGAAACAGGTTGGTGGTAAATTGTGAATATTATAGTTCAGGTGGGGTCTCTCAGTTACATCCCCATGCCAAAAGGGTATTTCTTTGTCAGCTCTTTAAAGGGACCTCTGCTCCTCAGGCAGCATGGAGTCATGAGAGAAGCAGTGGCAAAGGCTTAAAAGAAGAGGCTGGAGGTGGACGGGAAAGAGGGATGTGTCTGCGGAAACAGATGGAAAGGTACAAAGTGGTCTGCTTTCATGTGTGTTTGCCGTATCCATCTCCCTTCATTAATGTTCCTGGGTTGCATCCTTCAAAAAGCTCATTTGTTCTGGTAACCCGGAATAGCAGATTTTTATTTTTGCTCAAGAGCACTTCCAGTTGTGCTACAGTGTTGAAGCCAAACACAGATTTGTTTGTAGACACGTAAACACATCCTTAAAAACCTATCAAGTATTTTCAGGCTGCCATTCCCACAAAATGCCTCAGCCAGTGGGCAGATCTGAACCAAACACAGTGGGGATTATGAGGCACAAAAGCAGTGTCCTGAAAATATGATGCAGCTCTGCTAACCAGTGTGGCACCATGTTGTCTACGTTAGGGATCACGAAGAACAATATAATGAGTTTTGACTGGGGTGTAGCCTTTCCATACAGCAATAATTCTTATACAAGTAGTGTGGTGCTGTGGGTTAGTCAAGTTAAAAGTATGTGGCATGATTCAGTGCAGACCACTCGAGGTGTGTTATTGTTCAGGAGTCTGAGCAGGGTCAGCTCTGTTTTAGGTGTGTTGACTACTGTGAGTACTGTACAGTGTGTAAATGCACAACAATCGGCCTCTAAAAGAAGCCACAGGTGGACTTCATTGCCCTTTAGGTAGATGGATGTTTTTCAGTAGGACACCAGCATTGAACTGTATCGGTAATCAACCCTTTTTTGCTCTCGCTGGTCCCATCACAATGACAGCAAAAGTAGTAAATCAGGGAAAAAAGTGTATTTTAACATTCACGACAGTTACACAAACAACCATGATTACAGGTAATAAGTCAGGTCAAGTCAAGTGGTTTTATTGTCATATCATCCATACAGTGTATTACAGCATGCAGTGGAATGAAATAAATGTTCCCCAGGACCACAGTGCAAAATACACATCAACTCATGACAAGACAGGTACAGAACTTAAACAGTGTGGTAATAATCAACCCTTGACACGGCATGGAAATTTGAAGAATTTTTGAGGAAAGGTCTTTACAGACCAGAGTCCAAAATAGAACTGAGGTTATAGTACAGAAAAGGTGGTTTTAAAGTCGGAAGGGGAGAAATGATGTCATCTGGGGTTGAAACTGGAAGTGACATCTTCTGGGGTGGAACTGGAAGTGACTTCATAGGGCCCAGATGGAATTTCCCGTATTTGGCCTGCAGGGAAAAAAGAGAAAGGATCAGTGCACTCTGCCACCCCATGGTCCGACTGGGAATTACCTTCTTTTGAGCCCTTTAGCTTCCTCCCATGCTCAACTACGTGACAACATATATATAAATACATAATAGGAAAGTGAATATACAGTAAGAATTTGAAATAGTAATAAAAAATAAAAACAGCAACTAATAATAACAAAAAACAGTAGTGAAAAGTGTAACAAATGCACTGCATATAAATAAACTACTAGGAGCAGATCTGGCAAGAGGCAGGACAGAGTTCACAGTCTGGACAGCCAAAGAGTAGAAGCTATTGCAGAACCTAACAGAACTGGTTTGGATGGTACAGGACCTTCGGCCGGATGGAAGTGGGACAAAGACACCGTGGGAGGGATGTATGCAGTACTTCACAATTTTGTAAGCTGTGCGGATACAATACTTTACAAAGATGTCTTTGAGGGCAGAGATGTCCTAATGATCTTTTAGGACCTTATGGTAAGAGACACTGCAGTTCCTAAAGCAGACAGTGATGCAGCTGGTCAGAACACTCTTGATGGTGCTCGTGTAGAATGTGGAGAGAATGGAGGAGGTAGGCCTGACTTCTTTGGCCTCCGAAAGTACTGGAGATGCTGCTCCTCTGCCTTCTTCAATATGGAGGTTGTGTGAATTGACCAAGTAAGACCAGCTTATTATAATAAATATGCTATTAGTGATCCTTTTGTCCCATGGACACCCACCCTTCTGAACAATCTATACAGAACATGCACATACAGATACAGATTTTGACACATATATTATTGTTTGCAGTTTGCTGATATGAGCATTGAATGTCCTGTTCTATTGTTTTAGATGCCATGATTTTGAAATCGGAGAATGGACAGCAAATGTATACAGTATATGCAGCTCAGCACCATCCTAAAAAATGAAAAACAGTTCAACTCACCAAACAGGGTCAACCCAACAGCAACTGAGCCTTGTACAGAATGTATTTCTCTATAGGCGTTCATCTACTTAACTGCCTTCTGGATGGTCATGTCCAGATAGTGGAGCCCTTGGGTAAAGTCAGTCTCAGTTTCCTTAATTATCTCTGATAGCTGCCATCTTGTTCTACCTCCCATGATTCTCCTTCTCCTCAGTTAGTGGGCTTTATTTAAAAGCAGAATATTTCCCGCTGGAAAGCCACATCACAATAACGTGACGCTAACCTTAGGCAGCTTGAAAGTCTACCAAGCAGGGTCCTCCATACTTAGCCGTTTCCTTTAGTGCCTGCATAAATTCAACAAGCACTCTAAATTCCTTTGTAACGTTGAGCTGACCACCAGAAAGAAGAACAACCAGAATTTGTCCATTAACTTGTGTAGCTTTGTTATAAGTACATGTGTAGATTGAATGTACTAGCGTGTGAGTCTCTGTTCAGTGTAGGACTGGATAAGACCCCAAATAGGCTCCTGGGTGATTTAACTCCTTAACAGTGCTATAGTTGTAATTTCTGATTTCTGTGCAAGACTTGACCATTTCATCTCCCCCCCCCCAAATCCCTTCCTTGATCATTTGTGAATTTGAAGAGGTGCACTTCAGGATTCCAACTCCCAAGCACTCTTGCAGGTGTCCTGACTGGGCTACCATACAAAACCACTGCCGCCTAAGGTATGGGGGATGGAACAACTCAGTTTGTCCATTAAACAACACCAGTTGGGTACAAATTTATTTCCTTGCCTCACCAGCCAATTCACACTGGCCTCCCATCCAGGTAGTAAATCATCCTCCATCCTGACTGGGATGCCCATTCTCCTCCTACAACTTTAATCTTACAGCCTTAAAACATAGAGACCATATGCTGAAATGCATGCAAGTGAATGTGAAAGGCATATACAGTAATCCCTCGCTATATCGCGCTTCGCCTTTCGTAGCTTCACTCTATCGCGGATTTTATATGTAAGCATATTTAAATATATATCGCGGATTTTTTGCTGGTTCGCAGATTTCTGCGGACAATGGGTCTTTTAATTTCTGGTACATGCTTCCTCAGTTGGTTTGCTTAGTTGATTTCATACAAGGGACGCTATTGGCAGATGGCTGAGAAGCTACCCAACTTACTTTTCTCTCTCTCTTGCGCTGACTTTCTCTGATCCTGACGTAGGGGGATTGAGCAGGGGGGCTGTTCGCACACCTAGACGATAAGGATGCTCGTCTAAAAATGCTGAAAGATTATCCTCATGTTGCTACCTTCTGTGCAGCTGCTTCGTGAAGCGACATGCTGCACGGTGCTTCGCATACTTAAAAGCTCGAAAGGCACGCATTGATTTTTGATTGTTTGTTTTTCTCTGTCTCTCTCTCTCTGCTCCTGACGGAGGGGGTGTGAGCTGCTGCCTTCATTGTAACTGCTTTGTGCCGTGGTGCTTCGCCTACTTTTGATACTATAGATCATAGTATTTTATTATCTCGTCTGGAGCATTGTGTGGGCATTTGTGGTACTGCCTTGGCGTGGTTTAAATCATACTTGACTCAAAGAACTTTTTCAGTGAGGCTAGATGAATTTAGATCCTCCTCTGCTTCACTATCATGTGGGGTTCCACAAGGCTCCATACTTGGTCCTCTGCTATTTTCTTTGTATCTCCTGCCTCTTGGCTCTATTCTTAGAAAGCATAAAATTGCTTTCCATTGTTATGCAGACGATACTCAGGTTTATGTACCCCTCAAACGCAAGGATGCTTACTCCATACAAACTTTGGCTATGTGCCTAGAAGAGGTGAAAGCTTGGATGGCAGTAAACTTCTTAAATTTTAATGAAAATAAGACAGAGGTTATAGTTTTTGGTCCTGGGGGCACCAGTGGGTCTATTTCTACTTCTGCTCCTGTGGATTTGGGTTCCCTTGCACAATATGGTACACCTGTCATTACAAATCTGGGTTTTAGGATAGATGAGGATTTTAGACTGGATGGTCAGATCAGCGCGGTGGTGAAATCTTGTTTTTTTCAGCTGAGTCGTTTGGCGAAGATAAAAAACATTCTTTCCAAAGATCAATTTACAACAGTAATCCATGCTTTCATGACAACCCGGTTGGACTATTGTAATTCGTTGTATGCTGGTGTTAGCCAGTCCACCCTGTCTCGGCTCTAGCTGGTGCAAAATGCTGCTGCACGCCTTTTAACTGGCACGCGAAAAAATGAGCACATTACACCTGTATTATCCTCACTGCACTGGCTGCCTGTTCAGTTTAGAGTTCATTTTAAGATTCTTTTATTTGTTTTTAAGTCTTTAAATGGGCTTGCTCCGCCCTACCTCGCTGAGCTGCTGCATATGCACTCTCCTTCCTGTTCACTCAGATCAGCTGGTCAGCTGCTTCTGGATGTGCCTAGGACTCAACGAAAGCTCAGGGGGGATAGGGCTTTTTCCATTGTGGCTCCAAGGCTCTGGAATTCACTGCCGATCCACATTAGACAGGCCTCCTCACTGCCCATTTTTAAGTCTGCTCTTAAGACTTACCTCTTTGGTTTGGCTTTTGATCCTGTGTGAGCAGTTGATTTTACTCTGTTTTAACTCTGTTTAGTTGTGTTTACTATGTTTTAATTAGTTTCATTTATTGTATTTTATTTTACTTATTTATTATTTTGTTTTTGTTTAAAATTTATTTTAGCCTATGTTCAGCACTTTGGTCAGCGGCTGTTGTATGTAAAGTGCTTTATAAATAAAGTTGACTTGACTTGACTTGACTGCTTAAAAGCCAAACAGCCCTATTGATTTGTTTGCCTTCCTCTCTCTTTCTGACAGTCTCTGCTCCTGACGCGCACTCCTTTGAAGAGGAAGATATGTTTGCATTCTTTTAATTGTGAGATGGAACTGTCATCTCTGTCTTGTCATGGAGCACAGTTTAAACTTTTAAAAAAGAGACAAATGTTTGTTTGTAGTGTTTGAATAACGTTCCTGTCTCTCTACAACCTCCTGTGTTTCTGTGCAAATCTGTGACCCAAGCATGACAATATAAAAATAACCATATAAACATATGGTTTCTACTTCGCGGATTTTCACCTTTCGCTGGGGGGTCTGGAACGCAACCCCCACGATGGAGGAGGGATTACTGTAATTTGATGTATGTCATTCACACAGAGTTCAAGCAAGGTGAAATCAAATTAATCAAACATTTTTCCGAGGAATTAATTAGTCCGTTCCTGCCTTGTTTCCAATGCGGACCGAGCAGATCAGGGATTGGATTAGGCCTTTTTAAGAATGCAATTAAATAAAATGGAGTATAAGTAATGTTTTGTTCATGGAATCTACCTGTAAAATGTGATGGGCAGATTCTTTTGTGCAGTGAGAGCAGACAATAAGTGTGCTAGTCTTTTTGGCACAACATCATAACACAGAAGGAGTAACATACCTATGCACACCTAACAGCTGCCATGAAGGACTCTGATAGCACAATACACACAAATATTCAACCACCTCAAATATTCCAACTGTTACTTAATTGCCAATACCTGCCCAAATAAGTAAATGTAAGCACATCACCAATCTGTTACAGTCAAGTTTTCAGAATTAAAAGTCTTTGTTATATAGTGGATGTGACCCAATCTCAGCACACAGTGTATCTGTTTCTGTATACTGTGTGTGTATTGGACTAAATTCAGCATATGGTGTGCAATTCTCTCCATCCATGTCAGCACAAAGTGTATGGATTGCAGTCGTCGGTGTACGTGTATCAGTGTTCAGTGTATGCACTGGTAAGAATGAATGAATGGTGTGTCTATCATATACGCCTGCCTGGGTTTGTGCAGGGGGTCTTAGGCTGTCTTTTGGATGTTGCTGCACTTTAGCGTACACTTTATAGTTGCCAGTTGTTGGCTGTTATTCGGCACTATAGGCCATATGTCCTTTTAAGAGTTGCATATTAATGATGAGAAGTGAGGAATGCAGTCAATAACCCGCCGTATGACGTAAGTCTGTGCCGAATGTTCAAAGTGGGAGAGCTCAGCCTATCGAAGTAGAGCTCAAGCAATTACAAGAGTCCACAAGGCAGCCATTAACACCTCCCAAAAAAATCACCCGTCAGCAGCAAAAATGTGAAATCTAATCATGAAGGAGCTGCTCGTTTGCATAAATTTCTAGTTATGTTGCAGAGATGTCCCTCAGTGCCGCCGTTCGTTTAGACAGAATGCTGACTGAGGCAAAGTGCCTGCAGCCGCACTCTTCGACAGCTGACACTGCGTCCCAGGACTTGGAGACAAATCACCAGCAGACCCCTGTCTGTCCGTCCAAAGGCTGTTCATCTCTTTGTTTTATGGATCTGTATTTTCTTCTAGGGAATAATTAGCCTAATGAATGTCTCTTTGGGATATGAAAAGGTAACTGGAGTTACCAGATAAAAAATCTACATTCATGAGGAGAGAACCTGCACAAACCACTGTGCCCCCTGCATACAAGTGTATTCTTGATATTATAGAAAGATTCAATGTAGACAAACACAAGACACATTTTCAGAATAAGCTCCAGACTTCTAAACTTGTGGTTCACAGGGAAATCTGAGGGTCATGGGCAAGAGTTTCAAAAAGGCCCATTTTCCCCCTAGTTGTGAAAGAGAGACCTCCCATCTTCAGGGATTAGTGTAGGAGAAACAGAATTGCCATCTTTTTCTTCTGAAATCACCAAAAAGTGGTGCTCATCCAGTCACTGCTCATCTGAAAGTAGTATCATACCAGAAATAATTACATACAATTGCAGGCAATGTGGTGTAGTGGGCAAGCTCTGGGTTTCAAAAGTTTGAGGGTTCTATCCTGCTGTTGACACTGTCTGACCTTGACCAAGTCACTTCACCTGCTTGTGCAACCAACCGTATCTCAGATGTTGTATGTCACCTTGGATGAAGGTGTCAGCCAAATTAGAAATAATGATGATAATTGTTCTAGATGAACTGGGTGACCAGTGGACGGTCACCATCCTCAACCATTGGTGAGATCCTGGGTACAAGTCATATTAACTGCATCTCTTTGGAGTTGATCAACTTACTTTTCATGGCAGGGTGAAGACTGTGATGGATTGTTGTCCTGTCCAGGTGTTGCTCATTCCAAGACAATGACCCTTTAGACTGCCTTCAAGCACACATATCCTCCAGTGGACATCAAGACTGGCAACAAGATACTGGGGAACTCCAAGACAATGACCCTTCAGACAGCCTTCCAGCACACAGATCCTCCAGTGGACATCAAGCCTGGCAACAAAACACTGGGGAACACACAATCTTTCCCCTACCTTGGAAGTATAATATCTAGTGATGGCTCTGTGACTGACTTTGACTTTGCTGACGATGCTGTGATCTTTGTGGAGTCAATGTGGCCTCTAATCGGGGCGCTCGAGAGACTGAGCAAGGAGTCTGAGTGTCTGGGCTTGCGAGTGTCCTGAATAAAAACCAAGATCCAGGCCTTTAAGGACCTCTTGGGCACAGCCATCAGCAGTGTGTCTGTTTGCGGAGAGAGTGTCGACCTTGTCGAGAGGTTTACTTACCTTGGCAGTAACATTCATGTCTCTGGTGACTCTTCCTTTGAAGTCAGTAGATGGATTGGGAGAGCATGAGGGGTCATAAGGTCGCTGGAAAGGGTGTGTGGCGCTCCCGATATCTATGCAAAAGGACGAAGGTCCAAGTCTTTAGAGTCCTGTTGCTTCCTGTCTTGCTATATGGTTGTGAGACATGGATGCTAACCAGTGACCTGAGATGAAGACTGAATTCCTTTGGCACTGTGTCTCTCCAGAAAATTCTTGGGTACCGTTGGTTTGACTTTGTGTTGAATGAGCGGTTTGCTCATGGAGTGCTGAATGAGGCACATTACCTGCATTGTGAGGGAGAGTCAGTTACAGCACTACGGCCTTGTGGCGCGTTTCCCTGAGGGTGATCCAGCTCCTAAGATCCTCATTGTTGGGGACCTGAGCCCACATAACACCTGGCTGCGGCAGATAGAGAGTCATTTCCGCAGGGTGGGACTGGACTGCATGTCTACCTGGGGGGGTTGCAAACCAGGATCCTGAGTTGTTTCATTGTGTAGTGGGTGCAGCAACGCACTGTACCAGTGCATGCTCCCCAACTTGGCTTGCTCTGTGACTGAAGAAATTGGGAACCGCCTCCAACTAGCTTCCTCTGCACTGGGCCGCCTACGCAAGTGTGTCTTCTGTAACCGAAATCTCCCCATGACAAAGAAGGTTGTGTGTTCCATTTCTACAATAATCTGTGTAAGCACATTGTTAAAACAGAAATGTTTTTCATATTTTAGTAGTAAATGGGGCGGCACGGTGGCGCAGTGGTAGTGCTGCTGCCTCGCAGTTAGGAGACCCGGGTTCGCTTCCCGGGTCCTCCCTGCGTGGAGTTTGCATGTTCTTCCTGTGTCTGCGTGGGTTTCCTCCGGGCGCTCCGGTTTCCTCCCACAGTCCAAAGACATGCAGGTTAGGTGGATTGTCGATTCTAAATTGGCCCTAGTGTGTGCTTGGTGTGTTTGTGTGTGTCCTGCGGTGGGTTGGCACCCTGCCCGGGATTGGTTCCCTGCCTTGTGCCCTGTGTTGGCTGGGATTGGCTCCAGCAGACCCCCGTGACCCTGTGTTCGGATTCAGTGGGTTGGAAAATGGATGGATGGATGGATAGTAGTAAATGACAATATGTTGGCATAAACTATGTGTGAATGTGTGAATGTAATGTGTAAAGTCTGAAGTCCAAAGATCAAATACACACTTTCACAAAAGGTTCAAGGATAAAACAACAGCTTCCATGTTGTAGCGGTAAGATTTGCTGACTTATAATCAAGAGTCCCTGGTTTGATCCTGACTGCCTCCTATATTTGCCGTTTTCAGTAGTGAGCTGCTCTTATTGTTAATATTATACAGTACACACATACATTTGGTTTGTGTCCATAACAGACGGTGTACATTTATAGTACTTGTGAAAGTTACTGTCTTATTTTCACTTTTATTCTCTCAGTCACGATCACGATACATACTACCGCCCCCCCACCCAGAGATCAGACGCTGATAGTTTTTATTTGAAACTGGGAATAACTGTAGATGTGAGTGGTGTTTTGAGGCAATGGAACAGGGCATTGTCTGATCTGGAGGGATAAAAGCTGACACACAAACGCTGGTGAATCTGCCTTCTTTGTATCTCAAAGTGACTTGATTTTTTTTTTATTCAGTTTTATTGAGTGTTCCTGCTCATGCTGAATTAGTATGCACCTTATGGTCTATGATGTCAAAAAAAAAACAAAACACAGACATAGGTATATATGATATTTGGAATTATTCATTTTATGACCTGTATAGTACATTTCGGAAAACATTGTGGCACGGATGCAACGTTATTCATATTATTCATATTCATTCACATAACATCTTGCGCTTGTAATCAGTGACCATGTGTTTTGTTTTGTTTTTATTTCCGATCTTTCCAGTCCCCACATGTTGCTGTTTCTTTTGTACTCCAGGACATGCAGAGGAAAGAATAGTACAGAGAGGTAAGTTCAGCGCTATATGCAATCATCAAATTCAAATGTTAACAGTTCACACACAAGCAAGGACCATCCTTCCTACATTTACGACGTGTACCTGTTGCAATGCACACACTTTTCTCTATGCTGTGGTTTGTATTACACACCTGAAAGAAAGAGACAATATATGTGACATTTTGAAGAAATAATTTTATGACCTGAATAGTACCAATCAGAAAACATCATTGCACTAATGCAATATTATTTGAAAATGAACAGTGTCAGATCGGGTGTGAATTTATGCTGGTGCTGTTACTTAGAGTCAGATCAGGAGAGGCGGGGTGAGGTGGGGGGGTACAGTGTGAGTTTTTTTCGTAGGCTCTAGTAATTCTACTGTTAAGCCCTACCGTATTTCCACCCTGCCACATGAATATTAACACCCCTGGAAAATTCCCATAAAGATTAAACATACCAAGCACACAAATATATAAATGTTCCTTATTTGTTAGAATAACTACTTACAAACACAAAAAGTACTAAACAAACCCCAAGAACAAACCCCCACTCAATGATATTTACAGTCCTGAAACAAGTCCTTACTGTAAGTGTTTCTGGAAACGTAAACCACAGTGAAAGGATGGAATGAAGTGCAGAATGCTCCTTTTTAATAACTGCTTCCCGGAACTTGGATAGTGAAATCCTGTCTTACCACCGGAGACCAGAAGAACAGTCTTCAGAGGCACGCCTCTTCTCAAAGAGCATCCATGGAATGGATTGGGAGGAAAAAGAACCCACTGCCGTCCTTAAATCCGGTAGCCGAGCACCATCCTTCTCCGCTACGAGTGTTCAATTAATGAAAGGTTTAGGAGCCACTGATGATCAAGTTGCTTGGAAAATGGCACAGTCAAAAAAGTCCCACCACATCCTACTCTTCCAGTTTTATTGGTACAGTGCATACAAACCACAAATTACACATCCCACAATCCCCTCAACATCAGTGCAAACCTGTTTAAAGGCACCAATTATAATGACAAAGACAATTCCCTTGCTCATTGTGCCCCCAGGTCTGCCTTTCCCGAATTTACCTGTTCTCCCACCAGTGCACACATCAGGAGGGAGAATGATGGAGATGGACAAATGGATGGACAGCGTCATCGTCGGATCAGCGGTGTTGTGGTGTGAAATTTTGCATATAAGCTGATAAATATTTTGCATGCCTTTATTTGTAACTTAGACATTAGTGTTACATCATAGATAAGATCAGCAATGGTTTGATGGTTAGGAACCCCTCACCCCCATTTTAGGACTGAGTCTTTGTAATTTTATGACAGGGTTGAGGGAAGTGCATAAAATCAGTTTGGCAAGTGATTCTCTGCATTCTCTCTCAATCAACCCCCGCATGGAGGCCAAATACCTAACTGGCAAGCTTCACCTTTACAAATGGTATTGGAGGAAGGTGTGAAACCATTGTGTTGCACCAGAAATCTATTGGTCTAAGGTTGCCAGTTTGGTTTTGGCTGTAGGGTTTGGACAGAGAATCTATAAATTTGCTTGCTTTACGCCTCCCTATCTCTTCCTTACCAACTGATGAAGGAGCATTTCACACACCATGAACTGAAAAGGACAACACAATGAAGAGCACAGCTCGGAAGCCATATTGAGACAGGCATGCGGCCTGTTCTGAAGAAAGCTGACCACAAATGATGCCTTAACTAGAGACATTTTAAGTAACTAACAAGTCTGTGTGTCGCCTGAAACTACACATCAACATTTGTCAGGTTGTATGGTTGCCAATATTCACTTGCACTTTGCTTATTGTTATTATTTATGATTATTATCCATAAGTTATAACTTAACTCCTGCATGTCTTTTACTACACCTAATTGCCTGAGGTTATAAATGTAGAAGGGAAGGTGGGGAGAAGTTATATGGTACAATACCTTATAAAAAGTGAAAAGTCTGTGAGATTTGAGGCATTCTGACAAAGGCTACACATTAATACAAAAGGGGAAAGTAGAGCAATATAGAACTCTACCAAGACAAAACAGACGGACAGCCATGATCTGTCCTTGCACTTGATGATTGCTGGGATAGGCTCCAGCTGCCCCATATCCCTGCCCAGGATAAGAAGATAAATTGAAGGAGGCAGGGCGAAGAGTCTGATGGATTCACAGAACAGAGATGTTCCTCCTCCAAACTAAAAGACCCCAGTTGTAATGGTATGTGCATCACGTAAGGATGTGATGTTCAGTCGAGCTGCACTGGCAGGACACCACAAGCAGATCCCTGAAATGATAAACTACATGGAAATCTGGACTTGATTAAGAGAGAATCACACTTTCTCTGCACAGCTTGGTAGCAACAAGAAGCACAATGGTGTCTACTGAAGACACAAGACGTTCCATCAGCCATTCTATTAAGTTATTCACCACCAGACCAAGTTTCCGCATGCTTTGCTCTCAGATCGAGGTGGCTGAGTGAAATGTCGCCTGTTCTCACATCTGGTTTCATTTATTTAGTTTAGAAATGGAGGCCTCTGTCTTTATAATGATGTCTGGCAGAGGTCAGGTCATTTCTAATAGGTCAGGTTCCACCTTTTTTCCCCTCTCTTGCCCTCCTTTCCTTGTTGAGGAGACCTCTTTGCCTTACCTGCTGTTCCTCTTTTTGGCGCCCTCTTCATTTGTTTGGTAATTGTAACTTAAATGGCTATTTATAATCATTTATTTCATTAGCCAGTCTTTTGGATAGCATGACTTACTAACCACAATGGCTTCAGTGCTTCTAGCCAATTAACAAACTCACTTTGGGTCACATAGTGAAGGCTTCAACAGCAGCAGTACGGTTTAATGTCCTACTTTATACAAAGGCCTCTGGTGAAAATGAATAATGTAAAAGAATGGGCCTCGTATTGCAGCCCCTTGCACTCTGAAGAACAAAAATGAGGAAAAAAACAGGGGGACAGAAATGGTGCCAGAGGGTACAGTAAGGAGTGTACTAAAGAAGAACACAAAGTACAAGCAAACAAACAGCAAAACCGGTGGCAAATCTGAGCCTAACTTGACAGATTTGAGCCCCTGTTTGTCCAATGTGGGGAGTGTCATGATTCTGTGTGCCTTGGCTTTAGCTCCCTTCTTAATATTGAATTCTCATTAGGTTTTTGTGATACAGATTCTGGCATTCATTGGTAAACTGGACTTTTGTTCAGTTATTAAATTTTTGTATTGTTTTCATTGAAATTTTGTTTCTCCCAGGGCACCGCCACTCTGTGCCAGCATTGACATGGTGCAATGATGGTTGCCATGGAAATTATACAATTGATGTCATCATAGTGACACTATAAAGATCGGTGCACTAGATACGTAAACATCCAAGTTTGCAGATATTCCAAAATAAAACCCTTTGTGTGTGTGTTCAGTGCTGCAATTTGGATTTCCTGGTTCCTGGCTTTTGACCTGTGTTACTTACTATGATTCTCAGCTTACGAGATATTTTAATAAACGACAGGACTGATTCTTGGTTATGACTTTCTGACTTGTTTAATATTTCTTCTCCTGGTCATTTCCGTTTATCATGTTTGCCTTTCCTAGTATGAGCCATAACAGGTGGCTGACCCACTTGCCCACCACATTACCACAAGAACTCTTCTCACTTTCTCTCTCTCTCTTTCTGTTTCTCAATCCTGGCATCTCTTCCTTCTCCTCATCTATCCCAGAAGTCAAATTGCCACTCACTGTCTGGTAAATTTAAACCCAATCTCTGGGGGACTTGGAGGATCATGTTCAGCCACGCCTCACAATAATGTCCAGGGTCAAGCTGCCCTCCATTTTTTCTAGCAGACATTAAGCTAAAACTTCATCCACTAGTTGCTTATGTTGTCCACAGACCCTGAACCTTCCATTATCTTTAAGAGGACTGCACCCCAGGATAAGTGTGTATTAGCCTGCATGGTCCCCTATGTTCTTTTCTGTTATATTTCCTTAGTCTCTTTGCACAGAGATGGTGAGGCTTGTCTGCCAGTAGTTGGTTAGCCTGCCCACCATTGTCTTGAAGAAGCATTACACTTTTCTCCCAAAGTACCTCCCCCTTGCTGGTGATCATATTCAATGCTTTCCCATCACATGTAAAACCATAAAACTAAACGAAGGTCTTACTTCAAAATGCCAGACATGAATGCATATTATGAAATAACCCCTCTTAAGGTATATTTTAAACATTTAATTATTAAGGATTTAGAGAATGTTTCTCAGTTTTGGAATGTATTTGATGTAGACGGTGAGACGTGGACTGTCCGTTGATGATTGTACTCTATGATAATATGTTGATAGATCTTTATTTTATTTTATTTTATTTTATTTTATTTTATGTGTATTATTCAGATGACATGCTATTTTCACTGGTGCTGGAAGCTACATTGTGAAACACAGGTTCTCTCCTTCACTCCCTCATTTAACAGGAGGCCATCTCCTAATTTAGCAAAAAGCCCACTAGAGAGCCTTTTTGAAGCGTAGGAGAAACCCTCATACAACACAATCCACAGCTTCTTCCATTCAGCTCTGTTATTTTTTTCTGCCTCATTCCTGCCTGAACATTCACTCCACTGACTCCATCTCACACCACTCATTTGTGGTGCACTATATTAATCCCTGAAGGGAAATGGTCTTTTTGCATGACCTTTTGGGGGTCATAGCACAAGGTCAGCCTTTGTACAGCACCTCTGGAGCAATTTTCAGGTTAGGGGCCCTGCTTTAGGACCCAACTGTGTAGGATCCCTTCTTAGTGTCAGAAGCAACAGCATCTGTGCTTATTGCTCCAATTCCATGAGCCAATACAAGCCAGGATCTTCCCAAGAACTGGCAGTAGGTATTTAACCGCAATAATGGATTAAAGCCGATGAGCAGCTCTCTGAAGTGCTGTGCTTTAAGCGCTTGATTATCTCACTGACACACACTTCTTTCAGACAGCTCCTCAGAGTTATGATTAGTACTTGTTTGTACTCTTTTTCTTCATTTATGTTATTCTGTTTTTAGTTGTTTCTTTAAGGATACTGAATCTGTCATTAGTTTTTGTAGATTCTGCCTTTTTAAAGATGTGAAAGTATTTTTGCATAGTCCTGCAATATTTTGTGTGGCTTTGTGTATTGGTTGCTGTACAATTACTATGAAGTGATGTCTGAAGTTGTGCGCCACATGATGTCACAGTTAATCGTGTATAAAAGTTAGCAACCTTGATCTTCAAGACACCCAGGTTTGCAGATGGCATTTAGAAACTACAAGCATTTTCATTTGCAATCGAATTCTTGGCTTCAGCTTGGCTCCATTCTTTGACTCCGGTTTTCTTTTGGGATTGACAAATCTTGATTTTATTTACTAATTATCAACTTTGGCCATTTTTTCGGCTCCTGTTTTCTCCCAGTTCTGTTTTCCATTTCCTTATGGCATGCCTCTCAGGATGGCACAACACTCAGGATGGTGCAGACCCTTCTGACAGCATCGTTTTCTCTTGTTTTTTGTCTTGTAATGGAGCTTTGACACCCATTACAACAGCATCTTTAAAGTGACACCTCTCATTTGGCTTCATTGCAAATCACTTTTTAAAGGCCATCCTGCTTGAGATATGAATGCAAAAAGTCCAAAATGCTGTGGTCAGAGTTGTGTTCAAATGTCTCTTTCTGTTTCATTAGTTAGTATCAAAACCTTAGATTAGCTGCCGTCATGAACTTCTATGATTCAAGCCTAAGATCTCATGATGCCATCCTTCTCACAAATCTAAAGTTTCTTTTAACAAGTCTCAGTGGCCATGCGTTCAGCTTTGTTCATGAAGTTCCATTGGTGGACTCTTCAGGTGTCTCTTAAAGGCTCCCCTCTGCTCTCCTTTTCATTTAAGTTTACTTGACTGTAACTCTATTCCTATTCCATTCTACTTCTAAGATGCTGCACTCTTCTGCTGTTCTACATTTTGTACGGTTTAGCCAATAACATATACACATCATTCAAAGCTCTTGGCTTTACATTTTTTTTAAATGTATTCTTGTTTGTTGTGTAAAGCCCCCGTTAATGATAAACTTTATGAAAGGTTCCATGTAAAATGAAAGATGATCAATTGAGTGATTAATTCAGGGTCATTGGTGACATTTCAAAGCAACATTACTTTCGTGTAAACGGAGAAGTTTAAAAATTTGAGTTTTTTTCAGCTTATTAAATAACACTTTTAATATTTAATTTGTGTGTTTTATTTGAGATAAGATGTATTTTTTAAGTGAATAAATTGTGGGTCTGTAATAAAAGGAACCGTACTCCCTTATCCAAGGGAGTCAGCGCTGGGAGGTAGTGGAGCAACGCTAGAGTGGAGGAGGATATTGTGGTAGGGAGAAAGAAAGGAAGTAGTGCGGATAGAAAAGACCTGTGTTTGTGTATTTGCTTGTGTTTATATCACTTTTTGGAGGTAAATATAATAAAGCCTTCCAGTATTTGAACCGGGGACTGTGCTTCTGTGTTCATGTCGGGGTTTGGGCTTGCTGACGCCCGGGATCTCATCACAGCATTTAAATGTGTGCATTTCACCAAGAGTTTAGAAAATGTTAAATGCAGGCATGGCTCAAATAGTGAGGACAAGCAGGTGATTTAGCGCAATGATGACATCATACTGTCAGGGACAGACAAGGGTACAGGGCAAACACGGGTGAATGAAGTATTTGAGAGCTTAGTGAGAAAGGTAAAAGTTCAGAGCCAAGTATGAGACAACTTTTGAAAAAGGATCCACTAGATCTGTTATACTTTTAAACCAGCTGCTAAACAAACTGAAGGGAATAAAATGCCTTCTAACAGAGCACTGAACTCTGGGATGTAAAAAAAAACAGGCTAATACAGAGTATTCTGGGAGATACATGCAAATGTGTAGTAAAACTTAGCAGAAGTGTTATCTTTTTGAAAGGTTCATATTTAATTTCAGATAATTTAACCAGTGTGCACATGCCTGTGAAATTGGGAGCTTTTGGGGAGTTTGTTACTTAACTTGCAGCTTGTAATTAGCTTAAAGTAACTTCTCATTGACAGAAGAGCAAATCCAATAATGTAAGTTATGAAAAATAGCCATCAAGTGTAAAAGTGTAAAAGAAAACACCTATATGTGAGGGAAAGATGTATATTCAGCTGTGGAGAGAGATGGGCACGAGACAACAGTGCATTAAAAATGGAGGAATGATGCAGGTTTTTAATACGAGAATACCACGTCTACTGTGAAAAGATGACTGAAAATGACATGCTGTCTAAGGACAAAAGTACAGCAGCAACCATGCAAATGAAAATTCAGAAAATGCAAGTTGACCAAGCCTGTTGGATTAAGAAGAATGGACTCTTTCAATTACATGGGCATCCCTCTCTCCAGCTTGCTGTTTCAGGCACTGATTTGAACCAATCAGGTTGTATCTTTACTTTTACTTTTGACTTCTAGTATTTAATGCCTGGTTTGAACATTTTGTCACTGAAAACCTGCCTTGTTTATTGACATCTGTCCAAGTTGTGCTTGATTAAGTTATTTGTTTTGTTCTAGCGATCTGGCCTTGTTGGAGTCTGACTTTTATGTTAAGGTTTGAGCCATGCTCATTCTATGCACCCTGTTTCAGGGGTAAAGAAGTAGCCAGTTACTAATCCCTGCTAAGGTTTTGACTTGTGCAGTCCTTTCAGGTGCCCAGGAGCAGCGATCCCTTGGCTCCTGTAAAGGTATTCTTGTTTGCTCTGTTTTGAAGCTGAGATGGTCATATTGCTTGAGTTTATTGTGTGCTTGGGAGATCAGTGATGAGTGGAGTCATAAAAACACCTCAGAAACACACAAGTCGTGTTTCTCTGTTTGGAGTGCTATTTTATTGATCCCCTTCTTATCATCAAGAACAGGCTTTTTTAAAATTTATAAAAAATGTTTAACTTACGAACATAGCAAATGAGTGTGAAAAAATAACCTGGACTTGAAAACTACTCCTTTAAGCGCTCTTGGATAAATGTTATCTGGTCCGAGTGATTTCTTTGATTTTAGCTTTTTAAATCTACACAACACTTCTCTCTAAAATGTCCAAATCACTGAGCTCACCCTTCAACAGTGACAGTAACTGCTCTGAGCTTATCATCTTCATCACATGCTAACTAATCCAAAATGTCTTTGGGATGAAGTACCCTAGGAAAACCACCATGAGCACAAGGAGAACATGCAAACTCTAAAGAGTCCGCTATGGGCACTGTGAAGACAAGAACATCCATCTGGTTAATGAAGCTGCGCCTGCACCTCACCATTAGGACTTGTTCAGATTGATCCAATTTCAAGATTGCAGATGTTGGGCGTAAGGTAGGAGAACCAGTGCAAATTAGAATATTTCAAAATGTTAAAATATTGTCCACAAAAGTGTTTGAAATGATACCACAGGGGGCCAGGGGCAGCTGGGAAATGTAGTCCTTAAGGTGTATAGGCATCACTTGCTAGAGTAACATCCATCCATTTTCCAACCCGCTGAATCCGAACACAGGGGTCTGCTGGAGCCAATCCCAGCCAACACAGGGCACAAGGCAGGAACCAATCCCAGGCAGGGTGCCAACCACCGCAGGACACACACAAACACACCCAGCACACACTAGGGCCAATTTAGAATCGCCAATCCACCTAACCAGCATGTCTTTGGACTGTGGGAGGAAACCGGAGCGCCTGGAGGAAACCCACGCAGACACGGGGAGAACATGCAAACTCCACGCAGGGAGGACCCGGGAAGCGAACCCAGGTCCCAGGTCTCCCAACTGCGAGGCAGCAGTGCTACCCACTGCGCCACCGTGCCGCCCGCTAGAGTAACATGTTTTGTTCAACCTGAAGCATTGCATGTGACCCTGGCTCAGCCCCCTGACTGTGTGACCCTAACCCAGTCTGTCCACTTGAACCCTGTACTTGTGTTCTTTGTTATAGAATAAATAAGGCTATTTGACTGATAGATAATAGCACAATCCTTCAATGATGATGATTGCATGTTTGCTGAATGGGATATCTCATAGGGGGGATATTGAAAATTTGACTGACCCTTTCCATTCCCTTGACTCCTTTCAAGATCTTTTCAGCAATTCTGTCCAAAGATGGCCAGACACCTCCATACTCTCTCTAGAGAAGATCAATCACTAACTGGCCAGAAGGAGCTTCACCCGGTGCACCGGGCCACACAGTCATCCTCTTCATCCTTGTAGAGCTGGACAGGAGACAGTGGCTACTATAAAACCCTCTCTTTGCTCATTCCCCTGCCAGTTACTTGAGGCTGCAGAATCTAGGATGGGAAGAACCAACACAGGGGAGCCGTTCCCTGGCAGCTCTCATCGCCGGGTTACGGATAACAAAGGACGATGAAGATGAGGATTTCACACTCAAAGTGATTTACAGCCTGGTAAAATTAAATTTGCCTTGTTCCGTGATAGGCGGACAGTGTGGTTGGTGGGAATTTCTTTTTAAATCAAGGTCTTGCTGGGGTGTGTGGGTTGGGGGGGGGGTTGATTTAAGCAATTTATGTTTCTCCTAAATAAGTTTAGGCCGCTCTTGAATTTATTCTCTTTGACAAGTTAAACAGGGACCCCGGGGCGCCTCTGCCACTCATCTCTTCAACAGCAACCGGGAGCCGTGCAGAAACATTGTCCCGGTGAAAATAAATCAGAAATTCAAAGAAAAGGACTCTTCCGACAAAGAGAATGAGTTTAATTGCTCAAACTTGACGGATCGGCTGTGTCGCTCATTTTTCTCTTGCTTTTTCTTTTACTTTTTTCTTTCTCCTATTTAAGTTCAGGAAAAGGGCTTTCGCTTCCCACAGCCCTCCTGCTCAAAAGTGTAGCCTTGATGAGGGGGGAGTATATATTCACTCTCATGCTGGCTCATTCTTCAATCTGTGAATAAAAAAATACTTGTCAATATTTGTTTTTTTTTTTTTTTGTTGAAGGCCAGAAGCATTGGACAAAGAAAATTAAGTGTGCCTCCTGCAGGCTCTCACTGTTCTCTGACCGAGGTGGAGCAGCCAAGACATCACAAAGAGATTGAGCTGTTAGAGTAGTTATCGTCACTGAGTGACACCAGCTCTCAAGGACCACTGTGAGAGCCTCTATGAGGGGCGCAATGCCAACCTGTGCCAGCTGCATACTGGGAGGCACCACACTGCTTTGACATAGAAGTTTCTACTCAAAATATTAATCAAACTGGATTGGCTTTATATAGTGCCCTTCATGGCAGACACTGTCACACCGAGAAGTGCCTCAGTTGTAGAAATAGAAATTATTTTAAAATAAAGTAAGTGTAGGGCTGTGTCAGCATGCATCTATCTGCAAAGGATGAAAAGTTAAAAGTTATTTCCATGCTGAACAGGAAAGAAGGTTAAAGACACAACATTTCAGCTGTACAGCCTTCATCAGGAGTGCAAATGAAGAGTAAAGAGCAGGTAACGTAATCCAAGGCAGATGACAGGAGAAAAGGTGAGAGAAGATGAGAAAAAGTAGCCACTAGAGAAGATGAAGGGAGAGATTAAAAAATGAGCTGGTGATTAAGACCTGCAAAAATAGGTGATCCCGGGGTGAGGATGAACTTACCATAAATACTCGCGGATAAGTTCTCCCACGGATAAGTCGGGACTTGATTTTACCGTATAATTTCTGATATTTTATAATGTCAGTTGTATAAGTCAAATGTGGAACACTCACGCTGTTGGTCCAAGAGATTATGATATGCTAACGCCCACCTGAGAGAGTAACCACGGAGCACACTGCCTTTTTTTTCTATGTAGGTGTGGCAATGCGCTGTATCCTAACCTCTCTCTCTCTATTGTTCCTATGTGACCACATGGTAATACCCAAACTATTGCAAAGGAACAATTGGACTGATTTATGTTTTTTGTATCTCACACCCTCATACACCCTTTATTGTAAGAGCATCCCTTATCTACGATGGAGCGTTTGAAAAGAAGAAAATATGAAGCTGGTTTTAAATTAAACGTCATTGGAGTAGCAAAAGAAATTGTTAACTGCACAGCTGCAAAAAGATGTAAAAAAAAATGTAAGTGTCGCATTTTTGAACAGGCGCATAAGTCGGGGTCTGATTTTATGATCGATTTTTCAGGTTTCAGGACCCAACTGATACGTGATGTGACAGACGACCAGGGTCCTTGCCCCACCGGGACACCTGGGGAAGGTAAGGACTGGTAGAGGGGAAATATCTTCCCCGGGGTACAAGAAGGCAGCCCCCCCTGAATTACAGCAGGGTCACGGATAGAGAGCTTGGAAGCTCAACCCTGTTGGGGTCCGTGGCCACTGCCAAGGGGCGCCTGGACCATCTCAGAGCCCTGGACAGCAGCACTTCCCCCACGCCATGAAGTGCTGCCGGAAGAGAAACTGGCCACACCTGGAGTGCTTCCAGGTGTCCATGCAGCACTTCCACCACACCAGGAAGTGCTGCAAGAAGATCATCAGGGAGCACCTGGATCACATCCGGGGGTGCCATAAAAGGGGCCACCTCACTCCATTCAGGGAGCCGGAGTCAGGCAGAAGAAGGCGGAGCTTGCGAGTGAGCAGTGGAGGAGGTGGTGAAGAGAAGAAAAAAGCACTATGAGTGATTGGTGCACTGTGCTGTGCTGAACTGTAAATACACGTGTGTGTTTTGGACATTGTGAGTTGGTGTCTGTGTTGAGGCTGACCTTTCCACAGTGAGTATATACGGTAGCTTCTGCTGACTTTCTTTGAGACGTGTCTCTGTGAAATAACACAAACAGAAAGTTCAGTGTGGCTGTGATCATGGGATGTGAAGTACTCTACAGGAATCTTCATAAGGTCTTTGGTTTTAGTGGCTCAAACGTGCTCCTTGATATGGCCTGCTAGCCGTCTCCCTGTCTCACCTGTGTAGGTGGCTGGACACGTCTTATAAGAAATGCAGTAAATAAGATGTTTAGACTTGGCAAGAGGCCCATTGTTTAATATTAGATTTACCAGAGGGGTCAGATACATGGATATTGCTGGGGAAATATTTGCAAGAGACACAGCTTCCTCTCCTCTGAGAAATGAGCTGTGGATGGGATGTTTGTGTAGTTTAGGTGGTTAATGGAAGGAGGTCAAGGGAAGGTTAGAAAAAAAGGAAGGATAGTCCGCGAAATTTTGTTTGATGACCTGTGGGAGAAAGAGAATGTTGGGGTGGAATAGGAGGACCAGCAGGATGTGTGTATTGGGTTCCTCTAAGTTAAGGTTTATACTTCACGCTCAGAACACTTACGCACATGCATCATGGCTGCCCCACATTCCCAGCGTTCTTTTGATGCGTCTTCTGAGAACGTCGTGAAAAATTAATGTGATGTGTGCACGAGTTGCAGTACCAGCAAAAATATGAATGGCAGTTGTGTTCTGCTTTTGGTACGTGACATCAGCATTATTGTTTACTATCAACATGTGACGGCTTGCAGCTCTAACAGGATCAATCTGTGTGCTTCTATATTTGATGAATGGGTCGATGCAGTGAAGCAAATCATCAGACTTAAACGCTGACATGCAAATGTCTTCATGGTGCATTTTCTTCATCCATTTCTCACATAGGTAACACAAGCATTGCATATTCCCTATCGTAATTATGCAATACATTTAAAGGTCTTACATACCATCTTCTGTGTTACTGTTGCTGTCTTTTTTTTTTTTGCACCTTTGCAACAGCATTAGATTGAAAAGAATTTTTATTTTTAACATCTTTTTTTCCTCAACTCACAACACAGCAAAACTGGACATTGTTTTCTCGCTGTGATGATTTCTCACACTGACACCTGGTGGAATCCTCCAGATTTACTTAATGTACACATGCAAGTAAAGTTAGTGCACTGCTTGCGTAGCAGCAGCATCATGAGTCTCACGCGTTGCGTAGGATTAAGTATGTCCCCGACCTGAGAGTGTATGTTACAAGGTCTACTCCTGGCTTGATTAGGGTTGCCAGAAGTCCATTATATATGAGACATGTCCCATATTTGATCATTTTTTCCCCCTGTCCCATACTGAACTTTCAGGGACACCCAAATGTCCCGTATTTAGTTCATTTTCAAATTTTGTAAAAAAAAATATATTTTTACTACCTTCTTACAGTACTTAGTTGTAACTTTATAAGTACTTTTACTTTTTCTCAGATTCTCTTCATGAAAATAACCCAAATGTAACGAGGAAACGAGTGTTTACTGCCTGTTTGCAACTTGTTCAGTTGCTATGGTTGGCTGAGGACAACGACACTCTTACCGTTTTGCTCTCCAGCCGCACTACTGTGCAGTTCTGTATCAGCATTGCAACATTCAGAGTCAACAAAGTGTGTTGTTACTACTTGCCACGGCCCACTTTTTTTTAACTGCCTGTATTAAATAATAATATTTCTCCGCTGTCTGTATTAAATAAATATTTTCAAATAATTTCACTTTTACAGAATTTTTTTTAACTTGTATCAAATAATTTTCAAATGATTTTACTTTTGTTTTCCTCATAACCCATTAAAATCCTTGCTTTATGTTTTTAACTCTTGTCTCTACTTTTATATATATTGGTCTAGGTGTGTAGGGGGCATGTATACATTTATACATTTATATATATAGTAATATAGAGAGAGATTTTAAGAGTGTCCCATATTTCTAAAATTCTAATCTGGCAACCCTAGGCTTGATTGAGGGCCCCGTCTGCAACATGTGAAGGGTATCCTCTATCATTGAAGAAACTTCTCATTCTGAGTACTTTGTTACAGAAGTTCACCTCATCACTGCAAAGGAGGCCAAGTCTAAGAAATTGAAAGAGGTGGAGAGTGTTTAGTATGCCAGAGATGGAAAGAGCTGTAGAGAAAGTAACAGTTTAAAATGTCTAATGGCCTGAAAGCAAGAAACAGTCACTCAGTCCGACACTGCTGCACTGAAACTTCTTAATAAAAAAGGATCCATCACATTTATCTGCTTCTAATCTAAACCAATCCATGCATCTGATTTCTGAAGTTGATTAATGCCATTATTGGCTCAGAAGCACTGGAATTTATGCTAGCAACCTCAGAAGAAATGTAGGAATCAACCCAAGACTGGGTGCCGAGCCATCACTGGGCCACTGATCGGTGTTGTATAGTAACCAAGTAGAAATACTTTATTACTACACTTGAATATGCTTTGAGAATGTTTCTACTGTACTTCACTATTTAATTTTCTATATACAATTCTTTCACTTTTACTTCAATACATTTTAGTGTAAATGGCTACTTTTACCACAATAAATTTTGCTAGACATATTAGATACTGCAATATTAGACCACAAAACAAAAGTGTCACACAAATACACATAATGTTTTGCTCAGTCAATTACCTAAAATACTGGCTTCTCCTGCTTTTCAAATGGGGGCCACCCAGTCTGTCTACGTAGCCATTCCAAATAAACCTTGCTCTAGTCTGCAGAACAGGACAGGGCTGGATGTTTGGTGGAGCTGAACATTGGTGATACACAGTCTCAGTTTCAGTCATCCTCAGAGCTGACACTAAGTTCAGACACTCCAAAGGGCAGAACGGAGGAAGACATGGCATAGCTGGATGTTAGAGACAATGCAGGTTACTTCCACAGCTGACACTGCTGAATTAAAAAATTTTTCTTTGGGACAGCCTGCCAAACAGGGAAGGGCTGGATGTTTGCTGTGGAGCTGAAAATTAGTGACATACAATCCCTTTCTCAGTCATTCTGATGCTGCTGCATTCAGACACTACAAAAGGGAACACTGTAGGACAGGGCAGTGCTGGATGTTTTGGGCGGGGCTGGACATAAATGACACACAATCCCAGTCTCAGTTATTCTCAGAGCTGATGCTGCTGTGTTCAGACACTACAAAAGGAAACCCTGTAGAACAGGGCAGGGCTGCATGTTGAATTCCTCTTAGAGTTCAGACACTATGCTCATGGTAGCCTGCTGAATGGAGTGAGGGTCACAGTTTTTTCACAGCTGATGCTACTGTGTTCAGACACCATGCTCACAGCAGGCTGCCAAATGGAGCGTGGCTGACCCGAAGGCTGCTGCGAGGTGTACATGGGCATACATGTGCTGTGGTTCACTCTCTTTGTCATGTGTGTTGTTCACGTATTGTCTCACATAATTTTGGACATCCCAGGATCCAAAACAAATTGTAAACTAGTTGGAAAAGCCCAAGACAAAACTGAAAGGCCATTCTTTTGAATGTAAAAATAGTGATGAAGTGTAGGTAAAGCACTTTATTAAACTATAAAGCCTTATAAAGCTTTATTGTGATGACTAATGCTATTATTGAACTAATTTTGCTATTGTTCACATAGTTTAGTATTATATGACAAAAAATGCGGGTAATTTTTGGGCCCTGGGAATGCCCAAAAATGTTTTCTGTTTAAATTGATTGTAATTAAGTACTGATATTATGAAAATAAATTTTATAAAGGGGTTTCAGGAGTAAGCGGCACGGTGGCGCAGTGGGTAGCACTGCTGCCTCGCAGTTGGGAGACCTGGGGACCTGGGTTCGCTTCCCGGGTCCTCCCTGCGTGGAGTTTGCATGTTCTCCCCGTGTCTGCGTGGGTTTCCTCCAGGCGCTCTGGTTTCCTCCCACAGTCCAAAGACATGCAGGTTAGGTGGATTGGTGATTCTAAATTGGCCCTAGTGTGTGCTTGGTGTTTGTGTGTGTCCTGCGGTGGGTTGGCACCCTGCCCGGGATTGGTTCCTGCCTTTTTGGCTGGGATTGGCTCCAGCAGACCCCTGTGTTCGGATTCAACGGGTTGGAAAATGGATGGATGGATGGTTTCAGGAGTGGATTAGCTCCTTCTTCCACCTCTCCTATTAGTGCTCATTCCAATGAGTTAGGATGCAATTGTTAAGATGTCTGCTCACATTGAATGTCACTGGTTCAAGTTACAGTTACTTGGCTCATACATTTGTGACTGCAGTATAACTTACATACCAAAAGAAGGTGGCCCAAACTATTGAAGTGTGTAAGAACTTAATGTGACTACATGGACCAGTGAAAAGACTAGACACACCCAGAAATGTTCATGGTTTTGACAGAAATCGATACTTTTTCACTGTTTCAGATGATGCTGGTATTTGGTGTGCATTTAAGGAAGAAGCCAACTGAGGATCTGTAAGGTGTTCATTTCTTAAACTACACACTATGATGTTCTTATTTTCTGAAGCAGTTGTCCATCCCCCTCTTTTTCTGTCCTGATCAGATGAAGTTTGTCATCCACTCTCAAGACAGTAATAGACCCTTTGTAAGAAATCATCAGTTTCTTGGTAATCATTCATCTCTCTATATATAAAATCCAATGTCTGTCTGTCTGTCTGTATGTCTGTCTGTCTGTATGTCTGCCTGCTTTCATGAGAGAACTACTTAACAGATTGGGTTTTTTTCTATAATTTGCTTCAACATTCCGGTTGATTTTGTGTCTTCTCTCATCGCGCTAAGTGTCATAGTTCGCTTGCAGTACCGATTTATTTGCCCGAATCTGAGAGAGACGCAGCAGGCCGAGGGGAGGGAGATGGAACCCTCCTTACTCACGCACCAGCCTTGGGGCGTATCTTACCTCCGCTTAGCTAGCGAATGAGGGAATTACTTCACAGATTTAGATCATGTTTTTTTCTAGAATTTACTTGAACATTCCAGTTGATTTTGGAACTTCTCTCATCACGGTAAAAATCATATTTCACTTGCAGGAGCAATTTATTTGCGCTAATCCGAGACAGAGGTTGCGGGCCATTCATCATTCAATATCTGGGGTCAAGATTGGGGATTACACCTTGGAAGAGAACGGGCAAGAATGGTAGGTTTGCCCCTTCCTGTGCTCCTATGAATATACCTAATGATGGGAGCCCAATTATTGTATTTAGGTCCACCAGCAGACTCGAAGTGGAGTTGCTAAGCCCCCAAAATTAACATTAGAAGTTGTAGTGCATACTTTAATAATAATTTCCATACCTTTTAAGGGTGCACTAATTCTAATCTTCTTTAAACAACAGATGATCAAATGTTTATACAAGTTTGTAATACAATCAAAATGACCAGCAACCTTTCCATCCATCCATCCATCCATCCATCCATCCATCTCTCAACCTGTTTAATTCAGATCAAATTCTATAAAAAAATATACTTGGTATCAACAAAGCCTAGTGGCATTGTAGCACAGGGCATGAAGCAGCTGCTTCACACTTCCAGGTATCACGACTGGTCATTCACTATGTGAAGTCTGCCCCATTCTCCCTTGTCTGCATGGATTGCTCTCCTGGACCTTTGATTTTCCTGCTGCATCACAAAGGCATATCAGTTAAATTGATTGGCAGCTCTAACTCAGACAATATGGGCATGTTGTGTGAGTGTGGCCTGGCATCCCATCTAGGGTTGGCTCATATTGTATACCCAGTGCTGTTTGGATCACTTTGTATATTTTTAGAAACTGGTAATATTCTGAAGTTCAAATAAAGATCTAAGACACATAGCATGACTGAAAGAATTGAGTTTGACAAGAGCTAACATGAGTGGAACTCTTTGAACGGCCAGGCTGGTGTCAAGTTTCCTCCCAGGATCCCAGGACACATAATGTAATGCTCTCAGATTGACAAGTTCAACTGAGTAACTACAACCACCCCCAAAAGAGGAGTCCCCAGGAGGCACTTGACAAAAGCTTGTAGGCCTTTACAGCTCATTGGGCCTTTTGCCCTGGTGGTTATGGCACCAGAGTGAAAGCCAACATGGCTACCAGCTTGATCCATCTGGCTGCTAAGCAAGCCTTTCAACAGAAACTGTTCTTTCTGTGCTGGCATGATTTGAAAGTCACTATGGATAACTACTTTAGGTAAAAACAGCAGATGTTCATTGCAGACCTTGAAGTTAATGAATAATTCAATTCAGTTTATTTTTGAATATATAACACTCTTCTTTGAGTGCAGGCTCAGAGCACTGTAACAGGTTCACAGACAGAATTCAATTACAAGCTTTACAAGTGACTAATTACATAATGTATACACCTAAAGACACAGATTTGTGTAAACCAGACTTGTATAAGGCAATCAACAGTGAAACCTGACAAAAAGTAAAGACATCTTTCTGAAAAGATACTCAAGTAAGTAAAATTTGCACATAATAAAACTACTCAAGTATAAGTTTTGAAATTTCTCATATAAATTGTACTTTACGTATCAAAAGTACAAGTAAATGTAGGATCTATCCCTGTGTTACATCAATCCATCCATCCATTTTCAAAACTTGGTTCTCCGTAGTAGGGTCACAGAGACGCTGGAGCCCACCATAGCAAAGCAGGAATCTTCCCTGGACAGGTTGGCAGCACATCAACGGGGTGAACACACACACATATATACACAAAACCCACTTAGCCTTCATATCTTTGGACTATGGGTGGCACACCGATACATCATGGGTGCAAACCCCGGTGTCCTTGTTGTGAGGCAGCAGTGATACATCTGCACCTCTGTGCCACTCTCCATTTTATACAGAGTCAAAAAAAAAGTTCTTACAAAGTTAAAATAACTCTGCCTACTTTCTTTTGGATGTGATTTGTATCACAATCAGTAAAGTATTAGCCAAATAACTGCAACTTCAAGCAGTGGCAATCAGCGTGAGAGGACATCTTAATGGCTGCATCCTAATTCACTGGGGTAGTCGCTAACAGCAGAGGCACAGGCTTCCTCCGCTTTAAGGAGCTGATACGTTCTTAATAACCCCTTCATAAAGGGAATTTTCAGAACACAAACAAGTAATTGCTAATAATTAAAAACAGAAAACATTGGCTCCAAAAATGAGTGCCGTTTTTTTTTTTTATAATAGCACCATACTACATGAAATTCTGACAGAATTAGTTTAATAATAATATTAGTCATCAAAACAAACCCTAATAAGGCACAGTCCTTTATTTCATAATGTTTCATGAAATACTGTACCTACACTTTATCACTTCTAGATTCACATTCTAATAAATTGCCTTTCGTCTTTTCTTTATCATCTCCAAGTTCAACTCAACAACTCAGCTCAGCTTTAGGTTTGTTATTCAATATTGGGAAATTCATTTGGTTTGGGCATCAACTATAAACCTGCATAGACATAGATTTTAAATATAAAAAACAAAAACAAGGAAGGAGAAAAACAGTATAAGGAACCACAAATGTCTGAACACCAACATGCATACCTACAGTATATTAAACATTCAGATGTATGCAAATACATACAATGGCCATGCACCAATTTACAGCTGCATTTGGGACTGGCCATTGGGTTGTATGTCAAATTGGCTGTTTGTCGGTCACAAAGTGTACAGGTCATGTGGGTCTGGTGTAGGTTACTGGTAGGCGTACTTTAACTGCCGGTATGGAGAAGTATAATTTGATCTTTGTGTCTCGGAGGTCGCATGTTTGCTGTATGTCACGCAGTGAATTTTTACCACTGGATCTCGCTGCAGATGGGTCAAAATTTGCATTTGCTAATGGGTCGCCTAAGCTAGTGTCGTGACTTGGGTTGCCACCAGTGGGTCATGGGTTGCTGTTGTTAGTTTATGTCTGGATTAAGGCGTATCCCCATTTTAAAATTACCTTGTTTCACCAAGGGGGACTGCTGATAGTTCTTGTTTCACCAAGGGAGTGGTTTACAGTTGCTGCTATGAGGTTGTCAATGAACTTTAAAAGGCAAAACTGGGGTGCGGGACCATAAAGGTTGAGAAACACTAGTGTAAGAAAGGTGGTGTGGGACAAATACATAAGAATTAGCCATGTGGAGAAGTGTTGATCAAAACAACTCTTTAAGGGCCCTCCAAGAAGCAGGAACCATACCCAATGAAATAATAATAATAATAATAATAATAATAATAAATATTAATAATAATAATAATAATAATAATAATGAAAGATTTGTTACTGCAGCTGATTTTGGCAATTTCTTGAACATTACTCCCCTGTTGTATTCCAATTGCCTGTAGTCACAAGTATGAGTCACCTCAACTCAGTTATCTGTAAATTGGCACATGATTATACTAAAAAAATGTACACCCATCCATCTACTGGCTTATTTGAATCTGCCATGTCAATAATGGAATTGTATTCCAGTTAACTGTTTTCGTTAGGCACCTAACGAATATCTTTCATATATAGAAGTTTTTATTTGGTACTATAAAGCTAAGTTTATTGGCTGCAGAGCTAATATTACATTTACGATACAGTGGAAATGTGGAATCATTGAGGATATGCTGGTGCTTTTTAAGATCCAGGTCCTCATGTAGCTATTGTGCTGATTTTTGTTCCACTCCAATGACCCTTCTATGCATGTAAAACTCCGATCTACAGCCTGTCAGCTACACAGCCAGCTGCCATGGTGCAACATCTGAGGCTTTGCCTTGGGCGCTGACATCTGAGGTTTGATTCCCACAAGGGAAAGCAAAAGTGTGTACACCTGATGAGCCCCAATTAGGGTTAAACACATGTCGTATACTCTTTGTAACATTTGGCAGGTACTTTATAACATGTCTATGATTTGCTTCTCACAAGTGAGATGGCATGACAGATGTCTGCTGATTGGCATTACCTGGTAGGTACCCACCTAAATTTCAGATTGTAATCAGTGCCATATACATAAAGTAAATATATATATATATTGTGGCACGTGGCTGGGGGTGGTACCCAGCCGGGACACCCAGGAGGACCGGAGGAGGGCTTGCGCCTCCTCCAGACCACGAGGGGGCGACCGCCCTCGTTGCTTTGGGGACCTCGGGTGCAGAGCTTTGAAGCTCAGCCCTGTAGAGGCCCATGGTCACCGCCAGGGGGCGCCCCGATGCCTATGGAGCCCTGGACCTCAGCACTTCCGCCACACCCGGAAGTGCTGGGGGGAAGAAGATCGGGGACACCTGGAGTGTTTCTGGGTATGCATCCGGCACTTCCGCCACACTGGGGAGTACCGGCGGAAGATTGTCGGGAGGCACCTGGAGCACATCCGGGTGGCTATAAAAGGGGCCGCCTCCCTCCATTCGGGGGCTGGAGTCAGGAGAGGAGCAAGACAAGGTCTTGAGGAGAGGCAAGGAGGCTGCTTGAAGAGAGTGAGACAGAGTGATAGAGGCCTGGACTTAGAGGGAGTTCATAGGTTTATGTGCACTGTGTTATTGTAAATAGTTGTAAATAAACATGTGGTGGTGCTTTTCAACATGTCTGCCTGTCTGTGTCCGGGGCTTGTTCCACAATATATTGTCACGCATGAGCGCATAGGGAGCAGCTTAAAGACCTGATGAGCAGCTCGAAATCTCATGTCAGGGGACAACGGCAGTGTACTAACCTTTCTCTCTTTGTTCCTTCAGGAAAGACGAAAATACACCACCGTGAGTTCACCCGAATACGGTAAACAACAACGCAAGCCACTTCCGGGTTCCTTCCTTCCCTCTGGTCTCCATCTGATGACGTCACCACTACCCATCTACCACAGCGGCTCCTTCCCAGCATTCCGTATCAACTTTCATTCCCACCTCATAAACTGTCCACCTGTCATTGTTTTGGTTGTCTATGTTATATGTACAAACCTGACCGCATTTACAGAGAGAACTTCACAGTATATGGGGACAGATTCCCCAAACCTTTATAATCTCTTTTGTCTCTTCATTTCACAGTGGTGTAGTTGGCAGGATCCAAAGTCCGAAGATGTCAGAAGGACAGGACCTGAACGCTTTATTGACAACCATGATGGCAGAGCTCCAGGGTGTGAAATTGGAGCTCGCGGCAACCAGAATGGAGCTGGCGGAGACCAAGACGTGGCTGGCGGCAGCAGAAGCAGTAAAACCAGAGCCCACATGGCCTCCACCTCCACCGATCGTCCTCGCTGAGTCAGATGATATAGAGTCATACTTACTACAGAACAGGCATTCAGTGACTTAAAGATTGCCCTTACAATGGCACCTGTTTTGAGAACTCCTGACTTTTCATTCCCTTTTATTCTCCAGACCGATGCTTCAGACACAGGTCTAGGTGCCGTGCTGAGCCAAAGCATCAATGGTGTTGTGATGTATTTAAGCCAGAAACTGTTGGACCAGGAAACAAGGTATGCGGCGGTAGAATGGGAGGCTCTGGCAATAAAGTGGGTGGTGACTCAACTGCGGTACTACCTGTTGGGTCGGAAGTTTACCCTAGTGACAGACCATGCCGCCCTCCAGTGGATGGCTGTCCATAAGGAGTCGAACCCTTGGGTCACCAGGTGGCTTTTAGACTTTCAGCCATATAAGTTCACGGTCACTTATTGTTGGGGTACCCTCCAGGCTAATGCTGATGCTCTCTCTCAGGGTTCATGACCTCTCGCTTCGGGTCGCCCCACCTGATGGGTCTGGGCTGAAGGGCGGGGGGGGGGGGGGTCATGTCACGCATGAGCGCATAGGGAGCAGCTTATATAAACATATAAACATATATATATATAAACATAGAGCACAAAAATAGCACATTTTATTTATATAGTGCATTTCCCATTCTCAAGGTGTTTAAAACAAATTAATACAAATTGTTTCTGTATGGAACAATAAGCAAATAAGCACATGATATACAAAAGCATTAAACAGAATAAAAGGCAAAAAACCAGAGTAACATACTAAATTCAATACTAAAAGAAAATCCTAACAGATAACATCATTTGTGATATAACACACACACACATCCAAATTATCCTGAGCATCTGGACAGAGAGGAAGAATTAAAGAGGAGGTAGTATGTCAGGTTAAGTTAAAGACCTTCCTGATCAGATGAGTTTTAAGTTGTTTTTTAAAAGAATGAATCGAGTCAACTGATCTAATTAATTTCGGGAGGTCATTAAGAAGTGTGAGTGCTGTACAGCTGAATTGCCAGAATCAGAGGACCTTAGTGGGCGAGTGATGGAGAAAGTCACTGATGTATTCCGGTGCAAAGCCATTTAAAGCTTTGTAGGTTATTAATAGAATTTTATACTCAATCCTGTAAGAAACAGGGAGCCAGTGAAGGTAAAGGAAGATGGATGTCATGTGCTCGCTGTTGCTGGTCCATGTTCAGACTCTTACAGCAGAGTTTTGAATCAACTGAAGTTGTGATATAAGATTAGAAGTGGCACCTACCAGTAGGAAGTTACGATAATCGATGTCAGATGTGATAAAAGCATCTCGGCATTAGAAAAGAAGATGAATCATCGAGCACGGGATAATGTGGTTTATGTGGTCAGAATAAGAAAGGGACGAATCAAAAATGACACCAAAATTCCTTGCATCAGAAGGTCTGATGAGATTGTCATCAAGAGTGACTGAAAAGGAGCTCATTTTTTAATTTGCACTTTAGTGCCAATTTGCAGGAGTTCAGTTTTCTTGCAATTTGAATTTAAAGAGTTCTACTCCATCCAGATTTTAATTTCACTGAGGCAAATTGTGAGCTGAGAAAGATCTGATGAAGCTGCACATTTAACATTGAAATAGAGTTGAGTATCATCTGCATAAAAATGATAGCCCAGTTCATAGCTACGAATAATATGGCCAAGGGGAAGCATATAGATACAGAAGATCACAGGGCCAAGAACGGAGCTGTGAGGAACTCCTTGTGTGACTGGTGCTGAGTTGGATCTGCTGTTGCCAAGACTAACAAATTCTCACCTATCAGTTGACAGGACTTAAACCAGTGGAGGTCAGTGCCAGAGATACCCAGCATGTTCTCCATTCTGGACAATAGAATGTCATGTCTGACAGTGTCAAATGCTGTACTGAGGTCTAACAGAATTAATATGCTGGTTTGTCCAGAGTCTGCTGCCATAAGCAAATCATTGGTTACCTGAAGAACAGCAGTTTCACAGCTCTGCTGCACCCTGAAACCAGACTGAAAGGGTTCCATCAAATTATTAGAGGTTAAGTAATTGGTGAGCTGGGAGGCCACAACATACTCAAGAACTTTTCACAGAAAAGGTAAGTGAGAAATAGTAGAAAAATTGCTAAGACTCTCAGCATCAAGACCAAACATTTTTAACACTGAAGTTACAGAAGCGATTTTAAAAGATGACATAAAGTCAGTGTCAAGGGATGCATTTATTATTGTTGTAACGGTCGGGATTATGGCATGAAGGCAGGATTTAAGAAGTGTGGTGGGAATGGGGTCCAGTACACAAGTAGTCGGCCTCATCTTACAAAGCAGGCCATTAACAGATGCAGATGTGACTGCTAAAAATTTAGTAAAGGAGCTGGATGGAGTGAGAAGACAGGGAAGGATATAAATGGATGATGGATTTATGTTAGTTGAATTGTTTAGATCTTTAATTTTATTACGGAAAAAGTGGAGGAATTTTCACAGACATCAGAGTACAAGGTAATTGGGCCAGATGCAGGTTGAAGTAGTTTATTAACTACAGAGAACAAAACCCTCAGGTTATCATGGCCACTTTCTATTATTCTGCCATTATGTGTGTTCTTAGCTGCAATTACTGCATCCCTATAAGTCCTTTGATGGTCAGAGAAAGCCTGGATGTGCATAGTGAGGCCAGTCTTACGTGACATTCTCTCAAGGCGTCGGCCAGTTGCTTTCATAGATCGTAGCTCTGAATTGTACCATGGAACTGAAAGGAATCTTCCTTATGTTTTAAAGGAGCCGTTTTTATCTACAGTACTGCCAAATGAAGGGCTGTGTTATAGTAGTCAACAAGACTATCTAGTATTGATGGAATAAGGGAAGATAGAAAAAAATCAGAAATGGATCCAGCAAGCATAGAGAGACAGATATTTTTAAGGTTTCTGAAAGAAATTTGACATTTACAGGTAGAAGGATGGAGAAATAATGAGACAGTGAAAAGTACTGCTTTATGGTCAGAGACTCCCAAATCACTTCTATAAGTGTTGCTGACAGATAATCCAGATGTGCAGATCAGGTCTAATATATGACCACTAGAGTGGGTAGGAAAATCAACATGCTGCACCAAGTCAAAACACTCCAGTAAGGATAGGAATTAATTTCTCAGTTTACATGTAGTAATGTCAGTATGGATGATGAAATCGCCAAGAAGAACGACTCTCTGGGAAAGTGAACTTAAGTAGGTCAAAAGAACAATCAGATCAGATAAGAAAGACACATATTTTGGGGGATGATAGACAACAATAAGTAAGATAGGACCAGATTTCATTATTAGTTTATGAGCCAGACCCTCGAAATACAATGGGCAGTCAATTGGGATTCTTTTGATGTTTAATTCCACTTTATCAATTTTAAATCAGGAGGAATAAAGTAAGAATAGAGATTAAAGCAGAAGACTAGCCTGGATGAGAAAACATTAGTTAGACAAGAGCATTTTTGTATATGGAAACCATTTTAGGCATGTTTATACATAACTAGCTGTCCCCCGTGGCACCGCCCATGTAGTAGTGAAACAGGACAAACTTTAAAAATCAATTAACAAATAGGTATTGCTGGCTACTGTAAGTGGAGGAAATGTACACTCCAAAACGTGGCCATAGGTAGACCAATTAGAGCGGAGGCTAGTGCGTGAGTGAGGAAGGTCCCACTCCTGATGTCACGGTTCCCCTCCCCTCAGCCCGCTGCCTCTGTCTCGGATAGGTATGAGTATATCACTCCTGTAAGAGAACTATGGTACTTAGCGTGATGAGTGAAGTGGCAAAATCAACTGGAATGTTCAAGGAAGTTAAAGAAAAAATCCCAATCTAAATCCGTTAAGTAGTTTTCTCATTCGCTAGCTTAGCCAGAGGCAAGGTACGTTCTGAGGCTGGTATGTGAGTGAGGAGGTCCCCACCCGGCTCCCCACTCCTGACATCACGCTTCCCTCTCCCCTCGGCCCACAACCTCTGTTTTGGATTAGCATGAATATATAGCTCCTGCAAGCAAACTATGATACTAAGCGCAATGACAGAAGTTACAAAATCAACTGGAATGTTCAAGCAAATTATAGAAAAAAAAACTATCTAAATCCGTTAAGTAGTACTCTCATGAAAAGTGAACAGACATACAGACAGACATTGGATTTTATATATTTAGAGATGGGAAGAGCACCTACTGCAGTGGTCATGTCTATCACTAGACTGTCAACTCTGTCTATCTGCATGAAAGAATTGGCTCCCAGTAAATCAACTTTGTTGAAATTTTGAACATTTCGCCTTTAAGGAAATATGTCATGATAATTCATATTTTGCTGAGATATCTCAAGTACAAAGACCTGAGTTTTCAAAGCCTCCTATTGAAAAGTCCTGGCAAATTTTCAAACTCATCTTAAAACTGAGAAACATTCTAGGTACCTTAGTTACAAATTACAGTAATTTACTCTTCCAAATTTACCTTCAGAGAGGTCACTTCAACCTGTACAGTATTTTTTCTATGTCTTCCTCTTTTACTCATGCACAGTCATTCCTGAGAGCAGAACAGTGAAACACCTGAAGCGCTGTGCAGGCCACTTGATATGCAGTGGCTCCTGTGCCCGTGGGTTGGTGTACACGTAACTCAGCCCAGGCAGCTCACTCAATACCATTTCTGTGTCACTTGAGTTGGAATTTGCCGTCTGTGAAAGCCATTGAGCCACTTTAAGACTATCTGGGCAATTTCATCTTGTTAGAAAGTGATGTTAAAAAACATGTAATTTATTAATGCATTTAGTTGTGATCTGTTATTTTTGTATATGACTCAAAATTGCAAAAAATATTAATAAGCAAAAAGGTGGTAAGTGATTCTTTGATGAAGTAAATGAAAAACATCTTAAAATGCTCCAACTTCCTAATCAATTAACTATGTCTCTAAATGCACTCTGAATGCGCCCATTTTCTTCCTCCTTTTCCTAGTGTGGCTTGTGGCACTTGTCTCTTATGATAACAGCTCCAGATTAATAAATAAACAGATGATTACTGAATGGAGAAATGGCTAATGAACAAACCACTGCACCAGAAATCAAAAGGCCACGGGCACAATGCGCATCTCTAATCCCAGTATCGCTCTGAGTGACTCACTTAACCTTCTGCTATTCCCTGTGCATTTCATTATATTCTCATCCTGGCTTAGTCCAATTAAAGGTTGTGGGGGCAGAGCCCATTCTGGCAGGAGCAGAAACCGGCCCACCACCAGGGACTACTCATACAAAAGTGATGAGTGAAAACATTTGTACGAAGTGTGATGTTTCGCTTCGCAAAAAACTTGTGAACTTAAGTTTATTTTTACTTAATTATTGATTGATTGATTGATTGATTGATTGATTGATTGATTGATTGGCTGTATTATCTGTCCAGTGAGTCTGTATCCTTGCTTTTATGTTTCTGATGCTGCATGTATCCAATTTTCCCCATAGGATTAATAAAGTTTATCTACTCTAATATAAATTTGCCTTTCTCTTCCACTGTCATTGACACAAAAAGAAAGGTATTTATTGGAAACATTTCCATACATTAACTCTGCAGGCAGTTATTCTGCCTGTAGATAGCAGACCACTTGATGAGGTGTCCCATCAGAAGGACACCGCCGCCATATTTCAAAGTTGTTTGTGTGTGTCGCAATAAACTCACAAGTTCATCCAAAGCAGTCATGGCATTTTGCACATACCCAAGGATGTCTTCTTTTAAATAAATCACAAGTTTCCATGTTGTCTGCTCTCTTTCATTAGTAGTATATGTGATTTGCACAGGTAAAGTGTCACAGCTGAGTTAATCTGCTTTTATCAAAGATCCCACCTGTGTTGAGCTTAACTAAATAAGTTGTGCGACTGCTTCTCTTCACACAGCGTTATGCACAAAGTTTCTGTGAAAGTGCATGTGGATTGTTTGATTGGCGTGTAATAAGACTTGAAGTTTGCACTAGAAAATGTCGTCATCAAAACAAAGAAAACATACATTTGAGGAAATCCAAGAAAAGTTACCAAATGCTAGTTGTAAGAGCCAATCTTAGAAAGTTCAAGCTTTGAGTTAAATTCATATTAGTATGTGCTTAATTTGAATAGAATATAATTTTCTTTCATAGCCATAGACAATGGTATAGTCTTTTACCCCCAGTAAGTTAATATGAGATAGAACTTTCTTGCTATATGGGATAGACATACAATTTTCTGACCGTTCAGAAATTGGTTCAGCTGTATGAGAGAGCTTAAAGAAACAAACAAGACATCTAAGCCTTATTAAGAAACTTTTTGTTTTTTAAATCAGAACTTTTCTTTACTTTGCAATACCAATTTTTCTCTATTTTTGTGTGAACTGTTTTACTTTGAATGTTTACTAAAGTTTTTAAAACGAAGATATTTTGTCTGTGGAATCATTCCAATGCGTCAAGCGTTTTCCAGAATCCCATGAAGCAAACTGAAGCTGCAGACTTTGGTAATTTGGGGTAAGCGCAGCTACATTAGTGATACAAAACATAAAGACCTTGAGTCGCAGTTTTCACTCGACTTTGCTGAAGGACTTGATGTGTAAGTACTGCTTATAGTATAACGTTGAAGCAGTGTAGCGTCTAGCACTTTTACAATTGAGGTGTCATGGGTTCAATTGCCATACCCGGATGCCTTCTGTTGCACGTTACCCCTGTGTTTATTTTCTGAACAGATTAGTTTCAACATAGGGTAAAGACAACATTTCTTAGCGTTATCAGTGAATTATGTTATGCTGTACCTGAGCCTCACAAAAGTTTCATTCGAGGACCCCCCACTTCAATCAAATGTCCCTGTATCACACCTGTCTGTTGGAAAACAGAAACTGTAATTTTGAAAATCAATGTGTGGATGATAACATAATTATATGTTGTCACACACGCGATTGGGAGGCAGGCTAAGGGCTTAACTGGGAGTAAGACACAGAGACTAGTGTTGTTGAATGGTGCTAATGCCTTTTCTCCTTCCTTCACAGACCAGCAGAAGGAAAGCCTGCCTAAGACTCTGCCTATTTCCTCCTGGAATACACCTCCTACCAAGACCTCACTTCTGGCTATGACTCCACCCCTTCCTGTCTCCTCTGTATATAATCCGACCCGTTGAATCCTTTTGTTTAGTCTTGATTTAGACTCAGTCTTGAATGATTACTTGTTTGAGTGATTGAGTGATACAGTATGTGGGGTGGAATCCCCAATTCTTTATCCTCTTTGTTGTGTTTTCTTTACAACGTACATAGTTAGAAATTGTTTACTTGTTGTTTTAGAGTGATATATACTGTGTGTGTGCGATTTTGTGTGTATGTTATTTTTTGTTGTTTTGATAAAAATATAACTGCTACTGCAAAACTTGTTTTGGGATATTGTTTAGGTGCAAAAGATTAAACAGCTCTTACAATTTCAACATAGAGTAAAGGCAACATTTCTTAGTATAGCTGTTATGTTCTACCTGCGCCCTCTCAAAGGTTCACCTGAGGATCCTCCACTTTGATCGAATGACTCAGTACCACACTAGTCACATCACTGGGTTGTGAGCATATGAGAAAAAAGGCTGTTTCAACTGCTGAGTTATTCGCAGTATAATAAAGAAGAGATCGACAGACCTGTGCCGTATTTTTAATCCCATTTCTAGTTGTGTTCACCTCACATGCAGAAACAAACAGGTTGCAAAAGGGAAAATAAAATTGAAGAATGGCCTTGGAGATTTGGGGGTTTTGGAGTGAGCATTTGGTGAAGTGAGCCTGATTAGTAATGGTATAAAAAATATTCTATAGCTTTGTCAATCCCTTTGGTGGTGGTGGTCAGGGGGCAAGAACAGGCCTCATATGCTCATGGCCACCTGTAACCCAAACATGACTGAGAAACACTGGTTTAGGAGCAGCTGGGCACCCAGTCTAGGGCTGCCAGGAAAGGCATTGGAAGAAGTTGGTATGAGAATATATGTAAGTATTTAGTTCATTCCAGATGTGAAAGGCAAGAAAAAAGCAATGACAACAAAAAGTTTATAAATAAAAACTCATTGAATGCTGCGGTGGGTTGGCACCCTGCCCAGGATTGGTTCCCTGCCTTGTGCCCTGTGTTGGCTGGGATTGGCTCCAGCAGACCCCCGTGACCCTGTGTTCGGATTCCGCGGGTTGGAAAATGGATGGATGGAACTCATTGAATGTCTGTGGGGTAACTGAAACACATGGCAGGAGAAGATGTGTGACAAAAAAAACAACAGAAAGAGTTTCAAAGGCTGCCATTTTCAAAGTAAAGGTTTGGATAATTACAAGCTGTTTACTTATTGCCTCAGAGTGAATCCAGAAAGTATTCACAGCACATCACTTTTTCCACATTTTGTTATGTTACAGCCTTATTCCAAAATGGATTAAATTAATTTTTTCCCTCAGAATTCTAAACACAACACCCCATAATGACAACGTGAAAAAATGTTTACTTGAGATTTTTGCAAATTTATTAAAAATAAAAAAATTGAGAAAGCACATGTACATAAGTATTCACAGCCTTTGCCATGAAGCTCAAAATTGAGCTCAGGTGCATCCTGTTTCCTCTGATCATCCTTGAGATGTTTCTGCAGCTTAATTGGAGTCCACCTGTGGTAAATTCAGTTGATTGGACATGATTTGGAAAGGCACACACCTGTCTATATAAGGTCCCACAGTTGACAGTTCATGCCAGAGCACAAACCAAGCATGAAGTCAAAGAAATTGTCTGTAGGCCTCCGAGACAGGATTGTCTCGAGGCACAAATCTGGGGAAGGTTACAGAAAAATTTCTGCTGCTTTGAAGGTCCCAATGAGCACAGTGGCCTCCATCATCCGTAAGTGGAAGAAGTTCGAAACCACCAGGACTCTTCCTAGAGCTGGCCGGCCATCTAAACTGAGCGATCGGGGGAGAAGGGCCTTACTCAGGGAGGTGACCAAGAACCTGATGGTCACTGTCAGAGCTCCAGAGGTCCTCTGTGGAGAAAGGAGAACCTTCCAGAAGGACAACCATCTCCGCAGCAATCCATCAATCAGGCCTGTATGGTAGAGTGGCCAGACGGAAGCCACTCCTTAGTAAAAGGCACATGGCAGCCCGCCTGGAGTTTGCCAAAAGGCACCTGAAGGACTCTCAGACCATGAGAAAGAAAATTCTCTGGTCTGATGAGACAAAGATTGAACTCTTTGGTGTGAATGCCAGGTGTCACGTTTGGAGGAAACCAGGCACCATCCCTACAGTGAAGCATGGTGGTGGCAGCATCATGCTGTGGGGATGTTTTTCAGCGGCAGGAACTGGGAGACTAGTCAGGATAAAGGGAAAGATGACTGCAGCAATGTACAGAGACATCCTGGATGAAAACCTGCTCCAGAGCGCTCTTGACCTCGGACTGGGGCAACGGTTCATCTTTCAGCAGGACAACGACCCTAAGCACACAGCCAAGATATCAAAGGAGTGGCTTCAGGACAACTCTGTGAATGTCCTTGAGTGGCCCAGCCAGAGCTCAGACTTGAATCCGATTGAAAATCTCTGGAGAGATCTTAAAATGGCTGTGCACCGACGCTTCCCATCCAACCTGATGAAGCTTGAGAGGTGCTGCAAAGAGGAATGGGTGAAACTGGCCAAGGATAGGTGTGCCAAGCTTGTGGCATCATATTCAAAAAGACTTGAGGCTGTAATTGCTGCCAAAGGTGCATCGACAAAGTATTGAGCAAAGGCTGTGAATATTTACGTACATGTGATTTCTCAGTTTTTTTATTTTTAATAAATTTGCAAAAACCTCAAGTAAACGTTTTTCACGTTGTCATTATGGGGTGTTGTGTGTAGAATTCTGAGGAAAAAAATGAATTTAATCCATTTTGGAATAAGGCTGTAACATAACAAAATGTGGAAAAAGTGATGTGCTGTGAATACTTTCCGGATGCACTGTAGATAGATAGATAGATAGATAGATAGATAGATAGATAGATAGATAGATAGATAGATAGATAGATAGTTTTTTTTTTTTTACAGAAGCTCTTTAAGTAAATAAATATATAAACAGCACATAAATAAGTAAATAAAGAAATATACACACACACACTTTGGTCTGAACACACATATAAAGCCTGAAAAATTAAAAACAAAGGAAAGCATAACTTGACAGTCCCAGTCCCAGTGAGACATTATGAAGGCATTTTGCTGTTGGTATAAAGAAGCCCCCATAGTGTTCTTGACACACTTTTGCTAAATAATTCATTGGCTGTAAGTCCTCAGTGTTAGTGTGTCATAGACAGGATGTGCAGCATTGATCATAATGGCACTCAGTTTTGTTTTAATTCTTTCCTTTTCTGACCGGAAGGAGGTCTGGAGTGCATCCTTTAACTGAGCTTGTCCTTTTAATTAGCCTAAATTATCCTCAGATACTAAATGTTTCCAAAATATGACACAAAAGGGGGTCGCCTTGTGCCAAACAGTATAACTTTGACATCTACACTTGACACATTGGTAGCTGGCAGACTGGGGCATAAAAGAAACTTGATTGTAGGATTGAGCATCATAAAATATTTTGGTTTTGTTCTGTGAAATCCAGTTTTTTAGAGAAAAATTCCTAAATTGTCAATTTTATGTGTGTTTTATTTAGTTGTAATTGGAATAAACAAAAGCATACAAAAACTTTCTTCAAATATTTGGAGTGTTATAATCACTGCACTTCAGCCATTTGCATCTCCTTTATTAGATACACTGAATAATACCTGTTCATTTTGGGGTATGTAATTTAGACACAATATTGGTAAAAACCCCTTTAGGGCATAATGGGTTAAGTAATTTTTGTAAAATGAAATAAAAGCACAACAATGAGCGTTGGGGTCCAACAGGATGCCCTGTTTAATTCTGAAAAACAAAGCACAACCATGCTGAATAAATAATCAGTCTAGCACTGTCTAGCAAAGGTGTCTAGAGGCTCTGAGCTCCATGGTCTTTAGTAGGTGGTCCGCAATTGAATGCAGACCTCCATTGAGACCCTGGTTTGTATACTGTCATGACTGAAAGTGGCATGAAGAAAGTGGTCTCAACAGTCTTCCAGGCTTTTCTCCTCCTCCATTCTAAGGAGTCTAAGGAGTCAAATGAAACAACAGTTAATAGCAATGTCGGATTTAATTTCTTCCCTGTATTCACCCACCACAGACCTATAAAACTCTCCCTACATCCACATGTTTGACAATATATTTAAATGTACTGAAAAAAAAGATCACCGGGCTTATTACCTGTCATGTGTAGAAATTTTGAGACACCAGATGTGCAGTAGTAGAGCAATCTAAATCTTCACTAACTATGACAGGCCTAGCGATCACAATCCTTAAGATGCATTGGAGACAGAAAAGAAGCTCTGAAGCTCCACAGCTCTGTAAGAGTGAATATCCTCATCTTCTTCTGCAGGAATCACAAAGCAGCAAATGGCCATTGCTAAGTAACTAGAGTGAGTGTCTTCCTGTGTAGTCAGATTTTCCTCTGAAGAAAACACAGCAATGTGCACGATGGGACATTTTGGTGTGCCTTCATGGAAAGCACGTCACATTTTTAAAAAAAATACTCTGCACATCCAAGGTGATGATAAATAAACAGAATTGATTTTACTGATGAGCAACAGCGGCAGGTTACATGCGCTGCAGAGACACAGGTATTCACAAAAGAGCGAACAAGTCTTTCTGTAAAACCGCAACTGCAAAATCACCTGTGAAACAAATTTTTGTTGTTAGTTTTGCCCATCACTACCAGAACACCTTTCGGGATATGAGAGGAAAGCCGGAGTACCCAGAGAAAACCAATGGGAGAACATGCAAACAGGTGCCGAGTTTGAACGCAGGACACTGAATCTGTTGAGCAGTAATGCTAACCAGCGCGCCACTCTCCAGCACAATTGTAAATCGGTAAGAAGTTATCCCAATAGCAAGCAACAGAATACAAAAATGTAGATCAGTGCACAAGAATTTGTGCACTACAGCAGAAACTGAAAGTGAGTGAGCGTAGAGACTGAAGCCGAGGAATCCCAGAGGTTGTAGTAGACGTTGTATTGTCACGTGCACAGAGAACAGAGAAATCTTTACTCACGTGTCCAGCCAGTAGGAGAGATGAAGCAAGGAATGCAAAACCTATTTTGAACAAGAGCCTCCTGACAGTTAGTGAAACAATTTTCCTCTACTGGTCTATTTAGATGATAGCTCCACATGAATAAATAAAGAGATGCTTATTGCATGGAGTGGAGCCTCATGAATAAAGTTCTAGGCTGTAAATCTCAAAGTCATGGGTTCAATGCACAACCCTAAAGCAGAGCATAGTTATCGGCAAGTGAGCCAGCTTAACCTCCCCATCCTCCATTTGTAGAAATATGGTAACAATTGTCCTGAATTACCTTGGGCTAGTGGTCCCGATGGAAAAGGACCATATTAAAAGAATCAGTAGGAGTCACAGCATGCTGATTTAAAGCTTCCCAATCAAGCCAGACGTAGGCTGCAGACACACAAGGTCACAAGTTCAGGAATCACCACTGACTCGCTGTGTGACCTCAAATGAGTCACGTAACCTTTTTGAAATATGGAAACCATTGGGCTGTGAGTGTAAAGCATGTGTTCACTATGAAAGGCTCTATATAAAACACAGCTACATGGCAGGGCTTCGTAAGACAGAGGAGTGCTCTTTGAAATGTGCAGCCTTTCAGACCGTCCCACCATCTGCCTCTTTGTGTTTCTTTTTGCTCATCTCCAGTTGAAGCAGACCCCACTAGAAGTTGAAGTGTATAAGAAGCAGGGCTGTTAGCCCTCCATGTTGACTCCATTTTCTCCAGTGTTTTGTTAGGGCCTTGCTGTAGAAGAAGGTGCCCAATGGGCCAAGGCTCTATTAGGCTGTTTTTTTTCACATCTTTCAGCACATTAAGCCATGACAAGTATAAACGCAATCCTGCCTGAGGTTCCAGAAGGTTCAGTAAATAGAAGTTCACAGAATTCTCATTTCAGCCCACTCAGGTGTCTCATTACTGCTTCCTTTTAGTAATTTCCTTAGTTTTTTTTTCCTAATAAAATATTTGCAGGAGCACAAATGAGTCATTTTAATTGGGCAGAGTTCATTGACAGCCGAAAGTGGTGGCTGTATGCCAGCATTGCTGATGCAGGAAAATGAGACATACTTGATCTGACAGAGGGAAGGAAAAATGGCTGCTGAATAGAGCCTTCAGGTGACACTGTCCCACCACGAAGCCTTAACAGCAAGCATAAGCTATCAAATAACCAAACTAAGCTCATTTGTGTAGATCAGGTCTGCTGCTTAGTCTAGTTTGAAGGAAGTCAGCAACCATGTTTCAATGGTCAGAAGAAATCAGAGCCATTTTGACTGGGTTATCAATCTTACCTTCTCTATGGCTAACTGAATGCAAAGTGACTTGGTGAGAAGGGCTGGGAGTACAAGTGCAAGTCTGATATGTTAGATGAGGACTGGATCGTCTTCAGTTAGGCAAAGCACAAAAGGACTAGGTAAGAACAAACACTGTAGGGATACAACAATTCCTAGTGGAGGTGCTCTTCATGGAGATGGTTTCTGTGCCAGTAATCTTTACCTTGGTGTTGACCCTGAAATTCGAGTGGCGATCCTCCCAGCTGATATGGAGACTCTTTTGAAGGCAGTGTTGATGGAATCTCTTTAGCATTTTGAGGTAGAAACAGTAGGTAAAGAAAGTCTCACTATTATATTACACAAACTGACACTTGATTTTGCTATTGTAGTGATGGTTCTCAAACACCTGATAACTGAAATTGCTTAGGGAGTCACTATCGCAGCCAATGATGGGCTGAATTTCCTCCACTATGGTTAACGTTTGAGACAGATGGCTACCAAAGTATGGAAATTGGTTAGCAACTTTAAAGATTTCTCTGGCAATTCCCAGGGGCTGATGTAGGCCTTAGCAGTCTGGAGCTCTCCTGCATGCTGAAGGTCATCTGAGTGCCTTTTGAGGTGGTATAAATTAACTTTTTTCTGTCAGTCAACCTCAACACCAAAGGGAGACTGGCCAGACTGGACTACAAGTCCAAAAAGAAATCCTCAGCAGTAAGTGAGATCTCATCACACTAGTTCAAGAGGAAGCTGAAAGCAAAATAAATCTCACTGGCGACACTGATCAGTGGTCACACAAGTGTAAGTGGAGGTCCAGAAGAATAGATTTTAAAATGGAATACTGCTGCGGTGGGTTGGCACCCTGCCCGGGATTGGTTCCTGCCTTGTGCCCTGTGTTGGCTGGGATTGGCTCCAGCAGACCCCTGTGACCCTGTGTTCGGATTCAGCGGGTTGGAAAATGGATGGATGGATGAATACTGACCAATCAGTAAGTGATAAAGACCAGAGCAGAACCAAACTTTGTAGTTGAAGACTGAGCTGCACACTAATCTGAGAAGCCAAGAGCAGAATTAATGTTTAGGTCGAGATTTAGTCTTATCGACTTTAGAGGAATTCCAGAACACAAGAAAAGGGTTGCTTCTCAGACAAGGGAGTGGGCTCACTCTTAATTTTGCCTAAGAACACAGCCATGATTAAAGAATGGTACCAAAACATCCTCTGAGAGCAACTTCTCCCAACCATCCAAGAACAGTTTGGTGACAAACAAGGCCTTTTCTAGCATGATGAAGCCCCGTGCCAGAAGGAAAAAAGTTATAACTAAGTGGCTCGGGGAACAAAACATCAAACATTTGGGTCCATGGCCAGGAAACTCCCCAAACCTTATTCCCATTGAGAACTTGTGGTCAATCCTCAAGAGGCGAGGGGACAAACAAAAACTTACAAATTCTGACAAACTCCGAGCATTGATTATGAAAGAATGGGCTGCCATCAGTCAGGATTTGGCCGAGAAATTGATTGACAGCATGCCAGGGAGAATTGCAGAGGTCTTGAAAATGAAAAACGGGCAAACACTGCAAATATTGACTCTTTGCATAAACTTAATGTAATTGTCAATAAAAGCCTTTGAAACTTATGAAATGCTTGTAATTATACTTCAGTATACCATAGAAACATCTGCCAAAAAGATCTAAAAACACTGAAGCAGCAAACTTTGTGAAAACCAATACTTGTGTCATTCTCAAAACTTTTGGCCACGACTATAGCTGAAATCTGGCCAAGTGAGTCAAGGAAGACATCCAGAAAAGAATGAGTACAGCTGTCCAAGATCTGAACACATGAACCTGAGAAGCAGCCCAGAGCAGAACAAACCCTCGTAAATGAGATCTGACTAAATCAATAGCAGAAGACGTGCAAATCATTTTGCTGAGCTCAGACCACATTAGTCCTATGGAAAGAATGAAGGAGAGTAAATTCTATAGCAGATAGCTGACCTCACCAGACTCTCAGGCATACACAAAACCACTGCACCTTCAGAACATTCAACATGATCTTCTCACATCACCCTCCATTGTGAGGAAGGAGACTATTGAGGGCAGTGAACTCAGAGATGCCTCATTATGCACAGAATGCATGAAAGAGAGTTAGGATCCCAGGAAGCAGGCAAGAGAGGAGCCATTGCAAGCAGATAAAGAAAAGCAAAAATATATTTTATTTTAAGAAACAATGTGAAATGACCCTAGGTGTCAAATTTAGTCAAGAAAATCAAGATAAGATATCTATAAATTAAAAGTAGAAACTAAAGCAAACAGGCAGAGTCCAGGGTCAAAAACTGTAAAGAGTAAAGCACTTTGGTAAAGACATGATGCACAATGCACAGGAAACAAACCCAAGTCAGGCTCTTCTTGTCTCAAGACTGCTGTCTGAATATTCTACTCAGCAAAAAATGTGTTGGAAGGTCTGTCCCAAACAATGCCAAAATGGAGACCGAAGCCTCTCAGATCTAGGCCCAGGCTTTACGCCAACAGCTCAAAAGTCTTTAAGAAGGATTCACCCTGCACAAGCATAAAAAGAAGAAAGACCAGCAACAAAACACTCCTTAATCTAGTAGAGAGAACCCATCTAGAAACTCTAGCTCTTTTTCACAAAAACTATTCAAAAACAAAATAATAATAGAAAAGCCACAAAATGGTACCTAAAAAGGCAACCAACGTAAAACAAACTAAGCCAAATCGGTAATCAAAAAACAGAGCAAGAAAAAGGTCAAAACCCAAAAAAATCCAGAAAGCAAATACTCACAATTAAACTCTCCAAAAACATAATGCCGATCTGGAGGACCTGACCTTTTACCTGGACCCTTATAGGGCAGTCCACCAGCTGTGCATTATGGTCACCTCGCCCAATCAAACTAAATTTTAAGGGCTACAGGGAACAAAACTAAGCACAAATAAAACAATATTCAATGTACAGTAGTTTCCCCCAACCTATGTCTGCAGCAATACGGATGAGTGAAATCTGTGGATAATCCCAAACCCTATACATAAAGTTAAAACCCCATGGATACAGAAATAACATGTGGATACTGAAGAAGTATTAATCCTCTGGGAAAAATAGGATGAGGTTCTGGTGGGAAACCGGCTTGGGCAGGATGACCGGCATGGGGAGATGGGAAAAGGCGGACACACCTGCCATATTCTCTCATCCCTCAAGGTTCGATAATGTTCTTTCTGCAAGTTCACTTACGAAAACTTGTTATGACTGTTATTTCCTCAGCAGTCAAGTTAGATCATCTTCTGGCCACTCGACCAGAATGTAACCGTAGCACTAATTTGAGGAGTCACTAAACCATCCAATCGGTAGTAGTCAACAGTGATGTGCACAAAGGGCAGAGACTTAATCAGTGTGAGTTTATGACCTGCATCTACTGGGAATTTCTTCTTTGTGGGGAACAATTGCAAGCCCTTTCCCCCATCATGAATGCGGTTCAACGCCTTACCCACTTCTCTTGACATTGGGTAGACACACATTGATCCATTCAATGCATAACGTGTGCAGCCCAGAGATCTCAGAGCATCATAGACCTGCCATTTCTGCTGTTTAAGAAGCCTCTCAGAATTTTTTTTTGTACTGTGCAATACTGTGAATAGGCATGAGTAAACTGCAGATGACACAAAAAGGGTTATACTTTAGTAAATGTGGATAAGCCAAATCCATAGTGAGGTTTTACTGTGTTAAGCTAAATAAAAAATATATTTATAGAGATACACAAGTGTGGATAACTTTACACCATGGATTCTGTAGCGTGCGTAAGAATGTAAGGGAGGCAGAGCCCAAACTTATTTTGTCTATGATGAAATCTAGAGAGTTAAATCGGTACAACATCAGTAGCAGAAATACATAAATCTAATGTGTGAGAATAAGAAACATCAATGAGTTCAGACCAGAAATTGATCTGATCATATCAGTCCAGAAAGGAGTCCAGAGCAAAATAACCCAATAAGTGCAACTTCATTATTTGTCTCCAGAGTGACACCAGAGCAGATTAATTCTCATTAAAAAAATTCTCACTGCATCAACTAAACAAGAAGTGCAAAGCAGTACTAATGCTTCTAAATGAGGTCTCACCACACCATTCCAAGAAGAAGCTTAGAGACAATAAATCTTTTTGAATATTAAATCCTCAATAAATATGAATATATGAAATACGAAAATATGAATATGAAATACTTAATAAACTTGATGTTAAGATCTGACCACACAAGCCCAAGAAGGAATCTAGAACAAAATTAATTTAGGAGTTGGGACTTCACCACACAGCTATGAGCAGTAGGAGGAGTAGTGGAACAGATCCTGTAGTTAACATTTGACCACATGGATCTTAAAGAATTGTTGGAGGAGAACAAATGACATGATAGACATGTGCCTACATGGGCAAAGAGGATGAATGGAGGAGAACAGGTCCATTAGGTGAGATCTTACCACATGAATCTTAAACGATGGGTGGAGGAGAACAAATGGCATGGTAGAAATGTGACCACATGGGCTTAAAAAAGATGGACCAGAGCAGGCGAGTAGATGAGATCTAACCACTTGAGCTTAAATACTAGTTGAGCAGAACAGCCCAGAAACCTGAGATCTAACTACATGAGTCTACGAACTGGTAAAAGAAACCAGACCCTGTAGATGAGCTCTAACCATATGCAATTTAGAGGACAGTTGGAGCAGATCTGGTCCTGAAATGGAGATCTGACCACAAGAGCCGAAACGCATAGATGAGGCAGAACAGATTTGTAGCTGACATCTTACCACTTAAGTCTAAGCAGCAGTGAAGCAAAAGAAGTCCAGTAGGTGAGGTCTGACTGCATGTATCTTAGAGGATGGGAAGAGAAGAACAAATATTTGGTTAAGATCTGCGCACACAGCTCTAACAGGGTGGTGAGAGTAGAAAGGTCCAGCAGGTTAGGTCTCACCACATGGATCTTAATGAATGGGGTTAACAGAGCAAATGGTGTGGATGAGACCTGACCACATTAGAGGACGGGGATCATATAATATTGATTTGATTATATCGCTGAGAGAGCAATTGTAAAGCTAAACAAATCAAATGTTTCAAGCTGGAATAGTCCAAGAGCCCAAAGCACAACTAATCCTACAAAATCAATCTAGGATGACACAGAGAGAAGAACCAATCTTTCCAGAATTCTGAGCACACTAGCCCTAAAATCGCCCCTTATGTTTGATATCTAACCACACCACTCCAAGGGGACGTGCACAACAGAAGAGATCTTTCTTGTAGAGATATTAGCACAGCCCAGAACTACTTGCAGAGACCGAGACAGTTTGTTTACAGCTAAAGAGTACCAGAGACTGGGCCAAACTACCAAGTCCCAACCAGCAGCTTCAGGTAAAGCCTGAGAATCGAGGCTGTTGTCCCAGACTTTATACACAGCGGGCTGGCTCAGGACTAGAGTACTGGGGTATCTTGTGATCCAAGGGTTTTAAACTAGATGGTTTCCAATTTTGTACATATTGTGAGGTGACCTTTATCATCATCTGATAATGAAAGTAGAATTGACCTTTTAGATGAAGTGCCTATCAAACTTTATTCTTTGCATTTTTTTTACATTTAAATCCTGAGTGCGTAAAATACACTGGTCAGGACATTAGAGTTCCTTCTTCTAATTTCTTTTCTTATGTTTGAAGGCGCAGGGCTTTATTAAAGGTAAAGGTCACCGTGAAATGAAACTATATCTTGAGCGGCACCAAAGTGTTCAAACCAAATTGCTATTTAATCGTGCCTATGCGCGCACTTAAAGTGAGTAATTGGCTGATTTCTGACTCTGTCACGTAAGGTGCTGCAGATCTCTTCTAGATGTGTGCACTGCATATGCCTCCAGCTTTATTGGACTTTCAGGTTTGAGGACTGCATGTGGATTCAGTATAGAGCCTGAGTGGAGGTTCAAGGCTTCCAAAATGGGCTCTTCTTCTAATACAGGGCTCATTCTGGAAGCCACATGATGCTGATGCAATTTAGGGTCTGGAAAGGGGTACAAGTTGGCCAATTATGTCCTTCCTGCAGTGCAAGGCCAGAAGTGAGTGAAAGAGCAGGAAGATCCAGATGTGCTAAATATGTAGCAGGAACTGAGGCCTCAGGAAAAAGTGAACGTCAGGAAGGACTTGATGTTGTTTGGGTGTTCGGGCCATAATGTCCAAGTCTATTAATAATACAGAAAAAGTACTGGGGTTCAAGTCCCACCTATGTTGTAATATAGGTACTTTTCTCCCTAAGTCGGTGCCATCCATAACCCACATCTGTCACAAGTCGCTATGCACTCTTGAAGTGCTGATCCAGATCCTACAAGAAGTCATTTGTCAACCATTCTGTCGCCACTCATTTGTTGTACAAACATCAGACTGTGTAGTTTTCACCTGCATAATAACATAAAGAAATAATAAAGAAAACAGTGTTTTTTGCTAACGTGATCAAATAAAAGGTCTTCTTGGCAATAAGTCAGCTTCACTCTGTCTTCTTCATCACACTGTAGCTGCCCTGGCTGCTGGCTGTTTACTCCTGTATACAGCAAGGGGTTTTGGATAATTGGAATAAATAGGGTCAGAAACAGGGAGGATGGATGAGCTTTATGATCCCACCACCCTGTAATGTCAAGTGTGATGTCCTAGTGTTGACTGACCGATAAGTTAATAAACAGAACTTTCACGTCAATGAACATGAGAATCACGAAAAACACAACCTCATATACAAAGACCCCATGGGGGTGAGCAGGTGCAGGAGAGTCTGATCCTTAAAACATACACAGCGGTCGTGTGGCCACTGCTCATTAGGCCTTAGGGGCTATTTGTGAACACCAAGAAAACTCATAAGGCCACAATATGGAATGTGGATTGGCCTTAAACCACCATTGTGTTTTCTAAAAGTAACATACATTAAGACGCCAAAGGGTGAGAGCCTGACACACTGGGACTTTGTGCCGTGCCAAAGTAGACTGTAACCCACAAAGATCTGAGTTGCTCTCCACTGTGACGCGCTGTACAACTCACTTTCAGACAGTAAAATAAATGCATCTACTGAGCAAAGTATTAGTAACAGTTGTACACCTGCTTATCCATGTAATTATCTAATCAGCCAATCACATGGCAGCAGCAGCACAATGCATAAAATCATGTAGACACAGGAACTTAGGTTAATGTTCACATGAAACACCAGATTGGGGGAAAATGTGATCTCAGTGATTTCGACCATAGCAGGATTGTTGGTGCCAGACAGGCAGATTTGAGTATTTCTATAACTGCTGATCTCTTGGGATTTTCATACACATCAGTCTCTGGCATCTACTCAGAATGTTGCAAGAAACAAAATCCATCCAATGAGCTTCAGTTCTGTGGACAGAAATGTCTTTTTGATGAGATAGGGCAGAGGAAAATGGCCAGACTGGTACGAGCTGGCAGAAAGGCTACGGTAACTCAGATAATCACTCTGTAAAACTGTGGCAAGCAGAAAAACATCTCAGAATTTACAGCATGTTGAACCTTGGGGTGGACTAATTTTGACTCCAGCAGACAGTCCCACTGGTACATATGGAGGGTTGGATGGTGGCCTGCACTCAGAGCATAGTTAGCCACAAGAGATTAATAGAGGCCCCTGTTCTCCTACGGGATGGCGCTTCTGTAGATCCCTTTTTAAAAGTGCTTGTTTAACTGGGGGTGCGAGGGTAACACCAGTTTGTTTCTTGGCCTGCAGAGTTTATGAAAAGCCATCTGGCCAATTGAAGCCAGCAGCTGCCAGGCCGATGCAAGCCCTTGGCCTCTCTGACCCACAGCTCTCAGGAGCTGAGCTCCGCCATATTAAATGTCAGGTTCCTGATGAGCGGTCAAAGGCCGAGGTCAGCCATCTGAAACTGAGAGCCAGCTGGGATGGCCAGGTAGCAGGAGGGGATATGTCACCTATATATGGGGCAGTACCATAGGGGAAGCCAGGAAAAATCATTTGTGCCATTTTGTCAATTAGTGGGCCTCCGCCACCTGGGGGACCTACAAGATGGAGGCCAGCTGGAAAATTGTGTGTGCCCATTGATGATTTGTGGCCTTTGACTGACCACTGGGAGAGAACAAGTTGAACTCGTATCAAATACATCCATCCTGTTGTCAGCAAACCTCGATCACAATAAAAGGGCAGCAGGCATTAGAGCTGCACGAGGGGCCCTTCTACCAAACCCCCAACTACCTAAACTTGTGAATTCAAAATTGCCAGCTCTGCAATAACTAGTGACCGTGTGGCCTTGATCATTCAAGGCAATGTTCTTCTGACTGCTTACCACACTCTAAAAAAATTAACAAGAAGAACAAAAGAGAAAATGCTATGAGAAGAGAGCCACAGCAGGACCTCCTCTGAACCCTTTGACCCTCATCTTCAGTAGTAATTCTGTCTATAGAGTGCCTTGCAATGATGCAAACTAATAAAATGTACTATAGAAGATTATAAAATATTTTAAATAGCTTTGTAATATTGATGAATTGATCACCACAGCCCCTGTAGCTTTTCAATTTTACATTATGGAGTCATTTCAGTCCTGCCAGGTGATGACCAAGCATGCTGTCCAAAACAAGCCATTCTGTATAAAAGTGTCACAGAACAGTAGACACTAACTCCAGTCCATCACCACTGAAGCCTCCTGCTGTAATTGGAATAGAGATGGGACTGACAAAATAAAGGAAACAGCCGCAGAAATTGGCAGAGTCAGGCACTGGGCCACCATGAGCCACTAAAACAGTGCATGTTGAACTAGGGCTGAAGTATATGATGCCATTCTTTCAATTCTTTTAAAAGTAGTTCCAGCTGGTGTTTGGATGATAGTGATGGACAATTCTGTTGGTTTCAAATATGGTGACTAGGTGACAGTCATAGTTATATTCTTGTCATGGTCCTCAAACTGATCAGTGACCACAGATGACCAAAAAGCACTGGACAAAGGCAAAAAACAGACAGAGGTCATATACTAGATTTCCAAAAATGAACAAAGCACAGACCAAATCATAATCACTCCCCCCCAAAAAAAATCCATGGAAAATGGTCAAAATATAAGAATCCATGATTTGAGATATTTTACATTTTTTATGCAGTTGTCTTTAGCTCCTTTCTCATTTTTGAAGTACATTTATAATTTTTTTGTGGCCGAGATTCGTATCTTGACACTAATTTGTAATCTGGCCATTTTTTTCTGTTGTTAAAAAATTATTTCTAGCATTTTAATTACTGTGTTGTTTCTCCCTGGGCACCAGCAACTTGTGTCACTATCATGAAGACACAATGACAGTTGCCACAGGTGTCACTAAGAAGATCGGAGCCATTAGTACTTCAGCATTTGATAACTAACAAAAACCCGCCATGCTAGTGTGTAGTAATGCTGCGTTGATTTCCCAGTTTCTGACTTTTAGATTCTGTTTTTTACTTTGATTCCTAGTTAACAATTTGCAATTAGATGAAACATAGGTTTGATTCTCAGCTATGACTTTCTGGTTGGTTCCACGTTTCCAATGCTGGTTATTTCCATTCCTTCCATTCCCAGTGTGAGGCAATACAAATTATTGACCCCGCAATGAGGCATAACACTAAGGAATTGAGACACCTTCGAGGGAAAGTGAAGGTTCTGAAAAAGCAAATGTCTGAAGACATGTTTTCTCAGCAGCAAATAGTTACTGAAATGGCAAAAATCAGGCAAAATCAAACATGTCCTGAATGTAATCCAAATAATCAAAACCAAATCAGAAGGAAAAAAACATTCAGAAACCCAGAGTATCCATCCATCCATTTTCCAACCCGCTGAATCCAAACACAGGGTCACGGGGGTCTGCTGGAGCCAATTCCAGCCAACACAGGGCACAAGGCAGGAACCAATCCCGGGCAGGGTGCCAACCCACCGCAGGACACACACAAACACACCTACACACCAAGCACACACTAGGGCCAATCTAGAATCGCCAATCCACCTAACCAGTATGTCTTTGGACTGTGGGAGGAAACCGGAGCGCCCGGAGGAAACCCACGCAGACAACATGCAAACTCCACGCAGGGAGGGCCCGGGAAGCGAACCCGGGTCCCCGGGTCTCCCAACTGCGAGGCAGCAGCGCTACCCACTGCGCCACCGTGCCGCCCACCCAGAGTATCAATACTCACAATTGCACTCTTCAAATGTCAATGAGCCACTGACCCACTCATCCTCACCTCCCAAAACATAGGCTCTACTTCAGATGATGTCAGGGTGGCCCTGACCCTTAGTGTTCTACCCAAGGAACACAGGAGAACACGTCCAGTAAATAATAAATAAACAGAACAATATTAACAAAATTTACATTATTAACTAAAACACATAAACTATATGTCAAAATTACTAAAAATGACAAAATGAAAATAAACATAAGCCAGGGATCACACGCTAGCTAGAACATAACCAACACAGACCTTTGAGGGCACTCAGGAATGGCAGCTCTTACAGCAGAAGCACAAAGGCACACAGATCTTGAGGCTCCAGTTTTCCCGCTCCCCCTTTTCATTTCTGTTGCCCGTCACACACTTAGTGTTGCAAAGCAAAAGACACAGATAGGAGGAGTCAGAGGCAAACAACAAACAAAAAAGAAGGGTTCAGGACACCGTCAGTTCCAACCAATTCTGGAGTATCCTTAGTCAAATGGTCTGCTACTGCTTGCCTGTTTTTACTTTCATCTCTCATCACAGACTTTTTCAGAACATCCCTAGCTGATGATGTCTTTCCCTCAAGCGTCCCTGCCAACCTCACCTTTGACACTACTCCTCATGAACATCAACAGACTGAGTTGTCTGTAAAACGTACTCCACTCAGTCGCTGATATTCCTCTTTTAAGACAATGTGATGACTCTCATCATTTTTATACATTGATTTAAGAATTATGGGACATGAATTACTCAATTATCTCAATGATCCCAACAAGGTAGAAGCATCTGATTTTAATAGAAATTCCATCTGTTTATCCTTTAAGTCTCAAGCTAAAAAAGTCACGAGGGCCAGAGCCCGAAAGAATCAAGTGTGTTTTCTGCCTGGGATGTTATCTCCACAGGTAGATCAGACCAGGGCCCGCATTTACCAAGTGTCTCAGAGTAGGAGAATTGTCCTAACTGGCACAAAAATCTCTAGGTGGTGCAGATTTGGACCCAAATCTTTGTGGTATAAGTGAAAGCATATGGTCTATTTTCCTAATTTAGGAAACTACTCCTAACTTCACCAGGATTTAGGAGAGTTTGTGAGCTGTCCTAACTCAGTAGTAACAGCTGGAAGATGGCATTTGGTAGAGATTGGCACACACATCTTAGGAAAGACAGAATGTTTTGGAAATGCTGGACGACAATGAGCTTGTAAAAAGATATTGGTTTGAAGGAGATGGAATAATAGCTTAGGGCGGCACGGTGGCGCAGTGGGTAGCGCTGCTGCCTCGCAGTTAGGAGACCTGGGTTTGCTTCCTGGATCCTCCCTGCGTGGAGTTTGCATGTTCTCCCTGTGTCTGCGTGGGTTTCCTCCGGGTATTCCAGTTTCCTCCCACAGTCCAAAGACATGCAGGTTAGGTACATTTGCGATTCTAAATTGGCCCTAGTGTGTGCTTGGTGTGTGTGTATGTGTGTGTGTGTGTGTGTGTGTGTGTGTGTGTGTGTGTGTATGTGTGTGTGTGCTTGTGTGTGTGTGTGTGTGTATGTGTGCCCTGTAGTGGGCTGGCACCCTGCCTGGGGTTTGTTTCCTGCCTTGCACCCTGTGTTGGCAGGGATTGGCTCCAGCAGACCCCCGTGACCCTGTAGTTGGGATATAGCGGGTTGGATAATTGATGGATGGATGGATACTAGCTTATTTGATCGTTCCAACTATGCAAAGAAGTCATGCACTGTCATCAGAAATGAAAGTGTTGGTAAAGTTATGTTTTTAGGCGACAGGAAAAAATGCAGCTTTGCAATAGTAATAATCTGAGTATGTTAGAAGCAAACATTTCTCAAATTCTGAACCAAGCTTTAAATGCCCTTACATTGTGGGGTAATACGCAGATTCATACATTTCTTCACCACACCATGTGAGGTAATGTTAAAGCAAGCTGCATTCATGCAAATCACTGGTTTTCCTGGAATTGTTGGTGTAACTGACAGCACACACATAAAGAGTATTGCCTTAAATGTGGATGACCACACACACACGTGAATCGCAAGCAAAATCATCACAGTATCAGCACACAGGATGCAAACGTATCATTCTTGATGTTGTTATGAATTGGCAACAACATGCGCAGCTTAGTACAATATCCTATCTTCTTATTTCTTCTTCTTCTTCTTCTTACAACTCTGATTATTATTAATATTATTATCTTTGAGGTGAAGCCATAGCGTTAGTATCAGAAAACTTCATAATGACTTCATGTTTTTCAAGAAAACTACAGAATGCCTTCATGAGTGGCTCTGGGTGCCATAAAATTATGAAGTCATTCATTCTTAAACATGAACTCCTACTCTTTGATGGGACTAAGTCTAGGACGCCTCATAACTACTTGTCACGTCCTGTTCTGGGTTAGACAAATTCTTATTCTTGTTAGAGTTCTAGTGCCTTTCCCAGGAGTAATTCAGAGATGTTTGATAAATATGGGTCCAGGTCCAAGGCTGAGAAATGCACTGTGGGAGATCATTCCACTTACTGTGACAAAATAGTAACAACAGCAAAACACAATCAGGACACAAATAATAATGTTATATTTGGCTTGTATTAAAGAATCTTTCAGCATCAAATGCACAATTGGGAGAGCCTTGATTAAAGTCGACAGAGATGGACAAAGCAGTCAGCTTACCTTTATTTTCTTCAGATGTTGTGAAGTGTGCAAAACCATTGAGGATGGAAGGTTATGGAGAGCTGCAATTTAAAAGCCCCAAGATTAAGCAGGTCAGTGCCTGTGGTGCTCCGGTGTGTCTGGGGAGATGGGGTCTCAAATGTCATTGTGTTGTAAGACTTTAAGTTGACATTGTATTGATGCAGTACACCACTTAGTGTTTAACTGGGAGCTTTGCATATTTTTGTCAGAAGACCAAAGAACTTTCTCAGAGTTTTCCTGGCAGAGCTGATACAGTGAAACCAAATAGCAACAAAGAATATTAAAAATCAAACAATGGAATATAACTGAAAAGAAATCAGTTCTGTACATTTAAAGATTTAGCAGAGTAGATGAGCACAAATGTTATTACACTCACAGACCAGAGTGGCGTATTGAATGTTAATTGAACTTCACTGCTGGGTACAGAGCAGGAGTCAACCCTAAATGGAGTACCAGTCCATAGCAGTACCTACTCACACCCTCTCTCTAACATGCAGAGCCAGTTTTGAGATGCCATTTCACCAAACGTGTTAGTTTTGAATTGTGAGATGGTGATGACATGTCCCACATAGGAAGAGCATGCTGACAGCACAGAGCCCAATAGACTCTCCCATGCCCTGGATTTTCCCCCATTTCCCTGTATCCCTAAAGTCACTCCAACAGAGTATAACATTCTCTGATCAGCTTGCGTAGGGACGTGGGGTCAGAGCACTGGATTCAAGACTAGAAATAGCCCTGGAAAGAGCGCCAGTTCATCATCACAAGGCTCCCACATGTACACACACACACAAACACACAGTGGCCAGTTTGGAATCACCAGCTACATGAGCAGCACATCTTTTGGGATGTAAAAGGAAAACCAGAGTTCCCGGAGGAACACTCAGTCAGATATGTGGACAACATGTGGGCACTTGGGCAGCCACACTGCCCACTTCACCACCTTATGGTCAGCCCCCTGAACTGTACTATACCAGCTCCTGCGTAATTGAAAGCTTTATTAAATTCATGCTGTTTGTTCTTAAAAGCTGCACTGAGTCAGTCCGGCTCCTAATGAACGCACAGACGTTACAGCCCATAAAAAACACTGCAGATTTAAATTACCTTCTTAATAACAACACAGCCAATAAAGAAGGAGCACATCTTTGGATTATTAAAAGCAAGAAACAGAACACTCACCCAGCACAAAGGACATTTTTGGGTTTTGAAGTACCTTTAGCTATTAATTGTCATGTATTTTAAGCATATAAGTAAATTTTTATTCATTTATTCTGAACTGGTTTAAAGTTCTTCCTTTCATTTGTTATATTTGTAACACAAAAACCGCTGTTTTTGCTTCCCCACTGTCATTTTGAGAATACTTTGATGGCTATGGCCATATTATTGTTGAGAGTTAGGGCTGTTGCAGGTCACATGACACACAAATCATGTGACTTATTGCATCACCACAGCTATACAAAATATGATATACAAAAAAGAATCACAGAACAAATGGTGTTTGCACAGCCTGTAAAATTTGTGGTACTGATACAGGAAGAAGCGTATTTAGTTCTTGTCTGGAAAGGTTTTCCTGCACTAACTCTGCCTGCTTCTGGCTTCCCATTATGTCCACTTAATGTTGAAATATATTTCTGTAATGAAAAATAAAAACTACCAGTGGCATGTCCTGTCACATGTACACATTTTCCTGAGCTGTGAGACAAGCGTTGTGGTTGTTCTGGTAGTACGACTCCCACTTTGTCAATTATAATGACAATTTTATGTCTGTAAAAATAACACAGGTAATCACAGAAGCGTGACCAAGGCCTTAGAGGGCAATATTCTTGATTTTATACCATAAAAAAGCTTTCTAACCCCCCACCCAAACTCTTACTATTCAGTTTCACATTTCATAATTAGTAAACTGTGTACAAAATTAATTTTAGTATCAATTTTGTGAGACAATATGCAACATAAAACTCAGCAGTTCTGCTCATCACTAATCACAGCCCACCTATATAAAATGGCAGCTCTCTGAGTTTATGATGTGAAGGATACTCAGGGTAGCAAGGATTAATGAGAGTGAAAAATGGTCAGGGGATGATAAAGAAGTGACCAATCACTGTCAAAAGGCCAGCAAAGCTCAAAACAGGGCTGAGCAAACAGCAACAAAAGGGCAAAATAAGGTTGTAAGAGAAAATACTGAGGAACTACTTGGTAATAAAGATAAGTAGCACTATAGAAAACAGGTTTTATATCCACCAAGGGATAAAATTAAATGTAAATGCTGCCATATTTATAGCAGCACTTTCCATGATGACACAAACGTGACAATCAAGGTCATGTGATACATTCTAATGGTGTCAAGATGGTAAAGAAAATATAAAATCCAAGACAATTCAAGACCAATCTCCAAAAGTAGATTCTTCATGTGTAAAATCAAAAAATCGAATAAAAATGTATGCATAAACAAAAGTGAATACTATATAACCTCCTCTTTCAAGATGTGCATGCAATTGTGGATAAATATTCTTTGATCAGCGTTAGGTTAGGTAAAGGCTACTAGATAAGCGCTGAGCTCTCTGCTTTGCTTCTTCTCACATCCATTCTTGATTTAACATTTTGGATTTGATGATTGGCTCTCTCTTTGACCTTCCTGTATTTTGGCCTGCTCCTAAACTGTCTTTTCATCCCCCATTTAATTTCTGACAACCTAATTATTGTTGTCTGTTGCTTATACACTGATATGTACAGTCCACATGTGACAGGCCTTGCCAGCTCCTGATGACCAAAAACCAAACATAGCACCCTGACTATAAGGCATCATTTAATAAAACTATAAAAGCAACATGGGTTCAGATTAGCCTGATTCAGGCTTATAATGGCCAAATAGAGTATGAGGACAACTAACATATCGTAGAGGGCCATGTTTCACTTTGAGCAAGATGCACGAGCATAGAATACAAAATGTGACCTGGTTATTTATTAGCCTCTGTCAGCTCCTAATGAGTAAAAACAATATGTGCCATATAGCAATATAATACAGCTATTGATTACTCCATGCAGACCATTGAAGAGGAAAACAACAGAACACATAAAACATAAAAGAGCCATAGATTAACTTGAGGCGGCTCATGATGAACTGGAAGTACGTGCAGCACATCACCTGGCTGTAGATTACTTCATGCCAAGCACTGAAAACCAAAAGGCAAACACAGAACATAAAAAAGGTTAACACACAATTTCCCTATGCCAGTTTGTATTGTGCAGAAGGAGTATATGAGACGTAAAAATAAAGATACGTATTAGTCCATGTGACTGAACGAAAAGCCAAAGAGCGTGAAATACATCATGACTCACATATTACCCTCTGTCTGCATCTTAGGGAAAAAACAAATAATTTAGGATGTGACAGCATAGCTTCATGTGAGTGGCTGAAAAGGAATTGAGCACAACACATGAATTACTATATAAGATTATCCTGTGTCAGCTCCTAAGGAGAACATGAATTAGCACAAAGCACCGAATACAATCAAATTGTATATTAACTTGAGCAAGTGTCTAATGGGAAAGATTGTCTAGGAATGGTAGATAACCCGGGCTAGCTCCAGATGAGTGGTTAGCAACAGTAGATAACTCTGAGTGAGCATATGATGAGTGATTAGTAATGGTAGGTAACACTAAGTCAGTTCCTGGTGAGTGGTTAGTGTGAAACCAATTGGCACACCCTATGCCTGAAATGTAGAAAAGATTCCCAAAGGTAATGCTTGAGGTAACATACTGTCTTTTATCAAATGCAAGTAAAGTTAAGAGAAATGGCAAAACTACCAAAAGATTATCTTTCTTTGACTGGTATTGTAGGCAGAAGCAGCTGAGACAGAAAGCCATGCTTCAAGACAAATCAGTGTTCATATCTGCAATTGCCTAGTGGGAGATTTCCACTGTTTGGTTTGTAAATCCAAGATTGCGAGATTGCATTCCTCTTCTGGCATCTCAAGATGGACAACTCACATTAGAGAGTGGAAACGTCAACCCTGATTGTTTAACACCTTCTGTCAGCCTGGGGATGGTCTTCACCAAGGTAGAACTGGAGCAAGTCAATGGCCTACTATTTAAATAAGAAAAGAAAGCAAAGTGGCTTCACTCCACGATGGACTATTTACAATCTATGCGCACATTCAATATGACAGAGATCTCCAGCGTTCATTCTTAATTGCATATGGTCAATAGGAAAGCCTTGTGCCTTTTGCATTGAAGCTTCCTGTGAAGATATATACAAGCATATTAAGCACTGTACAGGTGAATGGCAGACCCACATAGTCCTGACCAAGAGTGGAGCAAGGCAGAGCTGAAAAATGCCTCCTTACTCTTTTTCAGTTTCTAAAACCAATAGCCCACAGATGAATACTGGGTACCATTTTAGGAGGGGACATCTTCAGGGCCTTGGATTCTGTAGTCAAATTTACCTTGTTGAACAAGATGCTGTAAGTTGTACTCTTGTCACCAATAAGGTTAGAGGTGAGCACCTTTGGTATGAATAACAAATGGAGGAAAACGAAGATACAAAAGACCACAGATTAGACTCCAGGGTGAACAGTAGAAACTGCTTCAAATTACGGACACCTTCACTCACCTCAGAAGGCAGGCTTTGGCAACCAGCACCAGTCGGTCAGAGATATGGCGGCAAATCAAGAGGGTTTGTGCTTTTTGTGATTCCCCCTGGACAGGAATAGTTGGCATTTCAGAATCAGAAACTGTCCTGCTTTAGGATTGCAGGACATGGAAAGTTCCTTACCAGGAGAACTTACAGTTAAAACAGGTGGTCCCTCCAAAAAAATTCTCTGTGTGCCATTCATCATTGTAGAAGTCCAGAACAGATTTAAGTGTCCTTTGAATTAATTTAGAGGAATTCAGGGAGAAAATGTTATGTGTACAGAGCAGTGCAGTCAGAATACAAGCACTCCAAGGCAACAATTGTGCTTCTTACACCATTAGGGTATTAGAACATTAGAACAATTGTGAAGTACAGGCCAGTCAACGCCACACGTTTGTCAATCCCTCTCTAGATTTTCCAAAATAACATCAAGTCGAGATCTAAAGATCCTATATTCCACCACACTGCTCGGTAATTTATATTATGAGTCTGTGGTACTTTACGTGAAGATAAATATTCTAACTCTTGTCTGAAATCCAAATGTCCAAAAGTTTCCAACCGTGTCCCCATGTTCTTGTTGCAAAATTTATTCTAATGAAACAGCTGGTATACACTGCACTAATTCCCTTTACAATTTAAAAAACTTCAGTCAAGTGAAGTCTCAGTTTACTTAAACTAAAAAGGTTCAAATCCTTCAGTCTCTCGTCATAGCTCATACCTCTCAGTTCTTGAATCAGTCTAGTCAACCTTCTCAGGGCTTTCTCTGGTACTGCTATGTCTTTTTCGTTATATGGAGACCAAAACTTTACAAAGTACACAAGAAGAGACCTCACTAGTGCGTTACATAACTTGACTTGTACACCACACTTTGAGCTAAAAAAACTAACACTGTGTTAGCCATCTTGATCGCTTCTGTACACTGTCTGGTTGCAGATTGTGATGAGTCCACTGTAACTCTCAGACCCTTCCCATAAGTTGTACTTTCAAGTTTCAAACCTCCCATTGTAGAGTCAAGTGAAACATTTCTACTTCCTATATGCAATATTTTATATTTACTTATATTAAATGTCATTTGCTACAAATCTGTCCAAACCTGTATGTTGTCTAAGTCCGTGTGTATCGGTTTAGCTGATTCTACATGATCTGCCCTTCCACCTAGTTTGGTATCGTGTGCAATTTAAAGATTTCTGCACAAATAAAAATACAGCAGAGCTAAAACAAAGCCCACTTGTAGTGAGTTAAATAATATGGGACACCTACAAATAAAGATCACAGCTCATTATTTTCCCATGGCACCTGTTGATCAGCACATAAAACATAATGAGTTGATATGCTAACATTTTCCATCACCTCTTGAATAAAAAGAATGCAATGCCCCTAACAATATCACTCAGCTGCATGCCAGCTACCAAAGCACATAAAATATTACCAGAGCTGCAGACTACCCTGGGCGGCCCCTAAAAATACGATCCAGCTGTCGATCATCACAGTGCCAGCCACCGAAGAGCAAAAAAATCAAACGCGGCACACAAAATGTGAGGCAGCTGTAAATGACCCTGTGCCAGCTCCTAATGAGGCCCCCTAAATGATGGCACTTTGCAAATCTGAACAATACATTATTTTTTAATAATCAAAAACCCATTCAGACATTAAACAGACAGAGCCAAACTGAACACACTTCAACAATTTAACTAAATATGCAAATGATTTAATTAAGCAATTCCCAGTATCACTCATTTTCTCTGGTGTCTATTTTAATTACTAGGTAGGAGAGGCGATTGCCAAACTGAAAAGAAAGCACTACCCGCATTTAATACTGAAGCCTAATAACAAAGCAAATATTTTATCGCTCACTCAGGGGTCTTAGGTGGAATTCTTGTGGGACCAACAGGGACACTGCATTTTTCATTATAAACTCAAATCCCTTCTACCGGACCTTGACACATTCGGCATTCCCAAAGACCTCAATTTCCTTCTGATATGTGCATTTTCTATGTAGACAGATTAATAAAGAGAATAATAAATTAACTGGAATGTCTGTGGGAATGAAGCCCCCAAGAGACAGGGCTGAGCAGTGGCTAGGATTTTACTGACCGTCTAGAACTAGTTGGCTTGGCAGATGAGTCAGTCTCTCTCGGGCCTGTCCCAGTTTGCTGTTCTGCACTGAATTGTCCTTTAAAAAATGTGTCACAGAATGTAAAGAAACAAATATATGAGTCTTTCTGCACTCCCAGATTGATTTAGATACTCTACTGTATACCCCCCAATGCTGCAGCCCTCCTCATCCCCCAATGCCACTCATAATTTTGAATTTCTAAATGCTTGCTTTGCCTCCAGCCTGCTGTGGATTCTGTCTTTTGCTATATGCCTTGGAATAATTGCTGGCTAGTTAATTATGCAAGAGCTGGAATTGAGGTGAAACTGAGCAGAGGACAGTGCCAAACCGCTCGGGGTTGAGGGGGGTTTATATCGAGACAGAGAATAAGAGATCTGCATGTGAAAATAAGTGGCAGATGGACTTGGATACGTTTCAGGGGTAGCAGGAGGGAGCGAAGTGAAGAAGTGACTCCCCACATGACCAGTGGTCAGGGTGTAGGATGGAAATGAGAGAGGGAGAGTGAAAGAGAATAAATATTAGTGAACCAGTATTGGATAAAGCAGGTAAGCAAAATGGATGGATGGTTGGACATGGATATTTAAGCGATTCTTTAATTTATTTGTGTACCTGCTTGTTGCTGCTCAGAGTCACAGGGTACTAGAGCCTATTCTGGTAGCAAAAGGTCACATGAGACACCGCTACATAAAAATAAACCAACATTTATCCAAACTGTAACTGTGCAGAGTCCCCAATTAAATAAGCACATCCATCTTTGACTGTCTGAGCTAACCAAAGAACATAAACTTCACACTGACAGCGCCCAGTCAGGAATGTAACCCGAGTTCAAGCAGCGCAAGGCAGCACTGATCAATCAGGAACTGTAGGAAGCAGAGCAGACCCATCCTGTATCCATCAAATTGGACATACAGTAGGGAAAAGACACAGGAATTATGGAAAAAGAGGGAATAGGAAGAAGGGGAAAATGAGCATTCAAGTAGCAGAAAGGAATCAAAGATCATGAAAGTGCATTCATGTGGGTAAGTAATCAGTAAATGAAGGTGAATCTTCAAAGGGTCACAAAAAGTTTCAAGAAAAAGAAGAAACGTGGAAAGATATGAACAAGTGAAAGCAAAGGGTGAAGCAGAAGACCCGTGTTCATATGGACAGGGTTATCATGAAGTGAAAAGAACATACTAACAGAAGTTTCATGCAACCAGACAATGAAAATAAAGTAGCAGAGGAGGGATTGAGGCATTAGAAAAGTCAGGTGTCCATAAGGAATGAGATATCAGCAAGGGTGGGAAAAGTGAACAATGTCAGCAAGTGAAGCTGAACTGAGCAGAATATTAGGAAGAATAGTAGACCAAACACTGCATCCATATAAATGGATAGAGGAACAACAGCCATTGAATCATGACATAGAGGAGATATGAGCAAGTGAAAAGCAATGTTCAGGTAGCTGGAAAGTAATCTAAAAAGTAGAAAAAATATGCACTCGTGTGGAGCACAAAGTAGCAAAATATTGAATATTGTAGATGACAGAAGCAGTGGTACTAGTAGTAGTGAAATTGCCACCTGTAGAGCATCCAGTGAAATTCATAACTGAGTGTCCATCTAAAATGCAATACATCATTCAGCTAGGGCTTAAAAAAGAGGAGGCATGTTTCAAGATGGAAAAGACACAGACAAATGAAAGGTGAAAGCAAATATTTGCTAAGCTCAGAGGAGATTCATGTTACACATGCCAGCCCCAAGAGTGCTCCACTGACTCTGATCCAGTAGGAAAAATGGGAAGAATGAGGCAGTGACGCAGTCGATAACTACCTTTACCTCTTTTTTTCAGAGCAGAGGATGAAGATGTGGGAGACCCATGACTCCACTTCCATCACACCTCCAGAAGATCCAACCCTTCCACCCTTAAGCCCTTTTAAGAAAAAGCCAGAAGTTGGGCCCTGCTCTCAATGAGGATTGATTCTCCATGGAGAGGGTGTCATTTATTGGTCAAACAGAAGCATCACAACAGACGGATCATCCTTCCTGTTTTTTCTTCATTTTTTGGGTTTATTTTGAGGAAAAGCATCTCAAATTGAATGGGTTATCAGACTACCACCCTAATTCTTTTTTCATATTAGAGTGTACATATGTCCATGAAAGTGAAAATGCACAGGAAGGAAAAGGAGACATCTACAGAGAGTTATCAACAAGGGTAAATTAATCTTCAGGCAACTGAGTAGAGTATCCATATGTAGAGAGCTGAGGAAGGTGAGGGGACATGCATCTGTTGAGGGAGGGATATCAGTCAAAAAAAGCAGACCTTGAAACACCTGGACCAGTGTTCTTAAACAGGAAGAAATACCAGCTGAAGACAGTTGATGTTCAGTATGTAACTGCGTAAGGGAGATGCTTCAGTAAATTAAGATGAATGTCCAGTGGGTCAACTGAATGTCTTTGTGGGGAGATGTTCAATAACTCCAAGCAAGTATAGGACACAGCAAGTCATGGAAGACATCAGGCTAACCAAATTAACAGGGCAGAAGAAGTGAGAAACGTCAAAGTGGACACACAAGTCATTAGGTGAACTTTTAAAAGTAAGAGAAGCCTTTAGGAGTCAAGGGAGTCCAAATGAGGACAAAAATCCTCCATTTTATTCTAAAGCAGTCTGTCATTTCTCACAAAACAAACAGGACATTTTGGGGACTGTCATGATCTAGCTGAAGTTTTAAATTTTTTTACAGACATCCCTTGCTGGGTTAGAGGACTAGGAATACAGTCATTATACTTATTTTTAGATTTGAAGAGTTTTCACTATGTTAAAAACAAATTTCTTTCTCCCACGGTACCACTGTGTTTTTGTTATGGGTGCCACCATTTTCTACTCATTGTTCTCTCTTTTAATAGGTATTTGCTGTTGTTGTTTCGTCATTTAGTCGACTTTAGCACACCAGGCCTTTCTATCCTAAACTACTTCTCTGAGTTCCTTCAGGTCCAAATGTATTGTCTCAGTAATGCTGTCTATCCATCTTAGTCTCTGCCATCTTCTTCTCCTTTTGCCTTCAGTTTTCACCAACATGAGAATCTTCTCCAAGGAATCTTGTCTTCTTATTGTATGGTCAAAGTATTGGAGCTTTTCTTTCACAATCAAGCCTTCCAGTGAGAAGTCTGTGTAATATTTTTTCATCTACTGATTGGTTGAGTCTTCTTGCTGTCCAAGGAAGTGTCAGCAGTTTTATCCAGCACCAAAGTATAAAGGCATTGATTCTTTTGTGCTCAGCTTTAGTGATAGTCCAACTCTCGAAGTCATACATCACGTTTTGGAAACACTACAGCTTTAACAATACAGACCTTTGTTGACAACGTGATGTTTCTGCTCTTCAGTGTCTTCACTAAATTTGCCATAGCTTTCATTCCCAGAGATAAATTTGCCATACCTCTCCTTTAATTTAATGGCTGCAATCTCTAACTACAGAAATCCTAGCGTCAAGGAAACCATAATCCATTACTACATTCAATTCCTCTTCATCTATGAGAGGGAGTCAAGCTAAAGTTAGAAAATGGGATTTATTTGAAAATGGAACAAACTTTAACAAAACTGATCATGTCATTTCTCAATGGAGTCTCCACCCTTCTCAACGCACTTGCGCCACCTTCCTGGAAGTGCTTGGATTCCAGCAGAATGAAAGGTTTCGTCTTGTCCTCATAGCCACTTATGCACCCAAGTTACTGTCGAACACTACATGCCGAGAGGTACTACAGGCACTAGTACAAGTTACTATGATTTGCTGGACACCAATGTGAAGCCTGCTATTCAATCCAAGCAGCGGGGACTGCTGTCTCAAGGAGTCCTTTTGCTGCAAGACAATGCCCACCCGCCCACACACTGCTAAGAACAACAAGGCTTGTCTGGAGAAACTGTAGCTTGAAGTATTGCCATATCCTCCTTATTCACCAGATTTGGCACCTTGTGATTTCCACTTTTTTGGACCACTAAAAAAACATCTGGGTGGTCGTCGTTTCAAGACAGATGACGACGTGAAGAAAGTAGTGCATGAGTGGCTGCGAGAACAACACAAAACCTTTTATTCTGCAGGAATCCAGGCACTTCCTGGCAGGTAGCACATGTGCATTGAGAAGGGTGGAGACTCCATTGAGAAATGACATGATCAGTTTTGTTAAGGGTCATTCCATTCTCTAAAAAATCCAATTTTCTAACTTAAGCTTGACTCACCCTCGTATTAGCAAAGTACTGATATGGCTGGTTCTCATAATCTTGGTTTTCTTGATGTTAAGCAGCAAACCAGCTTTTGTACTCCATCTTTCACTTTCAACAAAAGGCTCATCAAAATCTTCTTGCCTTCAGCCATTAGAGTAGTGTCATCTGCATATCTATGGTTCTGGTCATTTTGATTCTAGTATGTGAGTCCTCAAGACCAGCATTTCATATGGTAACTTGGCATATAGGTTAAATAAGCAGGGTAACAGTATACAGACTTGCTGTACTCCTTTTCCTATCTTGAACCAGTTTGTTAGTCCGTGTTCAATTCTAATAGCTGCTTCTTCATCGGAGTATACAGTAGGTTCCTCATCTTTAAGGAGTGCCATAGTTTGTTATGTCAAAATGTTTTAGAGTAGTCAATAAAACAGACATACTGTAGATGTTTTTCTGGAACTCCCTTGATTTCTTCATTATCTAATGTATGTTAGCAGTTTGGTCTCTGGTGGCCCTGTCATTTCTAAATCCAGTTTGTACATCTGGAATTTCTCAGTCCATATATTTCTGGAGTTGTGCTTGTAGGATCTTTAGTATTACCTTTCGAGCATGTGAAATGAGTGAAACTGTTCAGTAATTTCAATATTCCTTTTTATTCCCTTTCTTAGGTATTTGGAGGTGCGGGAGATTATCCCATGAAAAAAACTCTTACAAAAAAAGTCTTAAACAAGATAAAGGTTTGGGGACCGTCCCCATATATTGTCCCAAGACAATATGAAAAATAAACGGATCAAAAGTCTCTTTAAAGCACAGTTGACACTTTACTTCAAGAAATATGGTGGTTTTATACATAAAGGATTATGGGAACAGGAAATGGTTGGCATGAAGTGACGTTGGAGACAGGAACCGGAAACAGCATCATCACAGTGAGTCGGAAGTGACGTGATCTGAAAGGGCTGGAAGTGACGTCATTGAGGCTCACCAGAAGTGACGTCGTCGCAGCCATTTTGATACCCGGAAGTGGAAGCAATTATTTTCCTTCTGGTTTTCTGTGGAAAGAAGAGATTCAGGTAAGTACCACATGATGACCCTTTATCTCGCAATAGTTCACTCACCTTTAGGCTCTTTGACTACCTCCTAATCGCACGTGTGTGACAGAGGATATATACTGATCTTTTTCAATCTAATGGCCATTGTTGAGTTTTACAAACCTGTCAGCAGATTGCCAGAAACATTTTAAAAGCACCATGCTGCAGATTTTTAAACAGTTCAGCTGGGATTCTGCAGTCTTACTTATTGTTTTCTAAAGCCCATGTAACTTCACTTTCTAGAATGCCAGGCTCTAGACCTGTGGTTCTTAAACTATTTGTTTCTCGTGACCCAATTTTTCCTTTTTCGTGTCTTTGTGAAGCACAATAACTGTGGAGTTCTTTCCAGGGGTTCCATCCCCCTTGTAGAATAACTGCCTATCATCATCCCCATTGGAGATAAGGGGGTGAGATCCCCATTGGAGAAACCTCCCCTTGGAAATTTGCAGCCAATTGTCAACCCAGGAGAGGGGCAGAGAATCACAGACATAGAAATAGTAGAGCAATGACATTTGCTTAAGCTGTTTGTGGCAACCCATTGCAAGGCATTTTGCGAACCACTCACCACCCTTTCCCATTTAGTACTATTGCGCTTCACAACTTAGCGCGACCCATGTTCAGGCATCAAGTGACCCAAAATGGGTTGCGACCCACAGTTTGAGAAACACTGCTCTAGATCAATCAGGGTGTCATTGTAAGTACCTTTTCTACCATGGTCCTTTCCATACAGTTCATCGTGATTTCTTCTGCTTCTGTGAGGTCCTTTCCTTCTTTGTCTTTTACTATATTCATTTCTTCATGAAATGTTCCTTTGATACTTCTGATCCCCTCAAAAAAGTCTCTTGTTTTCTTGCCATGTTCTGGAACTTCGCATTCAGTCGGACATATCTATTATGACCTTCATTGGATTTTGCTTCCCTTCTTTTCTCCGCAACTTCTACAACCTCCGAAGACAGCCACTTAGCTTTCTTGGTAATTTTTTTTTGTTTAGGTTAACTTTTTTTGGATAATATTACTAACTTTTGTCCAATGTTCTTCTGGCATTCTGTCTTTTAGGCTTAACTCATTAAATCTGTCCTTTACCTAAAGCGCATACTGTATTCCAAAGGAGTGTTAACAAGATCCAATCATGGTGTCCTAGCTTTCTAGGTGTTCTTCAGTTTCATTTTGAATATTACATCAAGAAACTTATAATCTGAATAAGAGTCAGCAACTGGACTTGTTATAACTGACTGTACACAATTGTTCCAACTTTGACTGCACAGTATGTCGTCAATCAGGTTTCAGGATTGACCATCTGGCGATGTCTATATCTATAGATGCCTCTTGTTGGAGGTGGGTGTTTTCTATATCTAGGTAATTAGTCCAACAGAAATCTACCAAATGTTGACCTGCTTCATTTCGTACTACAAGGCCATAACTACATGTTCCTTCAAATGCTCAGTTTGTATCAACTATGGCATTCCAATCTCCCATGATGAATGAAACATTGTTTTTTGGAGTCATGACTAGGATGTGCTGAAGATCTTCATAAAACTCATTAATTTCATCCTCTTTTGCATCTGTGGTTGCGGTGTAAATTTGTGTCACTGTAATATTGAATGACTTACCTTAAAGTTATATTGAGATACTTCTATCATTTTTAGTGTTATATCCAAGCATTACTGTTCAAACTAATTTACTGACAATTAAGGCTACTTGATTTCTCCTTTGAGCTTCTGGTGATTTGTCTGATATAAAATGATCCGTTCCATTTCCTTTAATTCACTATTTTCTAAAATGTCAATGCCTTACCATATCATTTTTGACCACATCCAGTTTCCATTCATACATGGATCTTATGTTCCAAGTTCCAATGGGTGTTGAATTTTTCTGGGACTTTCCTTTCATCTCTAGACTTCTCAGCAGTTGGACATCCTTTTGCCTTTAGCCCAACCACGTCATTAATCCAGGCACTACTTGTACTCATCCTCTGTTCTTCTGCAGTAGTATACTGGGCACCTTCAGACCTATGGTGCTCATCTTCTGGTGTTGTTCTCACATGTCTCTGGTTGCTTTCATCCTTAAGGTGTTCTTGGCAAAATACTAGACTAGGTTGTTGCTTCCTTCTCCAGTAGACCATATTTAGTCTGACCAATGTGCCATGATGTGCCCGTCATGAGTAGCTCTATACTGTATAGCTAATGACATCACTGAAACACACAATCTCCTCATACCCCATGACAAGGTAGCCATTCCTGAGGGGAGGGAGCTGCTAGGCATGGTCAACCGAAAGTGTGTGACATTAAGGTTTTAGGTGTAAAGGTCACCTTTGACACTTCCTAGTCTTGTGGATACAACTTAAAAAGCTTAGTGCTATGTTTTGTTTCAATTTTTGTGTCAATTCTGGTTTCAAATTTATTTCTGTCCCTTGGCCACAATTTTCAACATAACATTTTGGGTCAGTATATGTGTAAACTCTTGGTTTTGATGTCCCTTTGTTATTTTTATGTTGACTATGATTTTTGTCTCTCATGCTGCGCACTGTTACTCGATTCTTGTTCTCCCAGTTAGTTTATTGCAACATGACCATCTCCTTATTCCATTTCACTGTCCATACTACTGCTGCCTAGAAAATTCAGTGCAGGACGACACGTGTCTAAGTGGTCAGAGACATTAATAAGTGATTTAGACACCTCATGAGTCGTGTGTCATGAATTTTCAGACTATTATGTGAGTTTCCCTGAACAGGATAGGTCCATGGCTGAGGAGCAAGTCAAGGCATGGAGCAAGAATAGAATAATAAGATAATTGTGAATGGTAGAGGGCGCTCTGAAGCCATCCCTAAATGAGAATAAAGACACTAAAAGCCAACATATGAATAAAAGCATTCTACCCCAGAAGAAACCAGTCAGGACCAGGAAAAGAGGGAGAAAAATGTCTGAAACAACAAGGGTCTGAAGGCAAAAATTGCAATCAAAACCTAAATAATAAAGCCCAATCAGCGTACAAAAGAGAAAGATTTGATTACTCGAGATGAATTCCTGTTATTGCGCACAAGACCTTTGATTTGCAAAATGTCCACAAGCTTGGAGACTGAAAGAGGTCACACTGTTTTATGCACATTAGACAGGAGGCAAAGAAACAACAAGCAATGTGACAGACTTGAGAAAGCACACATGACCAAAGGAAAACATCATAATGTTAACAAAAAATTATTAACCACATAGATAGATGGATGGATGGATGGATGGATGGATGGATGGATGGATGGATGGATGGATAGATAGATAGATAGATAGATAGATAGATAGATAGATAGATAGATAGATAGATAGATAGATAGATAGATAGATAGATAGATAGATAGATACTTTATTAAACCCAAGGGGAAACTCACATACTCCAACAGCAGCATACTGATACAAAAAAAAATATTAAAGAGTAATAAAAATGTAGGTAAAAACAGACAATAACTTTGAATAATGTTAACGTTTACGTTTTAGTAAAACTGCAAAAAAATAACTGTGTGGCAAAACCACTAAATCAAGACAAAGGGAGTTTCACTGCAGAAAAAGGTAATGATTTGACACAAGGAGAACATAAAAACACCAATTAAAAGGGAAAACAATCAAGACATAAAGACCCAGCAGACCTACTGACAGATGTAGCAGCTCCAGACTACTGCATGGGATGACTACGCCTCCTCCAACAGGCTCAGAAGGACACTTCTTGACAGTGTACAACACTGACATTTACATCTTTGACCAGGTGATGTCACGCGCCACACATTTCTGGTTGACCTTACACTACAACAGCATAGCAACCATCAGCAAAAAATCCTCAAAATGGCAGCACCCAAGGGAAAACAAAATAAACCAATACAACCTTTGATAAAAGCCCAAGGAAAACTCAGAATAATCAAATAAAGCAGATGATCATAACATCCATTGAACTATTGTTGTGGTAACAATGACATGAAATAAAGAAAATGGGTGACAGGCTTCAAAACAAAGACCGTTCAATGGTCTCCCTAGAAGCAGACCTGACCTCAGACAGCAGGCTTCAAGGCCTGCACAGGCCCAAAATAGTGTATACAATTTAAAAGTTCAAAAATACCTCTGGCTGGAGAAGACAAGGAAAACTAAAGTTTTTATCATTGAAGAATTTATTTATACTAACAAATGAAAAAACACAAACAAGGCAAACAAATAGGTAGAAAGGGTATCCTTAAAAAGATAGCCCAATGAAAAGAAAAATCTGCATGTAATCAGCAATCAACAACAACAATTTATTTTTGTATAGTCCAAAATCACACAAAGAATGCCTCAATGGACGTTAGCAGGCCCTGTTTCTTCACAGCCCCCTAGAGTTGACTCTCTAAGAAGACAAGAAGAAAAATCCCCCAAAAATATCTAGCAGGATAACAATGGAGGAAATCTTGGATATGACAATTCAAAGAGAGACCCACTTCCGGCAGGTTGGGTGTGCTATGGATGTTAAAAAATATAGGATAAATGAGACACACAAAACAGAATATAAGTAATCATCTTCTCTAAGCTAGATGGTGTCACAACAAAAACTCAAAGGAGCCACAAAAAGTTTTGGGGTAGCCGCCCCGTATATTGTAAATGGTTGCAACACAGTAAAGCAACTGGTTTCATGGAGTTCAAAATGGAACTGATGCATAGGCAGAAAATGGTGGTATTTAAGAAGAAGTAGAGGAAGTGACATCATCAGAAGTGTAAGTGACGTCTTCTGGGCCGGAACCCAAAGTGGCATCATTGGGTCCTGAACAGGAAGTGACGTCATCAGGGCCGAAACTGGAAGTGATGTAATTTGGGGCCAATCAGAATTTCCTGAGAATGGTCTGCAGGAGAAGAAGAGAAAGGGTTAATGCACTCCACCCCACTCTGGTCTGGCATGGAATTTCCCTCACTCCATCCCATTTAGCTGACTCCCATGCACACGTGTATGACAATGCCTAATCTTTCATTGCCAGAAATGAAATGGTCAGAAATGCAATACAATACTACACACTACTTTGTTCTTACACAGCGTTACTCTCCAGATAGATAGATAGATAGATAGATAGATAGATAGATAGATAGATAGATAGATAGATAGATAGATAGATAGATAGATAGATAGATAGATAGATAGATAGATAGATAGATAGATAGATAGATAGATAGATAGATAGATACTTTATTAATCCCAAGGGGAAATTCACATGTGCAGGTGCAGAGCGTTGTGACAACTCTCAAGGCAAAATGCAAGAACAGATTAAACAAATTATTCAATACAGAACTATTACATATAACGATACAGATCTGTTAAAAATGTCCAGAAAACAAAGTAAATGGAAACCAGAAATATTTGTCCATTAATTAATTGTACAATTATGGCCAATTGACAATGGAGGAGATGAAATTGTAAGAAGTCAGACACATTCAAAATTCTGGAGACCTCAGCCAACTAGCTGCCTATACCCTTCTGGGCATTTTATAGCAGAGTCGGTGTTAGGCCATCCAGTCTGATGAAAGGACCCTTCTAACTGATGATTCAGAACCAGAAACCACAAAGGTAGAAGCAAGAAATCCAATGACCAGAAAAGTCCAACAACAATACTCAATGATACAGAAGTCCAATAGCTCTGAATGAGGCTCTGAGGGACAAGTCTTCACCACCTGGATGTAAAGGATGGGGGAGGTCCCTTAGTAGTGATGTCATGGTGAAGAACACATCTCTTGAGGTTCCACCCCCAAAACGCGAGGAATGCTACCTCGAAGCTTCTATACAGAATATGCAAAAATTGAACAATATACACATAAAACAATATTAACATAAAAACTGAAAACAATATTTAGAAATAATAGAAATAACTAAAAAGAGTAAAATAAACATAAGCCAAGGAACAACCCCTAGCTAAAGCAAAGCATACAGGAGCCTAAAGACACTGCAGTGGGACTCCCTTCTGCCCTCTGCTGGCTTTTAAGACTCCTAACAAACAGTACTGTGAATGTGCTGACAAGCTGATTCAGGCTGGGGATGAGTCTCCACCACTCTGAGGTGGCATTCCATCCTATAAAGAAGCAACATCTGAGCAAGCTACAACGACCCCTCTAAAAACGACAAGCCTTCAAAGCTGCAAAATAATTCCACTTAATGAAGCAACAGGGAGCGGCCCCTTTTAAGGACAGCAAGTTGCCGAAAAGAGCAATGCAAAGAGCAAAGACTCCAAACTCCTGGCATACTAACAGGCATTCTGACAGCCTAATCTCACTTAGATCAGGGATTTGCACATGTCTGTATTTGCACGTTAGCATCTCATCTCCTGTTGGTTATAAATTAGTCAGTGCTTACCATACTACTAAGGTCAATAAAGCTGAAGAGAACAAGAAAACTCTACTACAAGCTCCAGTTCACATGTACAGAGTGTAATAAAAGTCTGACTGACATGTCCGACCAACGTGTAACATGTCAACACCTTCTGGTGCCATGATCTGCCAACATTATTAACGACGGACCGTAAAGATTTGTTCAAAGAGTAACCCTTTTTTCGGCAGGGTCACCTCAATTATTCAAACAGTTGAACCTTACGTGATTTGTTAGTTTGTCGTTCTTAGTAACTTGACAGTTTAACACTCCTAACCGAAAGGTGCCCATTTAAAACGATGGAGGAGCTTTTAGAAACACTTACCTATATGATGTCAGTTTAAAGTGTGTATGACTAAGGTCATACTAAGGTGGCTAAGATGGGTTACATTACATGTGTTCATTCATTTCTACAGTTAGAACCCCATCTGGAGTCAAGGGTAATGGACAAAGGTGAGAGCTGGTGACGAGTGAAATGACACTTGGTGTGAACTGCATAATCTCAACTAGCATAAAGCCATTGCTAGGTAACGGCAGGGAGGACGGGCTTAGCATCGTGGAGAAAACACAGTGATGAGCACAATGGTGGGAAAAAGGTGCCATATTTTTAAAAAAATGCACTGTGCTCCTCCGCAGTGATGTGGATGAGAGGCATAAAAAGAATTAATTTTACTGGAGTGCGATGGATTACATGCATTACGCAGTTGCAGATCACTATGACATTTGACCACGACAGGGCATTAGGGAGCAACATTTCTTCTTTTCTTTTCCAAAGAAAATGTTAAAAACTCAAAAATGTTGTTTTTAGTTACTTTCACATTTCACAATTGCTAAATTCCTGCATAAGAAATGTGTCAGATTTGCAAAAGTGTTTGCGAATCAGAGATTGCCTGTTTTGCTCTTCCCTAATGAAGACTGATTGGGCAGCCATGGCCTTCACATGCCAACACCAGCCTGGGAATGAGAAAAGGTGTGGCAGCTATTGATGTGATGTGAAGACAACACCAAAGAAGAGGATGAGTATAGGGAAAGAAGGTGCTGCCCAGTGTCAAGGAGAGAGAGAGAGGGGAAGAAAGCAGCCTATGTATTGTTGCCACCAGAGGGCGCAACAGCTCCCCCAAACCTGACACAGACAGACGCCAGGCTGAAGTCCAACCACACACACATTTTATTTTTCCACTTTAGGAAACTCTTTCCTTTGTTTCCCAGCTGCACAATGAAGCACAACAATGGCACTTTCTTTTCTTCTTCTTCTTCTTCTATGTCTCTGTCGCTCCTCCAGCCTTCACGCCTCCTCCAGCAAGCTTCATCCTCCTCCTCTTCCTCCCGACTCAGGCTCCCAGATTCGCCTCTGCTGGTTCCTTTTATGTGATCCCCAGAAGAACTTCTGGCTTGGCCCAGGAGCTCTTCTCGATAAGGCTGGTGCCCCATGAAGTAGGTTCTCCCCAGTTACTGCAGCGCCTGGCACCCAATAAGACTGAGTTACAGAACTCCAGTTTCCATGATGCCTTCTGGGAAACCTGGGGGACTGCCATCTAGTAGTGCCCTGTTGGTGTCCACTCCAGCGGTCCATCTATAATGGCAGCATCCCAGTCGGGAAAAGTGCCCCGGCTATCCCTTACAGGTAGCCACCATCTTTCTGAGCCACCTTGCTGTCAAAGGCACTATATACAAAGGATTCATCTGAATATCTATGGAAGCTGCCTGCTAGTCACCTAAGCTTTTAAGCACAAAGGGGACTGATAAGGAAATGAGGCTGGCTTTCAGAGGAGGACAAAAAAAAGAAAAGCACTGTGGGCTTAAAATTTGGGCAAGAGACCCCTGACTCAGTGGACCCAGGGGTTACTTCTATTTGATCCCCCACTGGCCGACTCGCAGACTCAGAGGTGCTCTTGGCATGTGGCACAGGAGGCTGCCATTGGTTCGTGCTGAGCTACTAATCGCAGCTGGAGTGATCAGGAGGGGCAGGGATTACAGCACAACAGAGCGGGGGGCACACAAGCCCTAGCAGGCAGCAGTACAAGGCCCTGGGGGGGGGGGGGGGTCCAACAGGTTGGTTACCTGGGAAACAGAATGCCAGCTTGAGAAGGATGTGTCTGCCACCCCAAACAGGAAAAGCATTTTACTGAGATTATGTACACAGAAAAAAATAACACATCTGATCTCTCCATTTCTTGAAATGTTACTTTATCTATTATGGGGGAAGTTGCAGCCTGACCCTGCAGCACTAAACAGAAGGCAGGAGCTAATGCTGGATGGGTGCAGCGAAAGAGCAAACCATGGGCATAATGGCAATCCATCACAGGCAGTCACTCACACCCAGTCATCCACTGACTTTCGAGGATCACCAGACAGGGCTGCCAGATCCTGAGAACATTTCCAGCCCAACAACAGCTGAAAACCCACCTAATGGCTCTGTGGACCAGCCTAATGAATGACACTCTTGATGACTGGGGGGAGTTTGGGCAATGTTGCTGTCCGTGTTGGGTCCCACTTGGAATTTTACCACTGTTGACATAACTCCTCTTAGAGTTTCACCATTTGGGTGTCCACACATACCCTTTGAAAATAGCACAAAAACCCACATATGGCCAAATTGAAATATCTTCCCTGCACACCGCTTTCAAAAATAGTCCAATTTAGTGTGAAAACCGCACATCTGACAACGCTGTCACCAGAGCCCAACCCAGCAATATACTGGATACAAGGGTACACCTACAAACGCGTTCCTGGTCACTCATCCATCTGTTCATCGTCACAAGGAGAAGCCTGAGGCAGGAACAAACCCTGATGTCAACATGTCAGCCCCTCAGGTGGCTTCCCTTACACACACATATACCTACAGTCATTCATCAGCGGCCATTTCAGGGTCACCTAACATGCACACCTTTGGCATGTACAAGGAAAACCTAATCAACATGGCGGGAAGGCGCACAGCGCCCAAGGAAGGCAACTGAGCCAGGAGCGAAATTCAGGTAGGTACGCCACAGTGGGCACCCATAAATAAAATAAACAGATTGGCATGGAACAACCCTGGCAGCATTCAAAACGGGTTTGCAGCTTTTTTTTTTTGTTCTTTATTTCGTCTTATACGATTTCTCACATTAGAAATTTGTTAGTTTTCGCATACCCCTCTGGGTCAGAACGCAGGCTCAGCCATTGTACAGCGCCCCTGGAGCAATTACAGGTTAAGGGTCTTGCTCAAGGGCCCAGCAGAGTAGGATCTCTTTTGGCAGTGACGGGGATTCGAACCGGCAACCTTCGGGATACCAGCGCAGATCCTTAGCCTCAGAGCCACCAGGGCTTTGGCAATATCTTCACATTTTCTTTTCCTTTCCCCGCCGTCCCGTTCTGCTCTGACATTTCACATCATCAAGATGAGCCGTTCTTACACTTGGCACACATTCAGCACCCAAAGGTGGGCATAGACATGTAGCTACCCTCAAGAATCAAAAGCTGTCAGTGGCTCTGGGGTTCCGGTTGCATTGAAAGGCACTATATAAAATACAGAATTGATTTAATTACTGGATTTGGTCAGTCATCTTCTGTTTTTTTAATTAATTTATGTCTTGATCATGTTTTAAGTGTTCTGTCGGGAAATAAAAAAATTACAGAACATTTAATTGTTGGATAGCATTGATGGACGGCCATCAGACTACAGTCTTTGTGGCAATGTTTATATAAATTTCCCAAAGGGACTCAGGATATGCGGCCAGCGGTGTGCGTGTGTGCCCTGTGATGGACAAACATTCCCTGTTGGCTCGTTTACTGCCATGCACCCTTGTTTGCCAAAAAGTCTTTAGTCCTCCTTTAACTGTGAGAGGCCACAGCAAAATAGAGGATGGACAGATATTTACTGATCTTTAGTGCTGTATTTGTCTTATTTTGGCACTGTACACTTGTTACACTAAACTGTAAACACCTTGTGATGGTGGCCACTGTGCCAGATGCTATACAGTATTGACTAATGACTGATTGACTGACACATCACCAGGTTGGTTAAATACACCACATTGTGTTTAAAGACATTTTAAAATGGACTGGGGCTCAGCTACTGGCAAGAGCAGACAAGACACCACAAAGCTTGGAAATAAGTGGGGAACACCCTGAACAGATTCATCGGGGGTACGCATATCAGGGCATCAAGAGAAAGCTTGGACCAGATAACCACATATTGCAGGACATGTGCATGAACACAGCGGCACAGTGCCAAAGGCACCAGTCAGAGTAACGCACATGTTTGTGGAATGTGAGAGGAAACCGGGGAATCCCGAAAAAGACATACGGATATGAGCAAAATGTACAAATTCAAGGAATTAAACCTCAGATAGATAGATAGATAGATAGATAGATAGATAGATAGATAGATAGATAGATAGATAGATAGATAGATAGATAGATAGATAGATAGATAGATAGATAGATAGATAGATAGATATGAAAGGCACTATATCATAGATAGATAGATAGATAGATAGATAGATAGATAGATAGATAGATAGATAGATAGATAGATAGATAGATAGATAGACATGAAAGGCACTATATCATAGATAGATAGATAGATAGATAGATAGATAGATAGATAGATAGATAGATAGATAGATAGATAGATAGATAGATAGATAGATAGATAGATAGATAGACATGAAAGGCACTATATCATAGATAGATAGATAGATAGATAGATAGATAGATAGATAGATAGATAGATAGATAGATAGATAGATAGATAGATAGATAGATAGATAGATAGATAGATAGACATGAAAGGCACTATATCATAGATAGATAGATAGATAGATAGATAGATAGATAGATAGATAGATAGATAGATAGATAGATGTCATTTCCTCCTGCTGTCTCTAACCATCTTCCAGACAGAAGTCCTGTCCCCCCCCCCCCCCATGTTAACACCCCCCAAATCGCCTGTGCCACCCAGCGCACTCGCCTGATTATGGTGAGAGGCACATAATTGCCTGGTGCAATGCGTTGTCATGCACCCACTTTCTGTGCAGTAATGGCGAGCCTGCTACAAAGCTCTATCAGCCGCAATTGTGGCCTGGATGGGTTTGCGCTGGAAATTAGAGCCTGCAATATTGTCCTTTGAAGCTAAGCTAATATTATCCTCCATTTCTTTTGGTGTATTTTATTTTATTTTGGCTGAGGGACAGCATACACTCTTGCTGGATCTGATCAGTCGCTCATGACATGAAGCAAATAAAGTCAGAATTACTGGGAGGATACAAGAGGGCCCTTTCTTGATTGAAGTCCTCCATTTTTGTTTCTCTCCAGTGTTCTCAGGCATCGCCCAGCACACAATCCTATGGCAGGCCAAATTCTTCAGGATCTCAATATTTCCACAGACCCTCTGATAGCAGAACAGAGTAAGAAAGGCTCAAAATAAAATGCATGCACCTGACAAGAGAAGCGCTAAAAATGTATTCAGCAACAAACAGCAGATGTCCAAACTCTCCAGACTGTCTTCTCCGTGTACCCGTTTTCGCCCATGACTGAGTTGGCACTCTTTTTTGTTGTAGCCACCTGTTTCCACCTCTGCCCCATCCTCAGTGTCCTGCTACTCACACCTCTGAACTAGAGGAGCTTCTTCATTTTGTATGATAAGCTGTCCCACCCCCCCCACCCCCCAAAAACAAATACCCATATAAGTTGGGGGGTGGATCCTGAGCATTCTTGTGAAATTTCCCACACAGGTGATTCATCCACGTGTCACCTAATCAGGGATGACAGGTTCTGCCAGAGGAAGTGACAAGGTGACAGTGATGGCTTCTACTACTAGGGTAGTGCTATGGAAGATTGTCACACCAGTCACCTTCAGGTCATCATTCCTTCATCAAAGAGGCCATTAAAGTTCAAGGTGAATCTTGGCTGATATAATTTTGGTCCAGCCCCATCCACACATAGCAAATATGTGTAACGTCCAATAAGTTCACAATTCACCAGCTATTTGCTGATCCTACTTTTCCAGCACAGGGTTGTTGGAAGCAATGAGAAGAACTGGATACAAAGAAATGAGACAACCGTGGATGGGAGGCCAAGCCATCACTAATTATACTCACAGGCACATTCACCATAAGACAAATTCGAGGCATGTGGGAGAAATAGAAAGAAATCATCTTTAGGAGAGCAAGCAAACTTTAGAGGGTGAGACATTAGGTCATGACCTGAGCCCAGATCTCTGGAGCCGTGAGGCAGCAGCACTAACCACTCTGACACCAGGCTGCTCCCAGTGCAGACACTGATTTTCTGAATGTATTGCTTCAAACTGAGGAATATATGAAGCCACAACACTGGACACAAATGAGGGCAAACTAAACCATTGCAGGTCACCCTGTCACAGTCACTCATCTTGAATCAATTTAAAACCACCAATCCCTGCAGATCTAATACTCTCATTCATTCACAAAGGAAGAATATGCAAACTCCAGACAAACAGTGACAAGGCCAGAATCCAGTATGGAAGAGACAAATAAAAAAATGACAAAAAGTCCAAATTATTAGAAACACCAAGATAGTGGCAGTGATCTACAAGCCAGGATTTAACTGAGGGCTGTGCTATGACTGATGAGACCACTAGTCGGCCCTATTGAGCGGATGTTCGCCACCACTGCAGGACGAACGATTAGCGCCAGTTAGCATGAGCTCCTGCAATCTGAAGACGCGGTGGTCCAGCCCTGGATTCTTCTGGTCTGAATGTCAGCCCCCGCAACAGAACTTGCGATAAGGGGATTCAACGCAAGCTCAAGTTTCTACAGACCTTCCTTGGATAAGACACTCAGCGTATTAAATTCTGTTCCCAGTCTGCTATCTAAACTTTAGTGAAGAATACGTTAGGTTTAGGGCTAGAACTCGAGACTTAGCTTTTTGTTTTTTAACAACTATAAGCCTGTATGACAAAGAGTAATTTGAATTTTTTTAAAAAAGGCATTTTTGCTTTTATGAATTAAAAGATGATGATTAGGTTCTGGAGATTTTAGGCATATGTATACATCCATTTTTTAATTAACTTGCTTTGTTTTATCTCTCCATGCTCACACAGCTAGCTCCCTTTTTCTAAGCTCTGGCTGTCTGAAGCCCCCGAAGCCTGCGGGAGTTGATTTCATTCTGTGTAGAGCGCGCGCACGAGGCTAACGATGTGGACGTTTGGTGCCACCTACCGTCTGATTAGAGAAGTGCCTCCTGTGCCAGCCTGCGCTAAATGACGGCCGTGGCGGGTGCGGGCTGGTAAAACCGATGACTTTAAAAAGCTCGTCTGACTCAAATGTTGCTTTGAAACTGGGTCATACCAAAGTGCATTCTCATTCGCACTGAATCTCATCGCGCACAATACGAGGTTTTGCGCCCTGCCTGCGATTTCCTTAACACGACTTTTATATTTGGATCCTCTTGTGTAGGACTGAATGTGATGAAGAAATGGCTAGTACGACGTGTGCGCTGACATTTAAACTCTAAAACAGATACCTGCAACAGGCAGAAGCTGAGATGGAGACCTCAGACAGCAGATAAAAGGTGACATTTACTGTAAGACACACTACACAAAAAGAAGGTCACCAATGGTGCCAGCTGAAGCATCCCAAGAAAAAAGTCACCTTGACTGGCAAATATGGTGTCTGTAGCATGTATACAGCAGCACAAGGTCCAAACAAGACACAGAAGATGAAACTTAGATACATACCAACAGGAAAGAAAAGAGCAAAATATGCTGGGCACAGCAGGTGATCTTACCTGTGGAGCTACTTGAGGGGACAATACACTTCTGTCACATTATCCAGCCATCCAGCTCATGAACCCTCAAGCCTTTTCCACCCACATAGTTGGCATCACAGTAGAACACCAAACCAGAAGAGGGTCCAGCTCTCATAACATGTATACTGTACAGGAAAAACATGCATGGAGACAGAAAACACAACAGGATTTGAATCCATGCAGGCCTCTAGAGCTACTGAGTTGACAATGGGAAGGACTGCTCCACCATGCCACCATGTTACTATTACTATATTACAGGGGAGCTGTCAGCTGTCTGTGTGGAGTTTTCATGTTTTCTTCATATCTGCAGGGGTTGATCTCTGGATGCTCTGGTCTCCTTCTCACCTGAAATTGGGTGTCTTTAAGGTTAATTGGCAAGTTCACAATAACCAAGTGTAAGTGAGTGTGCTGTAGGTGTGCGTGTGAGCGTGCCCAGTGACAGACAGACAGGCTTCAACTCAATGACACTGAGTGTAATAATACAAAAGGGACACGATAAAAGGCTGTGGACCATCTGTTTATTGTTTTAAAAAAAAATGAAAGTAAAGAAAAAGAAAAGCCAGCAACAGTAACATATAGAAAGTTCAGGACCTGCAATGAATAGGAGATGCTTCTAGTTGAACCTCTGCCTTCCTCAGAGAGTCAGAGGGAATGCTGACTTCCAGTCCATCAATCTCTGAAATAAGGAAGAGACAGGACTAACAAATCTGGACTGGAAATGATGTCACAGGTCTTGCAGGAGATTGTCTTCTATTCTACAAGTTAAATTGAAGAAGGAGTCAATAACTCCACTCTCTGGATCCGTTATTCTAATGCCATTAGAGTTGTGAAGATGCTCCCCAAGCACACGTGTCCAACAACACATATTATATTATATTATATTATATTATATTATATTATATTATATTATATTATATTATATTATATTATATTATAATATGAAAAAGTAAAGGTTATTCTTATGCTAAAAAAGAAAAGGTCAGAGAAACAACATTTTGGCTGCGTAGCCTTCATCAGGTGGGAAGTGAGAATAACCTTAGCTTTTCTTCTTTTGCAAATGCATGTTGATGCATCCCTTAAATGACTTCATTATATTATATTATATTATATTATATTATATTATATTATATTATATTATATTATATTATATTATATTATATTATATTATATTATATTATATTCATTTGAGTGCATATGGGAGACACAGTAATGGCTTTGGTGATGGTAATTACCCGCCGGACCAGGGGTTGGTGCTGTATTCTAATGCCTTCTCTACTCCTCCCTCTGAAAAAAGGAAGATTGACAGCCACTCCTTCGCTGATGTCACTTCTGTGTCCGCCTGCCTGGACCCTCCCCTTCCTGACACTTTAACTCATAAACCAGCCAGCTTGTTTCAGTTCCCATCCAGAACTCTGAAAAGACTACTCTACATTTACTTCTTTCTTTTCTTTTCTTTGCATTCTTTGCCTTTTGCAAATCCTATTATACAAGGTCACCAATGTGATGCCCAACTCTTTATATTTGATTGTGTCCTATATTATATTATATTATATTATATTATATTATATTATATTATATTATATTATATTATACTAGCTGTGTAAACCCATGCTGTAAAAAGCCTGGGTTCCTAGAAACTATTGTAATCGTAAGAAAAAAATTGAACTGCAGAGTCGGTAGCTTCGTTTTGCGGATGTGCTCGATCCCCCCTGTCTATCAGCGTCAAAGTGAGTTTCTCTCTCATTTGTCTTTCCTTGGTGGTTTCTCTTTGGCGACGGAGTTGCATTCTTTCTGCTTCATGCTGTAGCCTCGTACTTCTTTCTTCTTCCGACTCATTAACTTGGGGCCACCTTGACAGCTCTTTGAGCTTCATGCTGTAGCCTCACTCTTCAAGGCCAGACAGACAGACACACATACTTCCATGCATAAACGCTTATATATAAGATTAAAGAGGTGGATGGATGGATGGATGGATGGATGGATGGATGGATGGATGGATGGATGGATGGATGGATGGATGGATGGAAATTACATTATCTAGAGCACACCATACTTGGCCAACTCATACTTGGCCAACTTAGAATTGCCAATCAACATTGCATGCAAGAATTTGGGAACTGTGAGAAAAATTGGAGTACTGGGAAAATCTCCATGAGCATAGTGATGTTACCTCCATTAAGGATGTCAGTGTACTGGCACAAAAATGTCTGCTATCACATCATCAAGGTGGTGGTTGAATGTAAAGCGCTTTGAGTGTCTTGAAAAGTGCTGAATAAATGTTGTGTCTTTTTGTTAATAATTATATTATATTATATTATATTATATTATATTATATTATATTATATTATATTATATTATATTATATTATATTATATAAAGTGTGCCATAGTGCTGCAGTGATTGGCACTGCTGTCTTACTGCTCCCGATTTCAGATCTTCACCCAGGTACCATGTGCATCCCCAGAAGTGCTCAGCCCAGAGTGGTGTCTGAGGACTGATCATTGTTCAGTGTGACCTACCTAAAAGAGTGTGCAGTCCCAGATGACCCAGCTGAGGAGGAGGTGGCTGTCACCGTATACCATGAATGAAAGGGCATCAGCATCTGAGCAGTGTGTTGTATGAAGGTGTGTCTGAAATTACTGTTTGACTTGAGCAATAACTGAAATCACCTCATACTCTCCACCTGACGAGGTGTATTACTGAATGAAGAAAGACAGACAGACAGATAGACATCATAATGACAAGTCTTTTTTAAGTCCAATTACCACCAGCATGATGCTTCCACAAAAGTGCTAAAGTATAAATGGGACTCTAGGCGATAACCAGCATTCAAACTTTCAGCATTAACTTTAAGATCCCTGTCTAGTCCTGGCATATTACCATCATGAACATCTCAAGTAGTTAAGCTAACAAAGCTCCGAGTGGGCACTGTGAAGGCAGTGTAGGGTTTGTAAAAAACATTTTTAGGGACCTGTAATCTACATAAAATAACTGATTAACAAAAATTAGCCCTTTGTCTTACCTCCTGGCATCTGGCCACAGATGGGTTAGACATGGCCCTGGCACTCTCCCTCACCCTGTGAGTCTCTGGCAGTGGGCCTCATTCAGAGAGAGACGGCCCGCTGCAATCAGCATTCAAGCCAATGAGCCCTTGACTGCTGCAAATATCTTCCATCGTATCCCTTATTATGTGACACACAAGGGAACCTCTCATGGCTCAATGGCTGTCGAAACACAAAGTGCAAACGGAGGGCAGCAGGAAAATGAACTTCCCATTAAACCATATGAATTATCCCCAGACGATAAGCAAGCAATTGTTACGAAATAATCATTCAGAATGTGTCCCATGACACCAGCAGTGACGCTGCTGTCAGCCCTGTCTTTGCTGTGGAAGCAGAAATAGAAAGCTGTCACTAGCAAGCGAGAAGTCCACCTCAGGTGCACATCAGCACCTTTTATTCTGGCACGTCATATGAGCTGCCTGCTAGACTTGTTAATTTTAGGAGTCCGTTGTCGTTCATCGATCACACGAGTACATCTTATCGACTGGTGGAGGCTAAAGTCATCAGGTAAATCAAGCAGCTCAGGATCTCAGACTCAGCTGACTTCAGAGGTTATGGCTGGTCCTAAGTCACAGCACAGCAGCCACCCGCACAACGGACTGCTGCAAAGCTGTTCCAGTGGGAAGGGGCTACACCATTACTGGGCATCAGTGGGAGTCAACGGGCAACTCAAGTACCACCTGGGAAGTTGCTGCTGTTCACAATGTTTATATTAGCTTAATAAAAATAAAATAGCAAGGAGATGGAAATAACATCTAAGAGGATAAGAAAAAAGAATCATATGAATGCAAGTTAATGTCAGAATCAAATGCATCAATTAAAATGAGCACCAGCACCAAAATGCTAATCAGAAATTAGCATGACACAATAGAATACAGTTTTTTGGGTTTTTTTGTATAGGGTTCTTCACTGAGTGCAGATGTAGAACGTTGTGACATATTCTCAGGTAAAATACATTATATGAACTACTAAATACAGAATTAGTACACATAAAGACAAGTTAGAGAACTATGTTAAAACTAATGGAAATCAACAATATCTGTCCATGAATTCTTTGATGAACTATGGCCAGTCGACAACAGAGGAAATGAAAACTGTAAGAAAGAAATTCAAAGATAACATCAGATCCAATCACAGTCCTAAAAACTTCAGTCAACTAGCAGTCCATCCCTTTCTGGGCTTTCTATAATACAGTGTGACCACTAGGAGGCGCCACCAAACCCCAAACCCCAGACACAACTCCACAGACAGAAGCCTTTAACAGGCTTCTATTCTATCAACTCAACAGAGCAATCCAGTTCTTTCTTTTCTCTTTCTCTTTTCTCTTCCACTCTTTCCGAGTGAGTGTTGTCCACTTCCTGTCCCGACTCCAATTCTTTGGGTGAGGTGAAGTAGCTCCTTTTATGTATGACCCTGGAGTGATTCCATTTTGAAAACATTACAGCCAGTAACCACACTTAGTCCAGGCAGGACTTTCATAATTGTGTGAAGTTGTTTCTCAGCAGGTTTGCCCATCAAGACTACAGCTCCCATGTTGCCCTGCAGTTGTGCAACTGGGAACTCCACCATTGGAATGCTGCCACCAAGAGCATTGGGAAATATACAGTATAGCCCCAGGCTCTGTCCATCTACTCTCATGGCCTCCTGGCAACCAAAATACAAAATGGATCTCTTAGGGCAGAACACCAAACACTATGTCTGGCAAAGTCCAGGCACTACCCATCACCCACCTCAGTGGAACTTCATCAGAGCTTTCTCAGCTCACAACTTGCCATAGTGAAATTAAAACCTGGATGGAGCAGAACTCTTTAAAATTAAATTGCAACAAAACTGAACTCCTGCAAAATTGGGACTAAATTGCAGCTTAATAAAATGAGCTCCTTTTCACTCACTCTTGACGGTGATCTCATCAGACCTGCCTCTACTGCAAAGAATCTTGGTGTAATTTTTGATTCCTCCTTTCTTATTCCACCCACATAAACCACATTAAGAAACTTTCTTACTTTCACCTCCGTAACATATCCCATGTTCGCTCATTCCTCTCCTTTTCTAATGCTGAGAAACTTGTCCACACTTTTATCACATCCTGCATTGATTATTGTAAATCCCTACTGGCAGGTGCCCCTTCTAATCTTATATCACAGCTCCAGTTTATTCTAAGCTTGGCTGCAAGAGTCCTTACATGGACCTGCAGCACCGAGCACATAACACCCATCCTGTTTCGCCTTCACTGGCTCCCTGTGTCCTACAGAATTGAATATAAAATTCTATTAATAACCTACAAAGCTTTAAATAACCTCGCGCCAAACTACATCAGTGACCTTCTCCATCACTATGTGCCTGTTCACCCACTAAGGTCCTCTGATTCTGGCAATTTTGTTGTGCCCCACACTAATCTACACTCCATGGCTGACAGGGCCTTCAGCTGTATAGCACCCAGATTCTGGAATGACCTACCGAAATTAAGGAAGGCTTTTAGCTCTACCTGACTTTATTACCCTTCTTTCAGTTTACCTCTATGTCAAGATGCTCATGTTACCTGTGTGTGTGCTAGACCATCAATTATGTTGTCTGTTAGGCTTTTCTCTGAATTTACTATCTTACTCTTCTTTATTTATTTATCTGGTTTAGTACAATGCTATATACTGTATACCCTGCTGTTCTTTCTTAAACTCTGTGAAGTGCCTTGAGCATAGGAAAGGTGCTATATAAATAAAATGTATTATTATTATTATTATTATCATTATGGTGAAGTATGGTGGTGACAGCATCCTGCTATGTGGGTGCTTCTCAGCGGCAGGAACAGGGAGATTGGCCAGAATTGAAGGAAGAACGAATGCAGCCAAATAAAGAAGGTCCTTGAAGAAAACCTGCTCCAGAGTGCACAACAATGACTCGAATAATACAACCAAGACAATGCCAGAGTAGCTTCAGAAGAAGTCTCCTGGCGTGGCCAGTCAAAGCCCAGACTTAAATGTCATAGAACACCTGCGGAGTGACCTGAAGATGGCAGTTTACAGCCTCACCCCAACCAATGCAACAAAGCTTGAGAGAATCAGCCAGGAGAAATGGGATAATCTGCCCTAAATCCAGGGTGTGCAAAGTCTGTAGAGATTTACACTAGAAGACTCAAAAGCTGCAATTGTTGCCAAAAATATTGAATTAACAGTCTATATACTTTTAGGAATAAGCGATTTCAGGTTTTGATTTTTAATAAACCTTTCTTAAAACATGTTTTCACTTAGTCATTATGGGTTATTCAGTTGCAAACTGAATGACAAAAATGGCAAATTTATCCATTTACAATTAAACCTACAGCATGATAAAGTGTGCAGAAAGTGAAGGCTTTCTGAATCCACTTTAGATTGTGTGGCCTGCAGGGGGCACACCAGTCGCCCAAACCAACACAAGCAGACACCAGGCACCAGTTTCAGCATACAGCACACTTTTATTCTCGAGGGGAAATGCTTTTCCTTCGTTCCTCCTACAGCAGCACAGTACAACAACAGCACTTTACATCACTTTTCTCTTCTTTTTTCTCTGTCTCTCTCTCTCTCTCTCTCTCACTATGCCTCCACTCCTCCTATGGCAAACTTCATCTCACCTCGGAGTAGTGGCAGCTGGCTCCTTTTATTCAGGAGTACTTCCTGATGTCCTGATAGCATGGTCTGGAAGCACTTCCAGATAAGGCGGATGCTTGACAAAAGAAGGGCCCTGCAGCACCCCCTGGCAGCACCGCTGGAACTCAACAGGGTTGTCCCGAACTCCAACTCCCATGAAACCCTGCAGGAATTGGTGGTGCCATAGCAACCCATTGGGGTTGCCATGGGGGTGATCCGGGGGGGATAATACCCTGTGCACATTATCTCCCCTGGTCCATCCACTATAAAAACATCCTGGCCATCTACGACAATTGTTTAAAGAGCACTCCTGCTAAAGAATCGGTTTTGATCGCACCTCTGTCTATCAGAGAGTATTAGTTCCATGATTGGACCAGGATCAATAGTAGGAATCACACTGTGGAAAAAGTTATTTTGCTTATAGTGAAAGAAAGTCCTGAAATATAGTGACAATAATAACAATAATAATCAGAAAGAGCCTTATATATTATATAAGGAAATAATATTTCATCAGCTGTCTATTAAATGAGTGCAAAGCTTGCTGAATACACAGACCACTGTGACATTCTGAAAAACATTCATCTTCCATGCATCCTATGGCACCCACCTGGCTTACACAGATGACACCGTAGGAAATTGACTCAAAAGGTGAGGAGCATGAAAATCTTTGCTGAAACCCATAAGCAGTCATCAGAAATACAACTCTTTAATGGAAAACATAGGACAGTGTGGAATATCTTTGCCTATGCGTCGTATTTCTTTTCCCTGTCAATCAAAACAGAATGGGAAGGTGATACAATGCAGCTCAAGTATAGGTAGGAAATATGGAATGTGGGATGAATCTTAAAACACATTGATGATTGCCATCGTATATAACACCTGACTTACGTTTAAAAATCTTATGAGGCCCAGTAAACCTCAAGGCCAACTTTCAACATGGGTGGATGTCCTGTGTTGCGAGCCACATCTTTTTTCATGAGGAATCTTTCTCCTCTAATGTTAAAAAGAGTGAGTAAGAGGTTGGTTTTAAAGATTTCTTTAGTCCAGCAAAGGAGTGTTTGGATATGTTTGCCACCATCTTAAATAGGGGCCAACACCACTGCTCTGTAGCTGACAGAAAGGCCTTGAAATAGGAGGTTAAAACTGCCCAGCACATCATCGGCATCCCTCTGTCGACTATTGCTGACCTGCCTCACACCCAGGTTGTCTTAACAGCACCATAGGCCCCCAGGCAAAGTAGGGGCCCCTGTTCTGATAGCAAAACAGAAACATGCATAGGCATCAGAAACATCGTGGGCCACTATGCTCCTGGGCATCCAGCCAGTGCCCATTGTGCCCTTACATTAAGATGGCCCTGTGGTCTCACCACAAACAATGGACTGTTTACCCCCCTCTAATCAGGAAGGCACCAGAAGGCTCAGGAGCAGTTTCTTTCAGAACACAATCACCATTATGAACTCTCAACCTTTACCACTTCATAGCTAATGTTTCTAAATATCAATAACTTCTGACGGTATTCTGTGTATATTTTCACCTGCTTACATATTTCTATTCTGTACATAAAAATATTTCTTATATCAATATTTATTTTTACCATGTATCTGTACTTACTGATTAGTATTCACATTGTGAAAAGATCAGACTCGACACACTTAAAAAGATTTGGGGCAGCCACCCATATACTATCCCTGGCTGCAATGGGTTGATTTAGTAGACAGAAGTGTCTTGGTTGAAGTCCAGACATGAACTGACTTAGGTTTTGGAATATGGTGGTTTTAAGGAGGAATACCATAACTGACATAGGGAAACTAGAAGTGACCTTCTTCTGATGTCATCTATGGCCCCGGAACCAGAAGTGACATTGTCTTAGGCGCCAGAACCGGAAGTGACCTCAGCCTAGACTCCGGAACCAGAAGTGACATCTTCTTAGGTGCCGGAACAGGAAGTGACATCGTCCCTGGCGCCAGAACCAGAAGTGACATCTTTCCAGATGGGTCAGACAGGTTTTTCCATGGCTGGTCTGCTAAGACAACAGGAGAAGGTTTAGTGCACCCCCCACCTCCCGGCCTGACATGGAATTACCTTCATTTGGTCCATACAACGTCCTCCTACTCGCATGTGCGTGACAACATCTATATACTTTTCCTTATATATATTACTATCTGTAAATTCAAATATCATATAGATACGTAGATATATATTATCATTTGTGTGCTGCCTTATTGCACCTCATTGTCGATTGCACTTTAATGTACTATTTGCTTCCACTGCCTATTGAAACTTAGTCTACTATTTGCCTTTCTGGTTAGATGCTAATTTTGTTGTACTTGTACAATGACAATAAAGTTGAATCTGATCTATTGTGCTGACATCAAGTGCAGTTATGCTGTACAATCATGTGGCCGCTAGCAAGTACTGTTCCAAACAAAATGAATGGTGGAGGAGATGGGAAAATAAAAATGGTGCTAGGATGACATCAAAAACAGGATGGAGATATATAACAAAATAAAATGTTGCTTGAAGACAAGAAGTAATACACTTAGAAAATTCAAGACTCAAAACAGACTGGCCAAAGTTCATCCATGTGTGACTTGCAATGAAGCTCCATGTGTAAAAGAAATAAAGGTTAATGTAACAAAACCTGATATTCCTAAAGGCACCAATTACGGGTCACTAGGGGCTCAGAGCCCATCCTGACAGAACTGGGTACAACACAGGAAACAGCCCTCGGCATTATGCCAGTCTACTGCTGTTGTGACCAATTTGTTGATGGAGCTGAGCTGAGCTCATTTTCCAAAATTCAAATCAAAAAGTCACACAAGGTCATAGAAAGCGATATGCAAGACAGAAACCTGTGAGCAAAAACTTCAAAAAAGAATTTGTCGGAGAGATTAAAGAGTCTTTCCTTTGCAAAACAACAAATGCGGATGCACACAGGTAACTCTTTGAAGATGACAGCCATGACGATGTGACCAGCATCACACACAGCCTGCTGCTGTCTAGTGTCACATTGGCTCAGCCAGGGGTCAGTAAGAAGACACAGATCAGATTTTATACTTACTATAATATCATTTACCAAAGCAGCTTTATTTTCAAGAGAGTGAATGCTGTATTTTAAACTACAAAGGTGGTTTGACCTGGTATTGCACTCTTTCTTTTAGTTTGAAGTTACTTACACAGATGACCTTAGAGGAGGATCTCATTTTAACTGCAATTATGCTCTTTACCATACAGTTATGAATTGATTCAGATTTTGTTTCACGAATAAAAAAAATTCTGGGTAGCTGCTAGAGAATAATAACAGGTGAGATAAACAACAGCCTGCAATTTAAGATCACAGGACTGCTATCTGGATGGTGCCCTGATCAGTCAGCCAGGCAGCTTTGCAGCCATATTTTGGGATAAAATAAAAGATCCCCTCCAGTTAATCTATCTTAAAGAATACAGGCTTTTCCCAAAAATCATTCCAATTATTTACAAATGTTTTGCTTGTATTTACACACCAGGAGCCTCATTTATAAAACTGTGTGGATTTGAGCATGAAAGCATTAAAACAATAGATAAATAAATCCAATTTATAAAATATGAGTATGCACATCTGTATGCAAATCACAATCATCTTATAAATGTGCATATGTGAACGCACCTCAAACGTCACCCAGCTGCCATCTAGAAACAACCATACTTGGACTATGCTAATGAACCTTAAACAAATGCAGTCACAATACTGCAGACCTTCACTGGCTGAGACATCAAGCAGTATGAGACAGAAGCTCTCATCTCACATTAGAGGCACACAATAAACATTTACTTGGTGACCTAAACACAGGAGTCACCAACAAGCACAAATATAATGAATGCCAACATGTTACTGCTGCCATGAAAAGTGAAAGCTCTACTAGCTGCACCGTGCCTCAAATAAAAAATACAAATGCAAATGTGATTAGTAATCGGAGGTGCCTTATAATGTATTTTGATGTTTATCAGTCTCATCTTGGCATCACAGACCACTTGTATGGTAGAGGAGAGGTTGGAAGCATGTACTGATATGGCACGTTGCTGCACCCACCACATGACGAGCCACCTCAGCATCCCAAATTAGGACCAGAGTGGAGTCATTCAATGGGTGACACCTCAGCACCACACTAGTTTGAACGGAGTGGAACAGTGTGAGGCTTTATATAGCAGCTGGAGTTCCAATCCTGCCACCAACACCCAAGTTTTCCCTTGCAAGTTGGAGGACCTGCTTGCAGAGCTTGATGCAGGTTAACATCATACCCAGGATGGAGCAATTGATGGTTAAGGGTCTTGCACAAAGGCCCAACAGAGTGGAATCACTTCTGGCATATGCGGGCCAGCAACCTTCTAATTGCTGACGCAGATCCCATGATGGTGGAATGAAACTGCTTATGGTTAACAAAACCAGCTTCATTCTTACTAGGTGCTCTTAAAAATTGTAATAGATAGATAGATAGATAGATAGATAGATAGATAGATAGATAGATAGATAGATAGATAGATAGATAGATAGATAGATAGATAGATAGATAGATAGATAGATAGATAGATAGATAGATAGATAGATAGATACTTTATTAATCCCAATGGGAAATTCACATTCTCCAGCAGCAGCATACTGATACAATAAATAATATTAAATTAAAGAATGATAATAATGCAGGTGAAAAACAGATAATAACTTTGTATAATGTTAAATGTTAACGTTTACCCCCCCAGGTGGAATTGAAGAGTCGCATAGTTTGGGGGAGGAACGATCTCCTCAGTCTGTTAGTGGAGCAGAACAGTGACAGCAGTCTGTCGCTGAAGCTGCTCCTCTGTCTGGAGATGATACTATTTAGTGGATGCAGTGGATTCTCCATAATTGATAGGAGCCTGTTGAGCGCCCTTCGCTCTGCCACAGATGTTAAACTGTCCAGCTCCATGCCAACAATAGAGCCTGCCTTCCTCACCAGTTTGTCCAGGCGTGAGGCGTCTTTCCTCTTAATGCTGCCTCCCCAGCACACCACCGCGTAGAAGAGGGCGCTCGCCACAACCATCTGATAGAACATCTGCAGCATCTTATTGCAGATGTTGAAGGACGCCAGCCTTCTAAGGAAGTATAGTCGGCTCTGTCCTTTCTTGCACAGAGCATCAGTATTGCCAGTCCAGTCTAATTTATCATCCAGCTGCACTCCCAGATATTTATAGGTCTGCACCATCTGCACACAGTCACCTTTAATGATCACGGGGTCTATGAGGGGTCTGGGCCTCCTAAAATCCACCACCAGCTCCTTGGTTTTGCTGGTGTTCAGTTGTAGGTGGTTTGAGTCGCACCATTTAACAAAGTCATTGATTAGGTCCCTATACTCATCCTCCAGCCCATTCCTGATGCAGCCCACGATAGCAGTGTCATCAGCGAACTTTTGCACGTGGTAGGACTCCGAGTTGTAGTTGGAAGTCCGATGTATATAGGCTGAACAGGACCGGAGAAAGTACAGTCCCTTGTGGCGCTCCTGTGTTGCTGACCACAATGTCAGACGTGCAGTTCCCAAGATGCACATACTGAGGTCTGTCTTTAAGATAGTCCACGATCCATGCCACTAGGTATGAATCTAATCCCATCTCTGTCAGCTTGTCCCTAAGAAGCAGAGGTTGGATTGTGTTGAAGTCGCTAGAGAAGTCTAGAAACATAATTCTTACAGCACCACTGCCTCTGTCCAAGTGAGAGAGGGATCGGTGTAGCATATAGATGATGGCATCCTCCGCTCCCACCTTCTCCTGATATGCAAACTGCAGAGGGTCAAGGGCGTGTTGAACCTGTGGCCTAAGGTGGTGAAGCAGCAGCCTCTCCATGGTCTTCATCACATGTGATGTCAGAGCAACAGGCCGAAAGTGATTCAGCTCACTAGGACGTGATACCTTTGGGACCGGGGTGATACAAGATGTTTTCCAAAGCCTCGGGACTCTCCCCTGTTCCAGGCTCAGGTTGAAGATGCGCTGTAGAGGACCCCCCAGCTCCAATGCACAGACCTTCAGCAGTCGTGGCGATACTCCATCTGGACCCGCTGCTTTGCTGGCACGAAGTCTCCTCAGCTCTCTGCTCACTTGCGCTGTTGTAATTATGGGTGTGGATGTCTCTCCTATGCTGGTATCAGCAGAAGGATGTGTGGAGGGTGCAGTACTCCGAAGTGAGAGTGAGAGTGGGTTAGGGTGGTCAAACCTGTTGAAACGAAATGTAGCACCTCATCAGTCATTAATGTCCTCCAACACAGTGGGCAAGATGTAGCTGTAGCATGGCTGAGATATTCCTGACCAGTTGGCAAATTCCCTCTGGTAGATACCTGCTGCTAAAAAGCCAACCACTGTAAAAAATATAAAACTGCATATCAGGCAGGCTGTCTTTCTAATGCTGGGGCCAACTCAGCATATACAAATAGAATGGCTCTTGGAAGCCTAAATCAGCTCATAAACCAGTCATCATCATAGGCAAGAACAGAGTCCCTAAAAAGTCATTCTCTTCATATATGACCCATTGCATACTTTTGAATAAGTGTCAAACAAACCATGTCATGTCAGACCATTAGGCTATGAATAGGCTGTAGGGCATGAGATTTAGAGCTTTCTGTATGCTCTGAATGAACTATGTCTGTGTTTTTTACTTAATGCAATACAGCAAGTGATTGCTTCTGTTTCTAATGCTGAAAATTGACCCAAGTAAGTAAGTTCAGTGTAAATATGCAGCTTTGGACCACTTAAAAGTCAGCTACAAAAGTCTGTACATCAAATGCATCACTTTTGAGGTTTAATGTTTGTCATGTCAATGCACATTCTAATAATAGTTTGGTGATAAGAATCATTTAGCTGGTTTGGCTGCATTTCCCTACTTTATCAAGGATGCCATCATTTTCCAAAGTGTTGCGTATGGATGGGTCAGAGCTGCCATAAATATACGCTTGTTCTCCCATCAAGTTTTCTTTTTATAAGTACCAAGTTTTGCATGGAGAGTTGAGCACACACATTTCAGGCCTCTGCTATAGACCACATCACATTTATATAGACTTGGAATGTGACCAAACACAATTAAGCTCCAATATTTTCTTATAGCTTTGGTGTTCAGAGATATGAAGTTCCTCTTTAATACCTCAGCTTGTTGCAAAGTGTTATGATTGGTGCCAACATGTAGCAATAAGATGGATACTTTGTTGGCCGGGAAGTTCAATTTAACTTCAGTGTCAGTTACCTGTGCCCCCAAGAGCAACACATACACTGATATGCATCTTTAAATGCATAATAATAAATTGGTGTCGTTCACAGTAAATACTATTGTGATACGCTCGAATTCCCATGGACTAACATCATGAAACACCTTGGTTTGAAGATCTGCACTCTGGTAAACTGCCAGTGGTCAGTTATGAACCTACAACATCTGGCTCAGAAGTGGTTTCTTTGTAGTGTGAGCCAGTAGTACAATTACATTAGTGAGCCATAGAGAGACCACTTCAAAATACTGTACAAAGAGAGTTTCCTGGTGATGTCAACTGAGCTTCCTTTCTGTCAGCTGTTATCTTTTCTGTGCAATGCCACCACTACACTACTGTCATGAGCATTTGGTATTCCAATAGATGGTGCATCTAAGATGGGTTGAAATCAAAGTAAGCAATGTACACCTCAGCGTTAACATTTGTAGAGCCCATGCAATGCAAATGTCTTGGTTATATGCCTTATGGTATGGGATTCGCAAAAGCAGTAAAAATGTTTGTGATGTGCCACCTGTTGCAATGGTACAGACATTGCAACTGTACAGACACACAGGCAGACACACAGACTCTTATCCTTTTATTAAGGTGAATGATGCCTTTTACAGTATTAAACACTATAAAGTATGATTTTATCAGTTATCAGTTATATTCAACATTCCCAAATCTTTTTCCTTGAGGGTCACAGGGATCGGTGCCTATCCTGCAGCCCCAGACTATGACTTTTAGAGGTCCTAAGCACTCAAAAAATTTTGGTGCCCCCATATATACGATCTGCACCCTCTGTCAGTGGATGACTGAATGGGACAGCCGACAAAACCAAGACAAGAACGATCATGTAAGCCTCTGTGGACCGTGGGGCAGTTACCAGATTCTAATTTTATTGTATGGTCAATATTAATATATATCATTAATGTCTATTATTACTATTTTTCTTATTATTTTTCTTATTGTATATATATGTATGCATTTTTTCATGTACAGTGGGAGCCCCTTTTTGTGGAACCTGATTTCAACTGCACCTATTGCAGTTTTGCACCATATAGTCCATGGTAAGTCCAGTAATGGAAAGTTTCTGTGGTGCTCCCCCTTCCCTTGATACCCTAAGCATTTGTTTATTTTCTTAAAGGGTAATCCAGTCCTGCCATCCTGGTGACACTAGACACAAGGCTGGAATGCCACTCTATCACAGAGCACACTCTCATATACACCTGTTATTCATTCACATGGATCACCATTTAACCCAACATTTGCGAAACCTGCACTTTGGCTGAACTAAATTTTGATGTTAAATTTGAGTGTGTAATGACTTCACTAAATGTCAGCAGTCTGAAATGAGAATGAAACAAGGAGATAGGAAATGGTAATATAAACCAGAAAAACAAGCATTGAAGAGACAGGCCCAAAATGAGAATCTAAAATCGTACTTTAGGAGTGTCGCAAGAGCAGCAAAAACCAATAAAGTGCTTAGTAAACAGAGCGAAGACATAAACCAAAAGACAGTAAAAATACAGAAGCTCATAACCAGAAATTAATTATTAATCTCAAATAATAGCTAATCTCTAGATTATTTGGCTTCTAAAGTTGCCATGTTTAAAATATTTCAGAAACCAAGGAACCATTTAAAAAACATTAAAAACAAAAGGCAGATGATGACAAAATGAAGGCAGCTGTGTTTCTAGGATTTGACACCTGTGATGGTCCAGTAGTGCTGAGCCACCATGCATGAAGCAAGCAATCAGCTTTTATGAACTGACACCTTTGACCCTCAGCTCTGTTGCAGTGTGCTGTTCAGAGATAATCACTTATTCATTTACGTAGCACTGCGGTGGGTTGGCACCCTGCCCGGGATTGGTTCCTGCCTTGTGCCCTATGTTGGCTGGGATTGGCTCCAGCAGACCCCCGTGACCCTGTGTTTGGATTCAGCAGGTTGGAAAATGGATGGATGGATGGATTTACGTAGCACTTTCCTGTGTAAGCCATGTGAGAGTATTTTAGACAGCACAGCACAACATGCAGCTCTCATACCTGTCACATTCAATTCTGGGTTCTAGTCCAAAGTTTATTGTGCAGTGTGGTGGTCCTTTATAACTGTGCTTTGCAGAGCCAGTTATATCATTATATGATATAGTATCTCTCATAGGAGCTAACCTGACAAGGTGCTTACAAAGCAATGCATCTTTATTAAATGGCCCCTTGTGTTATCACCTTACACTGCAACTCCCATTACAGACAATGTATGGCACTGCATATGCAGACAAGCTGTACATTCAAAGTGACAAAGACTCCAAATGTCAAGGGTGACACTAACGGAGAAACGGAAGTGTCGGAGCCTACAGAATGTCAGTTGGAGAGTTAATTAATTAATTGCAGAGTATAGCAGTGCAGATGCAGAGGTGCGCCTTGAACTGCAAGTGAAATTCAGTCACCCAAAGAGCAGACGGAGAAGTGCTGCTGGAGCTGTGAACATTCAAGGGTTAGTAATCGGTAGTGACAAAGCCAGCAGCTTCAGCACTGTGTCACGCTGGATTTAAGAATAAAATGCCGCACATCTAAAGCGGACTGCCTTTCATTTTTTTCTTCTCAGTCACTGAGCAGGGTGCCCCTTCAGCACACTGCAGATGATGTTCACCAGTAAAACCTCCTAGGACAGCTTCAGGCTCAGAAGGGTGACACCTACTGACTTTGGACTTTTACATTTCTGGAGTTGCATATCATGATGAAAAAATGAAATGAAGGCCTTGTTGCTCAGAAAACTCCCTGGATTAATTTGGGAAAATATGAGGGTTGGGGAGAGGTGGTAAAGCAAAACATGAAAATAAAATATGGGTGAGATGGAGATTTTATAAAGGAAAAATAAACAAGGAGGTACACTAAATTAATCAATATTGATTAAAAAACACAGGACTCCTGTTTCATATTCCAGCCAGGACACCGGAACTATTTCAGTTTATTAATAAAGTTCATGAAATTGCATGGGCTCACACAACTCAGCTTCCACTTTCTCAGTTTATACTTCAAATGTAGCAATATGCTGTTATTCCACAATTTCTCTCCTTGTTCCTATAGAGGAAACCACATATTTATCTATATAAATACATAATGCCCTCTGTTTGTCTTTTGAATTTCTTGTTTTTGCTTTGCGTCCTCCCCCACCATAACCTATCGTCTAGCTTTAGATTAATCAAAACTATCGATCTCCGGTTTTCGACAGTTCTCAACTTTTAGGGTCCTGTGACACCGAAAACATTGATATATCAATAATGGGTGTGTGGCTGTGTGTTGTAGCTCATTCTTGGGGACGGTATAGAGCTAAAACAGATAGACGGAAAAATACCAAATTTGAAACTTAAGCCTGTTATGAGATGACGATGCGCTGATTAATTTTTGAGCCAAATTGTGCAAGAGAAAGAGGCACTCTAGAGGAACCCTCAAATACCGTAATTCTGTCATTAATTATGAATTCTTCTCATCAATTCCTATCATAATGACCCATTTTATGATCAGCCTCAGAGCAGTAAATAAGAACTGAAATATTATAGAATAGTATGTGTAACTTGCTTCTTAGTGCACAAAGCCTACTGACGCTCACGTCCGATTTTTTTTTTTCTGTTATTTATGTTTTATGTTATTTACCCATTTTGCACACTTATATTAACCCTCAGAACACATCTAGTCTGTTTGTTTGTTCTTCACACAACAACTAATTTTCATTAAATTTCGCATATAGGTTGCTGTTGGTCTGACTTTTTGCATGTCTATTGCACTTAACCCAGCTTAACATGTAGAGTGTGTAAAATTTCAAAACTTTCATCATGAGTAGAGGTTCAAAAAAGGAAAAACACAAAGTGGTACTTTTGCCAACCTTATTAATCACCAAAACTGTAGCCTTTGGATATTTAATCTTCAATTGGTGATTATGTTGTGATGAACATCAGGATAGACATGCTTTCTTGCTTATTTATTAGATATTAGGCCTGGGAAAGTTAACTTAATGTCGCTAGTATTAAGCATTAAAAAATATTCTTGGCTTATACATACTGACATAGATGCAGGGGAAGAGGTGGGGGAAGATATTAATGTAGTTCTGGTGCAATGCTAGAGAAAAATTTTGCTTTTTTTTTTTTTTCATTTCACGTTTCTGTAAGAAGACGAATCAATGTCATATCACATAAGTGCAAAATAAGTTATCTTTGAGTGGCACTAAAACCAAAAAAAGTCTCTAGTACCTCTGCATTTATCTCCCCAGTCTGACAGCTAGCTTAAATATAATAACAAAATTCTACGAAATAGAAGTGCAATGATTATCCCTACCCATCATTCCAGTTTGCAGTATCTTCGCTAATTTATACAAAGAACAAGACATAACCACCCAAGTAATGCACGGTATCAGTTTTTAGGCGAGATAGCTAAGCTGCTACAGAGAATGTTTTGCGTGCCAGAAGCAAAGGTGCACAGCAGTATTTTCTAACCTTTTATCTGTGGTCACACACCTTTTGTATCCCAAAAAATCCCAAAGCACACTATGATTCTACCAACTACAAAAATATTAAATGTCATGCGTATGCTAAACTCTCCAAACGGTCTTGACTACCAGAGACGTCATCAAAAAAATCAGTTTGGAGATTGGCGCTCGCAGACACAGCACTTAATGAGCACTCATATGCCAACTGTCCCTCAGCTCTGCGAGAGTCACTGACGAAATACACACCCTGGCAGATGGACCCCCAACACGTCTCCTGGCTGTTAAAGTGCACTCTAAGTGCTGTGTCTGCCAAATATCAATTGTGGTGCTGCTTTAATATCAGCTTCTCCAGGTGGTCCCATTCTCCTCGACAGTTCTCGACAACTTGAGGAGTGTGTTTTTCTCAGGTCAGGACCCAGAGGCACTACTCTGTTATTTCTACAGTGCACCAGTTGTAAAACACTTGGGTAGAGTATAATGATCAAGTTGTTGATGCTGACGAACAACTGAAAAACAGAGTTTTAACACAAGTTTTAATGTATGCCAGTTTAGGAGACCCTTATACTTTCAATTAAATCAGTCTTCAGCAGTGCATTCCAAATCTAAAGTCGTTTTGATCATTCAGTTTTACTTTGACATGTCTGTTTATTATATACTCTACCAACTTCAGAATTAACACAAGATATACTTGTTGTTATTTTTGTAGGTGCTTATCATACACTGGCCTCATTTTTCCATTCTTCCATTTAGGAAGGCATTCAAATTCAGGTTGTACTTGCTGAAGTAGTATTTTGTTAAAAGTTCAGATTTTGGTTCATTGTTTAAGCTTAAACTATGCCACTAATTTTTTTTTTATTTCTTTTGCGTTGATTCTACATTAAATTTGTGATTCAACGTGTATTTACTTCATGATTTGAGTACTTATTTTACGATTACATTTTTTAATGTTGGATGTGATTAATTGTGATTAATTACATAGCATGATGTGATTATTTATATATTGTGGTGGATTGCCGGCTTCTTACTCCGGCCATCACCTCCAGGCCACCAGGAGGAGCTCTCATGGACTCATGGACTATGTAGTTTTTATACGCAGCCCTGCTGGATACTTTGGGGGCCACCAGGAGTCGCTGTAGGAGGACTCGGAGGCTCTTATGTGCCCTATAACCCGGGAGTACATCATGGTCACGTGACAGGAAGATACAATGTGCTCCCGGGTTGAAGAAAAGGACTGTTTACCCTGACCCGGAAGGAATAAGGAACTGTGGACTGATTGGGCAGGAACACCTCCGGGTCAGGGTGTATAAAAGGACTATGGGAAGCCCAGTACATTGAGCTGAGCTGGGTGGAAGGGTGGCAACGCGTCTGGGAGAGGAGGATTGGTTTATTGATTGATTATTGATTTATTTATATGAGTATTGTGGAGTGTAGGGTGCTTGGTGCACATTATTATTATACAATAAATAATAATTGGATTTTTATCTGGTGTCTGACGTCTAGTCTGAGGGTTCAAGGGGTCACGGAGACCTTAATCTGTCACAATATATATATATATATACTAGCCATCCCTTGTGGCTCTGCCTGTGTAGTAGTGAAACAGGACAGTGAGAAGGGCACTGCCTGGCTCCCCACTCCTGATCACGCTTCCCCTCAGACCGTTGTGTCTCTCTCGGATTCGCACAAATAATTTGGTACCCCAACCGAACTATGATACATAGCATGATGAGAGAAGTTGCAAAATCAACCTGGAATGTTCAAGCAAATTATAGAAAAAAACCTGATCTAAATCCATTCAGTAGCTCTCTCGTGAAAAGCAGACAGACATACAGATAGACAGACAGACGTTGGATTTTATATATATAAATACTGTATATTATATATATCAGACCCAGAAAACACTGTCCCTGCTGTTTTAACAGCACTAACAGAATTTCAGAAGATATCTGGTCTTAGAATTAATCTGAATAAAAGTATACTCTTTCCAGTGAATTCACAAGCATATAATATTAGATTAGACACCCTACCTTTTACCATAGCAGATCAGTTTAAATACCTAGGGGTAAATATCACAAGTAAACATAAAGCTCTTTATCAACAAAATTTTGGTGTCTGTATGGAAAAAATTAAGCAAGACTTGCATAGATGGTCAACCCTTCATCTCACTCTAGCCGGAAGAATTAACATTGTTAAGATGAATATCCTTCCTAAACTTCTCTTTTTATTTCAAAACATTCCAATATCCATCCATCCATTTTCCAACCCATTGAATCCGAACACAGGGTCACAGGGGTCTGCTGGAGCCAATCCCAGCCAACACAGGGCACAAGGCAGGAACCAATCCTGGGCAGGGTGCCAACCCACCGCAGACATTCCAATATATATCAATAAATCATTTTTTAAACAGTTAGATTCAACAATAACCTCATTCATTTGGAACTCAAAACACCCACGTATCCGAAGAGCGACCCTACAAAGACCTCAGGCAGAAGGTGGCATGGCTTTACCTAGTTTTCAGTTTTATTACTGGGCAGCAAACATACAAGGTAGCAAAGCAGAGAATTCATTCGAGTTCCATATGCGCAAAGCATAGAATTATTCAACTAAAAATTATATATCGAGCTCATCTGTCTCGCTTAAAACTGTCCAAAATGTTTCCAGGGCAGGATCCAACCTGCGAACGCTGTAACCAAGCTCCTGCCTCACTGGGTCACATGTTTTGGGCCTGCACCAAACTAACATCATTTTGGACAAATTTTTTTAAGTGCCTTTCAGACAGCCTTGGGGTCACAATCCCTCCTAACCCATTAACAGCTGTGTTCGGTGTTCTTCCAGATGGACCTGAATTGGAGAAGGACAAGCAAACGGTGATTGCATTCACTACACTTTTGGCACGCAGACTTATTTTGTTAAATTGGAAGAATCCTAATTCTCCTCTGATAAGTCAGTGGGAAACCAATGTTTTATATTATTTGAAATTGGAAAAAATCAAATTCTCAGTTAGAGGATCTGTACAAAATTTTTTCAAAACCTGGCAGGATTTAATCAATATTATTTTAGAATAAGAGAAATAACTATTACCGCATTTAATTCCCTTCTCCATCTCTTATTTACATATATATTTACTTCTCCCTTTCTTTTGTTTAATGTTGCCGTATTAAAAAGCCTTAAGCAATTTTCCTTTAGCTAAGCTCTCCTTCTCAGGGGTGGGGCTTGATTTGTCTTCAATTTTGTTGGGTTATAAATTGATCTATTTGTATGGAATGATTACAATGAAAATTAATAAAATAAAAATATAAAAATATAAATAAATAAATACTGTATATGGTCATACAAAGTATTTTACTCAATGCCAGAAAATGTTGGAGTGCTAGTTGGGTCACCCCTTATATTTCACATGACAACTTTAAATAGAAACAATGCATGATGGCTCATATAAGGCAAAGTAAAAAAAGTAAAACATCATTGTAGCAGTTAGGTCTGCTTTGGGGTTCTGGCTTTATTGAGTGCAGTCCAGAATGAGGCACCACCTTCCTGTGAGCACCTTGAATATATAGTCCTCCAGCTGAAAGGGGCAAAGTCGGTTACCCTCAGTGGCTGTCTTCTCCTGGCTATAGGAACATAAAGAGATGATACCATTAGCAACAGCACCCCCTCTCGTCCCAGGGAGGGATTGCTTACCCAGCAGGACAGTGATACTCAGACACACACGTGTGACAATTTATTATTTATATGTTATTACTCAGCAAAATGCATTTTAATATTCTTTTTGTTATTTTATATGTCAATATAATACTTTCTCACAGCTCTAGATATCCCTATTCTGTCCTATTAAGTGACAATGTAGTCTCTTACACAGCAGTTTACACTTTAGTTAAAGTCCCAGCCTTGTCATATACGTGAAAAGAGCAACATAACGCTACAGAGGCACTGGTGCATTACAGCTGTGGGGATCTTGATTCAACTACTGGGCCGGGCACATAAATGGTAAGCTTTGCCTGGTGGTCCACTTGTTAACATTGTGGTCTTATATCTCCAGGGACCTGTGTTCAAAACCCAGCTTGGTGACAGAGTGTGGAGTTGGCACATTCACCTCAGGGCTTATGCTTCTTGATTACACTACTAAACAAGCCATGTAACCCAAATTAAACATGTTGGATTTGAAAATGTCAACATAGCATAATTATATTTGAAATTCACACATGAATACAATCTACAAATGCTTTCCACCAAAGTCATTATAATTCATTAAGTCTGAACACAGTAGTACACTACAAAAGAAATACAGTAGTAATTGTAGTTGTAGTAATGGCAGCAGTAGTACTGTCATTTGTTCTGCCACAGGGCGCAGTAAAATTCCTTCTGCACATTAGAGTGCCAGAGTGATATTTATGGGCTACAACTCAGCATTTAACACTGTTGTACCACCAAAGCTGACCACCACACTCCTCAATGTGTACTTCATGTCACACTCTGATTTTGGAGTTCCTAACCAGGAGATTTCAACATGTGACCACACGCTGACCCTCAACACAGGCACTCTACAGGGAAGTGTACTGAGCCCCCATTGATCATGTGGCCAGACACAGCTCCAAATCCATCATTAAACTTGCTGATGGTACTACCATCATAATAGTGATGCCAACAGTGATGAGGTGGCTTACAGAAAAAAGGTTTATCTGTTACCTCAGTGGTGCTAGAACAATAATCTTAACCGAAATATGAGCAAAACTGAACTGGTTATAAGTTTGAGAAGCCAGAAGACAGATTACAGCACCATAGGAGATGCCAGCCATCCTGCATATATATATAAATACATATATACAGTATATACAGTGCATCCGGAAAGTATTCACAGCGCATCATTTTTTCCACATTTTGTTATGTTACAGCCTCATTCCAAAATGGATTAAATTCATTTTTTTCCTCAGAATTCTGCACAAAAAAGTTTACTTGAGGTTTTTGTTAATTTATTAAAAATAAAGAAACTGAGAAATCACATGTACTAAGTAATTCACAGCCTTTGCTCAATACTTTGTCGATGCACCTTTGGCATCAATTACAGCCTCAAGTCTTTTTTAATATAATGCCACAAGCTTGGCACACCTATCCTTGGCCAGTTTCGCCCATTCCTCTTTGCAGCACCTCTCAAGCTTCATCAGGTTGGATAGGAAGCGTCGGTGCACAGCCATTTTAAGATCTCTACAGAGATGTTCAATCAGATTCAAATTTGGGCTCTGGCTGGGCCACTCAAGGACATTCACAGAGTTGTCCTGAAGCCACTCCTTTGATATCTTGGTTGTGTGCTTAGGGTTGTTGTCCTGCTGAAAGATGAACCGTCGCCCCAGTCTGAGGTCAAGAGCGCTCTGGAGCAGGTTTTCATCCAGGATGTCTCTGTACATTGCTGCAGTCATCTTTCCCTTTATCCTCACTAGTCTCCCAGTCCCTGCCGCTGAAAAACATCCCCAAAGCATGATGCTGCCACCACCATGCTTCACTGTAGGGATGGTATTGGCCTGGTGATGAGCGGTGCCTGGTTTCCTCCAAACGTGACACCTGGCATTCACACCAAAGAGTTCAATCTTTGTCTCATCAGACCAGAGAATTTTCTTTTTCAGGTGCCTTTTGGCAAACTCCAGGCAGGCTGCCAAGGATGATCAGGGGAAACAGGATGCACCTGAGCTCAATTTTGAGCTTCATGGCAAAGGCTGAGAATACTTATGTACATGTACTTTCTCAATTTTTTTATTTTTAATAAATTTGCAAAAACCTCAAGTAAACTTTTTTCACGTTGTCATTATGGGGTGTTGTGTGTAGAATTCTGAGGAAAAAAATGAATTCAATCCATTTTGGAATAAGGCTGTAACATAACAAAATGTGAAAAAAGTGATGCGCTGTGAATACTTTCCGGATGCACTGCATATATAGTCACGCACGAGCTCTTAGGGAGCAGCTTAAGGACCTAAAGAGCAGCGCAAAATCGCAAGGCAGGGGACGACGACAGTGCGCTAACCTTTCTTTCTTTATTTCAACAGGAAAAACGATAAAACACAGCCATGAATCCACCCGAATTCCTTAGCAGAACAAGCCACTTCCGGGTTCCTTCCTTCCCTCTGGTCCCCCTATGACAATGTCACCACATCCCATCTACCTCAGCGGTTCTTTTCCCAGCATTCCCGTTCCATTTCCGTCCCCGTAGCATTTAAATATTCGCCATTTTCATCTGTTGTTGTCTGTAATGAGTTTCATGCTTGACCCAAAACAAGACTGTAAACAAACCGGTTTTCAGTATATGGGGACTCCCCAACACTTTTACCTTGTATTTGTGCTTCTTTTTACTATATATATATTTATATTTATATATATATATATATATATATATATATATATATATATATATATATATATATATATATATATGGTTGAAATAGTTTACTGTCAAATAAATGCAAAGAGTACGCGACACGTGTTTCGCCCTCATTGTGGGCTCATCAGGCGTACACACTCCACTGCACTCCCTCTCGGGAATCGAACCTCGGACGTCAGCGCCAGAGGCGATGCCCCTAACGTTGCGCCACAGCGTGTGGTTAGGGGGCACTGTCGCTCCCTTGAACCCTCGGATAATACGTCAGACACCAGATAAAAGTCCAATATGACTTTATTTTGTAATAATAAAGTGCACAAAGCACCCTCCTCTCCACAATACTCATATAAACACTACAATAATCAATAATAAACAATCCTCCACTCTCCCAGACGTGTTGCCACCCTTCCACCCAGCTCAGCTCAACTCTGGGATCTCCCACAGTCCTTTATATAGTCCATGACCCGGAAGTGCTCCTGAACCCCTGTCCATGTGACTTCTTAGCACTTCCGGGTCAGATCCAAAAGTCTTCTTTTCATCCCGGAAGTACATCTGTCTTTTTGTTCATGTGATTATGATGCACTTCTGGGTTGTATGAGAAAGTCTCGCTGCTCCTCCATGCAGCGCCTTCTAGGGGCCCCTGTGGTATTCATCAGGGTTGTGGATGAAAACTCCAATGTCCATAATTCCCTGCTGGCATTTGGGGCACCTCCATGCTGCAGGGAGGGCTCCATCTGGTGGCCTGGGGGTATTGGCCGGGATGAAAGGCTGGCCATATCCCACTATATATATATATATATATATATATATATATATATATATATATATATATATATATATATATATATATATATATTGTCACACACGTGTGATTGGGAGGCAGTTAAAGGTCCTGCAAAATAGTAGTACCATGCCAGACCAAGGGGTAGGGAGCTGCACTGACTTTCTTTCTCAATTCTCTGAAGACTATCCACGGGAAATCCCGTTAGATTCCGGTACGTATGATGACTTCACTTCCGGTCTTGATGACATCACTTCCAGTTCCAGTCGCAATGACGTCACTTCCTGCCCTGGCCTTTAAAGCCGCCATATTCTCATCCTAAAATCAGTTCTGTTTTGGACTCAAACCTGTTAACAATTCAAACTGAATTACCCATTTGGACCCAGGGAACAATATACGGGTCCTACCCCAATCCTATATATATATATATATATATATATGCCGCAGAATGCAGGCTGGTTAGATTGCTGAATGATTGCACACAACCTAGGATGGAATCATTTTTTACAGCAGTACCGTGTCTGTCAAACATACAAACCCCAAATTCCTGCTCCTCTTTTTTCTTTTTCCACGTAACCAATTGCCACACAATAATCGTCTGTAATAAATGAAAAACCAGCTGCAAGCTTAGAACACCGATTCATCAAAACTTTTAAGTAACATTGAAAAATCTTCATTATCCATGCTTAATTATTTCATCCATCCATAATAATAATAATAATTGTTTGCATTTATATAGCGCTTTTCTCACTACTCAAAGCGCTCAGCAATTGCAGGTTAAGGGCCTTGCTGAAGGGCCCAACAGAGCAGAATCCCTTTTGGCATTTACGGGATTTGAACCGGCAACCTTCCGATTGCCAGTGCAGAGCCCTAGCCTCAGAGCCACCACTCCGCCCATCCAGGGTCACTCCAGTCCCAGACAGCATACAGTGTGTGTCAGCAGCGGTCCATGAACGGGGTGCCAGGTCATCGCTACCACTGTACCACCATGCCCCCAAATGTTTAATTATTAATAGTATACATTATTTAAATTAAGTTAACAATTTATTTGAAAAATGTAATATTCATACTTTAATGCATTTCATCATAAACATTATATCAAGTATTCATCCTAGTATTCTAACAGCACACAGCTCCAAGAGGATAGCTCCTGGAAATCTAAATTGACTTAAAAGCCATTCATCATCATCTGTAAATACGTGGTCTCTTCTACTGACTTAAATTGAATTCCTTTATTGTCTTTGAATGGTAAAATGAGATTCAATATGCAACTCCTCCATAAACTAATTTTCTTATAAAATGATAAATAATAATAATAAAATGATAAATAATATGATAAAAAATAATGAAAATATATATGAAAACATAAGTACAATAAACATGTACGTACAGTGCAGACAGGGCAAATGGTTCATAAAGTGGCTCAGGTTGTGCAATGTCACAGTTGTAGTGGAAGTTTACAGTGAGCTAATTATAATTATAAGTGCAAGCAGTTCTACTGGGAGCACTTCACAGAGTGATTGAATGCATTTATAGCTCTTGGGATGAAACTGTTTCTGAACTTCAAGGTCCATTCGGGAAAGGCTCAGAAGTGTTTGCCAGATGGGAGTAGTTCAAACAGACTGTGACATGGCTGAGTAGAATCCATGCAGATGTTGGTGGCTTTCCTTAGGCAGTGTTATAAATGTCATCAATGCACCAACACCACTGTCTAAAATCCTCCAAAGACTCAATATCCCTTTGTCACTGATGTCATCCTACACCCCTTCAAGTGTACCTGAAAGGACAGATAGATAGATAGATAGATAGATAGATAGATAGATAGATAGATAGATAGATAGATAGATAGATAGATAGATAGATAGATAGATAGATAGATAGATAGATAGATAGATAGATAGAACTTTTATTTGTATCCTAGGGGAAGCTTTTTAAATAAGTAAATATATATGTACAGTAGATAGGTATGTAATAAGTAAATAAATAAATATATGCACACTTGGACTGAACACACACTGAAATACAATACAATACAATACAATTTATTTTTGTATAGCCCAAAATCACACAAGAAGTGCCGCAATGGGCTTTAAAAGGCCCTGCCTCTTGACAGCCCCCCAGCCTTGAATCTCTCAGAAGAAGACAAGGAAAAACTACCAAAAAAAAATCTTGTAGGGAAAAATGGAAGAAACCTTGGGAAAGGCAGTTCAAAAAGAGACCCCCTTTCCAGGTAGGTTGGGCATGCAGTGGGTGTCAAAAGTAGGGGGTCAATACAATCCAACACAACACACAGAACAGAACAAATCCTCAATACAGTATAAAAATAAAAATTTTAGAAGTACTTGACTATAAAGCAAGAAAAGTAAAAGAAAAAGGAAATAAAACTTCTGACTTGGCAGTCCCAGTCCCAGTGAGTCATTATGCAGACGTATTACTGTTGCTATAAAGGAGCCCCTGGTCGTGTTTCTAGACCCACTTCTGTTGAATAATTCATTGGCTGAAGCTTCTCAGTGTTAGTGTGTCAGAGAGAGGAGGTGCAGCATTGTTCATAATGGCACTCAGTTTTGTTTTAATTGTCTCCTTTGCTACAACCTCCAGGGGGGTCAGAATGTGTCCTATAACTGGGCCTGCCCTTTAAATTAGTTTGTTGATTTGGTGGGCCTCTGTTAAAGTGATTTTACTGCCCCAGCACAACACAGTGTAGAAAATTGCACTGGCCATCACAGAGTTATAGAAGATGTGAAGCATGTCACTACACACATTAATGGAATATAGCCTCCTAAGAAAAGAGAGCCTCCAGGTATGTGCCATTTCTCTGATCTTTATTTCAAAGGTTGAAGAGTAACAGGGCACAGCTAATTATATTCAGCAGGGCACTACTGAAAGACTACACAGTCCCTGAAAGCTGGTGAGGGCACATATAAAACTAAACTGTACTTGGAGTTGCATCCTCACAATATACTTTCTGGTTTTTCTGTGGATTTCATTATGGAAGTAATTTTCACTTGTATTAAGGTAGTGTGCAATAAGAAAATAATATTTTTAGACTGGAACTGGTATGTGAGGCAGTTCTATTCTGAGCTTGGAGTGTGGCATACACATACGGCCCTGTATATGTGTTTTTATATATACATATTACCAGTCAGAGGTTTTATCCCTTTGCGGTCGTTAGGCCAGAAAACTGGCCTTAGTAAAAAGTGTGCTATAGGTCGTCAGGCCACCGCTGGTGGCCCTGCAAGTTTCTGACCGATTTGCACAGTCGCCTGGTCGAGAAAAGTGGCCTGTGTTATTCCTACGTGCTTGAAAAAAATAACTGCTGTAATTATTGGCGTTTTTTCAATAATTAATTACGACTAATGTAGCGTGACGTTGAAAATTAAATACGACTGCAAAGGATTAAACCACCTCTGTTTTTTCACTTTTTCTTAAACTTTAATCAGATGAAATGCAATGAATGACCTAAAATGGAGAAAAGGAAAGTAGTAAGCTTTCCCAGGTTTAAATTTAAAGTTTAGGTTAGCAGAAAGTGAAAAAAATGAAATTTCAGAATATCACAAATGGGCGTCTTTCAAGGAACAACTAATAGGTTACACTCTACTGATGTTCTGCAGCAATTAAAGTAAACCATTTGCACAGGTGTCCCAACTTCTGTTGATTACTCAGCAACCCTCTGTCTCAAAGCAGAGTTGGAACAGACTGTGTTACTACACCCTCTGAAGAACTACTTGGACAATATTCCAGTGATAAGGGCAAGAGATTAACAAATGAAATGAGACAGAGCATTATTACCCTTAGAAGTGTAGGCCTTCAGTTAGGGAAATTGCAAAAAATATCAAAGTGTCAGTGAGTACAGTGGTGTCCTACACAGTCCAAAGGCAATTGGAAACTGGAAGAATCTCTGGTATGAAGACATTTGGCAGACTCAAAGTCACAACCCAATCAGAAGACAAGTTCCTGAGGGTCACCAGCTTGTGTGATACATGTCTCACAGCACAACAGCTTCAAGTATAGTTTAACAGTGGTTGAAAAAAGCAAGTCTCAGTTTCTACTGTGAAGTGGAGATTTTGTCCAATCTGCAGTAGTGCACAGCTCATATTTCAAGGCCCTATTTTGTCCTTTAAGGAATGGCTTTCTTACTGTCACTAGCCTTGTCAAACCTGTTGCACAATTTCTCCTCTATTAGACCTATTAGGTGTTCCCTGAAGAAGGCCCATTTGCAATATTCTGATATTTTTGTCAGTTTTTGCTAGCCTAAACTTTAAACTTAAACATGTGGCAGCTTACTATTACTCCATTTTAGGTCATTCATTGCATTTCAACTGATTAAATTTGGCAAAAAAACTGGAAAAACCCAAGCTGTCTATATACAGTATATATAGAGAGAGGTACCTGATAGTTGATGTATTCAGCAGGGGGTGCTCTTTTTCCCCTGAGATGTGTTTCTTGATGCAAAACAGACTAGAGCCAGTGCTATCCCTTCAGATGGACCGGTTCACAGTATTGGTCCTGTTCTGGTGAGATTTTGGACATGCATCAGTTTTTAGGACAGCCATCTGTCATGCTGATCTCCTGAAACCCGTCTCTGCAGTCAATGCACAATGGATCTGCTTAATCCATAGTGACTGACTATACTGGCACATGATATGTCTGACTGCAGCATGCCAATAGCTCTCTCCCTCTTGTTTCTAGTACTGTAATAAGCTTTAAAATTGAATAAATGGCCTTGAATATTATGCCAATCACATTATTTGCTCTTTGTTGACATATGCAAATGGGTGAAAAGGCAACACCTTAGCGACTCCTTAAATGAAGATGCAGATGGGGTTGTTGGGTGACTTATGGTGGTGAGAGGCGCAGACTAAAAGGAGGGAGTCCTGGCAAGAAACAGATATTGCACTTTCAGAAAACTGCAGGGCAGGTTGCCCAGCAGATGCCATGGATGTCCCTTCCTCCTGTTAGACAGGGGGAGAAAAGGCTCAATGCAAGGTAATACATGCACACAGGCTAGGACACATTATTATCCATTTAAGTGACCAGAGAGCAAGTGAATGACCTGGCAGGGAGAAGGAGAAAATAAGAAAAAGAAAAAAGACCAGTAGATGGAAGAAATGAATAGGAACAAAAAACCTGACAATGCTCTGAAGCCCACTAAATACACTGTCAAAGCCAAATCATTATGCCCAAAATCAAAGTCAGAGAAATGAAGTAAAAGGTTCTAAGACTAAATTCTTCTTGGAAGCTCCTTTTAGTTTTTTTCTACTTTAGAAAGATGAAGTTATAAAGAAAAGGATGTGATCAGGTATTGCAATGCCACCATTTTCAATAGGCAGGATTTTATGATGCAATGTTGCATTTGACCCCTTAGTCACATAACCAGCAACAGGCGTGGCAACTGTAAACAACAAGGAGGCAAAAACCATCACAAGGAGATCATAAGAAAATAAAAAAAAAATGTTGCTACTAAAATAATAATAAAAATCATATAAACAATAAAAACAGAACAGAAAGAAACACACAGCATTCCAAAACCTCTTTAGGTTACCTATTTTGCTTCTAAGTATACATCCTTTGGTTTACTCAGTTTGTTTTTCTGTTTTTAATGTTTAGTTATTTCATAAAGTGACTTATTTTAGATTTGTACTATTTTGTTATCTGGGTAGGATGCAGGTTACGATGGCACCCCATCCACCAAGAGGGAAAGACATGACATTTAATAAAATTACAATACAATTTTGAACACAGGCAGTAAGGAAACGTTGGCTACCAGCAAAAAAATTTCCTGGAATTCTGAATAAATAATCAAAGGCTAAAACTACATTTCAAGAAATGAATTTCCAAGAGTCATTGCCTTAAAGAAATACAATTAGATCAAGTTTAAGAAAAAGGCACAGCAGAACAATGGCGTAGACTAATACAAAAAATTAATGCAAAGCAGGAAATACCTTTATGTACATTTAGCATTAGGGCATTTCATAGAGCATCACAGTGGACATGTAAAAGAAATTAGAAAAAAAAAACTCTATAACTCCAAAAAATAAAATAAAATAAAAAGATAATTAACAGAAACAGTAAAGAACTGGAGTGGAACAAGATATTAGAAATGCCAGAAGGCAGTGTTGCTGAACACACATGGAAGCAGCCAAAGGTTTGGGAGGACGCCAGTCTCCCTATAAATTCGGAATTATAAGGAGGTATATCCCACTGTGAGATGTCTCATGAACATCCTAGTCTTCCAGAGATATCCTGTTGGTGTGTGACCAATTTTGGGAGATGTGTTAGTCCTCTTTGGATTACATGTCATGGTCAGATGATGACAATAAAATTCTCACTACTTTTATACATTACTACTCAATGAACCTTGTCTTCCACAACAGGCTCATTGCTAGAGGGAGAATACACACAGTGACAGGATGTCCAGTCTGGGGTTGTGACCTTTTGCATGTTCATATCAAAAATACATAAAAGCAGACAGAGATGCAGCCATCCAGTATGGGTCATTTAACAGACAGTTGCTATGGTTTGGTCAGGGTTTCATCCTTGTTTTAAGATTCTTCTCTTTGTATTTTATTTTGTTGTTTTCTATGTATTTTATGATTTGTGTTCCATTTTTTTGCTTTGCACCTTCCTCCACCATAACCTATCATCTACAGGGGAGGAGCGAAAGCTTTAGACTCATCAAAAATTTTTATCTCTGGATTTCGACAGATCTTGACATTTTAGGGTCACCCGATGCCAAAAACATCAAAATCTTGATGATGGGTGTGTGTCTGCCTGTGTGGGTGTGTGTCTGTGTGTCATAGTTTTTTGAGGATGGTCTAGAGCTAAAATGACGGAAAAATACTAAACTCGAAATTTAAGCCTGTTATGAGATGACAATGTGCTGATTAGTTTTTGAGCCAAATCATGCAATAGAAGAGGCTCTCTAGAGGAACCCTCAAATACCGTAATTCTGCAATTAATTATGAATTCTTCTTGTCAATTGCTATCATAATAACCTATTTTATGATCAAAAAGATTAGCGTCAGAGCGGTAAATAATTACTGAAATGTTATATAATAGTTTGGGTAACAGCCTACTGACGCTCACATCCACATTTGTTGTCTTTCTTTTTGTATTTTATTATTATTTATAGCATTTCTTTGCAAATGAATAGCTGTGGATTTGTTAAGAATTTTAAAATAGTTAATGCTTATATTATGTTCAATGTTTCTTGTAGGTCAAACATTAGAGAGCAAGCCCAACTGACACTGCACTGTGCTCTGTACAGTGCATTCAGATGGTATTCCGAACCCATCACTTTTTTCACGTTTCTTATTTTGCAGTATTGTGCTAAAATCATTTAGATTTATTTTTTTCCCACATCTAGCAACACTCAATACCCAATACAATACTCAAATACCTCAATACAAATCAAAAACAAATTTAGAAATTTTTACAAATTTATTTAAAATAAAAACTTAAACATCATATTGACACAAGTGTTCATACCCTTTATTAGAATTTAGTTGAGGCATCTTTGACAGCAATTCAAGCCTGGGGTCTTCTTGGGTGTGACACAACAAGCTTCACAAACCTGGATTTTCTGTCAATCGTCTTAGGAGATTCCCTTAAGTTTTGTCAGGTTGGATGGAGACCACTGGTGCACAACTATTTTCAAGGTGTCTCTAGAAATGTTTGATTGGGTTCAAATCCAACCTCTGTCTGGGCCACTTAAGGACATTTACAGGGTTGTCCCTAAGCTACTCCTGTGTTGCTTTTGCGTTGGGTCATTGTCCTGTTGGAAGGTGAACATTCAGTCCAGCCTGAGGTCCAGAGTACTCTGGAGCAGGTTTTTATTTAGGATATCTCAATACTTTGCTGTCCTTTTACCTTTCCCTCAACCATATCAAGTCTCTGAGTCCCTGTCTGTGAAGAAGAACCCCACAGTATGACGCTGCCACCACCATGCCTCACTGTTTGAATGGTACTGCACAGTTGATGAGTAATTCCTGGTTTCCTCCAGACACAATACTAATAATGGATTCATCAGACCAGAGAATCTTGTTTCTCACAGTCACTGAGTCCTTTAAGTGTCTTTTTACAAAGCAGGCATCAATATGTTTTTTACTAAAGAGAGACTTCCATCTGGAAACTCTTCATAAGGCCCAAATTGGTGAAGTGTTGCAGTGGGAGGTTGTTCTTCTCGATGTTTCTCCCATCTCTACACAAGTTATCTGGAGCCCAGCTAGATTGACTATCTGGTTCTTGGTCAGCAGTCTTACCACACACGTTATCTGAAGTTCAGCTAGATTGACCATCTGGTTCTTGGTTAGCAGTATTACCATGGCCTTTCTCCCATGATTGCTCAGTTTAGGCAGGTGACAAGCTCTTGGAAGAGTCACAGCTGTTCCAAATGTCTTCCATTTAAATGGAAGCCACTGTGCTCTTGGGAACCTGCAATGCTGCAGAATCTTTATAGCCTTCCCCAGATCCATGCCTCGACATGTTCCTGTCTCTAAGCTCTACAGGTACTTCCTTTGACCTTGTGCCTTGGTCTGTGCTCTGATACACATTATCCACTGTTGGACCTTCTACAGACAAGTGTGGGCCTTTCCTAATCATATCCAATCAGTTGAACTGACCACAGGTGGACGCCAAACAAGTTGTGGAAATGTTTCAACAATGCTTATTAGAATATGATGCATGTAAGTCAAACTTCAAGTGTCATAGCAAATGGCCTGAACACGTGTCAACAGAATATTTCAGTTTTTATTCTTTAAGAAATTTAGAAAAAAAATCTATCACGGCTGTTTTCACTTTGTCATTCTGGGAAATTTAGTTTTGCTTGATGTGGGGAAAAAATGCATTCAAATGATTTCAGTACAAGGCTACAACACAGTAAAATGTGAAAGTAGTGAAAGGGACTGAAAACTTTCTGAAGGCATTGAATACATTCTGTTTGTAAAGATGTTGTCCTTTCATTTACAAGCCAGAGGTGGACGGTAATCCCCTCTCTTGTAGGGCATTTTGATATATTTTGGGACGTTTCTTTATATTTTTAAATTTAATTCAGGTTTTCCCACTTTGGGCCTAGACATACCAAAGCCTGCAAGTTATCTTTGGGTTAGCTGGACTGGGTGTTCCACATCTAGGCTGGCTAGTGAAGGTCCCGGCCTGCTTTTTGCAGAGCTTTCTGGAGGACTCAAACCCATTTGCAATGTTTGGAACTCCATATCACAGCAGTTACAAATTCCTTTGCTTTTTGACTATGAGTTACGATTTGGCTCTGGTTACATGTTTCTTTTTACTTTTGATTATTGCACTTCCCGCACCATTTTCTGACTATGATTCATAATACACGTCAACTGAGCACTGTTTGCTTAACCATTTGTCTTTCTTTTTTTGAGCCTTGGCCTGAAATATTTTGACTTAATGGAATCTCCTGATTCCATTTCCGCTCAAAGCTGTTGACATCTCGTACAGTCAATACACAACCTGCATGTTAAATGCCACATGTTACAGTGTTCTGTATGTTACCCTCAGGTGCAATCACTTACCACTCCAGTGCTTTTCAAAAGGAACAGAGATGTGGAAGTTATTTGGCACAAAGTCCAGGCTGTGAACTGAATGGTCCCCTGCAAAGATGACAAATAGTGTTCACAGTGTGAGGTCAAGCATAATTTTAGCTTTAGTTGAGCTCTGGACATGCAGACATCGAACAACAATATTCACTTGTATGTTTGACCATGTTTCAAGATGTCTTGTCATCTTCAAAGTGGCATACTCAGAGTTAGACATTCAACCTTACACTCTGATGGCCTAACACAGAGACACACATGAGGGATTAACAACTGTGTCAGTGGTCTGAGTTTAAAAATAGCAAATTTAGCTTTAGCTTTAGGGTATGAAATAGCTTAGGAGAAAGCAACAAAACACTTTGAGGAATAGATTGTAGAATATTATTATTGTAACAATAATAATAAAACAATAGGGATTCTGTAACTAGAAAAACTTTAGAGTTGTAGTGAACTTATTAGTTTTCACCAGTGTTGGGGGGTAACATGTTAAAAATAACATGTGTTACATAGTCATATTACTTTTTAAAAGTAACTATGAGGGGGAGTCAAGCTAAAGTTAGAAAATGGGATTTATTAGAAAATGGAATGACCCTTAACAAAACTGATCATGTCATTTCTCGATGGAGTCTCCACCCTTCTCAATGCACTTGCGCCACCTGCCTGGAAGTGCCTGGATTCCAGCAAAATAAAAGGTTTCATCTTGTCCTCTCAACCACTCGTACGCCCGAGTTACTGTTGAATGCTACATACCGAGGGGTATTACAGTCACTAGTGCAAGTTACTGTGACTTGCTGGAGACCAATGTGAAGCCTGCTATTCGATCCAAGCGGCGGGGACTGCTGTCTCAAGGAGTCTTTGTGCTGCAAGACAATGCCCACCCGCCCACACACTGCTAAGAACACCAAGGCTTGTCTGGAGAAACTGAAGTTTTCCTCCTTATTCGCCAGATATGGCACAATGTGATTTCCACCTTTTTGAACCACTAAAAAAAGATCTGGGTGGTCGTCGCTTCAAGACAGATGACGACGTGAAAAAAAGCGGCGCACGAGAGGTTGTGAGGACAAGACAAAACCTTTTATTCTGCTGGAATCCAGGCACTTCAAGGCAGGTGGCACAAGTGCATTGAGAGGAGTTGAGACTACACTGAGCAAATGACATGATCAATTTTGTTAAGGGTCGTTCCATTTTCTAATAAATCCCATTTTCTAACTTTAGCTTGACTCCCACTTATAGTTATGTAATACAAAAAATGTATTACTGCCTTACTATGAAAGATATTCCCAACACTCCAAAAAATACAAATCTTTTCCTTCAGTTTCATTGCATGTACATGCACCATTCCCTACTGAATTGTAAGTACAATACTCCAGAATACTGTCTGACATAAAAGCACCTGCTGTACAGATGCCACTCTGATACTCTCGCAGCTGCATTGTCCTCTGCCTCTTACCAGCTGTGCTGCACAGATGCTCGACTTGGCTGACCTTTGACAAAAAATTAAGAATGTGCGAGGGTTTAACACATGCACAAAGTTACTGTTTTTTTACTGCTTACTAGCTAATGTTAAGTACACTCCATTAAATAAAAGGAAATCAAATGAAAGAGAAGTCTTCTAACTATGATGTCGCCCATGATGTTAATCCCATGCTCTTACATCTTTAATTTAATCTTCTCCATGTGGTAAGTAATGGATAAGCTCTCCGTCTGGTGATGATGTGTGACTGGGTTCATGCAGGTATCTAACATTCTGGCTAAATGTTAACTAAAATATTACATTAACAATCTAGATTAGAAACATATATCAAGTGTGGCTTGTGCCTCACATTTAACACTACTACGGTAATCTCTGGCCCATAATGCCCCAAACTGGAGTAAGGAAATTTCAAAATGTCATGTCATGTCTTTAAATTAGTCCATCATCCAACTTGGTGATTATTTCAAAGATCCTCCCAATGTTTTAGGAAGTGCTAACAGAGGGGCTGCAGCAAGGCAATCCTCTTTTGAGAGGAAAATCTTTTTGGAAGCATTCATCAAGAATGAACTGATAAGCTCTCAAAAAATGCTATTCTCTTTGCCATGGTCTCAAAAGAGACATAATTACAAGTACTAGAGTGTAGAATGTGGCACTCAGCATATGCTGATAATGAATGTTATTATAACTCTTTGTTTTCTCGCTAAGAGAAAAATGCAACAATGCGGTACTGATGATCTGTGGTCATTCCAATCAGCATCACTAGATTCATAATTGAGACCATAATGGCACTTACAGTGCAGTGCATCTACAAATCAATTAATCCATCCATCCATTTTCAGATTTGCATATTTCTGTTTATGGTCACAGGGCAAATCAATTCAATTCAATTTATTTTTATATCGAACTCTTCACAGCAGCTTGGCTCAGAGAGGTATACAGATATTCAAGTTGAAAAGTAACATAGAAAATATCAATTAACACCAAAATTAGTTGATTAAAAATATACATAATGTGATAAAGAAGATAAACACAAAACCTCAAGAATGATGTACATTTTAGAACATAAATCTGTTGTGTGGATCTAAAGGTCAATTTTACAACTTCAATAAAATGGCAGGAAAAAAACAATTAAGTGCAAAAGCAGGCTCTGCGGGTGACTGCCATTTGCCAGGGGTTGACTCTTTCCTTCCTTACATAACCATAAATTTAATTAATTTCAGTCTGTGGTTTTATATAAAAAAGGAATTAAATCTTAAAAGATATACAAGAAATAATCATTGAAATGATCAGTAAATGACAAATGAATTGAATATATGTTGTCACACACGTGCAAGTAGGAGGAAGCTGTATGGACCAAGTGTGGCTAATTCCACACCAGGCCAGGGGGTGGTGGGGTGCGCTAAGCCTTCTTCTGTTGTCTCTGCAGACCAAAAACGGGAAAACATGTCTGATTCAACTTTGAAGATGTCACTTCTGATTCCGGTACCCAGTAAAATGTCCCTTCCGGTTACGGTGCCCAGAAGTATGTCACTTCCGGGTCTATTACATCATTTCCGGTCTTACCAACAGTAGTTCTGTTCTTGTTTGGACTCCCAGCGATTGCACAACAGTGACAATTTTCAAAACCCCTTTGCAGCCAGGGATATTATACAGGTGGCTGCCCCAAACCTTTTTAAGTATTTCGGATCTAATCATTTCGCAATGTCTCACCCAAATGTTTGCAAAAGAAGAAATGACTGGAATACCTCAGGAGGAAGTAAAAGCGCGCTTTGTGTTTGAAGGTTTGAAAATAAAAGGGCCAAGCAATAGCAAAACCCCGGAGCCTTAAGGGATTTTGCTAGCAGTGTTAAAAGAAATGAAAAACATTTTTCAATAAACATGCACTAAACATAAAGTATACCAGTAAACACTTCAGGCTGGAGAAGTACTTAATGATTAGAAAGATACCAGCATGATTCCACTCTGCAAGAAGGATCCAAGGAATTATCGTGCACTATGCTTTATTTTGTCTTGTGGAAATGATAATAAGAAATATTTTTAAAAACTATTCATTCATGAGAGCAAGTTCATTAAACATTTAAAAAGCACCAAGAATTAATCTGTAGTTAAAGGCTTAGTTCTTCCAACTATTTTGCTCTGGGAAACACCTCCAATGTTAAGGGACAGTTGTGTGTCTGAGACTTCTTGTGAGAAGGACAAAACACCAGGAGGTGATTAATGCAGTCTAAACATAGTCAGGGCAGGAAAGACATCAGAACCAGGAGACTGCAAAAGGCAGAAACCAAAAGGTCAAAATGAGAATCGAGGGTCAAAGCCAAAAGATGAGTCAAAACCAAAACTTGAAGCTAGGGCCTACTTTGAAATGAAGCTCACGACACTAGAGAATTTCCAGAGGTTGTTTATCCACTGAGGGTTAGCACATGATGAACCTGCCACCACATTTATAACATAAATTCTTTGACATCATGACTGTAATGATCAATATCACAGTCGCCTTACCTTACACACTGCTGAGATAAAAAAAAGAAGTTGCGAAGGATAAAAAAAACAAAAAACAGGTATACAAGACGAATATCTCCAGCGCTAACTTTAGGGCATATGAAAGCATGAGAGCAACCATTAAGAAGGATATTAGGGAAGCCAAAATGCACTTGGAGAGAAATATAGCCTATAAGTTAAAAGACAATCCAAAGAGATTCTTTCAGTATTTTATTACAGAAAGAACAGTCAAAGAGGAGGTGAAGTGCATCAGGAATAGTAAAGGGGAATTAAAAAACACAGACCATGAAATAGTGGATGCTCTAAACTCACATTTCTCTGAGGTATTCACGTATGAGGAAGTAGATAACCTTTCAGCAGTAACAGGGACTACTAAGGAGGTACTGAGTGAAATGAAAATTGTAGAGGAAGAAGTATTGTTTAGATTAAATAGGCTGAAATTAAACAAATCACCAGGACCAGATCATATTTATCCTCGAGTGCCTAAGGAGGTGTGGTGTAAAAGGTCAGTGGTTTAGGAATTTAGTGGCCAGTTTTAGACAAATAATCGAGCTCCATGAAGGTGTGGGGGTGCATGAGTGTATTTCACCCCGCGCTTAATTGGGAATTGCATATATGTGCGGAGGCAGGCAAATCAGTCAAGCACCTCAATGATGCCGCTGAGGGAGCAGCTCCTGACACCCATACCCAATTAGGCAGCAGAGGATAAAAGAGCCTGCACGGGACAGAAGAAGAAGAAATAGGAAAAAAAAGAGGAATGAAAGAACAGAAAGAGAGCTGTGAGAACAGCATCAGAAGGTGAGGCAGGATGAGCCAGCCAGCTTGAGTTTATGTCCCCGCAAAGAAGTGAAGGATTGACTCTCTAGGGGCAGATCATCCACACCAATTATTTCTTGAAGAGTGGGTGCGATTGAAAGGGAGTCCTACTCTAGTGATACACGCTACGCCAGGGGAGAGAGAAGGAGGACAACTGACCCCAAGCAGTCTGGCCAGCGCCGCTTGGCAGCTAAGATGGGAGTTGGGTGATGAGGGGTGTTTCTGCCAGTTGAGCGAGCAATAGGAGTGCCAGGGAGAAGAACATGGAGTTGGATTGGGCTCATCTGACAGACCATGAAGGACCCGATGTCTATTAGTTTTACTCTCGTTTTTAATTCTTATTTTTTTTAACTCATAGACAGTCACCATTTTTATTGGCTTATTTCTTAAAGACTGCATTGCACTTTGGAAAATAGCTTTATTTTCTTGACGTGATTGTTTTAATAAAAGCACTGTTCCACTTTTGTACCTACCCCTTCCTATAATGTATGTGTCATCATTTGCTAGGCTCATCTCTGGTACATTATCAGTGGCGGTGGGTTCAAAAGGATCCTGGGATGCAACCGGTAGTGTGGAGCCAACCTGTACCATCACAGGAGGTTAGTGAGTGCATGTATAAACCCTTATCTTTCATTTTTAGAAAAGTCACCTCACTAGGGAAAAGACTGGAAGACTGGAAAATAACAAACATTATCCCGTTATATAAAAAGGGCGATTGGGCAGATCAAAATAACTATATGCCAGTGAGCTTAACAAAATCACAGGTAAATTAACAGAAGAAATTCTTAAGAAAAAGTCTGAGCAACACAAGGCAAAAACAAGTGTTTTACTGAACACTCAGCATGGGTTCAGATGAGGGAGATTGTTTTACTAATATGTTGGAATTTTATGAAAAAGTAATAAGAGAATAAGATTAGAGTGGTGCATATGATATTATTTATTTTGACTTTCAGAAAGCAGAGTTCAGGGTATAGTGTGTAGGTGGATACAAAAGAATTCCAATACCCTACTCTGTCATTGTCTTTATGGAGTTTGCATTTTCTCTTCCAGCTCTGTGTAGGTAATTCTCCTGGAACTACTCTTTTCCTCTATTATTCCCAAAGATATTCAGTTTGAGGTAATTGGCGAATCTAAATTGGCCCCGGAGTGAGCATGGAGGTGTATGGACATCCATGTGAGTGGGCCTGCATAATTCCATGATCACAAGTCTGTTTTCTGCTGTGCCTTCTATCCAGTGCTGTCACAATAAACTCTAACCCCCATGAACCTAAATTGGATTAAGCAGGTTTGAGAATACATGTTGTAACAAAAGAACACGACAAAGAAAAAGAGTTGGGGGCACCACAGGGTGAACCCCATTTAATTGGGAGGTTGATTTGACAAAGAAAACAGCCGAAAAAGAGCAATATGGCTAGCGCACTTGTCTTCCAGAAGCATCTTGTTCAGACGTAAGTCTAAAGTGACTGGTGACTTCTGGTATGGTCAGCTCTTACAGGTCTCAGGGACTGGAGGTGGCAGGACTTCCGGCAGAGTAGAACAGACGCCATTGTTCCTCCAGCCATCTGTCTTAAGAGCTGAGGGTAAAAGAGGGAAAAGTTTAAAAATAAAATGCATGTTTAACCGCAAAAACATGCACTTGCTTCCGAGAGCTCCACCTTGTCTCTATCAGTGGTCAGAAGATGTCCTCTTGCACCAGGTCATCTGGTTATGTGCCTGTGGTTCCAGAAGGGGTGGGACTTTGGTTGCCCGATGGCTGCTGGGCTAGGTGTTGTCTGCTAGGGGACTGCTCAGTGCTGTGAGGGAAACAGGAGATACCCCCTCTTGCCATGGGCAGGATATCGTCAGGCTTACCTGAGCCTTTTGGGTGATCCCTAATTGCATATGTGTGACAAATAGCATTCTCAAACAGGCCTAATCAAATTCAAGATTGTGAGGGATGGAATTTTAACTATATTACATTATTAATAGTGTTTAATACCTTAGGCTTAAAAGCAGAAGTGTGCTTTACTGCGGGGCACTGGGGGCAGCACTGCTGCCTCATGACACACAAGTCCTAGGTTCCTGTCTTGGTCTGTGCCATCCACTTGCCTCTTCTCCTAATGGGTTGTGTTTCCAGGTACTCCACCCCAAAAGGCACATGGACGAGGTTGATTAGCCCCCATTATACATGAGTGTGAGTGAGCAAGTGTGCCCCCATTATGGTTGGTTCCTGCCTTGCACATATTGCTGCTGGGAAAGATTTCAGTTCCTGCAGTGCTGAAATGGAATAAGCAGGTTTCAAAAATGGAAGAATTGATTACTGTATAGTGGACTCATCATTGTCCTCAACAAGATAGTATGTCTAAAAAGGCTAAGGCTTTACTGAGAAAACAGAGTGCCCATGATAGATGGACAACAATGCAAAAAAGAGTTATGATTTAAGTGATGTGCACTTGTGAGGCTGCTGTACTACCATGCAAGCTGTTGATCTTCAGAATTTAAGAAGACCATAACAGTATTAAAGAAAACCAAGAGACGTGCTGCTAGACTGTCTATAGAGTATGAAATATGACAAAACTTTATAAAATGAAAATACCAATTAATATTCTAGAATATGTAAGGGTAAAGGAAAGATAAGGTCACACTCTGGACATTAAGGTATAGCTGAAGGGTGACCAGGAGTACACTGCAAACTGAAGTTAGGAAACAACGCTACCCACAGAACATCAGTCACTCAGCAGCGTGAATGAACACCAGTCTTCTGATGTAACATAAATATTGTCAGGAAACCACTGGGTGAAATGGAATTAAGAATGCCAGGCTAAACAGCTTCTCCTCTACAGAAAAGCCATTTATTCTTTTAGCTACATTGGCCTGTTTGTGAATAAGGTGGATTGTTGTTCTTTATAGCAATGTATTACAGTTTAGCCAGGGTTTTGTCCCTGGTTCATACAAATTCCTATTGAGTTATTATTTTTATGCTTTGCTAAATATTATTTTGTATATTATTTTATTAAATCATTTATTAATGTCTACTCATTTAGTACTTGTGTATGATGGGTATTTAAGTTTAGTGTTTAGTGTTTAGTGTTTTCAGTTATATCAACATGGGACTACACTACATCCTGCAACATCTCGACTCTCCAGGGACATATGCTAGGATCCTGTTTGTGGACTTCAGCTCGGCGTTCAACACCCTCCCATCTCCCAGTGGATCAAAAACTTCCTGACAGATAGGAAGCAGCAAGTGAGACTGGGAAAAATCACATCCAGCACACGAACAGTCAGCACTGGCACCCCCCAGGGATGTGTCCTCTCTCCTCTGCTCTTCTCCCTCTACACAAATGACTGCACCTCAAGAGACCCGTCTGTTAAAATCCTGAAGTTCGCAGATGATATGACAGTCATTGGCCTCATCAAGGACAGTGACGAGTCTGTATACAGATGAGAGGTCGAACAGCTGGCCCTCTGGTGCGGTCAAAACAACCTGGAGCTGAACAAGCTTAAAACTGTGGAGATGACAGTGGACTTCAGGAGGAGCCCCCCAGTGCTGCCCCCTCTCACACTACTCAACAGCATTGTGTCTGCTGTGGAAAACTTTAGGTTTCTGGGATCCACAATTTCCCAGGACCTAAAGTGGGAACTAAATATAAACACAATTATTAAAAAGGCCCAGCAGAGGTTGTACTTCCTGCGCCAGCTCAGGAAGTTCAACCTGCCTCAGGAGCTGCTCATCTAATTTTACTCTGCAGTAATCCAGTCTGTTCTCTGTTCATCTATCACAGTCTGGTTTGGTTCAGCCACAAAACAGGACAGGAACAGACTTCAACGGACAGTCAGGATTGCAGAAAAAATCATTGGTGTTGATCTGCCCTCCATTCAAGACTTATACAGATCTCGAGTCAGGAAAAGGGCAGAAAACATGATTACATACCCATCACACCCTGGTTACAACCTTTTTCAACTTCTTCCCTCTGATAGGCGCTACAGAGCACTGTACGCCAAAACTACCAGACATGTGAACAGTTTCTTTCCTCAGGCCATCACTCTCATGAACAATTAAGTCAATCTCAAAGCATCAGGGACAATACTAGGTAAAACCGGAGTCCAATTCCTTGTATGTGTACATATACTTGGCCAATAAAGCTGATTCTTCTTCTTCTTCTTATACCTTGTGTTGTTTGGGAGGAATCTTTGGAGGTGGGGCCAACATTTACATGCCAGCTGGAGCCCCGCCCTCTGTCTACACATTCTTGGTAGAGAAGTGAATGCTTCAGAACAGCATTGAGAATTGTTTGGTAATTTCGTTTTGTAAGAATTCTCATTTTCTGATTATTTCAACATTTTTTGAATTCTTGCTTTTCAGACTGGACTTATTTGTTTTTCATTTTTTAATAATCTTCTTTAACATGTTGACTGTCATAGAAGAAAATCTGTCAGTTTGTTCCTGATGCCAATTTAAAATCAGCATATTATTTTAATATACTAGCTATTTGCATTTTGTTATTAAGCAAAACTCTCAATAAAATATTTTTTGTAAAAGAAATCTAGTTGGCACATGGAACAGAAAACTCTTGGTGCATGCAAGCTGCTCAATAACAGCTTTGTGCATGAGAAGCGCATGGTAATTCAGCTGGGTAACAAGTTTGATCTTACACAATATGTTGCCATTGAATGTTGCAGTTTCCATTTGAACGTCATAGTAGTGAGACATTAATCATTGAGAGATATTCATCCATCCATTATCCAACCCATTATATCCTAACTATAGGGTCACGGGGAGCCAATCCCAGTCAACACAGGGTGGAAGGCAGGAAACAAACCCCGGGCAGGGCACCAGCCCACCGCAGGGCGCGCGCACATACACACACACACACCAAGCACACACTAGGGACAATTTAGGATCGCCAATGCACCTAACCTGCATGTCTTTGGACTGTGGGAGGAAACCGGAGTACCTGAAGGAAACCCACGCAGACACGAGGAGAACATGCAAACTCCACGCAGGGAGGACCCGGGAAGTGAACCCGTGTCTCCTAACTGCGAAGTAGCAGCGCTACCACTGCGCCACCGTGCCGCCCTGAGAGATATTCAGATTATGTAAATTATTTTTGTGAAAAATAAATGATATCCAAAATATTGGTCAGGTCAGGTTGGGGAGCATGGAACTTCTACTGCACATTGCAGCACCCACCACATGACAAAACGGGTCATCGTTCTGGTTGGCAACCCCCCCCCCCCCCCCCCCCAGGCAACATGCGGTCCAGTCCCACCTTCCAGAAATGACCCTTTATCTGCTGCATCCAGGTGTTACATGGGTGTCCCCTTGGCCTGGTCCTGCCGCTCTGGTCCTCAACAATGAGGATCCTGTGAGCCAGATCACCCTCGGGGAATCACTCCACATGGCCATAGTCCCATAACTGACACCTCCTCACAATGCAGGTAATGAGCCTCATTCTGGACTCCATGAGCAACCACTCATTTGACACAAAGTCAACCCGCGGTACCTGAGGATTCTGAAAAGTGACACAGTACTAAAGGAGTCCAATCTTTGTCTCAGGTCACTGGGTAACGTCCATGTCTCACAACCATATAGCAAGACAGGAAGCACCAGGACTCTAAAGACTTGGACCTTTGTCCTTTTGCATAGATATTGGGAGCACCACACAACCCTTTCCAGCGACCTTATGACACCCCATGCTGTCCCAATTTGTCTATTGACTTCAAAGGAAGAGTCACCAGAGGCATGAATGTCACTGCCAAGGTGAGTAAACCTCTTGATGAGGTCGACACTCTCACTGCAGACAGACACACTGCTGATGGTTGTGCTCAAGAGGTCATTGTATCTTGATTTTTATCCAGGACACTCGCAAGCCCAGGCTCCTCGCTCAGTCTCTCAGTATCACTGATCAGAGCCTCCATTGACTCAGAGAAGATTGCAGCATCGTCAGCAAAGTCAATCTTTCTTCACCAACAGATGCTCCATGTCCGCTGGACCCCACAACCCTGCCCAATACCCACTCCATGCAAGCCTTGAACAGAACAGGAGCAACCCCTGACGAACCCCAGAATCAAATGGGAAAAACACAGAGGTTCTGCCTCCACTCTGCATAACACTTAGAGTACCAGTGTACATGATATCCAGCAGTTTCAGTGGGATCCCACGAAGTCTCAGGATGTCCCACAGGGCAGCTCGATGCTCTGAGTTGAATGCTTTATCAAAATCAACAAATCACATTTGTGTATATTTAGCAGTCAAGATGTTAAAATATATTTTGTTAATAAAAATCTTCAAAACTTTTTTGTTGGAATATTTCTGAACCAGGGGTTTTTACAGTTTCCTCTCCTTCTTTGTGAATGTTCTTTGAATATTATTAGGGTTTTTGGGAGTCTGGGCTTCCCCTATTTGTATATGATCATTAGGGCATATAGGCCCTTTTTGAGTACTAGTCCTCAGACATGCCTGGGGTTAGATTTAAGAGGTGAGGACTCATTTGGCCATTTTCAAGTTTGGGACCTGTTCATAAAAAAGCCAGAGGTTGCATTGCAGATATTTTTAGACTTCATCTGCCATTTTTTGTTGCATGTGGGAGTTTAGAAAAACCTAGCACTTCAATATCTCATTTATAATGGTCTTTATATTGTCGTAGGATCATAAGGAATTTTACAAACAAGAGGAGCCCATTTGGTCCATCAGGCTCATTTCTTTAGCTAATAGCTCAGCTGTCCCAACTTACCTTTCAGATACAGTATATCCGGAAAGTATTCACAGCGCATCACTTTTTCCACATTTTGTTATGTTACAGCCTTATTCCAAAATGGATTAAATTCATTTTTTTCCTCAGAATTCTACACACAACACCCCATAATGACAATGTGAAAAAAGTTTACTTGAGATTTTTGCAAATTTATTAAAAATAAAAAAACTGAGAAATCACATGTACATAAGTATTCACAGCCTTTGCTCAATACTTTGTCGATGCACCTTTGGCAGCAATTACAGCCTCAAGTCTTTTTGAATATGATGCCACAAGCTTGGCACACCTATCCTTGGCCAGTTTCGCCCATTCCTCTTTGCAGCACCTCTTAAGCTCCATCAGGTTGGATGGGAAGCGTCGGTGCACAGCCATTTTAAGATCTCTCCAGAGATGTTCAATCGGATTCAAGTCTGGGCTCTGGCTGGGCCACTCAAGGACATTCACAGAGTTGTCCTGAAGCCACCCCTTTGATATCTTGGCTGTGAGCTTAGGCTCGTTGTCCTGCTGAAAGATGAACCGTCGCCCCAGTCTGAGGTCAAGAGCGCTCTGGAGTAGGTTTTCATCCAGGATGTCTCTGTACATTGCTGCAGTCATCTTTCCCTTTATCCTGACTAGTCTCCCAGTCCCTGCCACTGAAAAACATCCCCACAGCATGATGCTGCCACCACCATGCTTCACTGTAGGGATGGTATTGGCCTGGTGATGAGCGGTGCCTGGTTTCCTCCAAACGTGATGCCTGCCATTCACACCAAAGGGTTCAGTCTTTGTCTCATCAGACCAGAGAATTTTCCTTCTCGTGGTCTGAGAGTCCTTCAAGTGCCTTTTGGCAAACTCCAAGTGGGCTGCCATGTGCCTTTTACTAAGGAGTGGCTTCCGTCTGGCCGCTCTACCATACAGGCCTGATTGGTGAATTGCTGCAGAGATGGTTGTCCTTCAGGAAGATTCTCCTCTCTCCACAGAGGACCTCTGGAGCTCTGACAGAGTGACCATCGGGTTCTTGGTCACCTCCCTGACTAAGGCCCTTCTCCCCCGATTGCTCAGTTTAGATGGCCAGCTCTAGGAAGAGTCCTGGTGGTTTCGAACTTCTTCCACTTACAGATGATAGAGGCCACTGTGCTCATTGGGACCTTCAAAGCAGCAGAAATTTTTCTGTAACCTTCCCCAGATTTGTGCCTCGAGACAATCCTGTCTCAGAGGTCTACAGACAATTTCTTTGACTTCATGCTTGGTTTGTGCTCTGACATGAACTGTCAACTGTGGGACCTTATATAGACAGGTGTGTGCCTTTCCAAATCATGTCCAATCAACTGAATTTACCACAGGTGGACTCCAATTAAGCTGCAGAAACATCTCAAGGATGATCAGGCGAAACAGGATGCACCTGAGCTCAATTTTGAGCTTCATGGCAAAGGCTGTGAATACTTATGTACATGTGCTTTCTCAATTTTTTTATTTTTAATAAATTTGCAAAAATCTCAAGTAAACTTTTTTCACGTTGTCATTATGGGGTGTTGTGTGTAGAATTCTGAGGAAAAAAAATGAATTTAATCCATTTTGGAATAAGACTGTATGTAACATAACAAGATGTGGAAAAAGTGATGCGCTGTGAATACTTTCCGGATGCACTGTACTTCTCGTCGGTTGTCAAGGTTTCTGCTTCAGCTGTATGATCAGTAGTTTGTTCCCAATTCACACAACTCTTTGTATAAAGAAGTGCTTCCAAGCTTCAGCCTTAAATGCACTTCCTTTACTTTCTACAGATATCCTCAAGGATGTGGTTCACTGTTTAGTTGAAAATAGTCAGCTGGATCTACTTTATCAATGTCTTTGAGAATGTTGAAGATATGAAATCGGCCTCCATGCAGTCTCTTCTGCTTGAGACTAAACAGGTTTAATTCTTTGAGTCTGTCACGGTAGGATGTGTCCTGGGATGCACTTGGTTGCTCTCCTCTGTACAGCTTCAAGTGCTGCTATGTCTTTTTTGTACCGTGGTGATGTAAACAATATACCATACTCCAGATGCAGTTTCATTAGTGCATTATAAAGTATGAGCATCAATGAGCATTGATTTATATTCAACAGTTTTTATGATATATCCTAACATTTTATTTGCCTTTTTAATTGCTTCTGCTCATTGCTTAGATGATGAGAACACTGTATCAACATAAATCCTTAAGTCCTTCTCAGAGGTTGCTTCTTGTATGACAGTGCCTCTCATCTTGTATTTATAATGGATATTCCTTTTGTTCATGTTTAGCACTTTGCACTTTTTCTGCATTAAACTCTATTTTTAAAATGTTGTCCCAATTCTGAAGCTTGACCATGTCTTCATGAATTGTTTTTGCTGTCTTCGCAGTGTATGCCACTCCTCCCATTTTAGTATCAGCTGTGAATTTGGCATCATTTCTCTGTGGCATAGGATATTAAACTATGGTCCAGATCCATGTTGGGTCATGTGTTGTCTGAATAGTACTCATTGAATGAGGGTCACACACAGTTTGCGGAGTGTCTTGCAACGGGTTGCCGGGGAAGTTTAAGCAAACAGCATTTCCCTTCTATAACCTGCGTTGGTGAATCTCCAAGGGGGAACAGGATGACTGCCAGAGCCAAATCTCCAAGAGAAGCCCAATAAATGATGGTAGGTGATAATTGTGGGTCTCAAATACATAAAAAGGCAAAATTGGGTTATGAGAAAAAAAACATTTAAGAACTACTGGTCTATGGTAATTAAATTGAAACTTGTGGTGGACAGCCAGGGCCTGTACTGTACCTAGCTGGGATGCCTCTATAGTGGAAGGACAGGGGAGAAAGCATGATAGATGGCAGCCTCCCTGGGCTGCAGTGGTGCTTTGGACTCCCACAGGGCTCCTTGGGAGCTGGAGTTTGGAGCAGCCGTGTTGGGTTTCATAGGCCCTGCCAGGGGGTGTTGCAGGAATGGTTGAGCCCTTTGGTGCAGCACTTCCGCCACACCTGGAAGTGCTGCTGAAAGAAGATCACCAGACACCTGGAGAACTTCCAGGTGCCCTATAAAAGGAGCCAGCTGACACTACTCTGGGAGCCAGAGTCGGGAGGTGGAGGACGAAGCTTGCCAGGAGGATGGAGGCAGACATTTAGAGAAAGACAGAGAGAAAGAGAGGAAAAGAAAGAAGTATGTTTTATGCTGTGTTTAGTGCTTTGAACTGTGCTGTGCAGGTGGGAAATGGGAGAAGGTGATTCCCACAGGAAAAGATAAAAAAGTGTTTCCTGAACTTGTGTCCTGTGTTTGACTGTGTCAGGTCTGGGTGGCAGGAGAACCCTCTGCAGGCCACACCCTATATTACAGTATGTTAAGCATAGTTTTAGTGTTGTCGTGGACGGCCGGGACGCCTCTTCGCTGGGAGGACCTGGGGAGCAAGCCTGGTCACGACAGTACCTCCCCCAGAATGTTAGATGGCAGCCCACCTGAGTTGTAATGGTGACTCGGACTCCGGCTGGGCTTCCTGGAAGTAGGAGTTGGATACAGCCTTTTTGTGATCTGGGGGCACCGCCAGGGGTGCTACAGCTGCTCCTGAGCCCATATGGGTGGTTCTTTCACCACACCTGGAAGTGCTGCCAGAAGTAGGTCATCAAGCACCTGGAGCACTTCTGGGTAACATATAAAAGGAGCCAGCAGATACTTCTCTGGGAGCCAGAGTCGGGAGACAAAGCTTACTGAGGAAGAGTGGAGGAGAAAGAAAAGAGAGAAAAGAAAGAAGAAGAAGAGATAATTTTGTTCAGATGTGCTGCTTTTGCTTGAGACTGTGTTGTGTACTTGTGGGAACTGGGAAGACGTGGCCCACAACTGAAAAAACAAAATTAAAATCATGTTTGCTTTTATAAGTGTGCCTTCTGAGTCTGTCTGTGTTGGATTGGGTGGCTGGCACGCCCCATATTGGTGTCACAGTGTTAATGCATGTTCAATGTATGTGGTTAAGTAATTCACAGTTATTATTCACATTATAATTAAAAAGCATGCAAGTGCTCATAGCATGTACAAAAAAAAATGAAATTGAACTGAAAATTAAATATGTGTGTGCAGTTTGACTTTTCTCCCTGTATTTATATGAATTTTCTCAACACAGTTTGGATTTTTCCCACATTCCACAGTATTTAATTGGCACAGCATGAGAAACTGTGTGTGTGTGCGTTTGTGTCCAGAACTGGTTCTTACCTTGCACCTGATACTAGGTTTTAGCTCCCAACAACCCTGTTTGAAAACATGTGGGTTCAAAAAATGAATGGAATTTTTAAAATATTTACAAAGGCTGTTTGCTTCACTCGTAATGTTTACTCTCAGCCAAGTGACACATAGAAATACTGCATCTCCATTAGAAGAGGGAAAGAATAGTCACATGCCAGTTCCACCATTCTTGTGTCTGTGTGTGTGCAATGGCAAGGTCTGTAAACTCTTTGAAATCCCCTGGATTTATTATTCATAATGACTTACTATTCATAACAATGTGATCTGATCTTCAACTATGTCATAATTACAGACAAGCACAATCTACTGAAACTAATAACACAAAACGAATTGGACTTCCTCTTGTCAGTATTGAACAAATCCCAAATATCACAGTCCAGGCAGGAAAAAGTCAGTGAACCCTCCTCTTTAGTAAACAGCAGAACCTCCTTTAGCAGCCAGCACAACCTCAAAATGTTTCTTGTAGCTGCTGGACTTGCACATTGATCAGCAGGAACTGAAGTCAACTTGTCATTGTCAAACTGTTTCAGTTCATTGATATTTTTAGCATCTCTCTTTAGGTCATGAGATGTCTGGTGGAGGTTGTTGCTGCTCAAAAATGTCTGATTGTTTGTGTGTTATTAGATTAAATGGAGTGTGTTTGTCTGTTATTCTGACTTACTTGGTGACCAGACGTTTTATGAATAACTAATGCAAAAATCCAGGGAATTCCAAAGTGCTCCAGGACTTTTTCTTGCTATTGTGGATACACACATACACATAACATATACATATTCATGTCAGTTTATTAGTTTTCTTTGCCAAAGATAGGTTCACAAAGATCCAGAAATGCAAAACAACAGAAAAATACAAACCTATCTGTCATTGATGCATGGCATCATAGGTTTATGGTGAGCTGATGCCAATACCAGCTGAATTGGGCACAGGGGAATATTCAGACACACACATTTAGCCAATTTAGAGTCACCAGTTAATCTAAACTTCACGTCTCTGGGTGTGAGAGCAAAACCAGATTGTATCGAGAAAAGGCCACAAATAGGGAAGCTGTAAACTCCAGGCAGGTGGCGACCAGGGGTCTCATTTATAAAACTTTGCGTGGATTCAAGTGTGAAACAGGAAAATACATATGCCAAAAAAACAAAAGATTTATAATATATATACAGTATGTATATATATATTTACATTTCTGCTCAATTTACCTTCATAAATGTGCTTTGAACCCTGCCCAGTTCTGCTCTGAAACAACCATATATGTACTATACTAATGCATTGCATCCATAAGTAATCATGATGCTGCAGATCTTCATTGGCTGGTAGAGCAGCCTCACACCTGACACATCCAACCACCGGCAATTGCATTTGAGACGTCCTGTGGCACACTTCACACGACATTGTAGAACATCTCCTGCAGTCAAGTAAAAGTGTAAGGAGCCAGTGTCTGAACAGGCAGCCATCATCACCTGGCACATGTAATAACACAATTGCTGTTACAATGAAAAGTATAGACCATATGGAAAAACTAAAAGTTCAGCTAGTTACTTTATCAACAAACTAGCCATCACGTACAGCAACATCAGCAACTCATCTGCCAGTGCTCCATAATGAATGAATCACAGGTTGACCCAGGCCACCGAGTCACAATATTTGTCAGTCTTATCTTGGCATCACAGATGACTCCTGCATTAATGGAATGTAACTGCTTATGGTTAATTAAAGAAGTTTCATCTTAAGTAGGTGCCCTTATTGCAATATGAGTACAGTAAAGTGCTCTGATTATGTCAGGAGAACCAGACACTGCTACACATTTCCTTTTTATGTTGACACATACAATCAAATCTTATGGAAACTAAATGTAGCGCCTCATTAGGCGCTTGTCGCTCCCCCCACAGTGGGGAAGATGTAGCAGAAGCATGGCTGAGATATTCCTAACCTGTTGGCCAATTTTTTCTGGTAGATGCCTTTTTCCAAAAAGCCAGCCGTTGTTAAAACCTGGATATGAACAGTTAGAGCCTGATAGTTTTATAAACCTTATCCTAGGGAAACATTCAGCGTAAAGATCTTGTAGTGGTGACGCTGTTGTGCCAACCACTATGGCCACCTCTTTAAAATTAGAACAATCTAGACGAGAACAGGCCATTCAGCCCAACAAAGCTCACCAGTTGTATCCACTTATTTCTTCCAAAAAACATCAAGTCGAGTTTTGAAAGTCCCTAAAGTCTTACTGTATACCACACTATTTGGTCACTTATGTGTCTATCATTCTTTGTGTAAAGAAAAACTTCCTAATGTTTGTGCGAAATTTACCCTTAACAAGTTTCCAACTGTGTCCCTGTGTTCTTGATGAACTCATTTTAACATAACAGTCACGATCCACTATACTAATTCCCTTCATAATTTTAAACACTTCAATCATGTTACCTCTTAATCTTCTTTTGCTTAAACTGTATAGGCTCAGATTTTTTAATCTTTCCTCATAATTCAGCCCCTGTAGTCCTGGAATCAGCTTAGTCGCTCTTCTCTGGACCTTTTCTAGTGCTGCTGTGTCCTTTTTGTAGCCTGGAGACCAAAACTGCACACAGTATTCCAGATGAGGCCTCACCAGTGCATTATAAAGGTTGAGCATAACCTCCATGGACTTGTACTCCACACATCGTGTTATATAACCTAATATTCTGTTTGCCTTCTTAATGGCTTCTGAACACTGTCTGGAAGTCGATAGCTTAGAGTGAACTATGACTTCCTAAATCCTTCTCATAAGGTGTACTCTCAATTTTCCGACCGCCCATTGTGTATTCAAACCTAACCTTTTTACTTCCTATGTAGGGAAAAGCCAAGCAAAATGACACCTTTTATTGGCTAACTAAAAAGATTGCAATATGCAAGCTTTCGAGGCAACTCAGGCCCCTTCTTCAGGCAAGATGTACTTCCTATGTGTAACACTTTACATTAACTGACATTAAATTTCATCTGCCACAAATCTGCCCAAGCCTGTATGCTGTCCAAGTCCTTCTGTAATGATATAACGGATTCCAAATTATCTGCTAATCCACCTATCTTGGTATCATCCGCAAACTTAACCAGCTTGTTACTTATATTCTCACCTAAATCATTCATATATATTAAAAATAGCAGCGGCCCTGGCACTGACCCCTGTGGAACACCACGCTTAACATCGGCCAGTTCTGATAAGGTTCCTCGCACCATCACCCTCTGCTTCCTGTGTCTGAGCCAATTCGGCACCCATCTATAAACACTACCCTGAACTCCCACTTGTTTTAGTTTGATGCCCAACCTCACATGTGGCACCTTGTCAAATGCATTCTGAAAGTCCAGATAAATAATATCATATGCTCCACTTTGATTGAATCCTTTTGTTGCCTCCTCATAGAATTCCAGCATGTTAGTAAAACACAACCTCCCTCTTCTGAACCCATGCTGACTGTTCAGAATAATTCCTGTCCTTCAGGTGTTGCTCAATCTTATCCTTAATAATTCCTTCCATTAATTTTCCTGTGATGCATACTAAGTTTAATGGCCTATAGTTGCTTGGATCTGCCCTGTCACCCTTTTTTATATAATGGGATGATGTTTGCCATTTTCCAGTCCATTGGAATCTCTCCAGTGTGCAGTGACTTCTTCTTCGTTTACAAGTTCAAATGTATTGTACTGGTGTCACATCAAATGCTGTCCTATATATATCTTATTTCTCCAGCTGCACTGACCCTCTCTGTGTCCCCAGGTTAACTCAGGTTGGCCCATGCCACTGTTCACTGCAGTTGTCCTTCTGCAGTATGTGATGGAAGTGCCTGGGTAGCGTGAATATTTATCAAAGCGTTTTGTTTTTTCCTTTACATTCTGAGCATGTCCTATGGCATTTTCTCTTCCTGTTTATGGGATTTGTAAAAGATAATCTGTAATCAGAGAAGGCTGCTTGGGGACCTAATCCATGTCTTCAAAATTCTCAAAGGGATCAATAAAGTTGATCCAGCAGAATTCTCTCAGTCACATTGTGAATTGAAGTTCTTCAGGACACTGGTGGAAATTAAGATGGAAGCTAGGAAGTCCTTCATTGCAAACAGATTAAGGGAATTAGAAATAAAATACTGAGTCATGTAGCTGAAGCGGAAACCTCAATAGCTTACAAAGTATTAGGAAAAGACATTGATATGGCGTAGTTAATAGTTAATCATATGAGCTCAGGGGTATGAATGGTCTCCTCTCACTGTAAACCTCCTTCAGTTTCTATCTGCTGCGCATATTGGTCATTTTACTCCCAGTTCTTAATTTTATACTTTATCGACTTTCCTCTCTCACCCTTTTATCTTCCTTTAACACTGCATTTACCGCTCTGATCCTTCATGTTCCCACACCTCTTCATGCTCTACACCAGGCCTGTTTGTCTCGGTCCCTGGTACACAGAGGTTAACAGCTTTCAATGTAGTGTAACTCAAACTTGAACAATGCCTTGGAATGGATTTCTTCGGTGCTTGAAGTACTGGTGATGCTACTGTGTCGCCATAGAGTACTTAATTGAACAGCGGAAGAGTACCACCCACCTCTAGCACTAGGTTACTTTCTAAATTAAGTTTTTTTAATTTAAAAATTGTATTACAGTATGTGCAACACTATCCATTCAAAAATACAAACAATACATTTCATGTCAAGTCAAGTGAAGTTCATTGTTATGTGTACATAGTATAGTCTATCTAGTAGAAATTCATACTTACTGTACATGGCACCTCAGAGAGCTAACAAAAAAACATCACAAATAAAAAAGTAAGGGTGGTGTACAGGTAGTGCTACTGCCTCACATGTTCTCCCCATGTCTGCCTGGGTGTGTTCCAAAGACAGTCCAAAGACATGCAAGTTAGGTGGACTGGTCCCTAATATGTGTGTGTGCTCACCCTGCCATGGCCTGCTGCCCCTTCCAAGGACTGCTCCTGCCTTATGCCCAGTGATTGCTGAGATTGGCTCCAGATTCACTTTAACCCTGCTATGGGCAAATGGGCTTAGAAAATGGGCAGAAGGATTAATAAATAAATAAATAAATAAATAAATAAATAAATAGAAAGTACACTGTGAACAACAGGGTGTGTTGCAGCACCCCAAACCCCAGGCACAACCTTACAGATACTGGTCCAAATTATAATAAAAAAGTTTATTTGTATAAAATACCTTACAAAAAAATTCTCTGTAGTCAAAATACAACACTTTCTTTCTTTCTTCTTTTCCACACCTCCCAGGCAAGCTTTCTCCATCCTCCACACCTGATTCTGATTCGCCTGGATAAGGTCAAGCAGCATCTTTAATCTTAGACCTAGTAGTACTTCAGATTCCATGGCATAGCCCTTTGAAAGTATTTCCAGGTCGAATGTAAGTCCCTGAAAGTAGGGAATGCGAATCCTGCCAGCTCCCTCTGGTGGCCCCCACAGACCCCAACAGGACATCCCATGGTACTACAGGTCTCAGCTTGCCCTGCGGGTGTCCATGTGTGAATCCCACCCAAGGGATGCTGCCTTCTAGGGTACTTGGGGAGAGAATATTTAGGAGTGCTCATTTCCCCGAGACCTTCCACTGCACTGTCCTCCTGGCCGGGTAAGGATCTTTGTTCAGTCCTGGCTTGGATGCCAGTCCAGGTGTGGTATCCATTGCAATACGTATATACGGTATATTTACATTTACATTTATTTATTTGGCTGATGTCTTTATCCAGGGTGACTTACAACATTCTTGATACAGTTGCTTACATTTCTTTTTGGTGTTCCAATGGGAGCACAGGCAGGTCAAGTGACTTGCTCAGGTCACACAGTGTCAGGAGTGGGATTTGAACCCACAACCTCAGGGTATGAAGTCCAATGTATATGTGTAGTGTGATGTCCAATGAATATATGTACATACCACATGTATTTGTTCGGAAGTATCACTGCACACACAAATATATACTATATATATACTGTATATTGTCACACACGTGCACATGGGAAGCAGCTAAATGGCTCAAAAGAAGGTAATTCCCAGTCCGATCAAGGGGGTGCAGAGTGCACTAATCCTTTCTCTTCTCTCCCCGCAGACCAAATGTGGGAACTTCCACCTGACCCCCAAGACACCACTTCCAGTTCCACCCCAGAAGACATCACTTCTGGTTCTGCCCCAGAAGACGTCACTTCCAGACCAACAGAAGAGCCCACCTCCCAATAACGTAATTTCCACTTCCCAAGAAGTCGCAGCTCGATGATCTCATTTCCAGTTCCGGTCCCAAGGTCCCTCCTCTTCCTGGTTTGCAACTACATAAACACCTTATTTCCTAACCTGCTCTGTTCTGTTTTGGACTCTTGCCTGTAAATTCCATTACATCAAACATTTTTCTTGTATCAGCAGCCAATTCTCAATTATACGGGAGGCTGCCCCAAACCCCTTTGTTGTGTCAAGGCTTGATTATTACCACTATATAAATATATATATATATATTTTCATTGTATAGAACCTGACAAATAATATAAAGAGTACACGACACATGTTTCGCCCTCATTAGGTGTACGCACTTTTACTTCATATCTCGAATGTCAGTGCCTGAGTCGAAGCCTTGATATATATACACACACACACACACACACATGTTTGTGTATATATATATATATATATATTGTGGAATGAGCCCTGGACACAGACAGACAGACATCGTTTTAAAGTCCCCACACACATTTATTTACAAGCTATTTACAACTAATGTGATCAAGCACAACCCAGTGCCGCAGCACCAATCACCCCACAAGTCCAGGCCCTTTCACAATGCCTTTACTCTCTTCAGGCCGCCTCCTTGCCTCTTCCCAGACCTTGTCCTTCTCCTCACCCGACTCCAGCTTTGAATGAAGGGAGGCGGCCCCTTTTATAGTTCCCCGGATGTGCTCCAGGTGTGTTCCGGCAATCTTCCACCGACACGCCCCAGTGTGGCGGGAGTGCCGGCTGCATCCCTGGAAGCACTCCGGGTGTCCCTGCTTCTCTTCCCCCCAGCACTTCCTGGTGTGGCGGAAGTGCTGAGGTCCAGGGCTCTCCAGGCATTGGGGTGCCCCCCGGCGGTGACCACGGGCCCCTACAGGGTTAAGCTTCAAAGCTCTATACCCGTGGTCCCCACAGCACAGGTATGGATAGATAGATAGACACACTGTTATTTTACAATATTTGAATAAAAGAAGTTGAGATGCATTAAATGAAAATCAGCATTAACAGGCCCACCCATACCAAGTTTGAAGAGATACTCAAACAAAAGGCCCATTATATAACTGTTCCTCACACATATTATAGCATCAAAAGGAAAAAGGAGGCAGAGACCCAGCAGGCTTATTTTACAAATATATTAACAAATTCTTGCCAAATTTTGAACAGGCTTTGCACTGTTCCCGCAAAGGAAATTTGATTTTTTTTCCTAGATTTAGATAATATAAGACATTACTCATTGATTTATGGTGGGTGAGTAAAGGATTCTTCCAAATAATCCAAATAAGAGGGACAATGTAGGAAATCACAGTGAGTTTAACATTACATAATCTTATCACATCTAATGTAACTCTGGACAAAGCAATTAAAGGATTAGGAATAATTAGGAGGCAGACAGTATCTCATAAATAAGCAAACTTTTTTTTTTTAATTGTTGGCATGATGACATATTACTTAGTGCTGATGCCACCTCATGGCTCTGGAGACCTGGGTTCAGTTATACTTGGGGCTACTCCAGGCACTGCAATCACTCCCTTATCTAAAGATGTGTATGTTAGATTCACTGGCAAGTGTAAGTTGGCCAGCACAAAGATGGGTTTTTGTGTGAATGATGGCAGCAAGGTAGGAATTAACCCTGAACTGGCACTTGTCCATGACAAAAGCACCCACATTTGTCTATAACAGGATGACTTTGAGATGCCAGTTAAGGTAATACATACACTTTGAGAAATACATCATGATATGATTGGCTTCTTGGATGGTTAAATAGTTCTTATTTATCAAATCGATATCAGTACTTACAGAAATGTGCCAAGAGTACTCCATCGTTAGGCTCAGAAGTTAAATATGGTATCAGTACTGGGACCTTTACTATTTTCACATTACATGCCTTTGGAACTATCATTAGAAAATATAACATTTTTCACATTATATATATATATATATATATATATATATATATATATTGTCACAAGAATGAGTCAGAGACATCATAAAGAGTTGGGGCAGCCACCCATATAATATGCTTGGCTGCAAAATTGCTTCGTTAGATACAAATTGTTTATAGGTTGGAGTCCAGAACAGAACTGCCTGTACTGAGGCAAGATGGCCATTTTTAAAGGCCTAGAAAGGAAATGACATCAACGGGCAGGAACTGGGAGTGTCTTCCTCAGGCTCGGAAGTGACATCATCCTTAGGGCTGGCAAGAGGCGGGCTTTCCCGGGAAAGGTCTGCAAGGGACTGAGAGAGATAGTCAGTACACTCCACCGCCCCCTGGCCTGGCGTAGAATTACTAGTGAGTAAGCCCTTCAGCTGTTTCCCCATGCGCACGTGTGTGACAATATATATACTGTATATAGAGAGAAAACCCAACTATACCCTTCTTTTAGACCAAGTGATGTTTCTCCAATGCCGTCCTTAATTAGTTGTGTCAGTGAATTATAATAATGGATTGATAAGAACTACAGGGTGGCCCACGAAAAAGTAGCCCACGTTACTATAGTATTACTGGCGGCCTTCCGTAAAGAAAGAAAGAACTTCTGTATTGCGCGCTTTGCTGGGACACCAGCGGCAGGAAACTTTGCAGCAAAAATGTCCTGCGTTTCCTTAATGGAACGTACGCCTCCACTATCGCGATTCTTTGTGGAATGGGATACATGTCGCTCCGCTCGTACTCACGTTTGCACCTCTACTGTTCCTTCAACCCAGCAATATGATGCCTCCTTTGTCGCCGTTTCCCCAGACTAACAGGACCCGGGGGCGGGGAAGCGTGATGCAAGCCGCCAACGCGGCGTCCCCCAATAAACTCGGTGGAAGGGTTGGGTTGACAAGGTGCTACGGGGAAGGATTCACTCGGCGCGCCACTCTGGCAGGAAGGCGGGCTACTTTTTCGTGGGCCACCCTGTACTTGTCTCTAAATAAATAAAAAACAGAAATGTTAATTATTGGAGGAAATGATGCTGAGTGCAACAGCATTCTGTCATTATTTAACTCAGTTGGAATCACCATTAGTTTTACTGAATTGGATCACAACCTTTGGCAATAGCATGTATTTTAAAACACACATCTTTTTATTATAATAAAAAAATCCTGGGATGAAATGAGACTTTTTAGCCTGGGACAAGATAAGACTTTTTCAGAGAGATACTTTCACGTCCCGTGAGACAAGACTTTGTGTCAAGAGATTTAACAACACCCGGGGCCAGAAATAAAAGACAAAGAGTAGACGACAAAGTAGAACATCTTAAAGAATTCAAAAACGTTGGCGCGATACACATGCAGAGCAGGTTAGAGATAATGAAAGTACTAAAATTTGAAAGGCTCAAAAAAATGGTAGTAAAGATCGCATTAGCGCAAACAAATGGAAATTATTACTCTGTGAAATAACAGAACAGCGAAAAGAGATCGAATATATTGTTCAGATTTAAACTTTAAGTCGGAGACTTGTAGAACATCTAATTCATGTTGCCATCAGGGAAAAGTAGTGTTTCTTCCCAATGAAGAGGCGTATCTGCAAGAATTACAAGATTTGTTGTTTGGTGAAAGTGAAATCCATATACGCGAGCGGCTGAGATACGAAGTGGCTGGCGCATAGCGCAGGCCTTGGGTTTGCGAGCAAAGTGAGAAGGGGTGAAGCCCCCTAGTTACAAAACTATTAAAATCGTGTTTTTTCCAAAATGTCAGAAAACTAAAAGAAATTAATCCATGCATTTATTTCTAGTAGGATTGACTACTGAAATGCGGTTTTCACTAACAGCTTCCAGTTAATTCAAAATGCAGCTGCAAGAAACATGGTACAAACATCTAACTCCTGTTTTTAAGTCCTTACACCGGCTACCAGCTTTCAAAATCATTTTTTTAACAAATAAAGCCTTAAATGGTCAATGCCCTGCTTACCTATCTAAACTTATCATTACTTAAAGACCAAGACGTGCATGAAGATCTCAAAATACTAGCCTACTTAAGATTCCAAGTTTTAATAAAGTAACAGTGGGATGTCAAGTTAAAGGGCCCCAAAGTTGTGAAATGATCTGCCTGCTACTATAAGAGATGCTCCTTCAGTCTCAGCTTTTAAGCCCAGGCTGAAGAGTCATTTCTTTAGTCCAGCATACCCTGACTAGAGCTGCTAATTAGCTGTGCATACGGAATCTCAGTCTGGTAGTCATTTACAAGGAAAGGAAACAGATAAAGTAGCTTTGTGATCATCGGATGGAAAGATTCTGTCATCAGATAGAATGGCCAGCACAGATTACACAACAAAATGCCCAGGAGAGGTTGAGCAACTAGTTGGCCAAGGTCTCTAGGTCTCTGTGTTTGAATTTGTCTTGACTTTCTCTTACAAATTTACTCTCCTATGTTGTGAATTGGCCATAGTTCATCAGACAGTTAATGGATACATATTGTTTGTTTCCATCTAAGTTAATCAGCTTTTACCTTGTTTTTGTGTGTTTCACTAATCTGTCTCATTATGGACTAATTTGGTATTTAGTAGTTAGTATATAATAAAAGTATAAGTGTCTGTGTGTCCATCCAGTTGCTTTGTCTCCGTAATTTCAAATGATGGCTGTGAACCACCAGGGTGCGTACAGCCACCCTAACCCAACTCAGACATGTAGAGACATGAGTTCCAGCACACAACACACTTTATTCAAGACTGGGAAAGCGTTTTTCTTTGCTCCCAGATCACAGCCTAGTACATAGACAATTCACAGTCCTTCCTTCCTTCCAATTCACTGTCCTTCTGCCTCCACTCCTCCCTTGCAAGCTTCGTTCCTCTTCCTCCCGACTCTGGCTCCTCGAATGGAGTGGGGTGGCTCCTTCTATTCTGCTCCTGGGAGTGCTCCAGCAGGCTCATTAGTATTACCTGGAATCACTCCGAGGTGTGGTGGAAGTCCATTGTAGGGCTAAGCAGCTCCCCCTGGCAGCACCCACAGAACCCAACAGGGCTCTACCAAACTCCAAGTCCAGGCATGCCCTGAATCCGTGGTGCCACAGCCGCCCAAGAGGGCTGCCCTCTAGTGTCCCAGGGAAGGTAGTGCCTTTAAGAAGCTCTCTCCCCAGGTCCTTCCATTCAGCTGGCATCCCGGCTGGGTAATGGTTGAGGCCGCCCATTACATGGCACATCACAGACATTTTTAGTAACAAAATGCATTGCATTTCTCTTTCCAAAAGATGACATAGCACAAACATTAACACTGCTTTTACGAATCTTAAACCAAATTGTATATAATAGAGACATAAGCATTTCATGATAGGCTGCAGATGCTAACACTAAAGTCACTGTTGATTACTTACATGGATAGCAGTTCTGCTCATATGGGCCAGTCGAGCCGCTAGCACGCACAGTATTTGGATTTAAGGTGGAAGGCCACGCGAGTACGGCCCCCTACTCCATCCCGTCCACGGCTTTTATGTATTATATGTTCCGGAATTCTACACCGAATCCCCACCCCCTTCTGGCCTCTTCCTCTGAGCCTCGGAAGCCCACCGTCTAAGCTGCGGTTGCATCTTCCTGCGCCACGTCGCTCTCCTGAGCAGGTAAGTTGTTTTCAGTTTTGTTTTACTGAGGGGACAGAGCAGGACGAGGATACGAAAACGTGACAGTGTTGCCGTATATGTGTGGAAAGTTAGGGTGACGTAGACAACCATTGATTAAGACGGTGCGGAGCGACGTCCATTAAATGCAAGGGGACTTTACCGCTAGGGTCCCTGTTTAATGTGTTCTGGGTTCTCCACTCCAACGCGGTCAATGCTTTTCGGTCCCGTTCCGTTCAGTTCGAGGTGTGGCCAGTGTCGCGTATTGTATTCAAACTTTTTTTTCTAAATAAAATCCGGACTTTGCGAGGACTCTTACTGGTCTTAGTCCTGCCTCCATGTCTAATTTATATTTTTACAAAAAACAAACCATGAGATCGATTATGCTTCTGCACTAAACTGATGACTGACCGCGGAGCGAGTTTTAACGCAAATCGCCAGTTTTTATATTAGCAGCACCGTACGGACAGGTTTAGCCAACATTTTAGAGTGTTAAATGCCAATTTATTATTTCTTTTTATTCAGCGAGGATCATCTGAGAGGACTAGAACGAAATAATCCATATCGTTTAGACATGAATGTTTGGTTAGCTGGCGATTCCGAACTGGCCCAGTATGTGAATGGGCCATGTCGTGTACCGGGACTCTGTCCAGGGGTTGTTTCCAGCCTCGGGCAGATGTTGCCAGGATTGGCTCTGTTACCTGCGACACCGAATTAGCTGGCAGTGTGGTGTAGTGGTTAAGGCTTGGGGCTTCTGTACCCAAAGTGGTGGGTTCAAATCCAGTGGGGCAGTGAGCAATTCACTTCACCTGCCTCAAAAAAACAAAAACAAAACTAATGTAGCTAATTGTGTCCCCACAGCTTTGTCTCAAGCAGTTCAATATTCAATGTTTAATAACTCCGTTTCTCTTAACTATATATACTTCTTGTGTATGTGTTTGTTATTTTGCTTTTGTATAGTATTTATTATTATTCTTATCTACATTTAATTTGTTTTTCTTTGCATATAACTACCTCTTTGACATGTAAATAATTTGAGTTACATCCTTTGTATGAAAATGTGCTATAGAAATAAATGTTGGTCAAATAAATACGTGTAAATGGAATGGAGTGAAAAGTGTCATTGACATGTGACTGAATGGCTTTAGGGGAGAATGGTATCCCCTCCAAGGATGGTTCTCATACTGCTGGTATTGGTCCCCGCAGCTCTCATCTGGGTTCTGTTGGTTGAATAATACATTTATTTTTTTATTACTATGGTAATGTAGGGTGCACCAGAAACTAACTTTAGAAACCTGGCACAGCAAAGTAGTGTAGAGTACAATTGACTAGAAACTCTATTTTGTGACTGTCCCCTGTTCAGACTCTGCTTAGAAAAAAATCTTTGCGTATTTATGCCATTGTTTTGGGATCACATTAATTTGTAACCCCCAGCAACTCAGTCTGGGGCAGTGGCTAACTGAATATTACTAGTTAAGGAATGAGCTATCAAGTTAACTTACACTTTTATCTAGTTCAACTGTGAAAATCTGAACCAACATTCAAAGTGTTTTTTCATTGTGATGCCATAAAAGGAACCAAAAGAACTATCCAAGTGAAGGTTACAGAAATTTAGATTTGTACATTTCACGCCCAACCTACCTGGAAAGGGGTCTCTTTTTGAACTGCCTTTCCCAAGGTTTCTTCCATTTTTTCCCTACAAGGGTTTTTATAGGAGTTTTTTCCTTGTCTTCTTAGAGAGTCAAGGCTAGGGAGCTGTCAAGAAGCTGGGCCTGTTAAAGTCCATTGCAGCACTTCTTGTGTGATTTTTGGGTTATTCAAAAATATATTATATTGTATTTGTAACAGGGTCTGTCAAAACCTAAGAACAGATGATGACTGATTTCTGAAATACCAGTGGGTTCCTGATTTTAAAGGGCTTTTTCTACATACAGCAACACTAGCTAAGTTCAGGTTTTCTTGATCTGTTGTGTCCTGCTAAGTAGCCTACTATACATTAAAATTTCTGTTTTGTTCACGTATGACGAATGTTTTTAAAGCATAAAGAACAAGTTTATTATGCAAAGAACCCTTCCCAGAATGAAATGATTCCGTGTTAAGCAAAATTTCAGTGATAATCACACAACCAGGTAATGTGCTATTCCAGTAATCTTATTTTTAAGAGTGTACTATAATAACACAATAGAAAAGGGATATTTAATTTTAACTAAGATTAGGAAAAATGTAATTCAGTTTACAAGGAACAGAGTCAATCATTTTTTTAGATTCTGGCAGGATGTTGTCCTTAACTAGTCAAGTCTGCTGAACCATCATTAATAGTTTGATTTCCAGTATCGATGCCTGGTTATGTCATGTGGGGTCTTTTTCTTTCTCTGCTCTCTACACAGTAAGGGGAGCAGGGAATTTGGTTTGATTTGAATACAATTAAGTATTGTATTTATTGCTAGTTTGTAATTTATTCATTGTAATAAAATTAAGATTTTGTTTTCCCTTTAATGTTTTATTGAATTTATTAAAATCAACTAACACTCCATACAAGCAAGTCAAACTTTACAAAACTAGGTTTGAAACAATTCAACCCCCACCCTTGAGAAAGAGAGCTAGGCCAACAGAATAAAACTTTAATAGTAGGAAAATAAATTATTAAAAATAAATAGAATAAAAAAGGGAAGAGAATCTTCTTCCTCAATTTAAGATTAAGGTAAATTTAATATAATATTCTTCTAGTCTTTCTTCAGTTTGGGGTTGTTGGGACTGCATCCTGTCCTGGCAGCGTGGGACTCAAGGTAGGAAACAGAGCTGGACAGGATGCCAGTCCATCACGGAGTTCATTCATGAACATGACTGGTGTCCTGCAAGGGTTGCATTAAAAAAAAAAATGCATCCTACACATTCTTGTATCAACAAAACTGTAAATCTTGATGAATTCCCCAGCATTCTGATTTAAGAATGACAATTCAATCTGAATCTGCACATGTTTATTATTAAGAATGAATATTGGGGGTGGCATGGTGGCGCAGTGGGTAGCGCTGCTGCCTCGCAGTTGAGAGATCTGGGGACCTGGGTTCGCTTACCGGGTCCTCCCTGCGTGGAGTTTGCATGTTCTCCCCGTGTCTGCGTGGGTTTCCTCCGGGCGCTCCGGTTTCCTCCCACAGTCCAAAGACATGCAGGTTAGGTGGATTGGCGATTCTAACTTGGCCCTAGTGTGTGCTTGGTGTGTGGGTGTGTTTGTGTGTGTCCTGCGGTGGGTTGGCACCCTGCCCAGGATTGGTTCCTGCCTTGTGCCCTGTGTTGGCTGGGATTGGCTCCAGCAGACCCCCGTGACCCTGTGTTCGGATTCAGCGGGTTGGAAAATGGATGGATGGATGAATATTGGGATGGTCACCTGTAAAATTATATTTAATTTAGAATAATAGTGTACAGTACAATTTCCATAAGCAACATATTTGAAAGTTCTCTGTGGCTTACACTATGAAGGCTGATGCTTTATGATTATTAACTTTGTGTAGAAAGGTGAGGGGTTTCAAAATGGATGAGGCTTGTCAAGTTCTGTGAATTTTATACTTTAAAAATATATACATTATGTCATCCAAAAATATTTCACATATGCTAAAAAACTTGTTTATGCCAGATGTACAAATTGTAAATGTGTATGGTAGTCTGCTGGGCAACCACCTTTGCAAACCTGGTAGTCCAGGTACTCTTTCTGAATGGCCAGCTTTATATATGGGGTTTCCTGCAGTTTTTTTATAGCCATGTTTATTTGTAAAGTTTTGTTCTACACATGTGCATAGCACTCTTTTACCACAAAATAAACACAATTGGCAACTTGGAAGGGAAAATTTTAGTAAATAATTTTTAAAAGGATTATATCATGTTGATGTGTGGTCTTTTTCCAATGTACACAAAATATTATCAAATATGGACTGAAGTACTGCATTAATATTTTATTCTCAGATTTTGTTTACAGACCTAATTTAGAAACCATCAGTCAATTTCTTTTTAAAGATATCACTATTTTGACCTTCAGGATTATTCTGAGGTGCAGTACATCCTTTATAGTGTCATACACCTTTAGTTAACTATACCAGTGATCTTTGTATACAGCTGCATTGACATTTATCACGCTTGAACCATTAAGAAGTTTAGAGCTGAAAAAGCATCTTCACACTCTGTCGGTTAATAGTAAGGAACATTTCACCATATACTGTACCTGTTTGGAGCCCAGAGTGCATATCGGTTAATGGTGAACATCTTATTTTTTTTTTTTTTGTTATGAGATTGATGTTGTATCCTTTCTGTGACATGTTAAGCAAGATCTATCTATAAAGAAATGTATCCCCCAATTCTGAAAGGCTAAAATAGCTTGAAAATTTGTGACAAGAGCATTGTTGGAACATTCAAACCATCATTTTAGGTTGTTTTCTCGACGGTAGCAGGCCCTGTCAGTTGAAAAGAGTTTACCTGCAGTATCAGTCTACATGTTTGTTTCCAAGTTCATTTCATAAAATGAGTCTTGCACAGGCTAGCTAGCTTAGTACATTTACATTTACTTACATTTACGTTTTCGGCTTAGTAAACAGTCTAAAGGTGCTGTTTTTGTTCATCTTTTTCAATCCTAAAATTAGTTTTGTCCAAAGACAAAGGACCTCTTTTATGTGTGTTTTCTGGATGCTGACTGCATTCATTGTTGTATATTATCTGACTTGATTGTGATGCCCACTCTCTGCAGTCATTGCTACTTTGCAGAGTATTTAATCTGATGAAAAAGTTCTTTCAGTATTTCTAAACTTATTTTCAATTTATTGTTGTCATTATGCTGCTTGTAATTACCATGTCTTGTAACTGGTATTGAAGCAGTAGTGAAATAGTTTGCCTTTTCCGCTCCTCTTGTGTGTTTTTTTTTTTGTTTGTTAATTATTACTTTATATCAGAGTATGACAGTGCGGGTTCTCCACGCTCCCATCTTGGTTTTTGGGAGCCCTTGAACCCTTCACCGTCGGTAATGTTACAGATGAGCTTGGCAGTGAGGCATAACAAATGAAGCAAGAGGATGGTGTAAAAAGGTGTCAAGTGCTTTTATTAAAAACAATCAACAAAAACAAGTATACAAATAAATAAAGTGCAGTGCTCTCCGAATCCTTCAATAAATAAATAAATCCCATAAAATTGAAATGTGGAGGTAAAAACCAATAAATAGAAAAAACAACAATCCTTAAAACAACGAGGTTAAAACAACGCTGGAAGCAGACCCTTTAAAATCCAAAGCCCAGTGTCTTCTTTTATCTTGCGGCTCCCCTGCTTTTCCCGTACGGGCTTCTCAACAGGGGAGTCGCCCTTCCTGCAGCTGACCTTACTACTGTTCGATTGCCTTCCGTTCCCTGGCTCTGTACGGCTTCCTTACCGGACCGAGACTTGGGTTCCTCAACAGCCAGGTCGCTGATGCTGAGGCTCACCTTCCCAAGACTCCACGACTCCCGCTGCCATCTCGGCCTTACGCGGCCCGCCGTCCTTCATCCCCAGTCACTCCAGCTCCTTATACGCTCAGCTGGAGCGACCGCTTCCTTCTGCCCCACCGAGTGTCGGCCAAACACTCTTGCTAGGGCTCACAGTCCAGCTGCCTGCCTGCGAGCACACGCTCGCTCTCGCTCGCTCTCGCTCGCTCACACTGGTTCTCGCACCATACAGCTTCCTGCTTTCTTACACACTTCTGCAACCTCCGTTTTCTTTTCTCTTTTTTCTTCCTTTTTAGCCGCCTTGCGTTTCTATTTATGAAGAGGAAGTGGCAGCTGTGGCAAATCAGCAGCCCCAGAACAATCACGGATGCGGACCGCTTCTCACCTGTGCACTTAGGTGAGAAAAGCCCATATCACGAATCACCCCGGGACCTGCTTCAGCCACACAACCACGCCCCCTCACTAAGCCGCGACTGCAGCGATTATTTATTTAAAACTGGCCTTTGACGGGAGCTGTGGACCCGCTATACCTCATTCCACTCCCCATAAGCCTCCAGCTGCACGGGAAGGCTCCATGCCACTGCCAACCCTGTGCAACTGGCGGCCCAGGTCCACAGCTCAGCCACACTACAATTACACTGCACTAAAATCAATAAACAAAAGCACAAAACAAATCCCACACTAAAACCAACCCAAGCCCCCGTTGTAAAACAGGACATAAAAGAAATAGAACTTTTAAAAGACAAATAAAACCAAACAATAAAAAAATGTCCATAAAAAAGCTCTGTCCTTTTAAAAATGTCCTCCTCTGGCTTGGGTCCGTAGGTTCTTTTAAAGTCTAGCACCAATCCCGCTAGCTGCTCTGTCTCCAGATCTTCTGTCCCCACTGCCAGCTCATCCCACCGCTGCCACCAAATGTGACAATGCAGGTTCTCCACGCTCCCATCTTGCTTTTTGGAAGCCCTTGAACCCTTCACTGTCGGTAATGTTACCAATGAGCTTGGCAATGAGGCATAACAAATGGAGCAAGGGGATGGTGTAATAGTGCAAAAATGCTTTTATTAAAATCAAAACAATATCACAATAAATAGTGCAGTGCCCTCCAAAAAGTCATTAAATAAATACATAAAGCAAGTGCTGAAGAGGAGGTTAAAAACACCATAGAAAAAAAAAACAATCCTTTTAAAATAACGACGAGGTTAAAACAACGCTGGAAGCAGTCCTTTAAAATAAAGCCCGGTGTTTTCTATTTACCTGGCGGTTCCCCTGCTTCTTCCATACGGGCTTCTCAACAGGGGAGTCGCCCTTCCTGCAGCTGACCTTACTACTGTCTGGTTGCCTTCCGTTCCCTGGCTCCGTACGGCTTCCTTATTGAACTGAGACTTGGGTTCCTCAACGGCCAGGTTGCTCACGCTGAGTCTCACCTTATCAAGACTCCACGACTCCCGCTGCCTTCTTGGCCTTACGCGGCCAACTGTCCTTCATCCCCGGTCACTCCATCTCCTTGATCGCTCAGCTGGAGCGACCGCTTCCTTCTGCCCCACCGAGTGTCGGCCAAACACACCTGCTAGGGCTCACTGTCCAGCTATCTGCCTGTCTGCGAGCACACGCTCGCTCTCGCTCACACTGGCTCTCTCTCCATACTGCTTCCTGCAACCTTTGTCTCTTTTCTCTTTTACTTTTTCCCCCTTTTTACTCCCCTTAGCCACCTCACACTTCTCTTTATGAAGGGGACATGGCAGTTGTGGCAATTCAGCAGCCCCCGGGAACAATTACGGATGCGGACCGCTTCTCACCCGTGCACTTAGGCGAGAAACACCCCCATCACGAATCGCCCCGGGACCTGCTTCAGCAGGATGCACTTAACTTTTGTCATTCTTGACCAACAGCAATTGCTGTTATTTTTCTTGCTTGCTTTACAGAATTTTTGCACAATCTCTCTATTTCTTAGTACTGAGTGTGCACATGGTTAGGTTAGTTAAAGGCTAGTTTATACTTGATGTGTCCGCACTGGTTGCGAGTGCCATGCAGCAAAGACGACATCAGATACAAAGGCCTGCCTTCCACGAGCAAATGGCATATGCTGAGTTTTTGTTGCACACTGTGCATAGAATTTTTACTACCACATGCCGATCCATGTATCTAAAGTGGTGAATTTCAAGGCTGGTTGTGTGGGTGCCAGAATGATAAACGACAGGCTGAATGACATAACAGGTCATCAAAGTGCAAGGAAGACATGCAAAAATATTTGAAGTGCATCTGTTCATCATCTACAGTAGGTCCCCCACTCATGAGAATATTACACTCTTCCTTCCTTTTGGTCAATAGGTCTGAAACTCCACCTTCTCCTTTTAAAGTGAGTAGTAGCAGGTAGAGTTTCACACCCTCTGCTGTGGCATTATTAACTGTATCGCATTGAACAAACCCCATCACCTACTGACTGGGAGACAATTAATGAGGTGATTGAATGGGCCACAACATGTATACATGTGTTTTCGGTTGCTGACTGTGTGTGTTCTTATTGCTGTGGTCTGCATGCAGGCTTCCCGTGGTATAAACAAGATTGTACATGAAATATTAGGTATTTGTTTTTATCAAATTGTTTTTGAATGCCGCCCTAGGACAATATTACATAGACCAAAGATACAAAAGATACCTGATACAAAACATCTATTAGTCTGCTAGGCTTTGCGAGTCTGTAGTTTGGTTGTTTATAATTAAAAACTGGTAGTCCAGGGCATCCAAACTACTGAATTGTCCACCCCAATGTGAACTATCACATATACAACAACATAGACAGTTACTTTGAATTTGAAACTTGTACACTACTAGCTGGATTACCTAGCATTGCCCGGACTATACATAGTTGAAATATGAAGCAAAATACTGTATTAGTTTTGATTTGATTAGAATATGATATTATGATATGATTAGTATTATTATTTGAGATACCCACATCTCAGTGTTGCCCTCGGTCTTCACTGTCTTCCTCTTCTTCCACAAATCAGCATTCTGATCACGCTTTGTGTATATCGCAACCATCGGTAGTAACCCCTTCTCAGAAGAGAGAGAAGAAACGCCTTTTCACTCCCTTAGGGGTTGAATTTAGAAAAATCCCTTCTTAGTGGGTGCTTACCTCACAAAAGGTATCTACTGTCCAAATTTCACGTTTATATCTCCAGTGGTTTAGGCTGTGCATTGCTGTATTAGTCAGTCAGTTAGTCAGTCACCGTACAGTTTTATACAGTGCATCCGGAAAGTATTCACAGTGCATCACTTTTTCCACATTTTGTTATGGTACAGCCTTATTCCAAAATGGATTAAATTCATTTTTTTCCTCAGAATTCTACACACAACACCCCATAATAACAACGTGAAAAAAGTTTACTTGAGGTTTTTGCAAATTTATTAAAAATAAAAAAACTGAGAAATCACATGTACATAAGTATTCACAGCCTTTGCTCAATACTTTGTCGATGCACCTTTGGCAGCAATTACAGCCTCAAGTCTTTTTGAATATGATGCCACAAGCTTGGCACACCTATCCTTGGCCAGTTTCACCCATTCCTCTTTGCAGCACCTCTCAAGCTCCATCAGGTTGGATGGGAAGCGTCGGTGCACAGCCATTTTAAGATCTCTCCAGAGGTGTTCAATCGAATTCAGGTCTGGGCTCTGGCTGGGCCACTCAAGGACATTCACAGAGTTGTCCTGAAGCCACTCCTTTGATATCTTGGCTGTGTGCTTAGGGTCGTTGTCCTGCGGAAAGTTGAACCGTCGCCCCAGTCTGAGGTCAAGAGCGCTCTGGAGCAGGTTTTCATCCAGGATGTCTCTGTACATTGCTGCAGTCATCTTTCCCTTTATCCTGACTAGTCTCCCAGTCCCTGCCGCTGAAAAACATCCCCACAGCATGATGCTGCCACCACCATGCTTCACTATAGGGATGGTATTGGCCTGGTTTTCTCCAAACGTGACGCCTGGCATTCACACCAAAGAGTTCAATCTTTGTCTCATCAGACCAGAGAATTTTCTTTCTCATGGTCTGAGAGCCCTTCAGGTGCCTTTTGGCAAACTCCAGGCGGGCTGCCATGCGCCTTTTACTAAGGAGTGGCTTCCGTCTGGCCACTCTACCATACAGGCCTGATTGGTGGATTGCTGCAGAGAGGGTTGTCCTTCTGGAAGGTTCTACTCTCTCCACAGAGGACCTCTGGAGCTCTGACAGAGTGACCATTGGGTTCTTGGTCACCTCCCTGACTAAGGTCCTTCTCCCCCGATTGCTCAGTTTAGATGGCCGGCCAGCTCTAGGAAGAGTCCTGGTGGTTTTGAACTTCTTCCACTTACGGATGATGGAGGCCACTGTGCTCTTTGGGACCTTCAAAGCAGCAGAAATTTTTCTGTAACCTTCCCCAGATTTGTGCCTCGAGAAAATCCTGTCTCGGAGGTCTAAAGACAATTCCTTTGACTTCATGCTTGGTTTGTGCTCTGACATGAACTGTCAACTGTGGGACCTTATATAGACAGGTGTGTGCTTTCCAGATCATGTCCAATCAACTGAATTTACCACAGGTGGACTCCAATTAAGCTGCAGAAACATCTCAAGGATGATCAGGGAAAATAGGCTGCACCTGAGCTCAATTTTGAGCTTCACAGCAAAGGCTGTGAATACTTATGTACATGTGCTTTCTCAATTTTTTTATTTTTAATACATTTGCAAAAATGTCAAGTAAACTTTTTTCACGTTGTCATTATGGGGTGTTGTGTGTAGAATTCTGAGGAAAAAAATGAATTTAATCCATTTTGGAATAAGGCTGTAACATAACAAAAAGTGTAAAAAGTGATGCGCTGTAAATACTTTCCGGATGCACTGTATATAAAGATAATATTACATGATAATGGTAGTTTACTGTTTCAACTTGTAACAGGTAGTCTAACAATCCTTGTTGCAGGATTTAATAGTTAATTCCAAACCATGTACATGTATTTGTTTTTAATTTAGCATTTTGTTACACTCTGTCTCTCTTTCTTATGCTGTTGTTTCTTCATCTATATATATAAAATCCCTATGTGCGTCCAGGTGTCCGTGTGTGGGTGTCTTCTGATGAAGTGCGCATGCGCGGGGCACGGTGCGACGCGCGATATTACTGTCAGAGAAAGTTAGAGGCGTTTTACGGATATACAAACCAGTATTACTGCGAGAGGAAATTAAAGGTACACTATACAGTGACGCATATTACAGCCACATATAAGCCAGTATTACTGTCAGAGGAGATTAAAGGCGTATTACCGACGCGCATGCCTGTATTACCGCCAGAGAAAATTAAAGGTATATTACGGACGTACAAGCCAGCGGACATACAAGACGGTATCCTTCAATAAGGGCGCGCACAGGCATCCTTCAATAAGGGCGCGCACAAAAAGGCGATTGAGGTCGCCCTTTTAAGGCTCGCCTTTTTGTGCGCGCCCTTATTGAACAGAGCCGTACAAGACAGTATTACTGTCACAGAAAATTAGATACACAATACACGGCGGCAGCCCACGAAGAACGGTCAGCTCAGCAAGTAAACATCAACAAAAGAAAAGCTGAAAGAAAGAAAAATACGACCAACAAAAAGAATGAGGTCAAAGTCCCTTGCCATTTAATATAGACTGTTCCTACTAATGTTTATGCACTACTGTTCTAGCGCCCGTTATTGTAACGGGCTAAATGACTAGTTACTCAATAACTTGGCTTTTTCAGTTTATTAGCTGTCCACTCTGCTTCAGCCATGTTGGCTTTCCTGCTTGACTTGGACAGCCCAGCGTTTCAACTTGAACTTGAAGCTTTTCAGTCATGCCGTGTTGCACCCTTCCTTATCCCTTTACTCTGTAGAATTTTCCAGACCCTTAGAACTCTCTGCCAGACACACACACACCAATAGATTGAGGGACAGTTTTAATCCTTATGTCTTAAGGCTACTTGACTGCCACTCGTACTGATGACAGTATGAGTGTTTCTTGTAGACATGTTCTATATTTATTAGAGGACTCTTGCACCTCCAGCTCTTTGGTCATGTATGACTTTCTTTTGCGATGTAAACGTTCATTCTGCCTGTTCAATGTGCTTCACCGTCAGCGAAGCTCATCACAGTTATTTTTCTATCAGCAGTGCCAGTTCTTTTCTTGTCAGCCATGGCGCATGGCTACCCTCAGCTGACTGGGTTAGCTCACAACTCAAAGTCTTGTGTCATGTTACACCAAACATGTCATAAGCTCTCAATTAATACCAAGGTCAAGGTTCGAGGCCCAGTGGTTAGCAAGTTTTGGAGATACAGACAGCTCTTACCATTTTACATATATAAATTCTCAAATAGCACAGTTTATAATTAGTTAAAAAGGTATATGAGTCTGTTCTGGTGCTGTAAGTGTGCCAACTCGATGAGAAACAGTGACACTACCTAACCAAACTGCAATCATTCTTCCTTAATTCATGCGTCTTTGTCCAGTCTGGAGGAACTCAAATTTGATCACAACTGAGCTGCACTAAGGATGGAGTGAATATTTATGGAAAGAACTGAAAGTTGGTGAACTCTATTTTTCACCTGTAGCAAAGCCTGTTAGTAACTGTGTTATAACACTTATTCTTCAGATGAGAGCTGAACATTCAGCTGTTTGGTTAGCTAAATAATAGCTAAAATGTGAGGACAGCAATATTTTAGGAGTTAGGAGTATTTACTGCTATTCCAGCTCAATGTACATCAGCCTGAGATATAACAAAGTCAAACTATTTACAACCCCAATTCCAAAAAAGTTAGGATGTAAATAAAAATGGAATGCAGTGATTTTAAAATCTCATAAACCCGTAGAAACATATCAAATGTTAAAAGTGAGACATTATACTATTTCATTAAAAATATCTCATTTTGAATTTGATGTCAACAACACATCTCAAAAAAGTTGGGACAGGGGCAACAAAAGGCTTGAAAAGTAAGTGGAATTAAAAGCAAACAGCTGGAAGAACTTTTTGCTGCTAATTAAGTTAGTTGGCAACAGGTCGGTAACATGATTGGGTATAAAAAGAGCATCTTAGAGAGGCAGAGTCTCTCAGAAGTAAAGATGGGCATAAACTGCATCTACAAATTGTAGAACAATTTCAGAATGATGTTCCTCAACGTAAAATTGCAAAGACTTTGAATATCTCATTATCTACAGTACATAATATCAACATTTTCTGAGAATCTGGAGAAATCTGTATGTACAAGGGACAAGGCTGAAAATAAATATTGGGTACCCATGATCTTCGGGCTCTATGGTGGCACTGCATTAAAAGCAGGCATGATTCTGTCATAGAATTAACTGCATGGGCTCAGGAACACTTCCAGAAATCACTGTCTGTGAACACAGTTTGCTGTGTCATCCACAAATGCAGTTTAAAGCTCTATCATGCAAATTCGAAGCCATAGTAGTGGAAGAGTCCAGGTGCTGAACTGGCCTGCCTGCAGTCCAGACCTTTCACCATTTGGCACATCATAAAACGAAAATAAGACAAAGAAGACCCATGACTGTTGATAAGTTAGAATCCTATATCGGGCAGTAATGGGACAACATTCCTCTTCCAAAAGTCCAGCCACTGGTCTCCTCAGTTTCCAGATGTTTACAGACTGTTGGTAAAAGAAGAGGGGATGCTATACAGTGGCCCCCGTCCCAACTTTTTTCAGATGTGTTGCTGCCATCAAATTCAAATTTACCTTATTCTTTTCTTAAAATTGTACATTTTCTCAGTTTAAACATTTGATATGTGTTTTATGGTCTACTGTAAATAAAATATGGGTTTATGAGATTTGCACATCATTGCATTCTGTTTTTATTTACATTTTACATAGTGTCCTAACTTTTTTGGAATTGGGGTTGTATATGAGGCACCCTGAAAACAGCACAAGTCTGTTTTGATGGAAATATGAAACACTTTTACAAAGTTAGCCTTAAAGGAATACTTCCAAAAACAATTTTTTTTTATCATTTACTTACCTCTTATTGTCTGTAATGATGCCCTGGAAAAATTGTTACTCTCATTTTAGTGGGAAAGTTCCTGATGCATCAACAGGAGCTAACACTGAACAACAGCAAACAATATCAAAATATTAATGAAAAAATCCGGAATTGCTCATGTTGCATAATTCACATGCCCAATATCCAGTTGCATATTCACATTTTCGTAAACACATCATCTTCCTCTTCTCTTCTTATTCTGTGCTCGGCCAACCTTCTCCAGACAGCTTGGTCCTGAACCTACTCCCCAATGAGACCCTTTTCCTTCAGTTCTCCTTTTACTTTATCCATCCTCCTCCGCTTTGACCTCCCTCACTTTCTCTCCCCCCATTCTCATCACTTTTCTGCCTACATTGTCCTCCCTCCCCACATATCCATACCACTTCAACCTACTTTCCTGTACTTTCTTAGATATCGCTCCCATTTTTGTTGTACCTCTGATTGTCACATTTCTTTTTCAGTCCTTTTTTGCATCTTAACATTCTCATTTCTGCCACATCTAACTACTTCTCCTTCACTTCTTTTACTGCTCAGATCTCAGCTCCATACATCATTGATGGCCTTGCCACTGTCTTAAGAACCTTTTAATCTTTTTCTTAATTCTATGCCCACACAATTCCCAATTCCTTCTTCCAGTTGCTCCATCCATACTGCACTCTGTAAGTAATCTCTGTGTATAATTCTCCATCTTGGGCTACCATTCACTCTAGCACTCTTTGTTGTAGCTTTCCCTATAGGCTAACTTCTGAATCCTGATCATCGTTAAACCTCATATGTTCTTTCTTTTTTATATTTATTTTCGATCCTCTATCTTCCAAAGTCCTTCTCTAGTCTTCCAACCTCCTTTCCACTTTGCTGGTGCTACACAGCACAGGGTTATCAACAAAAAGCGTTCACCAGGGTGATTGATCTTTTATCACATGAGTCAACACAACTATAACCAGATGAAAGAAGCAAGGACTTAAGGAAGCTCTCTGGTGCAGATTTATCTAAATGCGATCTTGTTTTTACTCTAACAGTGCTTCTAACCCAGGTCCTCATTCCCTAGACATTCCTCACATACATCTCTGGCACCTGTTATTCTCTCATGTCATCGCGTTCTTTCATAAGCCTTCTTCAGTTCAATAAATACTACATGCAAGCCTTTCTGTTTTTCTGAAAGCTACAATGTGAGCTGTCTCAGTGCAAAGACTACATCCTTTTTTCCTTTCTGCGGCATTAAACCAAACTACTCCTCATCTATGGTGGTCTCTTTGCTAAGCCTTGTGTTTATAATCCTTTCCCAGATTTTCATCAAGTGTGACATAAGCTTTATAGTTTATAGAGATTCCCTTCTCCTTATACATGGGTACAATCACACTGTTCCTCCACGCCTCTGACATTTCCTCCTGTTCATAGATCTTCTGCATTAAGATCTCATAGCACATCTACTCCTCCGCCCAAAAGGCATCTGTGTTTGCTAAAATATTGTTAAATAAAGCACTTCAGGAAAATCCTGTGATGAATGGGTGAGTGGGGCACACAAATGAGGACCTGTCTGTTTTTCATTTGAAGACCATCAGAAGTCCTGTCCGGTCACAATTCATTCTTTGCCTGCCATCTGCTTCAGATGATATTAACATTGTAGAGCCTGTTCTGAGAAAAGAGTACAATTAGAGATTGAACATTAAGGAAAACAAGTAAAGACAACAGGTGGAAAGTAGATGTCGCATTTGTACATATTTCAACACAAAGGAAGTCAATTTACGTTTGAAAAACTTACAGGTACTGCAACCAATGAGTGGAGAGGAGCATCTTCAATTTAAAAACTTGATCCCACTGTTCAGCTTTAGTCCCCATTAAAGCTCACTGTAACAGGAAATTTATCTCCATTCTCCATGAAAATAAGAGATTCAAATTTTTTTAAACACTACAATCAATTTGAGATATACAGTAATCCCTCCTCCATTGCGGGGGTTGCGTTCCAGAGCCACCCGCGAAATAAGAAAATCCGCGAAGTAGAAACCATATGTTTATATGGTTATTTTTATATTGTCATGCTTGGGTCACAGATTTGCGCAGAAACACAGGAGGTTGTAGAGAGACAGGAACGTTATTCAAACACTGCAAACAAACATTTGTCTCTTTTTCAAAAGTTTAAACTGTGCTCCATGACAAGACAGAGATGACAGTTCCGTCTTACAATTAAAAGAATGCAAACATATCATCCTCTTCAAAGGAGTGCTTGTCAGGAGCAGTGACTGTCACAGAGATAGAGAAAGCAAACAGATCAATAGGGCTGTTTTTCTTTTAAGTATGTGAAGCACTGCGGCACAAAGCTGTTGAAGGCGGCAGCTCACACCCCCTCCGTCAGGAGCAGACAAAGTAAGCTGCTGAAGGCGGCAGCTCACACCCCCTCCATCAGGAGCAGACAAAGTGAGACAGAGTTTGTTTTTCAATCAAAAATCAATACGTGCCCTTCGAGCTTTTAAGTATGCGAAGCTCCGTGCAGCATGTCGTTTCAGGTAGCAGCTGCACAAAAGATCACAACGTGAAGATAATCTTTCAGCATTTTTAGACGAGCATCCGTATTGTCTAGGTGTGCAAACAGCCCCCCTGCTCAATCCCCCTACGTGAGGATCAGAGAAAGTCAGCGCAAAAGAAAGAGAAAAGTAAGCCGGGTAGCTTCTCAGCCATCTGCCAATAGCGTCCCTTGTATGAAATCAACTGGGCAAACCAACTGAGGAAGCATGTACCAGAAATTAAAAGACCCATTGTCCGCAGAAACCCGCGAAGCAGCGAAAAATCCGCGATATATATTTAAATATGCTTACATATAAAATCCGCGATGGAGTGAAGCCGCGAAAGGCGAAGCGCGATATAGCGAGGGATTACTGTATAACATAAAATTGGCATTTTTGGATGTCAGAAATTTATTCCTTTCAAGTTGGGACAAATGTGTAAAAGGGGAGATTTGGAGAACGAAAGCATCAGCAGATTGTTTGAAATTTGAATTTAAATATTACTCTTCATTATATGTTATTAACCAGATAAAGTCTCCTCCATATATTGATGCAAACATGAATCTTACAATAGCATTTAACACAAACCTGACACACGGTACATTTACATGCATTTTAACAACCCAGTTATTCACAGAAAATCTATTTCTACAAGGCCATGTGAACCCTAGTCGCGCAGAAACCAGGTTAATACAGGTAAATTTCTCTGCGAATAACCTGGTTATTTGGCCATGTAAGACCTTACCCGGGTTGCAGTTAACACTAGAATTAGCAGAACCTTTGAAAAAACTCATAGATCCGGCCCACCTTAAATCTGTTCGCACTTCTCCATCAGTGTCTTTTGTCCTGTAAATGTGCCGATAAAGACAAGCAGCAAGCAGCCTACTATTCCATCCCCCCACAGCTGCAGAACTTGCACAAAGTTCTCCCAGCTCATGCCTTGATTGATTATCTGGGAGCGAAGTGCTGGAGTTTTAGAGTGGAAATAATAGATCATTATTTGGAACACATGCATTTCATGGGTGTTCCGTTTGTACAATATAATATTACTGTGTACTGTATAATATTAACAATAAGAGCAGCTCACTACTGAAAATGGCAAATATAGGAGGCAGTCAGGATCGAACCAGGTACTCTTGATTACAAGTCAGCAAATCTTACCGCTACGCCACAGAAGCTGTTGTTTTATCCTTGAACCTTTTGTGAAAGTGTTTATTTGATCTTTGGACTTCAGACTTCACACGTTATATAGTTTATGCCAACATTTTGTCATTTACAACTAAAATATGAAAAACGGTTCTGTTTTAACAATGTGTGTACATAGATTATTGTAGAAACGGAACACACATGAAATGCATGTGTTCCAAATAATGATCTATTATTTCCACTCTAAAACTCCAGCACTTCACTCCCAGATAATCAATCAAGGCATGAGCTGGGAGAACTTTGTGCACATTCTGCAGTGGTGGGGGATGGAATAGCAGGCTGCTTGCTACTTGTCTTTATCGGCACATTCACAGGACAAAAGACACTGACAGAGAGGTGCGAACGGATTTAAGGTGGGCCGGATCTACAAGTTTTTTCCTAGGCTCTGGTAATTCTATTGTTAAGGATTTGTTTGTATGAAAATGTGCTCTATAATTAAATGTTGTTAAATTCATAGTTTGTGCATGTACGTTGCACTGTTTGCCTGGGCATGTATTTGCTTTGGCATGCTTTCAGCTTTATGCTTTTGGTTTAAAGCCAATAGTGACCACCGATTTCACGTTACTTGATCAGCCAATTCAGTTTTTTTTTTCCCATTATCTCTTTAAAAAACATTTTACAATCTCCTGCATAACCAGATGCATAAATAGATAGATACTTTATTAATCCCAAGGGGAAATTCACAAACTCCAGCAGCAGCATACTGGTAAAGAAAATGTTAAGCCCTATGTCCTATATTAAAGTGTGTTTTTATAATTAAACTATAAACCATGGGTGGCACGGTAGTGCAGTGGTAGCGCTGCTGCCTCGCAGTAAGGAGACCTGGGTTCGCTTCCCAGGTCCTCCCTCCATGGAGTTTGAATGTTCTCCCTGTATCTGTGTGGGTTTCCTCTGGGTGCTCCAGTTTCTTCCCACAGTCCAAAGACATACAGGTTAGGTGCTTTGGCGATCCTAAATTGTCCCTAGTGTGTGGGTGTGTGTGTACCCTGTGGTGGGCTGGAGCCCTGCCTGGGATTTGTTCCTGCCTTGTGCCCTGTGTTGGCTGGGATTGGCTCCAGAAGACCCCCATGTCCCTGTGTTAGGATATAGCAGGTTGGACAATGACTGACTGACAATAAACCACAGGTATCAACTGTTCATTTTTCATTAACAAAATTAAATTATGTCAGCTTATTTTTCAGTGACCATAATAATACTAAAATAAATACAATTTCCTAGTGAACACAAAATAAATGAAAATAAAGTGGGTCTCATAATTACAATCTGTCATATTTTTTTGTTTTTCGGTCATGTACCTATCTGAAACAAGACTTAATTAAAATAGTTTTCACCATTTCTCTAACAAAAAATATATATAGTTAGTCTCACACAGTAAATTAATTGGTATTGGCCATTAAACACTGATTAAATGTAAAAATATATGCACTTATAGGTTTTAATCATCTTTAATCATTAATTGCACTACATCTCTTTTGCTGTTAAAATGTACAATATTTATACAGGTGTGTGTTTTTCTTCAGTGTATCAGCTAGACATTCGTAATTCTTGAGGTGCAATTATAAATATGAATTACCATTTTAATTATGTAGTACTTGATTCTTGCATAAACTTATGCTCTCTGACACACGGTAACAAATAATAAACATGGTACAAATCTTTAAAAAAAGCTGCAGAGATATCAAATGTTCATGAGTTGTTTATCAGGAATACACAAAATTAACATGCTTAACAGGTTTATAAGTTTTTGCTCTTAAGCTAACAAGCCTATTGTTAACTAAGCAGCAATTTCAAATTAGTCTTTATCTTTTCTTTTCCCAATAAAAAATGTAAGGTGTTGCACTTAAAACAAACTTGCTGTCCCTGTCCAAACTCAAGCAGTGTCCATTTTAATTCAAAGAACAAAATAAAAAGGTCTGAATTTATTAAAGTAGCCTTTCTTGCTGTTTGTCTAATTGCATAGGACGACCTCTCAGATTTATTTTTCTCAGTTTATTACTCCACTTTCTTTAATATATAGGATAATATTCAATCACCTCTCACTCTCTTGTAAAACAAGCCTTAACTTGGTGCTCTTTGTTTACACTACAGGAAGTTTGCAATTAAAGAAGAAAAAAAAAAGTGCTGACTCAACTACTGTAATACTTCACATAAAGGACCACTCCAACTAAACTACCGTAAACCTTAGAAAAGCTGGGGCTGAAAAGATTGTTTTTTTATGATCAGCCTATTTACCTGTCATTGATCAAGTATTTTTTAGTGAAAAATGGCCCATTTAGATCATCAGCCGATCAATCAGAGCATCCCTACTTTCAGAAGCCATAGGTAGAAGCGTCCACAAGATACATTTCTTGAGACAAATTCTCAGGTGATCCCATTATTTCTTCTCAATTTTCTCAATGTTTCAGAAATTGCAGTTTATGTTGATAAGCTGAACATACAGCACAGTTTCAGGAGCAGCAACACATTAAAAGAAACTTGTGTTGTATAGTCTGATTACTTTTTTTAAAATAAGTGTTGCCTTAGGTGACTTTTTATTTTATTATTCCAGCAGCACTGGGTGTAAGGCAAGAAGCATGCGTACAGATATGCTGCTCCTTTGCAGGGCTGTGTTGCACAGCTAGACAGAAAAGAGTGTGCAACGTGCAGTCTAGTAACAGAAATATATCAATAAAATGTCTGTTTAGTTTGAATGCAGTTATATGCTATGGATGCATTGAAAAAGTGAAACAGGGTTATGTAGTGGTCCATATTGCAAACCATTGGGGTCTTGTGTAGGAGAAGTAAAATGGAGATGTAATGTTAATTACTTCACAGCACATGAAGGACGAAAATGTGTTTCTGAAACGCAAGAAAATAATCCAGGATTCATATTTATTTTCAGAATCATGCTGGCCAAAGATGACGTTTAACTATTTTTTTTGTAAAGTGTAATGACGTTGGAGCATTTTGACAAAGGAGAACTCCAGAAGAATACTTGTGCATTTATACAGTACATGGAGTTTTACAAAACTTAACTGGGTTATGCATCTTTTCCAGTTATGTGTGTGTATGTAAATGCAGTGAAAGTGATTTATGACAGAGCTGCATTGAAAGGTGTGTTGTTACAAAAGCAGCTGTAAAGAGTTTATGTAAATAAAACCATCCTGAATAATCCTAATATTTCCTAGCTCATGTGACACGGATATAATAATGTTTGAATTTTAATCAGTATTTTTCAGTCACAGAACAGAAAATGTCTGAATAATTTAGTGCATGCACTATAAGGTAGTCCATGATTCTTTATAAAATCTATGCTAAACATCCCCGTTAGTTTTTACATTGAGGTAAACCCCCGCCCCCTTTTGCAACAAATGTGATTCAGACCAGGAAATAAAGGAGTTCTCCTAAATCACTCTTGTCGATAATTTTGAACAGCGATTCTTAAGCTTCTTTTTCTCGCAACCCAATTTTACCTTTTATGTGTATTAGAGACCCTCAATCGCTGCCGACTGTTATCCCTGGGGTTGAATCCCACAGTTTAAGAACTTATGTTTTTGAAGACCTGATTGTATACCCAGTCCATCTGCTTTGTTCAAGACTATTTATTTATTTTATTATTTTTGCATCATTTTTATATATCTATTGTACTTATTTTCTTATGGGGAATCTAAATATGTGATTTTATTTAAGTGCTGCATGTTAATTTTAAAATTGTTCATATAAGGGTCTGATTGAAAGTAATGAGACCATCCCTGTTTCTGTTTCATGGAGTTAGATATGGGAATGCTATGCAGGTGTTTGTGAACGGCATACATTAACATGTGTAAATCTGCAGTTGGACAACCGTATTCTTTAGCGTTCTGTCACAGCGAATGGAAACACCTTGTATGTGTCCTCATGGCGGATGAAGATGATGTTCCTTTTGGGGTACAGCATAGGTGTGTGATTGAATTTTGCATTAAGTTTGGTAAGAGCGGTAATGAAATAACAACTGAAAAAACTACTTGGAAAGAACTTCTTTTCAGATGATGAGCTGAAAAAAGTCTGTTACTCGTCTTTGAATTTTTGTTTGAAATGTTGTAAAGAATATATTCATTGTGAAGGTTGCTACTTCAAAAAATCAAAATGTTACGAGCCTGTGGAGCTATCCAATTCAGAATAAAAACAATCAGTCTCATTACTTTTTAATCAGCCCTCATATTTTTTAACGGTTTATATACTTTGTGTTTATGTGACATCATCTAGACATCACTTGACTCTTCTGGTCAAATTAGTGATGTAACGGTCATAACATATAAATTCGGCACACTTGAATCTTGGCGTTATCCTTCAGAGGATAAACAGAAATATTTGGACTTCAGTCTTCACACATTATACACTTCATGTCAACATTTTGTCATTAGTACCATAACATGCAAAAAGTTTCCATTTTAGTTATATGTTCAACATTTCTTGCCTCGCATTTCCTGTCCTCCAGCATTTACCCAGATTGTTGTAGAAGCGGAACACGCATGAAATGCATGTATTCCAAATAACGATATATTATTTATCCTATACAACATCGGGCACCTCACACCCAGATAAAGAACCGTTAGCAGGCTGCTTGTGCTGATCAACACATTTGCAAAACAAAGACGCTGATGAGGAGGTGCGAAGGGATTTAAGGTGGCCTGGGATTACAACTTTTTTCATAGGGTTCAGAGATTCTTTATAGCCACCTGCTTTATCCCTTTTGTAGCCACGTCAGCTTTCATTGTCCTTCTTTACTACATGGTTAACATGTCTTAAGCAATCAATCATCAGCAGTTCTGGGTAAAGCCTGGACTTTCCCTTCTTACTCTGGTCATTCCTAGCTCCATGTTTCAGTTGCTGAATATTCAGTTCACTACAGATTAGCGACCTTAAGTGCCTTGCCTCCTGTGATCTTGTCAATGTTTTTATTTAGGACAGTTGGGAAGAAAAGCAGTGAATGCCCAGGATCGCAATTAAGAGAGATAAGAATTAATGAATAATAGATAAGTTGTGTATATTCTGTAAGAGTGGCCTGTGGTAATGAGAAATTGTGTAGGGAGGCATAGAGGCTGCTTTAAAAACATAAATCCTTTAGTGTATTGATATTTAAACAAGTCTCTAAATAGCCTAGATGTAAATGATTTAATTAGACTGATGCATTATTTATTAATGTGCTATGGCAGTTAGCTGAGAATGCAGCGCTTTGTCTGCAAATGGGTGATTCCACAAGAAGTTCAAGCAGATGTGATCTCGGATAACAAAACAAAGCTGAAGCAGGGCCTGAAGTGAATGAAACTTCAGTGTGACTGCAGGAGAAGAGTACGCCACAAATTCTTAAGACTTCGTACCAACTCATGCTTTTCAAAGTTTCTCTTACTCATGAATGTGTCTGGTAAATCAGAATGTAGGACAAGAATAACAAGCAATAATGAAATAAATAATTCTATCTCATAGCCGCATAGACCAAAGCCTCTGTGGGTCTTTTTCTGGGCACTTCAGCTTTTCTCCTGTGTTGTAAAGCCAACTAGTTTCATTTATTCAGGCTGGCATGAGTGATGGTGCCCTGCTGTAGACTGGCATCCCATCTAGGTTTTGTTGCTCTCTTGCACACAACACTGCAGGGATAAACTACAGACTGCCATGACTAAATGAATGATTGATTTGTGCATATTCAAGATGCTTCAGCAAACAGAACCATTCACCATTGCTATTTCATTAACTGTCATAGGACAAACCTGGAAAGACAGCATTGCAGCTTAATGACCAATGAACAAGGGACGAGGCAGATCTTGATTTTAAAAAAGTTATCCCATCTGAATGAGTTTTTCTATTCTGCTCGAGAGCAATTTTCCTAAAATTGTTTATTGTAGCCAACATGCATGTGTTGGACATACCTGGTATTTCAAGGAGGTAAATGAATAGTAGCCGCTTTATTTGCCGCATGGAAGAAATTTACCTCAGACACACACAGAAGACTTTCAAAATTGTAGAAAATTTATGAGCAAAGAAAATGAATGATAAAAGAGAGATCCCAGTGAGGCACTATAAAGTCATTGTGCCGTTAGTATATAGGTGCCCCAGTTGTGTTTCTTGACACACTTCTGCTAAATGATTTGTTGGCTGAAAGTCCTCAACACTAGTGTGTCACAGTGAGGATGCGCAGCATTGTTCATAGTGGCCATCGGTTTTGTCTTCATTCTCTCTCTTTTGCTACCTGAGCGTGCCTTCTTAATCAGCATGTTGATTTGATGGCCAGTGCGATTTACTATGCTTGGTGAGATGGGCCTCTCTTGGAGTGATGTTACTGGCCCAGCACAACACACTGGCCATCACAGAGTTGTAAAACATTACCACCATTAAAGGAACACAGTTCCCTAAGAAAAAAGAGTCTGCTCTGCCCTTTCTTATATAGTTTCTTCTGCATTACAAGACCAGTCCAACCTGTTAGCGATGTGGAACCCCAACTATATGTAACACTGCACCACCTCCACATTTACTCCCTGAATAATGACTTGGTATGGATGAAAAGCAATAAGCACTTCCTTGATTTTGCTGATGTTGAGTTGTAGACAGTTCTCAAAGTTCACCACCTGTCTCATCCCCTTTCTTAATGCATCACATGTATTTTGAGATTTTTTATGGACATGTTCGTATTTACTGTTAAAGCTGGGTCTTCATTTAAGCTCATTGTATAAGCAATTGTTTGATTTCTCTTTGGTATGAAAGCACAAAATTAATTTCCCACCCGTCAGTGCAGAAACAACAGTTTGAGTACAGATAAAAAACAATTACCAGATTTGACTGGATTATTTGTTTAATATTCCCTTAGTGTGGATAATGACATCCTTTACATGCTCTACAACTCTGTGATGACCACTGTGATTGTTCTATGCTGCGGAGTGCTTGGCTAATATAAGCCCACTGAATCAACAATCGGATCAAGAAAGCAGGCCTAGTTATGGAACACACTCTCAACCTGCTGGAGGTAGTGGAGGAGAGAATGAAGACAAAATTGATGGCTGTTATAAAAAATGCTGCACATCCTCTCTCTGACATACTAACACTGAGGACTTTCAGCCAATGAATTATTAAGCAGGACTTTGTCAAGAAACGCTACTGGGGCTCCTTTATACTAACAGCGAGTCACTTCTCACATTAAAGGAACGCAGTCTCCTAAGGAAAAAGCCTGCATTGCTGTTTCTTATTTAGCTCTTCTGTGTTACCTGACCAGTACAACCTGTCATTGATATGAACCCCCAAGCACTTGTAGTAGTGGGCCACCTCTACATCCACTCCTTGAATAGTGACGGGACATTAAAGGCTCTTTGGTGCAGCAAAAGTCAATAATCAGTTCCATGATTGTGCTGATGTTAAGTTGCAGACAATTCTCTTTGCACCAAGAAGCAAAGTTCTCTAAGTGACTCCTATATTCTGCCTCATCCCCTTTATCAGTACATCCCATAAGTGCAGAATCATCTGAGAATTTCTGCAAGTGACATGGCCTGATGTTATATTTATAGTCTGAAGTGTACAGAGTGAAGAGAAAAGGTGACAGGACTGTTCCTTGTGGTGTTACAGTGTTGCTCACATCCATATCAGAAACAGTCTGAGACTGAGTCTCACAAACTGCGGTCTACCTGATAGAAAGTCCATTACCCAGGACACCTTAGACTTATCCACCAGCATATCTCCAAGTTTACCCTTTAACAGGGATGACTGGATGGTATTGAATGCTCTGGAGAAATCAAAAAATCATAATCCCCACAGTGATGCCAGCCTTGTCCAAGTGAACTGTGTCTTTAAGCAGTGTTACAGTAAGAAAAGAAACAAGCTATAACTGTTTACATGTTCTCCATTGTTAGGGCCTCGGTGAACACCCTGACAGCTGCTCTTTTGTTTCATTTTGCATCGGAGTTCACCATGTTGTTATTGTGACTTGTGTACTTTTGCTCCTTTCATTTTCGTTTGTTACTCGTTGACTTTCCCGATTGCCGCAGCCTGCTCCGACTCCCATGTTTAACCCTTTCCACACAGAGCTCTCTCGTGAATAGCCAGTGAGCTCAGCCATTAGTTTCTTTCAGCCTTTTTAATTTGCACGATGGACAATATCATTGACCATCAGCTCTGCACTAGTGGACAAAGTGTGTGTGAAGCAAATACATGTGCAGGCTAACAGAGTGCAACGGATGTGCGCAGACTACAAAATCAATAACAGTAACCTAGTTAAGGGTTTACATGGCCACATAATTGGGTTATTTACGGTGAAATCTACCTTTGTTAACCTGGTTTCTCAGTGGCTAATAACCCAATTTCTTTAATCAAAATAAAGGTTAATATAACATTTTAATAACCAGGCTTCTGTGAAGAGCTGGATTATTGAGGTGCATCTAAATGTGCCTACTGTGACTATACGAAGTTTTTTCTTCCATTTTGCAATTCTTATGTGTGTTTGATGGGGTTGTTGTCATTTGTTATAAAATTTCTTGAACATTTTTTAAAAAGTTACATTTGCACCTTGGGATGATTAATCGATCATGTAGAGTTTAAAAAAAAATGGCCCTTGATGAAGATCTTAACTTGCACTCTGAGCCGGAGTGCCAATATGAAAGGACTGACTGAGACTTCAGAGGCCTTGAGTTGTAATGCAGAGCTGCTCCACTCAGGTCATGGGGGTGTTGTATGAGGCTAGAGACTATCCAAGCAGTATGAGCCACAAGGCAGGAGTCATCCGTCGGTGTATATCAGGGCCCACTCACACAAAATGTACCTTACATACATGTCTCTGAGAATGTGAGAGGAAAATCCACACTGACATGAGGACAATGGGATTGGGCCAGACTCAAACCCAAAATGTTAGACCAGCTTGAAAGCATTTGATTAATTAATAAATGAATGAACCAGTTAATTAATGTCTTCATTCATTAACCAAAATGCCCTTAACCGACTGTGGTATCAGAGTTCAAGCAAAATAATTGGGCTTTGAAAAGATCTGTCATTAAGTTAATAATGCAGCACACAGGCAGTTTTAATGTAAGCACTGGCTCTTTGTTAGTGATGAGGTGGTGATTCCTTCTTGTGTCCATATTCAAAGTCAGTCAATTGTAAAAGATGTACCACAGCAGAGTTGAGCAGCAGTTGAGCTGATAATGGTGACCCTGCAATCCAACATAAATTGGTGTTACTCATTAGAGGGTGACAGGTCTGGACGACGACTTGAAGAGTTTAATTGTATGTATTTTTTTTATTTCTTCTGTGCTTTTGCCCACAGGCTCCAGTGAGACTGTAAGTCTACCATGCTGCTATTCCTTGCTTTTGCCTTTCTCAATACACTGTTCTCCGTTCAATCAGAGTCAAGCCAAGACTCTAAGGCCGTGGCTGCAGATAACACCTGGAATGTCGGCCTCAGGCTGTACCACTCCATTAGGAAGAACAGCTCATCCTCTGACCAGCAGAACGTCTTGTTCAGTCCTTTACTTGTAACTTTATCTCTCAGCTCTCTGTCCACCGGGGCCAAAGGCACCACACAGCAACAAATCCACAAGCTGCTTAGAACAAGTGAGATGAAAGTGGACAAGGGCCATGAGGTAATGGCGGAGCTCCGGAGATCATTTCATAGGTTGCAGAACAGCAGCTACTTTCTTCACAGTGGTAATGCCCTCTTCATTGCCAGCAGTGCAGCACACAGCTTTCTGCAAGGCAGTGGCCTGCAAGTTCACCACAGCATGGACTTCACAGACAAAGGACAGGTGCTGCAAACCATCAACAAGTGGGCCGAGAAGAGCACAGACATGAAGGTGTCTGGTATGGCTGGAGATGTGACTGGAGGTGGAGCTGTGCTGGCAGATGCAATGCACTTCAAAGGTGGGTTCAGAAAAAAGTGAATTTTGGTTGAGTGAACCATTGCGTGGCACAAGGCATAGTAGTATTGCTTCATGAATTTAGCATTCTGGGTTTAGTTTCTGAGCCGAGTCATTGTCCATGTGGAGTTTACCCCTTCTCTCCATGTCTGTGATGGCTTTTCTCTGACTGCTCTGAGTTTTCTCTTGTATCCCCAAAGACCTGTAAGTCAGGGTAGTTGGCTCTGTAGGGGAATGTGCATTATCTCCTGAATGAGATTCAGGACCCCCATGATCCAGAATTGTATGAAGGGGGTTATATCTGTATATGTATGTATGTACAGTATATGTCTGTGATATATCTTGATAGATATAGATCCCTTCACTTTATGCACACTATGTAGCTGTGTTTGTAGGTTTAATTTTAAATGGATACATTTTCCATTTTTGCCCATCAATCTACACTCAATAACCTATAATTGTAAAGTGAAAACATTTTGCTTTTTTCCACAGAGGTTTTGCAGATTTATTAAAAATCAAAAACTGAAGTTATTCATTTATGTACGAATATCCAGACCCTTTTCTGTGGCACTCCATGTGGTGATCAGGCGCGCCCTGTTTGCTTAATTATCCTTGAGATGTGTCTAGAGCTTGATTGGAGTCCACCAATGGAGTTGATTGGACATTGTTTAGAAAGCCACACACCTGTGTGTAGAAGTACCCATACTTCACTCTGCGTGTCAAAGAAAAACCAAGCCATGAAGTCCAAGGAACACTCTTTAGACTTCTCCGATCAAATTGTAGTAAAGCATAAAACCATTCCCAAAGCTTTAAGTATTCCTACAAGTACAGTGACCACAATAATTGTGAAAGGGAAGAAGTTTGAAACCACCAGGACTCTTCCTACAGTTGGCTATCTGGCCAAACTGAGTTACTGAGCAAGAAATATCTGGATTGGGGTATGTGTTTGGGTTTGGTTTGAACAAGAATCCAATGGTCACTCTAACAGAGCTTTAGAAGTCCTCTGCTGAGATAGAAGAACCAGTCTGACGCTTGACCATCCCAGCAGCACTCCTTCACTCAGGTTTTTGTGGTAGAGTGGTTTGATGAAAGCCAGTCTTGAGTGAAATGTATTGAAAGGATTCAGAGTGCATGAGGAAAATCTTCTGTGCTCAGGTGAAACAAAAATGGAACTTCTTGGGTAGAACTTAAGCACTATGTCCGACAAAGACTAGGCATTGATCATCAGCAGCCTAATACGAGCATTGTGGTGGCAGCGTCATGCTAAGGGGATGCTCCTCAGTGGCATGGATAGGGAGGCAATTCACAATTGAGGAAAGGACAAGTGCAGAAAATACAGAGAAGTCATTGAATAAATAAAACAGAGTGCATGCAACCACAGATTGGGGTGGTGGTTCACCTTTCAACATAATATTCAACAAACAGCCAAGGCAAAGCTGGCGTAACTTCATTACAAATCTTTTACTGTCCTTGAGTTGCCCAGCCATAGCCCACAGTCTATCGTCCCAGAGCATATGTGGAATGACCAGAAGATGGCAGTTTATAGACACTTCCAATTTAACAGAGTTTGATTGGATCTGCAAAGAAGAATGGGATAAACTACCCAGATCCAGGTGGGCAAAGCTTGTAGATCCTCCTTTACACAAGAAGACTCAAAACTGTAATTGCTGCCTAAGGGGCTTCTACAAAGTATTAAATTAAGGTTCTGATTACTTCAATGAATGAAAGATTTTATTTTTTGATTCTGAAATAATTTTAATAAACTTTTCTGAAAACAATTTTTCACTTTGTCATTATAGGTTAAATGTAGATTGATGAGCAAAAATGGCAATTTTTTTTTTTTTTAAATAAAATCTACAACCCAGTGAAGTGTGCAAAAAGTAAAGGGGTCTGAATACTTTCTGAATCCACTGTGTGTATGTATGTTTGTATGTATGTATGTGTGTGTGTATTTATATATAGAAAATTATGCAATGGTAACAAGGTAAGGTCAGATGGCTGAGAGGACAGAAAAAACAAAACAAAAAAAAAACTTCAGTTAGGCTGGAGAAATAAAAACAAAACCTGCAGGGATTCCAAGGCCAAAAGACATCCCAGCTCCCTATTGGCATTCTACCTAACATAATTGTTCCTAAATCAGTTCTCTTAAGTTTTCATGCTTCACATGAGAGGATTTGATGAAGCTGATCCCATGAACAGCTGACACATCCGCCTTAAATCCATCATCACAGGTGTCTGCATAATTCTTTGATAAGGTGGTGGTAGTGCAAATCACCACCACAAAAGAACCAGAAAAAACAGCAGAGAATACTGGGGATTAATAAAGTTTGCAGATATCTGAAAAATATGGTGCATAGATATATAGATAGATAGAGCTATATTTATTACATATTTGTCACAATACCAAAATTTTGGACTTTGGTATAAGAAATGTTTTGAAAGTATTCAATACAATTTTTCAGTGCCCAGTACAGCACATATTGCAACTGACTAAAATAAATTGCAATTCTCTATGCATTAAATAGTTGAAACATAATGCTGTCTTTTGTAAAGGGCGAAAGTAAAGTTTTGTAAACAATAAAATGTAAAGCAGTTTAAATCCAAGCAGCAATTCTTTTACATTAATGAAGACTAATACTATTACTGAGGTAGTAAATAATATGTTACAAATGTCATTAAATGTTAATTGAATAAGTATTACAATCTTTTGAAAACAGTATACATAAACATATTAAAACAAACATTGAACGATCAAATAAGAAATAGCACTTTGCAAATGAATGGCTGGATTAATAAATAAATAAACATGCTGTATACCACCTGCTTTGCATGCAATGAATGGTTAGTGTTTATTTGTGTCATACAATGTAAAAAAGTTTTGTTTTATATTACCTCTTATGCCGAGCACATGTCAACAGTCCAATGCATATAAAACATGTTATATGAATGTTCACAGTGAAAGATATTAATAAATCAGGGCGTAGTGGTAGCTCTGAGGCTAAGAATCTGCGCTGGTATCCTGAAGGTTGCCGGTTCGAATCCCCGTCACTGCCAAAAGAGATCCTACTCTGCTGGGCCCTTGAGCAAGGCCCTTAAACTTCGATTGCTCCAGGGGCGCTGTACAATGGCTGACCCTGCGCTCTGACCCCAAGGGGTATGCGAAAAGTAACAAATTCCTAATACAAGAAATTGTATAAGGCGAAATAAAGAACAAAAACAAAATTGAGGCCTGCTTATTAACTAATTGTAAAATAATGCTTGGAATGCTTTTATAAAGTGCATGACTGAATATGGTGGAACAACCGAATGTATGTAAAAGAACTGTTTCATTAACCCATTTTTTATGTGTGTTTGTCCTCCTCAGGTCTTTGGGACAGGGAGTTTGAGAGAGATGGATTAGACACCAGGACGTTTCTGGGCAGCCGCTACACTAAAGTGCGCATGATGCACCGGGCAGGTGAGCAGGGCCTGGCACTTAGTGGCTACAGATTCAACCTTCTCCTCCAACCCTGTCTAGCAGCATTGTTTGCTTTCTTTACATTGTTCTTCTTCTTGTACCTCTTTACATTAATCATCAACAAATGGGCATTTTTCTCTGCCACCACTGATTTATTAGAATCATTAAAGGCACCCCAACGAAAGCCACCAGCAGGGCTGCTTGTTCCTTCCTACATAAACTGATACCTGCATTAAATCATCATTAGTGGCAGCACATAGAAACACAATGCTTAACTCATCCTTCAGAATCAAGGATATTTCCAGGCTTGGTTCAAGTCACGCCTGCTTGTTTGAAATGGAAACTAGCAGCCTTTTTCCACTGTTGCACAGGCACATACCTGTATAGTTGAGTTAGCATGCATGTTAATAACATTTATTATCCATTACATGCAGAAGGCAATGAATGGGTGCCCGAAAAAAGTGGTTTGGGTGTTCAGACGTAAGTGACAAGGCCACTTCTTCAACTTCTGTCACACTTTCTCTGCATGATACTATGATTGTGTAACTATATATAAATATTCAATTTTAAAAGTAATGAAGTATTATAAATTACATTAAAAAAGCAGTGAAGTGTTCTGGGAAGAGGTTTCAATAAAAGTTTGGACAGTTATGGTTATTTGGTTAGATTTTTATTTATCTGTATTTTTGCCAGGTCTGTAAAGACCCTTGGTATGTAATAGTGTGTTTTTCAAAGTCCCACGTACACAAGGGTTAATGTTGTCATTTTGAAGCAATGTAGCTTTTTCTTTATTAAGATTGTTGTCTTGCTGGGAAACAAATCTTCTTCCAAGGCATGGATTTCTTGCAGCCTGCATTAGGTTTTCCTTTAGGATATCTCTGTATTTTGCTGTGTTTATGTTACCCTCCACCCTCAGAATCCTTTCAGGGCTTGCTGCAGAGAAGCATCTCCACAGCATGATGATACCGCCACCATGCTTCACAGTGAGCATGGTGTGTTTATGATAATGTGCAATGTCCAACCATGGTGTTCAATCTGATGTCTAAAAAAAAACCTTCTTCCAGTTGATATCAGAGTCTCCCATGTGCCTTCTGGCAAGCTATAACAGAGATACCATATATTTTTTTAACAGTGGCTTTCTATTTGTCACTTTACCATAAAGCTGTGACTGGTGAAGTACCCAGGGAGTAGTTGTTGTCTCTCCAGTCTTGGTCACTGTAGCTTGTAACTCCTTCATTACTGCCATGTAAGTAATCTGACAAGGAAATGGGAAGAGACAGTTCATGCAGGCTATTAAAACAGACTAGGAGTATCTTGTGGTTTGAAGGTCAGTTTATGGTCAACAGTTATTGTGTGCTATTTCCATTTACTTTATGGCAGCAAAAGATTGCAGCCCATGTTTGGCAAATGCATTTTTTTATTTTGGAAACAAAGTCCGTGAGAAAAATATAAAGCCCAGGTAAACTGCACTGAGTATTAGAACTCGCCTAATTATGGATGGAAGACCTTGCTTCTGCCTGTACCTAGTAAATATACCTCTTGTACTTTCTCGATGTGGTCCGAACCAGCTGCAGAAACCCCACGTTGGCACACTTTTGCCAGTAGCACTCCTTCAAAAATTATGTTATTGTCAGTGTTCTGCCGAAATTTAAAAGAAGCTAAGTGTATTCTTTCTTTAGTGTTGTTTTTTCTTCCTTCATCTAAGAATCACCGCTGTACTACTAGAGAGAGAGGTTAAGAGCACGCACTGATACAGCACATTGACAAACCAACCACATGACGCACCAACTCAGGATCCCAAATTGGGACCCGAGTGTAGCCATGCATCTGGTGACACCTCAGTACCACACAAGTTCAGATGGAATGAAACCGATGTGAGGTTTTTTTATTGTGGCCAGAGTGCCAATTCTGCCACCAAGCCTCAAGTTTTTCCCTGCAGGTTGGAGGGCCTACATGCAGGGCTGGATGTAGATTAACGTCTTACCGTTGACGGAGCAATTGCAAGTTAAGGGCCTTGCTCAAGGGCCCAATGAAGTAGAGTCACTTTTGGCGTTTACGGGATTTGAACCAGCAACCTTCCAATTTACCAGTGCAAATCCCTAGCCTCAGAGCCACCACTACTAGGAAAGTAATATTTTATACTCTGTGTGTGTGTTTGTGTGTGTGTATACATTTAACACCAGTCATTATATGCCACAGCAGTGATTCTGAGCTGCAGGTATTCTTCTAATTTGAAGATGGGAGCTAAAGCAGAACAGCATGTGCTTGAGTACTGAAGTAACAGCTCCTATTTTGAATGAAGTCTTGGCATTGTACCTGCCTTCTCTATACAGTAATAAAGTACCTGTAATTTCCCTGTATTTTGCCTTCTTTTCTCTCAAGCAACTCTGTCACATAAACTTGGCAATACCAGTATAATAAAACAGTGCTTCTTAAACTAAAGAAAATATTTTATTTGAAAATGAGATGTTAGATGTTACTTTTTTTGTTTGTTTTTATATAAATATAGGTATGAAAATGCCAAATGAAAAATAGATGTCAGATGTTACTTTTTTTCAGTAGAAATACAGGCACGAAAGTACAGAATAAAAATTAAACGTTAGTTGAAGATGCGATTCCGAATGCTTTCACAATGTCATTTGTCTTCATTCCAGAATCAACTTTTTCCAGGATTAATTTTTTTTTGTAATGCCATTTCTCACATTTTTTATTCATCTCAAAGAAAACTTTGAGTAGCACTGTGAAACTCGAACAATACAGTATCCGCACACGACACAACTACCCATGTGAACTCTAGGTGGAGCACTGTGTGTGTATACATAGTATATAATAGAGAGAGAGATTGACTAACTTTTGGTTTAGTTAAAGCTGCAATCTCTAACGAATATATTCCCAGGGAACCCCCTTTTGGATGCAACAGCTCTACCATACTCTTTCCATTTCTTAATAATTGATTAAGCGAGACCCTTATGGAATAGTCATTGACTTCGATATTTTCTTGCTTCCATCCATCGACTTGTGGTTTTCAACCATTTTCATGGGGTTGTTTAGAGTGTTATTTTGTCTTCATTGCATACTTTAGGCCGCCATACTGACTCACCACAAGTTGTACCTTCCAGATAAGGTGCATTGAGACTACAACCAACTGAAACCCCAGACAGGTAATCTCCATTTATGAGATTAATAATTTTTATTTTTATATTTGTAATTAATTTTGAGCACTTTGCAGAGATGTCTTCTCTTTGACTTTTAAGAGTCTTTTTCTGCTAATCTGTGGCAAAAAAGTCAGATTACTTCCACTCTGATTTTACTGTTCTAAAACCGTAAAATGTGAAAATTTCCATGAGACTGAATATTTTTAAAGGCAAGATATATGTGGTAAAGTCTTAGGATGGTATCAAAATTTCAACTTCAAGCCGTCAATTAATGTTTGCACGTGTAAGCATACCTGAACATGATCTGATCATTTTAGAAGTGATGATTGTCTGTTGCGGATTGTGAGACTGTTAACATAATAACAGAAGCAAATTATTTAGTCTGAGATATTGGCTCAGATATTACCATTCTGACAAGTCTGAAAGATGTAGTTTTTGAGCAAAATTGTGGCAGTAGATTTTGTTTTTTTTTAGGGTTTTTTTTTTTAGGGTTTTTTTTGCAAATTTATAATTGAGGGTTAAGGACAAAAAATATATATAAACTTTGTTAACAAAATGAGATTCTTCTACATAGTAAAATAGTGGCCTGGAGCATTTCACTGCTAAAATCAGAGCTTTATGTTAAGGAAGTCAAGTGTTGGATATCTTCAGTGTATGGTGTTTTAGTGTAAGAGAAGGTGGGCTTGCCTGGTGTAAGAAGAGCTGCTGCGGTGTAAGCTGCTGGCAAACAGCTCAGTGGTCATTATTGCCTTCATCCCATAATGTTACTTAAAGACACACTCTACCCAAAAATATTTTAGAATTTGTTACCTCCTCTGTCTTATTTGTAATGGCAGAGAAATTGTTTTAATCTAATGTTTTAATGAAGAATGGGAGATCACAGCATTTCTGATACAGTAGGGGCCAGTTGGGGGCTAATACTGAACAACAGAAGACGATATTAAAACGTCTAAAAAATCTCCAGTTACTTGTGTCGCAAAATCCACCTGCCTGACAACTAGTCAAATATTCACAACATCCAAAGTACAAACATTTATTTGCCCAAGTACTATAAAATGGTTACTTCTGGAAAATTCTGGAGTAGTGCTTGTATGTGAAGCACATTTAAACAGGATTGAGGTTTTGAATCCAAGACATGGTTCTTAATCAGTGAATGAGTTGTAGATGTGGGAAGACGACTAAAGCTCTCTATGGAAAAACTGCATGCATGCACAGGGAGACTCGTGGTGTGGGATTCAGACCAGAATGGTGGAACCATACATCTTCACGGCTTAGCTCTGTGCCACCATCCTGCCCATTAAACATCCAGTTTTTAGTAACTTTGTTCATTATGTAAATTACACATTAATAATTAATATACATTTAATGTTTTGGAGCTGCTGGTCTAAGTTACACCTCCTTGTGTCATTTTAATATTTTTATATAGTTTAATTATAGGCTTGGCATTTTCTGAATACTTGTGTGTGTTAAGTATATTCTTTGCAACTGTGTCTAAGCTTGTGATCACCTGAATTTTTTCATTAAGCCTTTTATGTGCCAATCGTAGAATGCATGGCATCAATCCTGCATACAGCATGGGAGCAACTTTACATTGTAGAAAATAATAAATCAAACTTTGGTTTAATTCTGCAATTTGTCCTCATAGGAGATGCAATGCACTGATGATAAATTGCTGCTATTCAATATAACATGGCTGCATTGAAACTTGATTACTAGGTTTCTTGTCTGTCTTAACCCATATAATATATCTGTTTGGCTTCTAGGCATCTACAGGCACTTTGAAGACATAGAAAAGATGGTGCAAGTCTTAGAGATGCCACTGGTGGACAACGGGGCCTCTATCATTTTCCTCATGCCGTTACACGTCCAACCACTGAGCCGTCTTGAATCCATGCTGACCCAGAATCAGATCAACACATGGTTGGGGAAGCTGAAAGAACAGACAGTGTCCATCTCATTACCCATGGTGACTCTGAGGAGCACCTTTGATATGCAGGTACTTTTGTTCTCTCTTTTTCCATTACAACCTTAAGATTTTAATATACACCTACAGAATTATGTATCCTGCGAACATTTGTAAAAACAATTTAAATGACGTTTAAACGATAAGCCATCATCCCATACCTTCTTGGATTTTAGCTCCAGCAGTCCTTCCTTACAAAAAAATTAAAAGATGTGCCCTTGCAAATCATTTTTGTTGCACCGTTGAGCTCATCTCCTTAGCACACAAGATTACATAGACAATCTCGAAGCCTTTGGTGACTTGAGTTATGAGCTTAAAGAACTTCACCAATTGGGTGGAGTTTCCAGTTAAGCAGTTCAATCAATGCAAAGTTTGAGCTTCTGGGTCATGACTGCCAAGCGTCTATAATGCCCGATATAGCAGAGTGCCATTTGGGCAGGTCTGCTTTGTGTGTGCACTTTGGCAACAGAGTTTACACACCTATTCAGTTTCTTCTTTATGTATCATGTCCGCATGCATTAGTTGCTGCTTAAAAGTATTTCTTCTGCTGAACATGCCTCAGTCTGCCACTTCATGCTCATTACAGTACATGTTTCTATTGCTTTATTTTTTAATTGGACTTCTGGTGTTGAAATGACTTGTTAAAGGATAGGTTTGGTATTTTTCAAGTAAGTTTATTTTTTCACAATCATGGTTTGTATTCATTTGTCACGGGAAACTGCTCAAAAATCAAGCATATATACTGTATATAAGGGGGGACCCAAAAATAACAAAATTTAAAAAAAAATCGTATATTTCTCAGAACATTTCCAAAATGTAATCACCCTCAAAGTACTCTCCCTAAGATGCAATTCACTTGTTCAAAACTGTTCTGAAACTCTTGCAGAGTGATAGCCTTCAGTGCCTACGTCGTTTGCTTCTTGACTTCCTCTACATCCTGAAAATGCTTTCCTTTATGATCCCTCTTCATTCTTAAAAATAAGAAAAAATTGCAGGGTTCAAGGTCCAGGGAGTAGGGGGGTGGGAAACCGTTGTCATCCTGTTTTTGTGAGAAACTGCCACACACTCAATGCTTTAGGGGTGGAAGCGTTGTCGTGATGCAGAAGCCACTCACCTGATTGACACATGTCATGTGCAGGTCATTTTCTCCGCACTGCATCACACAATCACCTGAATACTTTAAGAACACCGCTTGGCCAAATGATGCAGAGGGCAATCTAGTACATGCTCCTAGTGGCAAACATCGAAACTAATTCCCCTCCAGCCTCCAGAAAAAAAATTCTTGGTATTTTTGGGCCCCCTCTCATAATATTAAGTAGAATGTCTGCCTATTCCCTACACAATCCTAAACCCTGTGACAGATCTGGACCACATTTTGAACAATTACTCTCTAGGACCACACAGACATGACAAGCTACCATTGACACATGAAAACTGTAGGTATCGTTTCTTTGTTAACTGATTTCAACCAAAAGTGGTAACAACATTTCCTGTGTTGCATTTTACGAATCTAAAAATTTTTTTTTTTTTTTGAAATTCAAGTTGGTGGATCCAACATGGCGGACTAAAATTTTTACACATTAAAAATGAAGGCACTGTATCGGGGGTTGTTATGAATTTTTTGAAAGTAGCAACAATTTTAACTGGCAAATGCTAAAGATGATGTGTTTATTCCATGCATTCCTATGATACCCACTTGACATGACCTTTGATTTTACGTGACTGCAATACCCAGTGTGACTTGCATTTTTCGTGACTAAAAATAAGGCTCAACGGCAGTCACTTTCACTTAGAAAGTCCAAGCTTTTCACATGGTTAACCATATGTTTGTGTCAGAGTGGGCTCACCAAAATATTTATACATTTACGCACCAGACGGGACAACCAAAGATATTGTATATCGCAAAGCAGTAGATTAATTAATTATCCATATTGCAGTAATACATTTACAAAATACTATATGAATTTGAAAATTAAATTAATTAATTTGAATCTGTTGTTTCATTTTCACGTTTACACCAATGCTAATGTTCTAGATATAAGAAGCCCGGGCAGTTATACATTAAAAAATAAAAAATTACGTGCCTGTGATTGAGTTGAATATGAGGACTAAAGGTGGAGAATCCAAACTTAAAACCTCATAACTTGCAAAATGTGTGCATGATTGTTTTCCTAAAACATGCTTTCTGTGTTTCTGAGATATCTTTATGACAACAGAAAGGTGTTTAAAATGATCCATTTTATCACGGATTCTCAACACTATTTTTCCTGAGGTAAGTATACACCCTGTTTGCCTGTCTGTTCAAAGGAGACTGTCATGAGTGAAGTTTTTATGTAAATGAAGTAAAACAGTATGGAGCCAGACATGTTTGTTAATCTTCTTATTGTGACACTGTCTTTCTACCAAAATACTTTATAGACAAAATAGACAATAGGCATAACCAGCATGTGAAAATAAAATCAGAAAACATAAACTGAAGTTTCCATGGACCCCTTTATGACAATCATACTAATTCAAGGTTACCTTCCCAGTTCTCTGAATCCTCTCCGTAGCATCAAGCTACATATTTTCATGCTTTTGTCTTTCAAATTCTGTCGCCCTTCTTGTGTTGCATTTTTTTCTGCCATCTTCAATCTTTTGCAGCTTTACATTAGTTTATTCTTGTTCATACAGATACATGCTGTGATCTCAGGGAGAATGAAGGAGGCAGTGCAATCAGGAGACAGAATCAAGTGTGACTGGAGCAGGCAGGGGTCTTTATACTGGGAGGCAGGATAACACAAGCTGACTATAAAGAAATGAATACTAAAGTCATGGTTGGTGTACCATTTAAAAGTCCTTGTACTAAAGTCTTACTGGAAATGCATTTTATCTTCTTCGAACACTAAGGAAAGGGTTGCAATGCACAATAGCACAGAGACGAAGTCAGGGATTAAAAAAAGTCAAATAAATTCTGAGATACTGATTATCAGAAGCCCAAAACAGAAGTTGAAAAAAGAAAGAAACTAAGGTCCTTGTGTTATTTAGATTTGGTTTCTCCTAACTAAACCACAAAAGACATTTGTTATCTAAATCAATGGAATAAAGTACTTGATGTGCTAAAGATTTGATTAAGTAATGCACAGTGAAGTCATATGTAAAAGTATGGTGATAGCCATCTAAAACTAGAATGAAGTAGCGGTGCCCACAAAAAAAAAATAAACAAGATAGCACCACTAGAGCGTGACCATCCTAATGATATAATATATTGAGGGTAGCATAAGTATTTTGTAAATCTATAAAAAATTGCAAAAATATTAAGTTGGGAGCCCAAAACTCAGTTTAGAAGAATATGGTTCAGCGGGAAGGCTAAAATATTTGCTCACCTTCATAACTGGATGTATCACTAGAATAAAATAACACCACAACACATTCAGCAATTGATAAGAAGGATCTAATCTAATGAGGCACAGATGTCGTTTTCTGTTCAAAATTCTGCGAGTGTGTTGTGGAGTCCATCTTTACTGACTTCATAACATCTTGGTATATGGAATTTGCTCAGCTCAAAATCTTCAGATCACAAGTGACACAGATCAACGATACCATGTGGCCTTCTGTTCAGGACATTTATAACATGCACAGGATTATTAAAGACACCAGCCATTCCACATAGTCGAATCTCTCATTCCTCACTCCTGACTAAAGATATAGATCACTCAGACTTAACACCAGTAATTTCAAGGAGAGTTTCTGTGTCCTGAATATCATGTCATTTTCTTACCCACTTAATCCAGACTAGGGTTTGGAGGGCTGAAGCCTATCCCAGTTAGCATGGGCCACAAGCCTGGAACAAACCCTGTACACTGCACCAGTCCATCGCAGGGTGAACACATACATACACTATATATATATATATATATATATATATATATATATATATATATATATATATATATATATATATATATATATATATAATACACACACACACAACAGGTCCAATTTAGCTTTGTCAATTCACCTAAAATGCATATGTTTGGACAGTGGGAGGAAACCCATGCATACACTTGGAAAACATGCCAACTCCACACAGGGAGGACCAAAGACTTGAACCCTGGTCTCCTTACTGTGAGGAAGCAGTGCTGCTACCACACCACTATACCATTTTTTCCATATTGTGAAGTTACTAAACAGTCATTTCTAGACGTGTACATTTATTTTCCTGTGCCATTCGGTTTGATACACATTGTGAATTTTGTTTAGTTTTAAGTGTGCAAGTTACATGCATAACTTTTTTATATTCTGATGGTCAGCCAACCGAAACATTGGAAAATAAAGTGATACTTGACAAGATACAGTGTGCCCTCTGTTCTATATTTTTGTGTGCTGAACTAAAATTAAAAACTCAAGTTACTTCTCCAGCTTCGCAATTAAATTAGCACATGTTCAGTAATGCATCCTCAAAAGTATGTCCACCACAAAGCCAGAGCTTGAGGACCCTCCTGTATCCTTCAGGTCTCTTGTTTGGGAACATTTTCATTTTTCTTTTGAACTACAGTAGAAATAGGCAAAGACAAGTTAGTAAGACAAGTGCAGCATACCAGCATTGTTTTACCAAAATCGAAAATTTTGGTGGCAGTATGTTTACTTGTTTGAGGCAGCATCATCCAAATGTGAATATCACCAGTACAAGGAAAAAATAGAGTGCAAACACTGCACCCTGTGGCATTTAAGCAACCTCTCCCTGTTAATTCAGACTGAGCAAAAGCAATTACAAACGCTATTGGTGTTTTTATGGCATCGGATCAGCGATCAAACTCCATTGCATGACATTAACGGCTTTAAATATATGTTTAAAATGTTTGAGCCCTGGTATGACGTTCCTTTTCGCCCATATTTCAGCCAGCAAGTCATACCACCCATTTATATGAAAGTACAAGCTATAGATCTACATTACTTATCCAGGGTGTCCACTGTGGAAAAATGAGCCCACATAATCTCGTATTGCTATACTGTACTAGCAAGGTGTTACCTTACTGTACATGCTTCCTCTGTCCCGAGCGAGAAGGGTTTTTTCAACTGCAGGAAACATGGTTAGTGCCAGCAGGTCTGTGCTTTCTGCCGTAAATGTAGACACATTCATTTTTCTTTTAAAAAAAAAAAAAAAAAAATTTGAATGAATTATTTTCTATACGCTGAAATTTAATGGGTCTTTATTATTATACTTTTTATTTATTATTATTTATTTGATAACCTTCGGAAGCACTAAGTTTTGCTAGTAGGTTGCAGCATTATTAATAGCCATTTTTTTTTAATAATACCTAGGCGTAGGTAGGTTTTTTAAGAAAGAAAGGTACGCGCCTTTATTTGCATTCCATATGTGTTCCTGAAACTGGCCAGCTTACCACTGTTTACAAGTTTGTATAAGTATATATTTTTTCATGTTAAATTCATAATAAAGGAAAATAAATTTCAGATTTTACATGTCTCTTTTTCCCCACATTCTACCAAAACCAAACCGAACTGTACAGTGGATTCAGAAAGTATTTGGGCACACTTTCACATTTTGTAGCCTTGTGTTGAAATCATTAAAATTCATCTTTTTACCACATCAAGCAACACCCAATACTTCAGAATGACAAAGCAAAAACAGGACTTAAGTAATTTTTATAATGTCTTTAGATCATCTTTTCTGCAGTATTTTCTGAAACTACCATTGATCTCAAGTCCTCCAGTTAGTAATGTGAAGCTGAAAGTAACCATGCAAAAAATAATAAGTTTCTGCAGGTGCTTGACGTTTAACTGACATATACTTTAAACATTACACTTTCCTTAGCCACTACATTGCACCATCTGCCAGCCATGTTTCAGTTACACAGCTTTCAATGAATCTGAGACTACTGGTACTGAATTGAGCAGAAGTTGCCTTCTTATTAAGCTGTCTCTGAGCCTGTCACGTTTCATGGTTTGTAACAGAGAGGGAAGAATAATAACAAAATAAAATTAAACAAAGCACATTGCATTTGCAAACTGCCAGAATTATATGAGTTGACATGAGGCTGAGTATATTCAGAGTAATTCTAAGCAGAAGTGTGCAGAAAAGCCATCAGGTTCTGAACTTTTAATTGTCTGAAGCACAATTATGTAAACCTGCCTAAGTGAAGCAAGAGAGACAAGCGAGATTCTTGTCATTAAAAAGCCATTAGGCTGCTTGCTAAAACGCATGTTGACTTTGTGTGGAAATTTTTTATCATTTAATCAGCAAAAATAGAGAAAGGCTTTATTTACCTCTTTACCTCTTTAAAAAGTGAATATCCCTAAGATGGTGTTTCATATTGTTATTCACTGCTGACTTTAATCTTAACTCTTCATAATCAAGTCAAATCAAGTTGGGGAGCATGCACTGGAACAGTGCGTTGCCACACCCACTACACGACGAAACAACTTGGGATCCCGGTTTGCAACCCCCCAGGCAGACACGTGGTCCAGTCCCACAGAGACACAGTACCAAAGGAGTCCAGTCTTCATCTCAGGTCACTGGATAGCGTCCATGTCTCGCAACCATATAGCAAGACAGGAAGCACCAGGACTCTAAAGACTTGTACCTTTGTTAAAGACTTGGACCTTCATCCTTTTGCATAGATATCGGGAGCACCACAAACCCCTTTCCAGTGACCTCATGACCCCCCATGCTCTCACAATCCGTCTACTGACTTCATAGGAAGAGTCACCAGAGACATGAATGTCGCTGCCAAGGTAAGTAAACCTCTCGACAAGGTCGACACTCTCTCCGCAAACAGACACACTGCTGATGGCTGTGCCAAAGAGGTCATTAAAGACACTCAGACTCCTCGTTCAGTCTCTCGAGCGCCCCGATCAGAGCCTCCATGGACTCCGCGAAGATCACAGCATCGTCAGCAAAGTCAAGATCCATGAATCTTTCTTCACCAACAGATGCCCCACAGCCACTGGACCCATGACCTTGCCCAACACCCAGTCCATACAAGCATTGAACAGAGTAGAAGCAAGAACACACCCCTGACGAACCCCAGAATCAACTGGGAAAAACGCAGAGGTTCTGCCTCCACTCTGCACAGCACTCACAGTACCAGTGTACAGGCCGGATATGATATCCAGCAACCTCCCTTTCATAATCAGGGACCTGTTTTTGCATTTTAATAAGTGTAGCAATGCAACAACACCAGATAGGGTGCCATGCTATTGCAGGGCACACCCACACACTGAGCCAGGTGAGAGTGACCAGTTGACCTCACACAGGTGTCTGGAATGTCCATGAAAACTGGAGTTCCTGCAGAAAAAGCCACTTAGGAAGTTGGAGCCATGTCATTGGATCCTGGAACTTGAGCTGTGAGGCAGAAGCACTAAACACTGTGCTGTCATGCCCTCCGTGTTCAAATTATGAAAAAGAAATTAAGGAAAATACACTTAATACTGAGAATATTAAGGTCACATTAAACAAATTGTGAGGAAGATAGTGATGTGTGCTGTAAAAGCTAAAGAAGGCAAACAGATCAACTGGGGCCCGATTTATTAAGCTTGCATATGCAACTTCCCACATAAATGTCAGGGATTTATAAAAGAAAATTTGATAGGAGAAAATCCATATATTTACAACAACATTTATTTATATAGCATATTTTTGTACAAACCTTGTAGCTCAACATGCTTTACAAGAAGACAAAAGGAAAGTTATATGAAATGAAAAACAAATAAGATTAGGAAATAATATTAAAGAACAAGTAATAAAGAAAAAGGTACAGTCAGATGGCCGTGAGGATAGAAAAAACAAAAAAATATCCAGTTAAGGTGGAGGAAAAAAAAAAAGAAAATCTGCAGGGTTTCCAAGCCCAAAAAGACCACCCCAGCCCCCCATGGGCATTCTACCAAATATGAAAGGTGTTTAAATCAGTCCTCTTGGTTTTCAGGCTTCACATGATAGTATTTGATGATGTTGGTATTGTGGACGGCTGAGACACCGTCCTTCAATCCATTAACGCCAGAGGCTGCATGGTGTTTTGATCAGGTGGTGGTGGTACAGATTGCCACCACAGAAGAACTGGAAAAGACAGCAGAGAATAGTGGGGATTAGTACAAATTGTGGATCCCTGAAGAATATGATAATTCTGTAACCTTATAGTCTATCAAGAGTATAAAGAAAATGTAGCTAGAAAAGTCATTTTAAAATAATGGGTTTTAGCATTTTTTTATAATGATCCACTTTACTAGTCTGGCAAATTTCTGTCAGTAAAGTATTCCAGATTTTAAGTGCATAACAGCAGAAGGCTGCCTCACCGCTTCTGTTAAGTTTGGCTCTTGGAATTATAAGCAGGCCACCATTTGCACATCTAATGTTACAACTTTGTGTAAGGGGACAAGCATTTCAAAATATAGAACAGAGCAAGATTATTTAAGGCTTTGTAAGCCATTAGTAGTATTTGAAAGTCTACTCTGAATGACACAGGTAACCAATGTAACCATGCCAAATATGGTGAGATGTGCTTAAATTTTCTTTTACCTATTTAAGATTCTGGCTGCTGCATTCTTTACTAATTTCTTAATTAGTTCTGTTATGAGTGCATTACAGTAATCTAGTCGACTAAAAACAAAAGCGTGAATTAATTTTTAAGCGTCTTGCAAAGTTACAAGAGTTCTAACATTTGCTATATTCCTTCAGAGAAAAAAATGCAGTCCTCAAAATCTGGTTAATATCCGATTTAAAGTTTAGTACAGAGTCAATCACCCCTAAAATCTTTACGTCCATCTTGACTTTTAAGCCTAAGGGATCAAGTTTATTTCTAATGCCCTGGTTATTTCCATATTTGCCAGTCACTAAGATTTCTGTTGTCCCCTTATTTAATTTGAGAAAGTTACTACTCATCCAATCAGAAATAAAAGTAAGACATTGGATCAGGGAGCCAAGAGCATCAAGGTCATCAGGCTCTATCAATAAATAAAGCTGTGTGTCATCTGCATAGTTGTGGTAGCTCACCTTGTGCTTTGAAATAATCTGGCCTAATGGAAGCATGTAGATTGAAAAAAGCAGTGGACCCAGAATAGATCCTTGTGGTACACTATGTACAGTATCATGGACCTCCAAAGTACAATCACCACAACTAACAAAGAATTTTCTACCTGTTAAATAAGACTGAAACCAATTTAAGATATTGCTGGAAAGGCCCACCCATCATCTAAGGTGATTTATAAGAATACTGTGGTCTATGGTGTCAAATGCTGCACTCAAGTCTAAGAGAACAAGAACAGGTGTATGGCCTCTGTCCACATTAACCTGCAAATCATTTACTTCTTTAACCAGTGCAGTTTTTATTCTAAAACCTGACTGAAACTTATCAAGAATATAATGTTTATTCAAGTAATCATTTAGCGGCTCGATTACTGCTTTTTCTAGAATTTTACTTAAGAAAGGCAGGTTAGCATGTGGTCTAAAGTTATCAAAAACAGAAGAATCAGGAGTATTTTTCTTGACCAGGAGTTTAACAACTGCAGTCTTAAGACAGTTAGGGAGAGTTCACTATTTCAAATACACTATCAATAAGGACATCAGAGACTTCTTTAAAAAAAAAAAGCCTTTTGGTACTGGGTTAAGGGTGCCGGAAGAGGGTTTCAGTTGAGCAATTATTCTGTGTAGTTTGGGTAGGTGAAATAATTTAACTTGTTTAAAAGGGAATGCTAGGATTCAAAAGGATTAACGGTGGCGCGGTGGTAGTGCTGCTGCTTTGCAGTAAGGAGACTGTGGAAGATTGTGGGTTCGCTTCCCGGTTCCTCCCTGTGTGGATAGCGCTTTGAGTACTGAGAAAAGCGCTATATAAATGTAATGAATTATTACTATTTGTAATATCATTTATTTTGTGTTTAAAAACAGTGCAAAAGCTTCAAATTTCACTAGTAGTTTTTAGGAGGCATTCCATTGAATGAGCTAGGTTTAGAAGATGATCAAAGGATGAGCATAAAACTCTTGGATTATCAGCATTGTCATTTTTAATTTTAGAGAAATAAGACTGCCTCTCAAGGTGGACTACATAGTTATATTCAGTTATTTATGTCTCCAATATTTCATAATGGAGCTATCAGATTAGTTTTTCTCCATTTACATTTAGCTTCTCAGCATTCTTTCTTTAAATGAAACATTCTTTGAATCTTCAAAGGTGTAATAGTGCTAGAGTGTTTCTTAACTATCTTTTCAGGGACCACTATGTCCGTTGCAGCTCTCACCTTCAAATAAAAAATTTCTACCTTACTGTTAATGCTGTTAGCACTATTGAGGTAAGCACTACAATCGAACTGATTGTTTATCGACAATCTGCCACACTTTTAATCCTTTTCATATCACTAAGTCCAGCGTGTGTCTTCCCTTATGTGTGGGCTGGATGATATGCTGACTCAAATCAAAAGAGTGCAGTAGGTTCAGGAATTCTCTTCCTTTCGGGACACACTGGTTATCCACATGAAAATTAAAATCACCTACAATTAGAAACCTGTCATAGTTATTATAATTGACACTTAGTCTGAAGACACATTATGTTGAGGTGGTCTATAAATCAATACGAGAGACTGGGAGACTCCTTGAGTAACAACGGAAATATACTCGAGAGATGTGAAACTACCAAAACCTGCATTTTTAACATTTAATTGGCTCAAGTAAATACTTGCTAAACTGCTGCCTCTTTTGCTTTGATGAACCAAACAAGCAAAGCTGTAATTTGGAGGTGCTGCCTCAATTAACACTGCCCCACCATCTGAGCTGAGCCACGTTTCACTTAAGATAGATAGATACTTTATTAATCCCAAGGGGAAATTCACAATGAATCTTAATGAGAGAAAGTCATTATTCCTATCACTGATAAGATCTTTAACACTAGAATCCCTGAAGCTTACGATTTTTTTTGTTGTCCCTGACCTAAGACTAAGCAAATGAAGTTCTGTAGCATTGTGGTTGCATATGTATGAGGTTACCTACAAATTTATAAAGTGATTGGGAGTTTTACAGGGCAAATGCGCCAGGTTTTATAAATCTGTTTTAGGCATTTTTCTTTTTTTGGACGTGCGCATATTTTCACACTGAATCCACACAGAGTTTTTTTTTTTTTAAATGATACTCTTGGAAACCAGCTAACATTGTTGACATTGACCGCAGAACTACCAATACCAGTTACTTTTTAGAAGTCATTAAGGAGCAGGAAACTTTCTACAGCCATGACAATAACCAGTATAACCAGTATCATGGTGGCACATTGATGAATGCTATGGTCTTCTACAGCAGCTCCAGAATCCTTTTGAATCTTGGCCTGGTCACTGTCTAGGTGGGCATATTCCTTCAGTGTCCATTTCATCTTAAAGACTTGACTATTGGAATAACTGACTGCTCTTAATCAGTCTCTGATGACTGAGTATGAGCGGGCCTTGCAAATACAAATGTTTAAGGAGAATAACTGGTAACAGGCTGACATTTGATTGCAAAACAGAACAAATTTGAAAGAAGGGACCACATCTCCTGCTGTTTCTAAGGAAACTCATTTGTTTTAAAATAGGCAAAAATGTAATGGGAATCTGTTGTAGCATTTGGTTTTAGATCATAGTTTCTTTAAGCCAGGTCATGTATGGGTTGCAAAGTGTCTCTTGCTTTGTTGCTGCTGGCAGTTGAAGTAATCGTCATTGCTCCGCTATAACTGTTGGCAATGATTCTCTGAGGAGAACCCACCCTGGAACACTGTCAACGCCGTTTCTCTAAGGGGGACCTCCCCCCGATTTTGACAGTCATAATGGGCTGGGTTGTCAAAAACACTAAAGGGGGCAAGATTGGGTCAAAAGGAAAAAAAAAGGTTTAAGAAACACTGTTTTTGATGTTAGGTAAGTATAAACAAAGCACAACAAATGCTGACATTAGCAGAAAAATTATCGGTTTGCACAGTCTTCTTTCACTGCACTGTATCTTAAGCAAGTTAGAAAGCAGTCCAACTCAGTTCTGTCAGACTGCAGCTATCCACTGCTTCCCAAGTTTCATTTGTTGCTGTCAGGCTGCAGATTTAGGTTCCCCAGGGTGAAGAGCAGCAGATTTAAGAACTCTTTTATCCCCAGAGCCATAAATATTTTGAATTATAATAGTTGTAGGGATCTTGCTGAGTTCTGAATTATTACTGTGTACAGTTAGAGATCATTATTCTTATTGGTAGATAAACTTATCTGTGTATGTGTGTAATGATTTTAACAATCGTTGTCATGTTGTTTCTTGATTTAATTTCTTGTATGTTTTCCACTTCTCTGCTGCAAACCAATTTTCCTTTGGAGTAATAAAATTCTGTCTAAACTCGTTTAGACCTGGTTCCTGCTTTTCAACTACTGCTGTTGAGATGAACTTTAACCCCTGTGACCCTGAACTAACTTAAAACAGGTGCCATAGTGGATTGTGGTTAGCTAGCATTATATTGTTAAAAAGAAGACTCTACCCTTGTTGTTACAGGCCCATTAGTTTTAACAAAAGAAACATTTGTAAGAGACAAGAGCAGCTGTCCACTTCAGACATGTTAAGGAGTGTAAGTGCTGATACATGCTGAGGAGGTCCTGCTTTAGTCACTTTACTAGGAACCTACAAAAACGTCTGATAGCAGCATTGGCTATTGCGTCATCCATCTAGACATTCAGAACATCCATGATGTTGAGCTCTACAAGGTACTAACAACACCAAAGGCAGAAGTGCTCTTTAAATACTCTGTAACACATTACTTGGTAACTTACTCTATCTATTGTTCTTTGCACGAAGACAATATTTCCTTAACCCGTGGCTATAACAGCCTCCACTCTTCTGGGAAAGATTTCAACAAGATTTTGGAATGTGTTTTAAAAATCTGTGCCCATTCAGACAAAAGAGCATTTGCGAGCTCAAATAGTGATGTTTGGATGAGAAGACCTGGCTTGGCTTGCAGTCGGCATTCCAATTCATTCCGATGGTGGACAGTAAGGTTGAAATCAGAACTCTCTGCAGGCTATTCAAGACTCTCCATGTCTTATAGATCTGTTTTTGTGCATAGGGACACAGTCATGCTGGAACACAAAAGGACCTTCCCCAAACTGTTGCCACAGAGAAGTGCACAATTGCCAAAAATGTCTTTTGTATGCTGTAGCATTAACAGTACCATAGTCAAAACCTTGAAACTGCCCCAGATCATTATCCTACTCCACCAAAAGTTACAGTGAGCACTGTGCAGTCCGAAAGGTAGCATCCTTGAGACACCTACCAAACCCAGGTTCATCCATCAGACTGCGACACAGTGAAGCATGAATCATCACTCCAAAGAATGCATTTTCAATGCTCCAGAGTTTAGTGGTAGCTTACTTTACACCAATACAGCCGACTCTTGGTACCATGCATGGTGGGTGATCTTAGGCTTGTGTGGAGCTTCTTGGCTATGGAAACTCATTTCATGAAACAACTAATGCATAGTTCTTACACTGATGTTGCTTCCAGAGGGAGTTTGGGACTCTCTTGTGAGTGGTGTAACAAACAATAGGTGATTTTACACACAATCCTCTAAAGTACACGGTGGCCCTGCTCTGTGACTTTAAAGGGTCTACCACTTTGTGCTCGAGCTGTGGTTGCTCCTTGATGCTTTCATATCACAGTAATGGCACTTTCAGTTGACCAGGGCAGATCTGGCAGAGCAGAAATTTCATGTACAGTAATCCCTCCTCCATCGCGGGGGTTGCGTTCCACAGCCACCTGCGAAATAAGAAAATCCGCGAAGTAGAAACCATATGTTTATATGGTTATTTTTATATTGTCATGCTTGGGTCACAGATTTGCGCAGAAACACAGGAGGTTGTAGAGAGACAGGAACGTTATTCAAACACTGCAAACAAACATTTGTCTCTTTTTCAAAAGTTTAAACTGTGCTCCATGACAAAACAGAGATGACAGTTCCGTCTCACAATTAAAAGAATGCAAACATATTTTCCTCTTCAAAGGAGTGCGCGTCAGGAGCAGAGTCTGTCAGAAAGACAGAGGAAAGCAAACAAATCAATAGGGCTGTTTGCTTTTAAGTATGCAAAGCACCGCTGGTACAAAGCTGTTGAAGGCGGCAGCTCACACCCCCTCCGTCAGGAGCAGAGAGAGAGAGAGACAGAGTTTGTTTTTCAATCAAAAATCAATACGTGCCCTTCGAGCTTTTAAGTATGCGAAGCACCGTGCAGCATGTCATTTCAGGAAGCAGCTGCACAAAAGATAGCAACGTGAAGATAATCTTTCAGAATTTTTAGACGAGCGTCCGTATCGTCTAGGTGTGCGAACAGCCCCCCTGCTCAATCCCCCTACGTCAGGATCAGAGAAAGTCAGTGCAAGAGAGACAGAAAAGTAAGCCGGGTAGCTTCTCAGCCATCTGCCAATAGCGTCCCTTGTATGAAATCAACTGGGCAAACCAACTGAGGAAGCATGTACCAGAAATTAAAAGACCCATTGTCCGCAGAAATCCGCGAACCAGCAAAAAATCCGCGATATATATTTAAATATGCTTACATATAAAATCCGCGATGGAGTGAAGCCGCGAAAGGCGAAGCGTGATATAGCGAGGGATTACTGTACTGATTTGTGGCAAAGATGGCATCCTATGACAGTGTCACATTTGAAGTCACTAAGGTCACAGTATGACCCATTCTACTGCTGGCATTTGTCATTGGAGATTATATTGCCATGTGCTTGGTTTTATGTACCTGTTAACACTGGGTGCAGCTGAACGCCCGAGTTCAATTTGTCCACAAACATTTGACCAAATAGTGTAGCTCTTAGTGGAATTTCTTATTTATTTACACAGTCTGTTTCTGCTCTTATTTTGCTGCATTAACAAGGGTAGATCACAAGAATGTTTAGTGGACTCTAATGAGATTAGTACTTCACCTATCATTCTTTTTTCATTTACTATATCTGTTTTTCTATTGAAATTCTAGTTTAAGTCAAAGTATTAATTTTTACCTATACAGCATTCATTAATATTTCTGATGTGCCATCTGTAGGAAAAAAAATGCAATACATTTTATTACCGCACTGGGTTGGACAAATTGTAAATGCATATGGCGGTCTTCACTTTTGCAAACCTAGTAGTCAAGGTACGCTTTCTGGTCGCCCCACCTTTATATATTACAGTAAACTTTTGTTGTATACGAGTGCATAGCACTCATCTATCATGAAATAAACATAATCGGCTTCTTGGAAGAGAATATTTTAGTAAACAGATGATTTTTAAAGGGTTATGTCCTGTTGATGTATGGTCTTTATGCAAAAATGTTTTACTGAACATGAATTGAAGTACTGCATTATTTTCTCAAATTTTGTTTTCAAACCTAACATAAACTCCGCCAATTAGTTTGTTTGTTAAAAACATCATCTGTTTGACTTTCTGGGTTATTCTGAGGTTCAGTATGTCATTTTCAGTGTCATACACCTTTAGTTGACCACAACCAGTGATCTGTGTATACAGCTGCATTGAAGTGTATCATACTTGGACTGTCAAGAGGGTCCTCATGTTAGTAAAGGTGAGCTGTATGCCTGAAAAAACACATTCACACTCTGTAGTGTTTGAGATAACAGTGAGAGGAGCATTTGCACAACTTCCAATATATCAGAGAAGGAAGTTATTTTCTGTTAGGAACCCAGAGTGCACATCGGTTAATGGTGAGCACCTTTTTTTATTTGGGATTCATGCCTACTTTTTGTGACTTCATAAGGCAAGATCTGGATAGGTTACTGTCCAACCAAGGCTGAAACTTTGAAAATCTGTGACAGGAGTATTGTTGGAACATTCAAGCCATCACATGTAATGATCAAGCTGTCGAATATTTTAGGTCATTCTCTCACCTGCAGCAAGCCCTTTCAGTTGAAAAGAGTTACCTGCTGCATCAGTGCACATTTTTCTTTCCAAGTTGTTCATTTCATGAAACACCTCAGCACTGCATCACCATTTGTTAGATCTTGCAGGTCAACTAGTAAACAGTCTGTTGCTGTGCTTTCTCACCTTTTCAGTCGTAAAATTAGTTTTGCCTGAAAACAAAGGACCACTTTTGTATGGAGTGTCTTGATGTTGTCTGCATAAATAGTTTGTGGAATATCCTCTGTATTTAATCAGCTGAAAAGATCTTCCAGTATCTGAAAAGTTGTTTTCCATTTATTTGTTTCATAATGCTGCCTATAATTATAATTCCTTTCACTTGTAGCTGGTATCGAAGCAGTAATGGAACAGTTCACCTGTCCTCATTTTTTTTAAATCCATAACAAAGTATTCATTAATTATTATGTTAATTATACTTATATTGTGGTAAACAATGAGAGGATGTGATTAACTTTTTGTATTCTTTCCCTCACTGCCCCAGTTGCTAACGCTATTGTTTCTCTTGCCTTCTTTGAAGACTTGCTTTACAATTATTGTGTGTTGTGCACATGTTAAGCCTGGTTAACACTTGACAAGTTCATGCTCATGAGGGCCACACAGCAAAAATGATGTTAGAAGCAGTGATGGCACTCTGGGTGGTGAGTTTTGAGGAGAGGCTGGTGACGTGGGTGCCAGAATAATGAGTGAAGGGCTGAATGTGACACAACAAGTCATCAAAGTGCTAGGAAGACATGCAGAAATATTTGTAGTGCATCTCTTCATCATGTAGGTCACCTACTGAATACTATACTCACCCATCCTTTGCCACTTTTGGTTAATGGGTCTGACCCACCAACTTATTAATTTTTTTTTCTTTCTTAAAGCCAGCAATAACTGCCACAAGTTTAAATGCATTTTGGTCACTGACAGAGCATGCTTTGCACTGCGGTCAGCTTGCAGGCTTCACGCAGTAAGTATAAGCAAGACAGTGTGGCTCCCTATAAGCAACGGTCTTTAAAAGTGCAACCCAAGTTAGAATCGTATTTAAAGGATTGGGTCTTTTGTTTTTGTCAGTTTGTTTTAGATTACCAAAATGTTTCATGGATCAAACATCTAGTAGTCCACCAAGCACTTTGAGCCTGTAGTTTTGGATGTCTGGAAGCAAAATCTGGTAGCCCCAAGACATACAAACTACCAATGTGTCCATCCCTGCTGCATACGTTACAAAATCTATTCCAAGATGTGGAAGATTGACAGAAGTAGCCTAAGATTCTACAGATGAGTGCTTCTTATTATTGTGTGGTACTTAGCAAGCTGCACGTCCAAACCAACAAACTTAAAATCAAAAGTCGTCAGAAGCGTTACTAACAGTGCCGGTGTGAGCTGCATTAGAATATGGCACAAAAGAATTTTTAAAATGTTCCTTCATAGCTGGAGGTGCTGGGCTGGTCATTTTCTGTCTTTTTCAATACTTTGCAAGGTGTATACACCTCAACACCCTGAAAAAAATAGCATTTCAGATTAAAATAAAAACAAATGTACATCGGTTGCACATAATAGAATTGTTTTTATCAAAAATAATTTAATTATGCTTAATGCACTAAATTAATATATCCTGAAACAACATATTTTTATATAAAATTAATGAAACTTTTTCATTCTCTGTTAATTATTTTAAATGAATATGACTCATATCCATAAAGCATAATTTAACAATTGTTTTATAAACTTTTTTAAAAATGCACCTTACCGAGTACTTAGCTGTAACCTTTTTAGGTTGTCAATTATACTTGTTCCAGTATAATTTTATAGTTCATGTCCAAAGTTATTGATAAGAAATAAACAAGTTTACTTATACCAAAACAATACAAACCACCAAAAATACAAAAGATTAGTATTCAAAAGCTGAAATGTACAACAGTTGTACAAGAAAACTGCTTCTTTGGCTGTGCCAGAATGCCATGACCAGTGTATACCTAAATATGAACACAAAATGCAACTTGGGTAGAGTGTTACATAAATATAAATAAATGTATTTTATAATATAACTGTATATGTTATACAGTAGAATAAATGTTAAATATTAGTAAAATATAAAGTGCAAAAATTACTGCTTGGCACCTTCTCTCTCTCTCTCTCTCTACGTATACTGTGTATAGATATAGATAGATATATATATATATACATTTTAATTTTTTTTTTATTTTTAAAACAAACAAATTCAGCAACTGTATTGTATTATTTATTTGTCTGTATTAATAGTATTTATCTGGTTGAGCAATGTTATAATACTAATGAACAGCAATGCTGAAAGTTGTTGACCTGTAATGAAAGTTAGAACTTTTTGCTTTTTTAAGTATGTAAACGTACCTGCACTAAGCAAGTAAATCTAGACAACTTAATAGTACATTTACTGACTAGTGACGGTAGTTAGTGAGCATAATTTGATAAAACATTAAAAGAGAATACAAGTAAATAATGTAAAATGGAGCAATGTTAATCTGTGTGATTAAGTGTTTTAAATGAATATCTGAATATTTCTCGTGTTTATTTTTTTTTTTTAATTTTTTTTTTAACATTTATTTCACTAACCTTTTGCTCTAACTGGCGACAATCACTCAAACTCATTGCTTCACATGACTTTACCTCCAAGTTATCCAACCTCCACTGACGATGAGTCCGCTTGGGGCGTATTGATTTCCAGTGAGGACGAAATAGAACTATTTTGACTTATACCTAAATGACTGAAATTAGCATATTGTATATCACACAAGATTCAATACATTAAATATGATCGAGTTATGTTCAAAAGTGGAATATAAACAATACATGTAATATAAAGTAAATACATTTTTGTAAATGTAAGAACCTGCCATTTCCCTTTTTTTCAGCGCAGTAAACTTTCTGGCCTTTGCTCCATTTTACAAAGTTGTTTGTAACACAGCTTCACTGAACTGATGAATAGAACGACGTGTACACAAATCTACATGTGTCTTTGATCATAGTGTAACAGCTCCAAAGTTAAATGAGAAATTAGTCACCTCTGCAGTAAGGGAAGAACAAAGTTGTGTTTTTTTTTTTTGTTTGTTTTTTTTAAGAATTTGTGAGGGTTGAGGCTGACATGTGGGACTCCACAGACAGGGAACAACAACATTTATTTCTATAGTACATTTTCATACAAAACATGTACAGTAGCATAAAGTGCTACTGTAAGATGTCAAAGAACTAGTTATGCAAAGAAAAACAAATTATAATTAGATATGAAAAATGATGCATGAAAAGTTACAAAAAATAAATAATGCACACTTAAATAAGAAAAACAGACAATTAAGAGAAATAAAGTCCTTAAATATAGAATTATTTTTTAAGCCTCTAAATGATCTCTGATGTTAAGGTCTACTACTCAGGGTGGATAGAAAAAAAAAAATTCCAGGTACTAGTTACATGCAAAAAGACAACCCAACATAAATGTTCCTAAGTAGTTCTTTATTGTATTTTTTTGGAAGGCTTCATCTTCGAGGATTTAATGCAATGGGCCTTGTGGCATGGTGGGGTATCTGCTTTCATTCAGACATTTGAGGTGCTTTGATCATGTGCTGGTGGTGTTCAGAAGAACTGGAAATTAAACAGAGAAAAGGAAAGATTAATAAAGATTGCAGGTTTCTTGAAAAGTATGACCATTCCCTTGATATCTAGTTTATCAAGGGTATACAGTAATCTTAAAATATACTTATGAAAATGGCAAATTAAAAAGATGGGTTTTTTTTAAATGATCTACAGCGTTGGGCAGGCATTTGTCTATAGGTAAAGTATTCCAGATTTTTGATGCGAAACAGCAAAATCCGCCTCACCACTTCTTTTATTCTTTGCACTTGGAATTATAAGCAGACCACCATTAGCAGATCTAATGTTATGACTTGGAATTTATGGGGACAGTCACTATAGAAAGGAGCAAGATTTTTGTAAAGGCTTTATACATCATTACCAATTTAATGACACTAAAACTGGTGAGATGTGCTCAGATTTTCTTTTTCTAGTTAAGGTTCTGGCTTCTGCATTCTGCCCTAACTGTAACAGATTGATTTCTTTCTTTCATAGACCAGTTAGGAGTGCATTACAGTAATCTAGTCCATAAATGAATTTTCCAGCATCTTGCAGTTTTGTAAGAAGCACAACTTTTGCAATGTTGCTTAAATGGAAAAAGCAGTTCTAGTAATCTGGTTAATGTGCGATTTAAAGTTTAGGTCAGAGTCCATGATTTCATCTAAATCCTTTACTTACGCCTTGAATTGTAATTCTAAGGGAATTGGTATTTCATTATTATATACAAGTTTAGTGTATTTAATATTTCCTTAATTACATTTTCAGTAAATTAGTCAAATTAGCTGAAATCTTACAATCAACACATGCTTGTGGACAGAATTGAGACTTTTATGTGTTTAGGTCTGTGGTTTCCAAATTCAGTCCTGGAGGACCTCCATGGTTGCTGGTTTCCCAATCTATCATTTATTTTACTTCTAATTGATGTCATTGTTAATTAGTTGGTCTTCTTTGTGTTCTCTTATTCGGCATTTAGAAAAGGTCAGATTTGTGAGATTTATATTGTTAAGGAATTTAGAAATATTCATGTTTGCAATCATTAGAAGTTCTTACTTCTCATTTTCTGTTCTTCTATTAATTTGTCTTTTTCCTGTGTAATTTGCTCCCTTAAGTTTATCTTAATAATGGCAACTAATAATGAATAGGACAAATGACACTGAATGCTGAAAGGCTGCAACTTCTTCAGTGTTAGACCCACTAGCATATTAGTAAATAATGGATAAAATTACCTGGGGGGTATTTTTCGTAAGTGGATTACTCGTTTAGCCAGATGTAATTGTTGACGATTTAGCATGATCCTGGATCTGTTGGTTTTTCGAAACTCTTGATGGATGTGTTGTCATAGCAGCACATCCAAATCCTCAAACCTTCTCGGAGCAGGTTTGTTCTATGTAAACAAGGATTAGCTCACACACTTAATCAGTGTCCGTTCATGGAATTCATTCAGTCATGGCTTCGCCATTCATGAATGAGCGACCAATTGATATCGGTGCACAAATTATAAGAAGAAAATTTCATATAGAGAGGGTTTTGCATGATCGGCAAGATCCTTTATTGCTTTTGGAGGAAATTCTTTTTGAAAGATACCGCTTTAGCCGAGGGGAATATTGTACTTCAAATATTTATTACCACCTTATATTCGAAGTCGGGCTTTCACAACCACACAGACAGTATGCATTGCTTTGAGATTTTTTGCAAGTGGCACTTTTTTTATATACTGTAGGCGATGCAGAAAATCTGTCTAAAAGTGCAGTTTGCCAGGCAATTTGTAAAGTCTGTTTGGCTCTGAAATATTTGGGTTTTCATTGTGTTTCCTGGACACCTGCGTGTGCAGACAATAAAAGAGGCGTTTCATGCCATTGCAGGTAGGTAATACACATGCAAAAACACCCACAGTTCTATGAAGAATCTCACAATCAGCCTAGCATTCTCATTACCCAGGATTTCCAAATGTGATTGGGGCACATGGGACTGATCAGAGTGGAGTTTGATCAAACATTGTACCTCTCCTCCTGATGAATAATCAGAAACAGTGTCTTCATCAAATATTTGACCTTCGTCAATATCTCATTGGTCAGACACAAGTTCTAGGGATATGACATTCCCTGCGAGTGACCCAAAAAAAAGCTATATGGAACATACCTATGGCACACATTGAGGACAAATATATGCAATGACCATCCTTTACCTGAAATGAAGTGACCACTGCATCCTGCCACTGGTTCTGAGGAGGAACTTCCCCCAGGAATGCCCTCAGAAACAGGGCGATGGGCATTTTGCTGGAGAGCCAACTCTTCTGCAGGGGTTAGGTCTGGACCGCATGGACGGCCACCTGTTTTTCACTTGCCTGCCTTCTTATTAGCTTTAAAATTAATGTTTTTTATATTACACAGTATATGATTATTTATGTCAACAATTCTTTAAATAGTTATATACCAATATTTACCAGTATGAAGTATATTCTTGTACTTTACTTTAACCTGTTCCTGTGTTCTCCTTGTGCTCACGTTTGATCTGGAATTATGACATATTAAATAATAATTAATCTGATACATAGGAAATGAAACACTGCATTCAGTAAGTACAATGCACACTACTTAGCATTTAATTTGTCAGCTACTTTTTGCCAGCCGTCTTTTCTGGTTTGGCTGCTTTTGCAGTGTTACCCCTTGTGCATATTAAATCTTGAAATTCTTCATGTCCTTCGAATAAAAGGTCCTGCTCCGCTTGTGTGAAAAAAAAAATGCACCCGTTCTTTCGTCATTTTGTTACAGCCTATCAAAGACTTGCTGATCATGTTTTCTAGACTCAGTATATATGGGCTTTTCAATCAGCGCGGGCGCACGCATTCATCTCGGATGATTAGATCCAGCTAGACTAATCTACTACACGGCTGCGTTTGAAAAACCGACTTATCCTGGATGAATTTCACCGGCATTAACTCATCCAATATGAGGCATCTGATCTCGAATGATTTAAACGACGTACGGAAAACACCCCCTGGAAAAGTAGAATAAAATTCATGTTAATGCTAAAAATCTTAAAATGAAAAGTTAAAAAAAAAAAAGTTAAATTATCCCAATAAATGCTTTTTCCTACATTTCAAATATAATTCTGCAAACTCAGTTTTGAAATTTCTGGTGTCAAGCCTTTCATCTTTCAGAGTCACCGGCCTAATTTCTGCTCTGCTCACTGTTATTTTAACTCTCACACTTAGTGCAGAAAAAGAGAAGAAAACAAAAGAGACCAGCTAATTAAAAACTGAGATCAACCAGAAATCAAATGACCCATTGATTCTGAGACTGTCTGGAACAAAACCTGCAGGCACAGTGGGCACCCAAGACTGAACTTGGAAACCACTGGTTTAGATACAGAAAGTGCCTTTTATGAAGCATATGGTGCTGCACAGTTTTACAGAAAGTATGGTCCTTTGATACATTTGCCACCCCACAGATACAGGAGTACTGCTGGTTGTCCTTAAACAACATTAAATACACATGTGCTAATTATATTTTCAGCAAATTAATCAGATTAGCTAAAAACTTACAAATGGTACATCAGCGATCTCTTGAGTTCTTTTCAAAGTAAGTGTGCTGGCCAGGCATGGTTTGTGTTGTCCTCCAACTCCTTTTTTGTTTTGAGCACACACTGTAAGTTTACATACAGCATCTATATGAATTATTCATCCACTCCTGCAAAGGTTTTACATTTAATTGTTCTACAACATTGAATCACAGTGGATTTAATTTGGGTTTTATGACATTGATGAACAGAAAAGACACTTTAATGTCAAACTGAAAACCGATCTCTGCAAAGTGGTCTAAATTTAATTACAAATATAAAACACCAAATAATTGATTGTGTAAGTATTCACCCTCTTTAAATATGATATTCCTAAATCATGCCTGGTACAATTAGTTTTAGAAGACATCTAATTAATTCAGTGGAGGTCACCGGTCTGGTGTTTCAGTTGATTGTAGTCTCAATGCAGCTGATCTATAAGTCAGTATGATGGTCTAACTTACACAATGAAAGCAAAAGAACACTCCAAGCAACTCTGGGGAAAATGTGATTGGAAAGCAAAAGTCAGGGGTTGGAGACAAGAAAATTTCCAAGTCACTGAATACAGGTTGAAGTCCAGTTAAATCAAACATGAAGAAATTGAAAGAGTATGGCAAAGATGTTAATCTGAACATTGCAGCCCATTCACAAAAACCAAGTGAACATGTAAGAAGACAACTAGTGAGGTTAGTTACCAGAAGAGGTATGAAGAACTCTGAAGGAGTTACAAGCTACAGTGCATCACATTGAAAGGACTGTTCAGACAACCATTGTTGCCTGGGTGCTTTACCAGCCACAGCTTTTTGAGAGTGTGGCAAAGAGAAACTCAGCTTTATTAACAAAAAATAATAATAACAATAAAACATCTCAGATAGAGTTTGCCAGAAGTCACATGGGAGACTCTGAATTCAGCTGAAAGAATGTTCAGTGACCTGCTGAGACCAAATGTTTGAGCACTTTGCATTACAGAATCACTCCACCCACAATGTGAAGCATGCTGATAGAAGGATTATGCTGTGAGACGCTTCTCTGCTGCATGCCCTGGAAGTGTTCTGAGGATAAAATCAATGCAGAAAAACACTGGGAAGTCCTGGAGAAAAATGTGATGCAGTGTGAAAGAATTATGTGCCATGGGAGAAGATTTCTTTTTAACAAGACAGTAAGCCAAGCATTTAAAAAACAAAACTACGTGGGAATGGCTTCAAAACAACAACATGAATGTCCTGGAGTGGCCGAGTCAGAGTCCAGATCTCATTCCAATTCCGAATTTGTAGCTGGACTTCACAGGAACGGTTCATTCAGTCCCTATGCAATCTGACAGAACTTGAGTTGTTCAGAAAACAAGAGTGAGGGGAAAAACTAGTGTACAGATGTGCAAAGCTGATTGAGACATGAGCACGTAGAAACAAGACCGTCATGGCTGACCCAGGTGTGTCTACTAAGTACTGACTTGATGAAGATGAATACTTATGTGTTATCCAACCTTTTATTCGGTATGCCAAAGATTTGATTTGTTGGGTCCAGCGACACACCTGAGAGATTAAAATACAGTAGATAGATAGATAGATCTAAATAATAAGAAACTGTTAAAAAAAAAAATCAAAATGCTAAAGTTGTCATCTTAATTCTTATTTCTGGAGTTAAGGAAAGGCCCGTTATAGCAAACTCATCACTATGCACTACAAGTACTCCCTTTTACAGTGCATCCGGAAAGTATTCACAGCGCATCACTTTTTCCACATTTTGTTATGTTACAGCCTTATTCCAAAATGGATTACATTCATTTTTTTCCTCAGAATTCTACACACAACACCCCATAATGACAATGTGAAAAAAGTTTACTTGAGCTTTTTGCAAATTTATTAAAAAAAAGAAAAACTGAGAAATCACATGTACATAAGTATTCACAGCCTTTGCTCAATACTTTATCGATGCACCTTTGGCAGCAATTACAGCCTCAAGTCTTTTTAAATATGATACCACAAGCTTGGCACACCTATCCTTGGCCAGTTTCGCCCATTCCTCTTTGCAGCACCTCTCAAGCTCCATCAGGTTGGATGGGAAGCGTCGGAGCACAGCCATTTTAAGATCTCTCCAGAGATGTTCAATCGGATTCAAGTCTGGGCTCTGGCTGGGCCACTCAGGGACATTCACAGAGTTGTCCTGAAGCCACTCCTTTGATATCTTGGCTGTGTGCTTAGGGTCGTTGTCCTGCTGAAAGATGAACCATTGCCCCAGTCTGAGGGCAAGAGCGCTCTGGAGCAGGTTTTCATCCAAGATGTCTCTGTACATTGCTGCAGTCATCTTTCCCTTTATCCTGACTAGTCTCCCAGTTCCTGCCGCTGAAAAACATCCCCACAGCATGATGCTGCCACCACCATGCTTCACTGTAGGGATGGTATTGGCCTGGTGATGAGCGGTGCCTGGTTTCCTCCAAACGTGACGCCTGGCATTCACACCAAAGAGTTCAATCTTTGTCTCATCAGACTAGAGAATTTTCTTTCTCATGGTCTGAGAGTTCTTCAGGTGCCTTTAGGCAAACTCCAGGCGGGCTGCCATGTGCCTTTTACTAAGGTGTGGCTTCTGTCTGTCCACTCTACCATACAGGCCTGATTGGTGGGTTGCTGCAGAGATTGTTCTCCTTCTGGAAGGTTCTCCTCTCTCCACAGAGGACCTCGGGTGCTCTGACAGAGTGACCATCAGGTTCTTGGTCACCTCCCTGACTAAGGCCCTTCTCCCCCGATCGCTCAGTTTAGATGGCTGGCCAGCTCTAGGAAGAGTCCTGGTGGTTTCGAACTTCTTCCACTTACCGATGATGGAGGCCACTGTGCTCATTGGGACCTTCAAAGCAGCAGAAATTTTTCTGTAACCTTCCCCAGATTTGTGCCTTGAGACAATCCTGTCTTGGAGGTCTACAGACAATTCCTTTGACTTCATGCTTGGTTTGTGCTCTGCCATGAACTGTCAACTGTGGGACCTTATATAGACAGGTGTGTGCCTTTCCAAATAAAGTCCAATCAACTGAATTTACCACAGATGTACTCCAATTAAGCTGCAGAAACATCTCAAGGATGATCAGGGGAAACAGGATACACCTGAGCTCAATTTTGAGCTTCATGACAAAGGCTGTGAATACTTATGTACATGTGCTTTCTCAATTTTTTTATTTTTAATAAATTTGAAAAAATCTCAAACTTTTTTCACGTTGTCATTATGGGGTGTTGTGTGTAGAATTCTGAGGAAAAAATGAATTTAATCCATTTTGGAATAAGGCTGTAACATAACAAAATGTGGAAAAAGTGATGTGCTGTGAATACTTTCCGGATGCACTGTATGCATGTACTTTAGCTGTCTGTTGTGTTTGAGGGATTACCTGTGGAGTCCAGCATGTCATTGTAAGGACCCAACTACAAAAATGGGCAGATGTGCCTCAGAAGATCCACCAGAGTACTCCAGAGTATGAGATATGAGTAAAGACTGGTCCAGGTGTCCTTTGCTTGTAGTATTATAATGCTTGTTGAATCCTTGGTGCTAGAAACTTGACTGTGATGGTAAGGCTCAAAATCAGTAAGGTTTATATTAAGCAGGGCTGGCTATAATCAATCCGCAGACTCTAATTATCCATTTAACTAGAGGGAAATTACTTTTTCACACAGTGCCATTTGGTGTTGGATAACTTCATTTATTACTTAACACATTTTCTTTTTATTTGTGCAATTTATTTGTTCACTCAGTTATCTTATCTAACATTAGATTTTGTCCGAAGCCCTAAAAACATTCACTGTGACAAATGGGAAATGAGAGTGGAACTCATAAAGGGGACAGACACTTTTTTACAACACTGTATTTAAAGAAACATTATTACAGTGCTCTCCATCAACGGTTAGCCCAGTTCCAGCTTGGACACTCTCTTTCTCTGAAGATCACCAGTACCCTCTAAGCCAAGTGCAGAAGCAGCTGAAGTTGAGCTCTGTTTTCTAGATGTCATTGAAGAGCCACCATTTGCAAGAATAAAAATGTTCATTCTGTAGGTGCAGCCTTGTAGAGTTGGTTTTCATCATCAAAAAGGCAAATATAATCTTAAGCTATATCATAATAACTGTTCAATATAAATCAAAGAATATTATGCTCAGATGAAATAATGGACTGGTTAGACTACAGCTGCATTATTATGTGCAATTCTTCTCACCATGCTACAAGAAAGATGGCAGCAGTTACAGCTGTGCAGAGAAGAGCAACCAAGTGCACCCCAGAACTTAAGAACATGTCCTACTGTGACAGACACAGAGAATTGAACTTGTTTATCCTTGAGCAGAGGAGATAATGTGTGGTACCAATCCAAGTCTTCAAAATCCTCAAAAGGCATTAACAGAGTTAATCCAGTAGATTTCTTTCAGCTTAATGGTGAATCCCACACTTGGAGACCTCAGTGGAAATTAAGGGGGAATGCATTTAGTACTGAAGCCAGGAAGCACTTCTTTTCTCTAAGAGTTATGGAAATCTGAAACAAACTTAAGAGTCATGAAGTTGAAGAAGAAATCATGAAAACCTTTAAGAAGTACCTGAATGAGATCTTGGGACAGCTTAGTTATTAGCTAACCAAATGAGTTTGAATGACTCAATGGTGTCTCATTTACCAAACTTCTTATGTTCTGAGTTGTCAATCAAATGCAGACGGCAAGCTAGAATTGAGCATCCCTTACGAGACTGCACATTAGACTTGATGTCTGAGTCTGCATTGTTATTATCTTATTCTTGAGTTTCCTGTCTGTGTGTAGTTTGCACGTTTTATTGTGTCCGTTTGGTCTTTCTTCCATAACCCAAAGACATGGGTGTTAGGTTCATTGACGGTATGTGATTCCCCCAGTGTGGCTTTGTGCCTTGCAGTTTAGTATTGTGTCCTTCCCAGAGTTGATTCTGAACCTTGTACCTGAAGCTGTTGGGATTGGCTCTGCTACTCTATGACCATAAATTTTATCACATGAGATTCAACACATTTTATTGTTTTACCTTTTTCTTTAGCATTTCATTTTCATTGATTATTGTTTGACCAGTACAACCTGGACAAAAGGGGACTACTTGTCTGGCTGTTTGCCATCTCCATGATTAACATGTTAAATAGCCACCATGTCCATCCACAGGTGTTATAACACAGCAAGAAGGCCATGTGTCACTATGTGCCTGCAATTTTTATTAAACTTTAAGGATGTTTGTGAGGCAAGTAGAAAAGACTCAGTGCTAAATTATGAATACAGCTTTGAGCGCCATTGCTACCCTCAAGGCCCCTGATCCCCATAGCTGTGAAACCATCGTCCCTTTGACAAGGCAGCATTCGTCAAAAGAGATAAGCCGCAGTGAAAAGCCAGCACAAGCAGTGGCAAATGCGTATTTTCTACTTTTGTTACCATTCGGTGCAGGTTGGTTTTCTTTTCAAAGAAAAGACAAACTAAGATACAAATATGAAGATAGGCTTCTGTGTCATTTTAAAGGAACCTGGAGCCCAGGCACAGTGGCATTGATATTATTTTAGTTACTTAGGAGAGGCATTGTGGTGCAGTGGTTAGTAGTGTAACCACACAGCAATAAATCCCAGTCAGCTCACTGCATGTTCACAGCACATGCAGACATTAAGGAGATTTTTCTCCTGTATCCCAAAGACATACTTGTGATGCTCATTGGCTCCATGCTGGTTCAATCTGGGTGTGTGTCTGAGTAAGCTCTGCAATTAAATGGTGCCCATCCAGAAAATAAAAGTGTACGGAAGGACATATGATATTGGGTGGCTCCATGTTCAGCACTCCTGTCTCATGGCTCTAGGAAAATGGGTTTAATTCCCAATTGGGCTCTCATCTGTGTGAGCTTGTACACATTCACCCCATGTCCCTTCAGACAGTCTGGTTTCATACCACGTCCCAAAGATTCAATTAACTGTTGCTTCAAAATTGTCTCAGTGTATGAATGAGTGGGTGCGTTCTGCTGTTCTGTCCAGGGCCTGTGGTCGATTACAGATGATTCTGGACTGGCTTTCATAATGGATAGACAGAGTTATTTATTGATTATGCAAAACCCTGTGTGCCCTGCCTTGTTCCCAATACTGCTTATTTGGACCGTACAACAAAACATGATGATGGGGCTTTAAGGACCTACAAGATTGCACATTTACTACACACACAAGTCTTTTTGAGGTCTTGGCCCCCAGCAGTAAGTGACTAAATGATGCTCTGTGTGTATCCCCTACTGTAAACTACAGAAAATAGAATGAAGAAAATTCAGTTTTGGACTGCCATCCTGCCCAGGAATGGTTCTTACTCTGCATTTAATGTTTCTCTGGCACCAGGCCCTTTGGTCTTCTTCCCACATCCCAAAAATGTGTTATGTTCATTGTGGTGTCCCACCCAGGGTTACTTCATATACCTGAAGCTGTTCCACCAGGCAGCTCCCCTTCACCCTGTAAATGAGAAAAAAAGTTTAGAAGAATGGTGAATGCATGTTTTTACCATGATGTATTATTTAAACCCAGGGCCATTTAATAAGTAGTTTGTTAGCACTGCGTAGAGATTAAGAAACAACCCAAGAGGGTTCACATACTTTTACCTTCAAAATAATGGACAGCATGTCCAGTGCCTTGTGCAAGGCACCATACCCCCAGCCTACCCTAATAAAGCAGAACTCATTGATTTTAAATGCTTTAAATGTCAAACTGCTGCTGTAACCAAGCAAAATAATCCAAAAAGTACAGTTGACGCAATTTACGAGCCGTTTTGCTGACACATCAACAGGCCACACAAGAAAGGGTGAGTTTACCTAAAATGAGAATTGGGAATGAGTGGTGAGATGGAGCAGACAACATCTACCACAATTTTGCCCCGGAGATGGACCAAGTACAGCAGTGCATACAACCACCACCAAAAAAAAAAAAAAAAGACAATTTACAGGGTCAGGCTAAACTTCATATGGCTTGACAGCCGCTGATTCAGTAGGCAGCCCCTAACTGTGGAAACTTTCACATGATGTGCATAATGGTGAGCACCTCATGAGGTGTGCTGTCAACATCCCACAGCTGACTGTCAGTTTAATGTCATGTAGGAGGAGATGTGAATTTACACTACCTGAGCTGGATCGCCTTCTTTCGACTTAATTCTTGGTTTCATCCGCTCTCTTAACCTGTCTTTCAAGGAGTTAGTGCCTAACCTAACAGCACCGAACACACAGCAGGAACCAGACCTGGAGGGGATGTCTGCTCATCACACTTTTTTTATACTTATACAGTATTCATTTATCCTTCCATTTTCTTAACCACCTTTTTCATCATTGTCTGTCTTGGTGGCATTGGGCACAAGACAGGAACCAGCTCTGAACTACAGTAGATGCCAGTCTATTACTGATACAGTGTGTGTGTATTACCTTTGGATCGATACCAGCTTTTAGGCCTCAGTACCAGTACCAAAACTGTTAAAAAGCAAATAACAGATAACTACAAACTTCAGCCACCCTGGGGCACCATGCCACACAACACCCCTTTCCGACTGGTAGCATAAAGATGGTGGCGTGTCCCCTGTAAAGTCACAGTCGTGTCGAACCAATGGGAAGGGGTTGTCCCATGTGAAGTATCGATCATGTCATAGCATGTGGTTTGGTGAAGTCGACTACAATTCTAAGCACCTTTTCCTCAGCTCCTCCATCAAGTGTCGAGTGGAGGAATTTGACATTTACTTCTAGTGCCAAAAATCCTGAAATGCTGTTACTGTACCATTTTAAATTTTGGGTTTTTCTGTACTTTTGCAGTACCAGTATACCATGCATCCGTAGTACAAGTATAATACAGTCCCTATTGAAATCATCTTATTCTGTCAAAATCACCTTTTTTCTTATTAAACCAGGGAAATAAAAGTAAATATTTCCATTTTCAGTTGCATTTACATGTTATTACTCTTAACATCAAAGTAATAATAATAATAATAATTCATTACATTTATATAGGTTCCTCCCTGTGTGGATAGCGCTTTGAGTACTGAGAAAAGCGCTATATAAATGTAATGAATTATTATTATTATTATTACGTTGATGTTAAGAGTAATAACATGTAAATGCAACTGAAAATGGACAAGTAACGTTTTTTAAAAATCGTAAATGATTGTTAAAATGTAAATAGTGATCAGCCCTTAAAGTAACCCTTATCAACTTGCTCAGGCACAGCCAGTCACCTTCTAGACTACACACCAAACTAATTGCCCCCCAAATAACACCAACTGTCTTGGCTCTGATTGCTTCAGAATAAATCTGGCTTTTCCTTGAGACTTCCAATGCTAATAGGGCATGGGAATGCAAATAATTCCCTGTGGTTGGAAAGATGTTTTCAAAAGGCCTCCAGGATGAAGTTGTGTGAAGGTACAAGTTGGGGGAAAGGCACAAAAAGAGTTCTGAGGCTTTAACTATCTCTTTGAGTACCATTCAGTGAATTATTAAGAAGTGGAAAGCATATGGCACCACCAACATCGTGCCTAGATCAGGCTGTCTCCAAAGTGGATGACCAAGCCAGGAGGATATTGATCAGGGAAGCTACCCAGAGGCCAATGGCAACTTTGAGAGACTTACAAGTGTTTATGGCTGAGACTGGTCAGTCTGACAACTTTTACACAATACTTCCCTGTATGGTAGAATGACAAGAAAGAAGCCTCTTGTGAAATATTACTATTCTTAGTCTTGTTTGCACTTTGCAAGAAAATCTTGAAGATTCTGATGTCCGGTGGCAAAAGGTTTTATGGTCAGAGGTGACCAAGATTTAAGTTTTTTGACTGAACTCCAAGCGCTATTCTTGGCAAAACCCAAACTCGGCACACCACCCAAAACACATGCTACCTAACGTGAAGTATGGTGGTGACAATATTACATAGTTGGGGTCATTTCTCTTCAATGGGGACTGAGCAATTGGTCAGGATTGATGGAGAATGGATGCTGCCAATTACACACTCATTTTTGGCAGAGGACTGCAGGTTTTCCTCAATCGGCTGAAAACTGGCTGATGGTTAACATTCAAAGCACGTCAACAACCCTGGGCACATTTGTTCATCCATACTTTCATTTTCTTAATCCCATCCTAGAAGAAAAGCAGGAACCAGCTCTGGATGGGATGACCCTCCATTGCAGTGTACTATCTCTCATTGTCTCTTTACTGACCTCTCTTAATCCGCTTTCATTGTCATGGGCCACTTTGTCCAGCAGTAGTCAAGTCTAAGTGAGGTGCCAGTCCATCAAAGTTCCTACTTAGGCTCACACCTGCATTTACTCACAGTGCACAGTTAACTTTTAACCTAACAGGTGCTTCTTTGGGATGTTGGGTAAAGTGACACAGTCACAGACTCAGCATGCAAATGCTACAGATGCAATGGTGGAATATAGTCTAGATTTCGACCTAGAGGGGATATCCAGGTTACCTGGCTGTCTTTCCAAGGCTAAAGGGTAAGAGATGTGGAGCCAACCTTAGGGCTCTTTAAAGTACAACCTGCAGTTCCAGACTACTGGTCATAGCACCTGGTGTTGAGACTTTAATAAGTTTGGTTACCTGTTCATGGCCATTACCCGACAGTCCTGTATTTAACTTCAATTACCCTACTTAGCCCTGTCAGTAAAACCCCTAAGGCACCTTACACCCCCGATGAACGTGTGAGACCAGAAGGATATGAAAATCTATGCCAAATTGCCAAATTGATATAAAAGTGTATTTAGAACACCACACAGATAAAATACAAAGTTAAAAAGACTAAATGTAAAATATCAGTAGAAAAAAATATATATTCTTACAGCATTTTAGCAGTGATGACACAGATTTAGTCCTTTTCCATCTTTAAGATGATCTGTCTCTTTTATAAATTGCGTTCCATTTTTATAAGAAAAAACTACACAAAATTTTTGGATCCCCGTCAGTTGCTTAACTTTTGTTCCACCCCGGACTTGCCCTTCCATGATGGCGTAACAAATAATGTATTTTTTTTATCCCAGCCTATCAAACATATAATTAAAATATTTGTCTTTTTAGCATTAAATTAATTCTGATTGCATGCATGTTAAGCTTCACACTTATTTTCATTTAAACAGCATTACCAAGATTTAACATGTAATGATTTTTCGAAGCATTTTATCTGAGTAATCAAACAGTTCAGTTTTTCTTCAATCCCACACAGGAAGCTGAAAAACCGTTCAGTTCAAGTTTTTCAAGCTGTTTGCCACAAGAAAGTATAGAAGGATTGCTTAGGCCAAATCTTAGTATGACAAACAAAAGATCAAACTTGAGAGATTACCTTGCAGAAAGTGCCAAGAATTGTGCCACCGTCATTCTCGCGTTTCGGTCTGTTATACAGTCTGCAATTGCTCTGACTGGTCAATCACAATTTTAAAAGCCACATTTTTTAAGTTAGCATTTGGATGTTTCCAGTCCATGTCTAACCCAATCCGGTTTTTAGGCCAAGCTTTCGCCAGTGGACTAGGGTGGTCTGTACCATGCATCAGTCCTTTGTAACTTGGGTCACTCAAGCTCAGTTTTAGTTTAGAAAATAAACATTCATTTCATTGCTTCCCCACCCCTACCAAGTACACATGTTTACTATGTTGTGTTCCGCAGAAATGCGTCATAACACCCATCCATCGTATATGAAGTCAGCTTATTCCAGGTTGAGGTTTGTTTGATCACAGCTTCACTTGGCTTCTGGGTTTGTTCCTATAATAAACGATCAGCGTCTCTCCCAGTAGCGCTAATGGTGGCCGTTGACAGCCCACTTTGATCATAAGTGTTTTCTGGTCATTATCTATGGCAGACATGCCGGGTGGACACACGTCACACATGCAGACACATTCAAATAAATGAGTTTGGAGATCAATGAGTGTTGGAGTGGAAATGAAAATCAGATGAGCTCGTGACCTCGTAACCCTCACGTTTGACGCCGCTTTTTTACAATTGAAGATGTGTAAATGAATGTGAAGACACCGCCTGGGGGGGATCCAACGTTGACAGGCAGGTTGACAATTAAATGTATTCATTTTAGTGCTGATTAAATGGCAGACAAGATAGAAAGAAAAAAAAAGTACAAAACTGTCAAAAATTCAGTGAGGGGAAGAAGAAAAAGAAGAAGCAGGGTGAGTGAAGAACAAGCCAGGCCAGCAAATTGTGTATTAAGGCGATCATTCACAGATGGGCTGATTCCATTGTTTCAGCTAATTGAATTTTGAGTCCACCATAAGAAGGTACAGACTTAGCCCCTCTGGAGTAAGTAAAAGACATTCATCCAAAGAATAGACGCCTGCCACTTCAGACTTGCAGCTACTCTTGTGAAAATTGCATGTGGATGAAGAATTGTGGAGCAACAGTCACTGCAGGCAGTGGGACCTTTGGGAGTAGAGGCGGCCAGCTATCGGCCTCCTGATACCAATACTGGACTTTGAGCCCAAAAAAACGCAAGCACTAATGTGTCCATTTGCATGCCTCGGCTTTTATTTTGCACGTTTCTTTCTCTCTTTTTAATAACCAGAGGTTTCCGTAAATCTGCTTGCTGCAAGGAGGCAAATGTTTAGATAATTTTTTCTGACACATGACAAAGTGCACGGAGTTTAAATACAGACAGCTTGAAGGCTTTACAAATCCTCGGAGGTTTGTGTTGCTGAACCGAGTGTTTTAACGCAATTACCCATTTTTGCCTGGAGGCATATTTAAAAATAATTGGAAAGGCAGGCAGAAAAAAATAAATATATAAACATCTAGCCAGACCAGTCAATAAATATGATAAATAAATCTGTTTGTCTTTGCTCAATGATTCTTTTCAGTCTCTGACCCTGTATTTGAACTTTCCTTTATTTCTTATATTAATCCATTGATTGAAGCGTGTAGAGTCACACTTATATGGTGGGGGGTGGAGTGTGGCGCAGATCTGAGTCGACTGTTCTGAGTCCATTAAGGCACACATCTTGGATGGTAGACCCGTCACTGTTGCCTTGTGGCTAAGATACTGGACTTTAAACCCCAAGCTGTCAGTTTGATTCCCATTGTGTGACCCTGAACAAGTCAACAAACCTGCCTGAAGGAAAACTGTACAAATACAGTTGTAGCACATCCTGATCATGTACGTCACTTTGAATGAAGGCATCAGCCAACTATACACTGTATTCAGACCCCATCATGTTTTTCACATTTTACTGTTTTGCAGCCTTGAGCTAAAATCATTTAAATTCTTTTTTTCCCTAGTACCTAGTACCCCAGAATGATAAAGTGAAAACAGGGTTTTAGAAATTAATGCACATTTATTACAAATAAAATACTGAAATATCTCATTGACAGCAAGTACTCAAGATGCTTTGCTATGACACTTGAAGTGTGGCTCAGGTGCATCCCAGTCTATTGACCATCATTGAGTTGGGTCTACACCTTGTTTGGAGTCCAACTATGGTTAATTTAATTAATTCGACATGATGAGGAAAGGCAGACACCTCCAAGTCTCTAGAAGGTCACACAGTTGACCGTGTATTAAAGCGAAAAACAAATCAAGAGGTTGAAGGAATTGCCAGCAGAGCTTAAAGACGGGACTCTGTCAAGAACTGGGGCAGGCTACAAAAAAATGTCTGAAGGTTCCCAAGAGCACTCTTTCTAGAGCTTGCTGCTTAGCCAAAGTAGCAAAGATCACCAAGAACCCTGTGGTCACTCTGACTGAGCTCCAGAAAACCAATGATGGGAGAAACATTTATTAGAACAATCCAGACGAGAACAGACCATTCAGCCCAACAAAGTTTGCTAGACCTATCCAATTAATTCTTTCAAAATAACATCAAGTCTAGTTTTGAAAGTCTCGAAGGTCCTACGGTCTACCATACTACTTGGTAGCTTATTCTATGCGTCTATAGTTTGCTGTTTGAATTGAATCTTCCTAATATTTATGCAAAGTTTCCAACTGTGTCCCCATGTTCTTGGTGAACTCTCTCACATTCTTGATCCACAGGACTAATTCCCTTCATAAATTTAAACACTTCAGTCATGTCTCCTCTTAACCTTCTTTTGCTTAAACTGAAAAGGCTAGGCTCTTTTAATCTTTCTTTATAATTCATCCCCTGTAGTCCTTGACCTCAGCATAGTTGTCTTTTTTGTAGCCTGGCAAACAAAGTTGTACACAGTACTGCACCATCCACTTGAATGTGGGAACAGTAGGGAACGCCACTGAGCCCCCAAATCCTAGACACACCAAGACCCAACACAATTTCGGGTTCAATAAAATTGATTTTTAATCCACACAGCTCAATTAAGAAAATTATTGTAGCCATTACACAGACTTAATTGTTTGCCTTCCCTCTCCTTCTCTCCTCCAGTAAGTTTTGCCTGCTGCCTCCCTACTCTGACTCTGTAAGGTATGGCGGCAGGATCCTTTTAAGCTGGACCGGTGACACATTGTGGCTTGTGGGCAGTACCTCCAGGTCATACGGAAACCAGGGAGATACTCCCTGGCAGTGTCCTCTGTCATCAACCAAGGACACCTACAGGGCTGTGCCTCTGGACTCCAATTCCCATGCAGCCCTGCAGGTGCCCAACTGGAACCACTTGAAATGGACACTGCCACCTATTAATTTGTCGGATGAACTGCTCTTGGCTTCCAGCTCTCATGTGTCCATCCTTTCTTCCAGCATCCCAGCCAGGATGGGAATTATAAGGACGCAACCTGGCCATCCTTCCATTATGGCTTCCTGGTCAGACAAGAAATCCTCCTCAATCCTGCACACTTACAAATGATATAACTTCTAAGTCCTTTCCAGTGTCCAGGAAAGTCAAGCAAGTTTGTATCCTAGCACTTACCCACTATACTAATATACTTTTAAACATTGCACTGAGGACATTTAACTCCACACTAGGGCTGATAGTAAATTATTTAACCTATCTAGCCTGTGAGCTGAAAAAAAAAAAAAGTTCTCAAGGTCCGTGAGATGCCATTTGCTGATGATGCTGCTTTGACATCGCACACAGAAGTTGGACCTTGCAGACTGTCTCTCCGTACTTTTTGAGAGTTTGGGTTGATCATCAGTTTGAGAAAGACTCACATTCTGGCCCAGGGTGTGAACTCTGTTCCACACAGCTCCAGTGATGGCTGCCCCCTTGAGTTGATGGACAGCTTTACTTTCCCTGGGTTAATACTGTCCAACTCATGGCATGATGCAGAAATATGGTGCCTTTGTAAGTATTCACCACCTTGTTAGTTTCCACATTTTATTATTATACAACATTTAATCACAGTGGATGTAATTTGGCTTTTTTTACATTAATCAACAGAAAAAAGAGTCTTAAATGTCAAAGTGATAACAGATCTCTGCAAAGTAGTCAAAATTAGAAATATAAAACACTCATTAATTGATCACACAAATATTCACCCCTCAAAACAAAAATGTAGAAACATGTCTTTACCATAATTCTAAAAATATCAGAGGAATCAAAACACTGAGACTGTGAACCAAATGGAGATTCTGTGCAGTTAAAAAGTATTTGCCCCCTTCCTGACATCCTGTTTTTGCAGATTTACACCAAATAATAACCTCAGACATTTAGACAAAATGCAATATTAGAAAGAGGGAACCTGGGTGAACAAACAGTACAGCTTTAAAATCATTACTTTCTTTATTCTGCAAACAACTTTATTCAATACTCCTGTGTGTTCCATTTACCTCAGAAGTCGGATGCTGGAACATCACATCACACCCAAGGTTGACCACGTTCCAGTAAAATATTCAAAAAACCAATACGGACACCTCCAGGAAAATTTTTGTTACACTTGCTCTTTTGGAATACAGACAACTACTGAACAGTACATTATGCGGTATTTTATGCATCCAAACATAATAGCAATGTGTCCACAGATAGAGGTTGGACAGTACTGTGTGGATGATATATTTAATGAGACACAAATACACAGAGGTGCTAATGAACAGTACAATACTATATTGTTCACTTCTGTTGATGTGCAGTGCAGCCATCTTGAATATTGAAGTCATTGTTGGTGAGGCTCTCTCAATCTCCAAGTCGGTAATCCAACTTGTAAGCGTGTTCCACTTGAAACTTCTGGTTCAGTCATCTGAGTCTAAATATTAACTTTGGTCAGCAGGTTCAAAGACCAAAGAACTTAAAGGACTGGAGTCATTTCAAGTTCATGGTTAATCGCCAGAGCTGGGGGAGTCTAATCAAGAACAATTGTTGGAGCAATGTCAATTTCATAATCAACCTGCGATGAGCCACTGTGACCCTCTTCACAAACTTCAACCCATTACCATGAAATGCAACAGTAACTCATGACCCATAGTTTAAGAAATCCTGTGATAAGGAAAAAGCAGGTCTGAAGTGCATGAGATCTAGTTCATCCTGCAGTCTTTGCTGCCCTGTAGTCTCCGAAATCAAACACCCTAGAAACACCAACTAACATGCTGTTAGGTTTTTACCCCTTGATGTCAAGAAAGCTTCGAAAGTGTCAGTCTAGACCCCACCATCAGTAACAAGGCCTCCTTTATTTATTGGTATATTTTAGAGGAGTTGTACCATTTTTCTGAAGGAGAGCATTGTGCAATGAGTGAAGCCCCCCCACCACCCACTTAAAAAAAAAAACCTCACACTTTTGTATAAAAACCATAAACAGCTCCGCCTTAAAGTAGCCCACTCCTTAACAGAGCAGTAAAGTGTATTCTCATCATCAGAACAAGACTACTTCATCCATTCAACTATGCATGTTGTGATTGTTTCAAAAGTATCAGGACATCCAAACTTCACCAAAATCAATCAGATACCACCCCATCTATCAGTCAATTTGCCTGATCTGATTGTTTCAAGGGCAGAGGATGATAGGGTAGTGGTGGAGGGGATAAGAACAAGGAAGAAGTGGTTGGAGATGTGTCAGATGATATGAAAAGAACAGGCCCCACCATGAAGCATGTCCAGGACCTTGGCAGGTGGAGGAAAAATATTTGGGGGACAAAATTTGCTTAACCTGGGCAAACCCAGAAAATGGCTTCTAAACTGGTGTTGGTTATCTTAGCTCTCGAGAGCTGCATCCTCTCACAGCAGTATCAGCATTTTGTAGAGCACATGGTCATTAAGTGCTTCAGAATGTCAATGAGTAGAATCTCACCCTTTACTCTTATGCGATCCATCTACTTGTAAGAGGATTTAGTCATTAATTATTCATACTTCTGTGATAATTTAGTTTGGGTTGGCTGTTTAGCTTCCCCCTCACATGGTGGAAATATGGTGTGCCTGTGGTCATAGTGGCAAAGTTTTGACTGTGATCAGTCAGAGTTTCTTGTTGTATTCTAGGAGTAAACGTGTCCACTCTGTTTTCCACTTACTCCAAAGAAGAGCAGTGATCTGTTTTTAATGGACTGAAGGTAGACCAGCAGTCACAATCTTTATCGGTTCCATCAGAATCATGATACAGATTTGCTTAATGTTGTTGTCAGTAGTACACATGTACAGACATCTAGCTCCTTCTTCATGGTCAACATTTTTAAACTTCTCAATTCATTAGTAAACACTTCATTGTTGGAAAAAAAAATTCTTCATATTTTGCAGAAAGCCTTAATATGAATTTTGGCCCTGGTACACCTTCAGCCCATAGGAGGTTTGTCAAATATATTATATTTTTGTTTTTATGATCACTTCTCATTTGAACTTCCCGATTTGATCATCATCTCCGTCATTGTAATAGATAAGGACAGATTGAATCCAGAAGCACTGTAGCAGACACACCATTGTTTTAACCTTTTAAATGTACTTTAGGAATGCAGGATGCCATACCATGTTCAGGAAGCACTGTATCAAAAGCAGAAAATTGCTTTGAACAGGGCTGAAAGTTTGTTACAGTGCTCTCTCACACATGGGCCATTTTGACCTCACCATCAACCTGCACATCTTTAGGAATGTGAGAGGAACTCCAGAGTGTCACAGGAGAACTCATGCAACCTCCACAAAGAGTGCAACCAAGCACACTGGACCCACAAAACAGGAGTACCAACCACAGTGCTTCCATGCCTTGAACACATGAACATATTGTTAAAATACTCTGGGCTATGGATGAAATGAGTTTGTGAAGATCTTGGAAAGAACATAATGGTACTCCGATTTTTCCATCAATGAGATAATATTGAGGTGCAGATTTGAGATGCCCCACTCTTCTGTTTGTGGTGGTTGTGTTTTCTTTCATTTTTCTTTTAATTATTATTTTTCTGCGCTTGCTTTATTAGGCTGTGACTCCCGCCACCCAGAATTAGGTTGAGCAACTCTGAAAACAGATATATGGAGGAATTTTTAAGGTAGCCCTTTGAGTGCCTGTCTGCCCCCTTGTAAGAGGCAGATGTTCAGTAAGAGTAGCAGCTTGTCTTTTAAAGAACCTTTCTAGACTTTTTACTATGCAGAGTAACTTTTCATAGTTTGTGAGTACAGGATTTGAACCATTGCTGTCCCATATTAGAGCGAAATGAGGCTGCCTTTGCTGGTGGATGCATAAGCATGTGTGAATAGAACTGGCACTTCTGCCGCTCTGCCTTATGATGAGGTCACTGATGACATGCTACAGCATGCGCTTCCATCGAAAATGATGAACAAGAGGCAGCAGCCTTGTTACATCCTTGGGACATGACGATGTTCATTTGATACGCAGCATTCTGGTCCATTTCTATCCTCCTCACTATTTCAAAGAGATTATTAAATGAGGGAGCTTTTTATTAAGTAACTCTTAACTTGCCCTTCATTTCAAGTATCTTTGCTGGGAGAAACTCCTTTTGCTCTTCTTCTCAATGGTCTCAGTGACCTTTTTATGTGATATGCTATTACAATGCTTATAGATTTTTCTTTTTGTAACTTTTTCTATATGTCTATATATGTCTATATTAATGTGTTCCTTGGATAAACGCACACTTCTCAAAGAGCAGGTATGCATATTTTGACAAACCGAAAATGTGTGACAAAAACAGGCAGTCATTTATTTTTTAAATGCAGCTTTATTTTTTTTTATAATTTAATATCTACCCATCATTTAGCACTATCTATCTATCTATCTATCTATCTATCTATCTATCTATCTATCTATCTATCTATCTATCTATCTATCTATCTATCTATCTATCTATCTATCTATCTATCTATCTATCTATCTATCATATAGTGACTTTCATATCTAACTAGCCATCATATAGTGCCTTATCTATCTATCTGTCATACAGTGCCTTTCATTTCTATCTATCTGTCATATAGTGCCTTTCATATCTGTCTAGCTTTATATATGTCAATCTACACTAAATGGCCACCAGTATGTAGATTATCCTCTAAATTATTAAGTGCATGTGTTTCAGCTGCAACTATGGTTAACATGAACAAACACTGGCAGTAGAACAGGTCATACTGAAGAATTCAGGGACTTTAAACTTGGCACTACTATAGGTTGCCACCTTTGGCAGAAGTCATTATGTGAAATTTCTGCTCAGCTAGATTTGCCCCAGTGAGGTGTAAGTGCTATTATTGTGAAGTGGAACCATCTAGGAGAAACATCAGCTCAGACACAAAGTGGTAGACCACGCAAACTAACAGAGCAGGACCTCCAAGAGCCTAAGCACATAGTGCATAAGTATTGCCTCTCCTCCACCTCATCGCTCACAGCTGATTTCCAAACTGTTTGAGAAACTAACATCAGCACAACAACTGTGTGTCGTGATCTTCTTGAAATGGGGTTTAATTGCTAAGCAGCAGCACACAGGCCTAAGATCACTGCACACAATGCCAAGCTTCACCTGGAATGGTATAAAGCCCACCTCTGTTTCACTCTGAAGCATTGAAAACGTGTTTTCTGGTGCGACACAGCACACCTCACTATCTGCCAGTCTGATGGATGGATACGGCTTTGGCAGGTGCCAGGAGAATGCTGCCTTCCAGCCTGCATAGTACCTACTAAGGATATTATGATACCAAAATATTTGTATTTCATGCCAATAAAAGAGAATTTTCTTGATAGTCAATACCATGGCATCTGATCCACTTTAACTGTAATTCCCTACTGATGAACTGGACAGAGATTGTACTGCTCCGATGGCTTCTCTTCGGCCTGGATATGCATGTGTAAACGATTATACCACATTGTATATTGGGAGTGAAAACTGCATTTCAACGCAAGTTAAATATATACTCTCTTTCTTTTTGTACCATATTTCTCTCGTGTGACTATTTCCGCCATGGTTACTAAAGGGGTATTGGTTCAAGTATGTCCTGCATTTCTATGAAGAACACAATCCCAGGGAGCAAGTGTCCCCTGCTGGAGACATTCACCAGCTTTTTAATTAACGGAAACTGCATTATTCAAGTGCACAATATTGTGCCTTTTTCTGTAATATATACTAATAGTCACAGCAGATTTAAAATAGTGGTATATTAATCAAGTAGTTGCTTTGTTATCATTAGGTAAATGAGCATTAGCAAATAATCAAAGTACAAGGTAAGACTTGAGTTTAATGTGTGACAGGGGGTGTTATTCTCATAGAGGGGATACCAGCATAGGATTTATAAAGAATCAGATCATCACTGATAGCCTGATTTATCTTACCTTGTGCACATTCTCATTTTATTCTCTGACATTTTCTCAGCCTGTAACTGAAATACACCTCTTAAAATAAACACTGAAAAGAAAAATTCAAACATTATATCCATACTGTTGTTAATTTGTGAATTCCACAGTAGTTAGCATATTTTCATTTAAACTGTTTATAGTTATTTTTGTCACAACATGCTTTTAAATCTGTTTTGTCAGATAATCTGTTACATTTCTAACATTTGATATTGGAAGATTTATATTTGCATTATTATCTGGTGTGACGGACGACCGGCTATGGACTCCGGTCGCCACCCCCAGGCCGCTAGGAGGAGCCCTCCGGACAGCATATTCGTGCCCCGAGTTCCAGCAGGGCCTCATGGACTTTGTAGTGTTGTGACACAGCCCTGCTGGATACCTTGGGGGCCGCCAGGAGTCGCTGTAGGGGGGCTAGTGGGCTCTTGCATGCCCTATAACCCGGGAGTGCGTGTCAGTCACGTGACTGGAGGAAGCGACGTGCTCCCGGGATGAAGAAGAGGACTGTTTGCCCTGACCCGGAAGGAAATAGACTCGTGGGTTGTGCTTAGAACCACTTCCGGGTCAGGAGCTATAAAAGGACTAAGGAAAGCCCAGAACACTGAGCTGAACTGGGAGGTAGGAGGGCGAAGTCTCTGGGAGTGGAGGATTGTGTTTATTGAAGAGTTATTGGTTATATGAATAGTGTGGTGTGTGGAGTGCTTTGTGCACTGTACAATAAGAAAATAAAATATTGTTGTACTTTCACCTGGTCTGAAGAGTGGTACCTGAGGGTTCAAGAGGTGGCTCCACGCCACATTTGCTACACTGGCGTAGTCGGCAGGAGACTCTGGCCATCCGTTGGCAGAAACCTGCATTTAAATATAAATTTTGTTGTGGCAGAGAACCCAGGGAAGGTCCCTCTAGTAACCGCGGAGGTGAAAACTCCACCCGCGACCAAGAGCGCTGCAGCTGTAAGCCAATCTATACAGCAGGCTAGTATGGGGAAGAAAACTGGGAAGAAGGCTGGAATTGTCCAGAAGACTTCTGTCCCGGATCCGGTGGAGATGCTGTGGACTTACCTGACGGGCAGTGAGGAAGATCGGGAGCAGCTCAATACAGAGCAAACCCGAGCGGGACGACAGCCGGAACGGTGCATGATTGCAACTCCCGAAGATTATTACAGGGAGTTGGAGCGTGACCGCATACGTTCCAAGGTAAGTGCTGGGGACGCACACGAACCGCCGGGTGCTTGTTTTTCTCTGTTTGCAGAGGCTTGTCTGCACGAAGCGGACAAAGAGCATGCCCGCCTCACACCTAGACAAGATGAAAGAAAGAAAGCAAGCCAGTCTAGGTGTCCGCGGAAAGGGAGTCCATTGGCTGAGGATGTCCACGTGACCTCGCGCGCCGGCAACCAGGAAGAAGAGCAGTTGGGAGCCGTCGGCGAGGCGAATACTTCCCCGACGCGTCTGCGCTCCCTGAAGGGGAAGGGGACCGCGAGCGAAGCAGCGCCAACAATAGATGAAGGTAAAGAGGGGCGGGAAGTGACTGTAGTGTCTGCCGGCAAAGTTAAAAAGGCAGACCGCAGCCAGCCGCGGGATGCTACCCGTTCCTCTAAAGACTCCATGTCCCAGGAGCCCTTGCGCTCATCAGCAGAACACGTGCCAGATGCGGACGTGTCCATTGGCTCCCGGCTGGAAGGTAAGGGGAACGGGAAGCTACCTTGCCTCCAGCCGAATTAATAAACTATATGACTGTATGGGATCTCAAAGAGGTACTCGACCCCGTAATGGGTTTCTTTCAGGGGATCGAGGACCTGAGGAGACGGTTGGAGGAGCTGGGAGCCACGGTCGAAGCGCCGCTGAGGAGACTGCATGAATACCTTCGGCGGTTAGGCCGTGAAGCCCCAGCCTCGATTGATTCGGCGGTGCAGGTGAGTGAAATCTGCGCCGTATATAATAAGGGGATGCAGTGTGAACCGGCACCGTGTTTAAAAAGTAGCGGCTGCCAAAGCACTGTGAATCCGACAGTCGAATGTGGTACGATGACGGAGTGGTTGGGCAGCGATCCGATAGAACCGGGGCGGCGGTATCAGACGCCGCTCCAGGATAACGCGGACTGTAAGAGCCCGACCCGCGTGATAAGGGGGTTGCCGTTGGTTACCGGAGGGGCGGAGGAAGTGCCAATCGAACCGGGGCGGCTGGATAGTGCTGTTACCCGGAGCGATGTGGTACTAATGACGCCGCCTCCAATAATACACAGGACAACGGGCGTGCAAACAGCAAAGATGCTCTCTCTTTTTCATTGAGAGCCTCACGCTGTGCAAAAGCCCCAGAAAAAGAAGGAGATCCCCGAATTAAAAAGAGGGTCTCCTAACAGAGTAAAGAAAAGGGCGGAGAGCAGCAAAGCGGCCGTTAAACCCTCCTTGGCGGAGGACAGGGTGGAGCTGACGGAATTCCCGAGGTGTTTCTGGTCTCGGGAAGAGAAGCCAACAGGAGGACGTCGGCGGTGCTACAACTGCCGGCAACCGGGCCACGTGTGGCGTAGTTGTCCCCGGAGGACAGGGGAGCGGTGGAATTGCAGATACACCGTTCCCCCAAGGTTCGCTGGGGGATCTAGACAGCAGAACCACGGCCCGGATCTCGCGTCCTCCTGGAGGAGGACGTCCCTCGCGGGAATCAACGCTCCGCCCCACTGGTCGTCACTAAGGGGGAGGGACTGTGACGGACGACCGGCTATGGACTCCGGTCGCCACCCCCAGGCCGCTAGGAGGAGCCCTCCGGACAGCATATTCGTGCCCCGAGTTCCAGCAGGGCCTCATGGACTTTGTAGTGTTGTGACACAGCCCTGCTGGATACCTTGGGGACCGCCAGGAGTCGCTGTAGGGGGGCTAGTGGGCTCTTGCATGCCCTATAACCCGGGAGTGCGTGTCAGTCACGTGACTGGAGGAAGCGACGTGCTCCCGGGATAAAGAAGAGGACTGTTTGCCCTGACCCGGAAGGAAATGGACTCGTGGGTTGTGCTTAGAACCACTTCCGGGTCAGGAGCTATAAAAGGACTAAGGAAAGCCCAGAACACTGAGCTGAGCTGGGAGGTAGGAGGGCAAAGTGTCTGGGAGTGGAGGATTGTGTTTATTGAAGAATTATTGGTTATATGAATAGTGTGGTGTGTGGAGTGCTTTGTGCACTGTACAATAAGAAAATAAAATATTGTTGTACTTTCACCTGGTCTGAAGAGTGGTAGCTGAGGGTTCAAGAGGTGCACAAGCGCTATACCTGCTACACTGGTAAATAATTTACTAAATAGTAATATTTTACAGATGAATCAAACTGATTCAAATTTCAAATGTCACAAACCCCAGGAACTTCAATTGTCCTTTTTTAATGTCGATCCCAACTACTGACTTGTCTGCTTATAATAATCGATTTAAGAACTGTTGTTTTTGTTTCACTAGTTTCAAAGTATCTTAAATGAGTGAGCAAACTTTGTCATTATTGAGCAAATCCAGAATTAGAATATTAGTGGACTGATGTTACTTGTGAACTGTAATTTAAAGACCAAATTACATTTGCCAATGTACCGTTCAAATATGTGACATATTGGATGTGCTTTCATCAGACTCGTCACATTAGTGTTATACTCTTGAACGTTAGTTTGTCTACAAAACCCAAATGTCTGACCCCATCATGAGCTTTGTAGAATCGTATTCAGTGTGCTGTTTTGTCCGACTGTGGTCTCCACAGTGCACTTCTGTTAACCCAGTACATATTGGAAAGACAATAAATCAATAAATATGTTTTTTTTTGGTATGCATAAATAGAGCAGCTCATTTCATCAGCAGTACAGACGAGCCAAATAGCCACTTTGTTTGTAAGTTGTCTTGATGTTGAGCTGTTCACACTGCCACCTTGCAGTTTCCTCCCACATCTCATAGTCCTATGTGTGACCCTGACACTTCTTAGAAAATGGATGGATGCTCGGACCTGTACAGGAACATAAAGAGAATGAAAGCAAAGCCTCCGTTCCTTTATCGGGACAGTGTAGGACATGGTATTAAAAAATAATCAACCTCAAGGTCTACAAGTTAAACCAATTACAACTTGCATTTAATCGAAGGCGTTAAGTGCTTCAAAGCACACACTAATCTGTTTCTGAGCTAACTCCATAATGCATGTTTTGCCCCCCTTTTTTAAATGCTAAGAATGATTCCAGCAATCGTAAATCGGTGAAATTCTCCTACCTACAGCACAAAGCTTTTCCAGACATGACTTCTGCTGTGTTATTTTTTGAAATGTGTTAATGTATACCCATCGTTCTGCTGATACCAGCATAGGAGAGACATCCCCACCCACAATTACAGCAGCACAGGTGAGCAGAGAGCTGAGGAAACTTTGTGCCAGCAAAGCAGCGGGTCCAGATGGAGTATCGCCACGACTGCTGAAGGCCTATGCGCTGGAGCTGGGGAGTCCTCTACAGCGCATCTTCAACCTGAGCCTGGAACACGGGAGAGTCCCAAGGCTTTGGAAAACATCTTGTATCACCCCAGTCCCAAAGGTATCACATCCTAGTGAGCTGAACGACTTCCGGCCTGTCGCTCTGACGTCACATGTGGTGAAAACCATGGAGCGGCTGCTGCTTCACCACCTGAGGCCACAGGTATGCCACGCCCTCGACCCTCTGCAGTTCACATACCAGGAGAAGGTGGGAGCGGAGGATGCCATCATCTATATGCTACACTGATTCCTCTCCCAATTGGACAGAGGCAGTGGTGCTGTAAGAATTATGTTTCTGGACTTCTCTAGCGCCTTCAACACCATCCAACCTCTGCTCCTTAGGGACAAGCTGATAGGGATGGGAGTAGATTCATACCTGGTGGCATGGATCGTGGACTATCTTACAAACAGACCTCAGTATGCGCGTCTTGGGAACTGCAGGTCTGTTTGTAAAAAAAAGCAACACAGGAGCGCCGCAGGGGACTGTACTTTCTCCGGTCCTGTTCAGCCTATATACATCGAACTTCCAATACAACTCGGAGTCCTGCCATGTGCAAAAGTTCACTGACGACACTGCTATTGTGGGCTGCATCAGGAGTGGGCAGGAGGAGGAGTATAGGAACCTCATCTAGGACTTTGTTCAATGGTGCGACTCAAACCACCTACAACTGAACACCAGCAAAACCAAGGAGCTGGTGGTGGATTTTAGGAGGCCCAGACCCCTCATGGACCCCGTGATCATCAGAGGTGACTGTGTGCAGAGGGTGCAGACCTATAAATACCTGGGAGTGCAGCTGGATGATAAATTGGACTGGACTGCCAATACTGATGCTCTGTGCAAGAGAGGACAGAGCCGGCTATACTTCCTTAGAAGGCTGGCATCCTTCAACATCTGTAATAAGATGCTGCAAATGTTCTATCAGACGGTTGTGGCGAGTGCCCTCTTCTATGCCGTGGTGTGTTGGGGAGGCAGCATTAAGAAGAAGGACGCCGCACGCCTGGACAAACTGGTAAGGAAAGCAGACTCTATTGTAGGCACGGAGCTGGACAGTTTGACATCCGTGGCAGAGTGACGGGTGCTCAAAAGGCTCCTATCAATTATGGAGAATCCACTGCATCCACTAAACAGTGTCATCTCCAGACAGAAGAGCAGCTTCAGCGACAGAATGCCGTCACTGTCCTACTCCACTGACAGACTGAGGAGATCGTTCCTTCCCCAAACTATGTGACTCTTCAATTCCACCCAGGGCAGGGGTAGGCAACGTCGGTCCTGGTGAGCCGCAGTATGTGCAGGTTTTTGTTCCAACCCAGTTCCTTAACGAGAACTCAATTATTGCTGATGAAGCACATATTGCTTAAGTGACATTTTGATGCTTCATTTTAGTGGTCTCGCTTGTTAAGGTTCTCCAACCTTAATTGCTTATTTCAATCTTAAACTGCTGCATTCAGTGTTTTAATTGCTCCTTATTAGCAATAAGATGTAAAAGACAAAGCAGCCAGCAGTTCTCCAGCTAGCTTTTTTCCAATTACATCTGTGTGTGTTCATCATGCACGGTTTGATTTAATAAAACACTTAATAGAAAAATGTGATAGACTGAAAATGATCTGTTTTAGGCTTCATATCATTTGGATGATATCCTTGGAAAGGAAAAAAATCTACGATATAAGAGCCTTCCATTGCACAGACTAACAAGCCATAAAATTAAATAAGGTCTGAGATTGGCAAGGATTGGTTTCTAATTAAGCAATTGGGTTGGAATGAAAACCTGTAGCCACTGCGGCTCACCAGGACCGACGTTGCCTACCCCTGACCCAGGGGGGTTAACGTTAACATTATTCAAAGTTATTGTCTGTTATACCTGCATTTTTATTACTCTTTAAAATTGTTTTTGTATCAGTATGCTGCTGCTGGAGTATGTGAATTTCCCCTTGGGATTAATAAAGTATCTATCTATCTATCTATCTATCTATCTATCTATCTATCTATCTATCTATCTATCTATCTATCTATCTATCTATCTATCTATCTATCTAATGTGGTGTTGTAGCACTGTGAGCCATTTTGATATGCATGTTTTACTCAGGCATTTATAACATATTCTGCTTTCCAGAGTAATTCATCCACTTGTAGTTATGCTGGAGTGCATAACCGATTGACATTTTGGTAATATGGTATATGGTATGGCAAGAAAGCAAGTACTGCAACATTTTTGGCATTTAGTTTTTCACTTGGTACCAGAATGTGGGTTCTTCTGACATCCTTAATGCCTACTGTAAGGTTTGGTGGAGGAGGGCTAATGGTCTTTGGCTGTGAGATTCCTCAGTTTTGGTGAAGGCTGCTGTTAATTCTACATCATACAAAGTCATTTTAGACAACTGTGTACTTCCATCTTTGTAGACCCTTTTCTGTTCCAGCATGACTGTGCTCCTGTGCACAGAGCCAGGTCCATAAAGACATGGATGAACTCTAGCAGCCTACACGGAGCCCTGAATTCAACCTTTAGAATGAATTTGAACATCAATTGTCAGCCAGGTCTTTTAGTCCATCATCAGTACCTGACATCACAAATGCTGATTTGGCTGAATTGGCACAGACCTCTACAGACACATTCCAAAATCTACTGGAAAGCCCTCCTAGAAGACAAGGGGCTGTTATATCTGCAAAGAGGGGGCAACTCCATAATAATGCCCATGATTTTGGAATGGGATTTCCACCAAGTTCATATACTGTAGATGAGATTACTTTCCTGTTTGTAATGGTAATGGACAGGTTGACAGATGAGGTCAGACAGGAGTCTCTGTGGAGTATGATGTTTGTGGATGACATTGTGATCTGTAGAGAGAGTAGATAGCAGGTTGAGGTGGACCTGGAGAGGTGGAGGTACCCACCAGGGAAAGGAAGAGAAAGGAAATGAAAGTTGTAGAAGTAAGATGGAGTACATGTCTGCAAATGAGAAGGGAGGTGGTTGAAGAGTGCAACTCCAAGGAACAGAGGTGGTGAAGGTAGATGTATTTAATTTCTTGGGTCCAACAATCCAATGCAATGGAGACTGTGGAAGAGAGTGCAGGCAGGGTGGACTGGATAAAGAAGAGTGGCAGGAGTGATTTGTGATATAAGAGTGACTGCAAGAGTGAAAGGGAACGTCTGTGAAACGGTATTGAGACCAGCTATATTGTATGGTATGGTTTGGAGACTGGGGCACCTATAAAAACACAGGAGGCTAAGCTGGAAGTGGCAGATTTGAAGACACTACAGTTTTCGGTCAGAGTAACAAGGGTAGACAGGATTAGAAATTAGTATATTAGAGAGACATCACAGGCACGATATTTGGTGGCCAAGTGAGAGTCTAGACTGAGATGGTGTGGGCACATGCATAGGAGAGGTGAGGGGAAAAGAATGTTGAGGATGGAACCACCAGGCAAGAGGAGAAGAGGAAGGCTAAAGAGGAGATTTATGAATGTGGTGAGGGAGGATATGAAGGCAGTCTGTGTGGCAGAAAATGAGGCAAAAGTCAGGGATAAATGGAAATGGATGATCCGCTGTGGCAAACCTTAAATGGGAGCAGCTGAAAGAAGAAGGTGAGATGGTCAGGTGTCCGCAAACATTTGGCCATATAGTGTATCTGGGTATGAGATTTGAACCCTGAGCCGTGAATTCATGAGGCAGCAGCACTATTAATTTATTAAAAGTTTAATTTTACAACACATTACTTGCATATCTGTTCAACTCATCACTTTACTCCTATGTGGCTGCAACATAAATAGCTGAATATAGAGCCTTGTACAAAAATCATTCCACCCCTTCAGATGTTGCTGGATCCCAGTTGCTACTTGCACATCACGTTCTCTCTTCTCTAATTTTTTTCTATAACATTATTTGTAATCCTTCATCATTTGAATCTCAACGTCAGGACAGCCCTGGAAGGCTTCTTTAAAGGTTTGCTGCTTCTTCATGATGCTTCCACACAGATGTGACACTTGCACTCCTGTTAAGGGCTCAGATTGAGTGTATGATAGCCCACCGATGCTCATGCCAATGATCTGTCCAGACGTTTTTATTTCAAGCACTTTTATTGATCTTTATCTCCTCTCCCTCTGCAGAAATATCTGAAAGATCTGGGGCTAACAGATTCAGTGGATGAGGAGAAAGCCGATTTCTCTGGAATCACCAGTGACGAGCATCTGCACCTCGCCAATTATTTGCACGCTGCCACGCTAGAGCTGGACACACAAGGTGGAACCTCAGACATTGAAGAAGAACTTCAAAAACCAAAGCTGTTCTATGCAGACCACAGTTTCATCTTTCTGGTCAGAGACAATGAGACAAACTCGCTGCTGCTGATCGGAGCTGCGGACAGTGCCGATGGGGATGCCTTACATGACGAACTATGAGCCAATATGTTGGCCTGTCACAACTGAATGTTTTCTGTGCATTAAAGAACCTGAAAGCTGTTTTTTCTTTTCTACCATAATTCCAGCATTAAACTTCTGGTGAATTTGTTAAATTATGTACAGAAAATTCAATTTAAATAAAGTAAAAATATAAAGTTGCTAATTCCGTGCCAGTCACACAGGAAAGGAGCAAGTGAGCCTAAATGAAATGAAAATGGGCTTGATGTGCCCGATGCTGCCAGGATGGGCTCCACCATCAACCAAGCCTGCAAGAAGTGGGATTGAACCTACACTGACCACAGTCGAATCAAACTAGCACCCACTCTCCAGAAGCGCCTATTCCATTAAAGGGGCACAGACAGTCACATGAGGTACATTCAGCCCACTTAAAGTCATAAAGTGACACTAAGAATGGATATCATGGAGATGTTAGACCATAGCTGGGCATCACGGATCAAGGTCCCTATTGCTGTCTGGTGGGCACATTGTGCCATCATGACCTCTTCTGAAAGCAAGTCTCTCAAACCTGCTTAACTCTTTTAGGGCGGATGTCGACTTTTGTCAACAGGAGGGGTTGAGGGCGCATGTCGAGAAAAGTCGACATCCAGGGGTAGAGGGTGACAATCAGCTGTTAATGGTGACAAAACTCACTGTTACATCACAGGTATTCCGTCTCTGCTTGAAGGAATGTTAGACTCAGTGACTCGGCATCTAATCTTTGCGTGTGCGTGAGTTCCGAAATATAAACAAAGGCAAGATCGCATCGAGATCTCACGAGGGAGCGTAGCGAGTGCAGAAAAGAAAATACTCTGATTTTTCAGAATCTGATTTTGTTGACAGTGATCAGGAGATCGAGCAAGAGAGTGAGGAACTGGCATCAGCTGATCGGATACCAGCCGATGCCGCCCCAGCTGATTGGCTGTCAGCTTAGCGCATTCGCGTAGCCGACGCATCTACGGCAAGGTTCATGTGGGAGGAATACCCAGACATTGATCCATGGGAGCCAAACTGGCTACTGGACTTCACAAGACAGCATGACTTGCTGTTGGACACGACAGATTACCAGCCGCTGGACTACTTCAGGCTGCTCTCTCCTGATGCTGCTTTACAGCTACTGTCAGACAAGACAAACAGGTAGGCAGAGCAATGTTTTGAATCGCGGGCTGCGCTTACATCACATTCTCGTTTTTCAAAGTGGAAACCCACAACAAAAGACGAGATGAAGGGCTTTGTAGCATTACAAATAGAGGTGGGACTAGACTGGTGATATAACTTAAGGGAGCATTGGTTCAAACGTGCTTTTTCCCCTGGTGGCTTTGGACAGGTTATGCCGTGTGATAGGAACATGCTGCTGCAAAGTTTTATTCACTTCTGTGATAACCAGAAGCAAATCCCAAGGGGTGAGCCAGGCTATAACCCCATGTATAAAGTTCAGCCCCTGCTTGACATTATGGAACCAACATTTGAACAATTTTATCAGCCTGTCCGTGATTTGCCTGTGCATGAATCTACGATAAAATACAAAAGACGCCAATACATGCCAGACAAGCCCACAAAGTATGGCATAAAGGATTTTGTACTGGCAGCAGCAAAACACTGGTTTCTGCCTGAAAGTAATTACATATACAGGAAAGTGTTTCTTTCAAAGAGAGAACTGTCCCTTGACAAGTCAGTTTGCGCTGGCGCTGCTTCAGGGCTATGATCATTTGGGTCATGTTGTGTACATGGACACTTTTTATACATGACCAGAATTGTTCATGGAGCTACAGAGCAGGGGAATTGGAGCTTGTGGCACAGTGAGGGTGAAAAGGAGACACATGCCTTCAAAGTTGAAGTCAGACAGGCTGAAGAGGAAAAGAGGTGACAATCCATTTTTTATGTGGGCGGAAAACTTGGTGCCATTGGCATGGCAAGTCAAGCGGGTGACTTGTCTCTCTACAGTACACACTAACAATATATGTGAGAAAGTGCAGCAATGGACAATTGAAAAGGAGGCACCAAAGCAAAACATATTGTAAGCAGTGCAATGTGGCAATGAATGCAATCGGCTGCTTTGAGTGATATCAGACTTTGCAGGACTTTGCTGTGTAACATGTATGTGAAATCATATAGTATGCAGGCTCATACAACATGCAAGACAGTAACATTTGTCAAAAGTAAATATTTTTTGTTGATTTGATATGTTAAACCATTGCTTTGTGTTCTTTTTTTAAAAAAAGTTAGTTTTTGGAAAAATATTCAGCCCTGGGAGAAAAGAAACAAAAAAAAAATTAGTCCAAAAAGAGTTAAACCAGTTCAGGGTCATGGAGGGGCAGAGCCTAAAAAAGCATCACTTAGATGCACGTTCAGTTTAGGGCCCAGTCATGTTTTCAGTGCCAATGAAGGATCTCCAGTGATCACCTGCCTGTCTTTGGTTGATTTGGGAGGAAAACGTCAGATTGACATGTCACTGAAAAAGTTTGTTTTACGTTAGAAAGTCCTGTTTCAGCGAGGTGGAAAACTTGGGCTGCATGTGTGTATAAATGCACCCCCCGGAGCTTCTGAAGATGTGACTCTTTATAGTGAATAATAATTCAGTGTTGAGGTAAATTCAGTATACAATTCATAGTGTGATTTACAAGACCATTAGAGTGATGGATAAAGATGTTACTGTGAGTAATTCTACTACAAAAAAAAATAATGCATTGCAGTTTGCATGAAGAGACAGGTGGCCAGATGTGATGAGGCCCTCATGACCCAGAATTATTTCAAATCAGTGTTTATATCTGAAGAGGATTTATGTAAAGGACGATAGTTTGCGAATTGATTGCAGATACTGTGCCTTCAGGGAGTTTTCAGACATCTTCACTTTTGTGATGTTTTGTTGTATTGCAGCCTTGTGTGAAAATCATTTTTTTCAAATCAAGCAACACTTACTACCCCAGAATGACAAAGCCAAAACAGGATTTTAGACATTTTTGCCAATTTATCCAAATTAAAACCTGAAATATCCCATCAGCACTTTGCTGAAGCATATTTAGCAGCGATTCCAACCTGGAGTTTTCTGGGGTCTGACGTGACAAGCTTCCCACTCCTGGATTTGAGGATTTTCTGCTTTGCTTGTCTGCAGATCCTCCTAAGCTCTGTCATGTTGAATGGAGACCATCAGTGGACAGCTGTTTTTAGGTCCCACCTGAAATTGTGTTCAAGTTTGAGCTATATGGATGGGCAACTCCACAACGATCACAGGGTTGTCCTTATCACTGGTGCAGCTAGTTGGTTTTAGAAGTTCCACAATTACTTCAATGAGGCTCATCTGCCTGTAGTCAAGGGTTTTCAGTTGATTGTAGTCTTAAGTGCCCCTTATCTGGAAGGGCCACCCTATGGTGAATCAGGATGGTGGCCTAACGTATGCAGTACAGACAAAAGAAGACTGCAGGCAACTCTGTGAAAAGCTGACTGAAAAGCACAAGTCATGGAGACAAGAAATTATCCAAGTCACTGAATATCCATTGGAGTCCAGTTAAATCAGCCCTGATCAGGGTGTCCACAAAAAGCTGAGTGACCATGCTAGAAGAAGATGAGTGAGGGAGGTGACCAAGAGACCGATGAGAGCTCTGAAGGAGTTACAAACTACAATGGATAACCTTGCAGGCAACTGTGCCCAAGTGTTTTACTAATCACATCTTTGTGGGAGAGCAACATACAGAAAATAACAGACATGTCATCTCAGCTCGAGTTTGCCAGAAGGCCAAGGTAGGCTTGTGAAGGTGAAATGAATGCAGCAAAATACGAGGAAATCCTGGAGGAAAATGTGATGCAGTCTACAAGAAACTGGATCTTGGGAGAGGTTTTGTTTTAAAGCAAGATGAGAAACTCAATCATAAAGCCAAAGCTACACAGGAATGTTAATGTCCTGCCGTGGCCAAGTCAGAGTCTATGCCTCAATTAAATCGAGAATCTCTGGCTGGACATGCAAAAGGCTCCCTGCACGCATCCCCGCCACAGGCTCAGTGTTACAGTGTGGATGGCTGAAAATGCAAACTGTAACCACTCTCTGATTGGTACCATGCTTATTATGTGGCCCTTCCCTGGCAGTGAGGCAGGAGATTGTTAGGCCAGACCCAGCCGAGACACCTGGAAAGACCGAAAGGAGATCTATACGTCCCCCGGGCCATGAGAGGGCAACCGCCCGGGATAGCAAGGAGACCACGGGGAAGTAGCACAGAGGCTCAAATCCGTGGGGGCCCGTGGCTACCTCCTCTTTGCTCGATCAGCTGCTGGCTTGCTGCTGCTGCTGCAGTGCCGCATAGTCTGCATCTCGCACAGTGCTTCAAACATTTAAAAGCCTGTACAGCAGCTGTCCTACTCTTTGTCTGCGTGGTTAAATTTCTTGGCACAAAGTCTCGTCTTGCAGGATGTGAGTTCTTGATATTTTTTTTTTATAATTTAAAAACAGAATAAGAATCTGAAAATCTAAAAAACATCACATTAAAGGACAATAAATTCTGACAAGAATGATACCAAACATATATATGTAGGTTTTAAAATAAGCCCGATTTAAAGTGTGATAAAAAAGTGACATAAAAATATCACATAAAATTGTTGCAGTTTTAGGCTTAGGATTTTTTATATATAGAGTAGACATGACACAAGTTCCTAATATAAAATGTGCTGGTAAAGATGAAGTCAGGATGTCCTAGCATATCAGGCAGGCAGTTTCAAGCACTATGTTTTCATTTCCCTTACATATACTGTATATATTTGTGTTTGAAATGCTTTGTAGTCATTATATGTAAATGAATCCGGCCGAATAAAATTCGCTTTTTGTTAGAATTCTTCAGTCTGCCAAGCTGCATTTAAAGAGCACGTGGGAATCCACCTGTAGATGTAAATAAAAAAAGTTCATGTTTAGAGTTCATATATGGCGAATAGCTCAAGACGTTTCTTTATTTCCTGAGTATTTTCCACAGCAAGCTCCCCCTTGAGTCATTGGGTTGATTTAGAAATGCAATACTCAGTGAGACGTCTGATTGTTCTCATGAACATTTTAAGCCCAATTCACTCATAGTTGTCTCCAGGCACATGTATTATACATCCAGCTCTGTGAGACTAATCCTTACTAGTTATGAGACAATACATTTAATCCATATTGAATACATATTGTGATACAGACTTTAAAATTCCACACTCCTACAATACAGTGTACCCTCGGAACAACAGGAAGGACCACTACTGAGGATGGACTTCAATTCCCAGCAGCCCTGGGAGCCCTGCAACACTGGGCTGTGTCTCCTTCGCTTCAGGGCTTGTTGGAAGAAGACACATGATGGGGCACTACCTTTGAAAAGTCACAGGAAAGAATTGCTACTGCCTTTGTCTAGTTGCTTCAACACTTTACTCTCAATTTGATTACAAATACAACCACCTTGAATCACAGCTTATCTTAGTTTACGTTCTTGTCCTGTACTTGCTTGTTTTCTGTGATTTCATCTTTGTTGGATATGCCTTTGCCTTGTTGGGTGCACTTCCAGTCACTTCGGATCTTCACGTAATAACTGGAATCTGGTAAGACGTTATTTTTCATAACATTCCGGGGGCTCTTTACTTGATCAACATCGTTTGCGTCTGTGGACACGAACTGTTCGTGGACCGTATCTTGAGTATATACCATTTGGTGTTTAGCGTTTTGTCCATTTTTTATGCTGGTTAATATTTATTACCATTGGCGTAATTTGGGTGTGATTTAGTGTGTGGTTTGTTTGTTAATTGATTTTTTCCCTCTTTTTTTGTTAAATACAGACATGGATAAATGTGTTGGCACCCCTCAATGAGAAAAAAAGAACCTGCAACTGTCTCTGAAATAACCTGAAACTAACAAAAATAATTGGCACATGCCATTGTTTATTCCGTAATTAACGAAAATCAGACTTTGCTTTAGAGCTTAGATTCAACAGAATATTTCAAATAATAACACAAATCAGAATGGCATGGGCAAAAATGATGGGACCCTTAACCTAATATTAGGAATATTATAATATAAATATCATAATATATAAATATAATATAATATATAATATAAATAATATTTTAGAAGGGTATCACAGCAAACAGACAATTCCTGGAGCTCTCTGTGAGACTTCTGCACTGTCAACAAGTAGTTTGGCCCACTCTTCCTGAGAAAACTGCTCCAGCTGTGTCGGGTTTGCAGGGGGTCTTCTCCTGACTGCAAGTTTCAGTTCTTTCCACAGATGTTCAAGGGATTCAAATTAGGGCTTATAGTAGGCCACTTCAGAATAGTCCAATGTTTTGCTTTTAGCCATTCTTGGGTGCTTTTAGCTGTGTGTTTTATACTGCTGGAGGATCCATGACCAGCAACTCAGACAAAGCTTTCTGACACTGGGCAGTATACTTTGCTCCAGAATGTCTTGATAGTCTTGAGACTTCATTGTTCCCTGCACGGACATAAGGCTCTCCATGCCAGACATGGCAAAGAAGCCCCAAAACATAACCAAGCCTCCTCCATGTTTCACAATAGGTGTTGGATTCTTCTCTTTGAAAGCTTAGAGCTGATGTGACTTGCCAAAAACCTCCAGTTTTGCCTCATCTGTCCAAAAGACGTTCTCTCAGAAACACTTTGGCTTGTCAATGTGTATTTTAGCAAATTTCAGTCTCGCTTTTTTCTTTTTCTTTTTAACGATGGGGTCCTCCTGGGTCTTCTTCGATTGAGCCCATTGTCACTCAAAAAGTGACAGATTGTGTGATCAGACAGTGATGGACCTTGACCTTGGAGTTCAGCTTGTATCTCTTTGGGAGTTGTTCTTTGTCTTTTCTCACTATCCTTCAGCCCATTCTAGGGTTGATTTCTCTCTTGCGGCCTCACCCGGGGAGGTTGGCTGCAGTCCCATGAACCTTAAAACTTCTTAATATTTGCAAGAACATCAATCTGCTTGGAGATGGCCTTTGAGCCTTTGCCATTAACATTCTTGCCTATAATTTTCTTTCTCATCTGCTCAGACAGCTCTCTTCTTTTCTTTCTCTGGTCCGTGTTCAGTGTGGGACACACAATGATACCAAACAGCAGAGTTGACTGCTTTTCTCCATCTGAATGACTGATTTCACAATTGGAGACATACATGATACTAATAAAAGAAAACATCCAGTTTGAATAATCCAGTTATTTGTGATCTCTTTTACGGCTACCAATAAACATGTCCAGGTCATTTTAGAGTATCTTTGTAGAATAAGTAATACTTGATTTCTTTTCACACTTGCTGTGCTTTATTTGATGACACATAAAAGGCCTGCAGGTATCCATGGGACAATCGTGTTTCATTTCATCACCTTTTAGGTGGCATACAGTACTTTTACAACCTGCTGTTAAGGTAAAAACAAATTTGTCTACGTCTGTGTATTCTTTATTATCAACTCATTTGTGCTGCTGCTGTGTTACGTGTCTACCTGTGAGTGTGTTGTGCCAAGGCAGGGCTGGATGTCCTGGTGTCCCCGAACTAAAATAAATCAAAACACCATTTTAGGAAACTGTAAATCTGAGCATCCCACAACCGCTACAAACAGAATAAACACTTTGGCAAAAAGTGTTCAAAGCATGAAAAAGAGTTTTAAAGCAAAACAAAAACACACAACCTGGGCATTAAAAACAATAACAATGTATTAATTGATCACCACCTCTTTCTAACCTTCCAAAAAATGTTTTTCTCTGAGTTTTGCAATTGTGAATTGAATATGATACAAACCAAACCTCAGCTGTTCCCCGATCCTGCTCGCTTCTGGAAATGCCGGGCAGTTTCAAATTCTGTCCCACAAGCTGCCCGTTTTCATTTACAAATTTAAATGACATTTAACAGGTGTTGTACCTGTGACTGGCACCTTAAGAACATTCCAGAAACTAAATAACCTGTACAAAATGAAGTAATTAATAAATCTGTGCAAAATCTGGAAAATGAACAGCAACATAATGAATTATGGAGACTTTGAAAAGCACAAGTTGTGCAGTTATGTAAAACTGCATTATGTAAAATTTGAATGTTTCTTACAATTGCTTAAGTGGTATTTAAATAAGGCCCGGTGTATTTATATAATAATTAAGCTTTATTCTTACCCTCATTTTTTGTATTATTATTTCATAATGTTAAAAAAATACCATTTGTTGAAATGCTGTCACGTCACCCCATGCACTGGTCCTGGTGAGTGTTAGAACATTAGAACACTCTAGATGAGAACAGGCCATTCAGCCCAACAAAGCTCGCCAGTCCTATCCACTTAATTCTTCTAAAAAAACATCAAGTTTAGTTTTGAAAGTTCCTAAAGTCTTACTGTCTATAACGCTACTTAGTAATTTCTTATTTTGTCTATGGCTATCTGTGTAAAGAAAATCTTCACAATGTTTGTGCGAAAGTTATCATTAACAAGTTTCCAACCGAGTCCCCATGTCCTTGAACTCATTCCTCGATCCATTGTACTAATTCCCTTCATAATTTTAAACACTTCAGTCATGTCACCTCTTAATCTTCTTTTGCTTAAACTTTATAGGCTCAGCTCTTTTAATCTTTCCTCATAATTCAACCCCTATAGTCCTGGAATCAGCCTAGTCGCTCTTCTCTGGACCTTTACTAGCACTGCTATGTCCAATTTGTAGCCTGGAGACCCAAACTGCACACAGATGAAATGTTATAAAAAGTGGACTAGTTGAGATTATTTTTGAAATTAAGTATATGAGAGACAACTTCAGAGCTCCTCTACTGGTAATTGCACTCCAAACCATTACTGCTGTTACTGCTGTTACTTGACTTCTGTTTCCTTCATTTTGATTGCCGTCCTCTGAGCCCTCTTTTTGTTTTTTCCTTAAATGGCAGCCAAACCAAAATTAGATGCTAGGTGAGCCATCAGATGATCATCTAACTCTAATCTATTTCACTCCTACCAGTTTCTTACTTAGATGGTGATTCTTGCTGCCAATTGAACCCATTATTTAATTCCATGGCTTGCTGGTGTTCTCATTCAATCACAATAGATTTTACAAAGTGGTTGATTTTCTTTTTTTCTAAGAGAACCATCAAGATGTTTCCTGGACCTGAGCTGATCGACATCACTGAGACCTTCAGCTTTCTTTATTTTCAGACACAGATGATGTGTACACAGGTTAGCTGGTGATGTGTTGGCTCTTTTTGTGTCTCATTGTTTGACTGCTAATTAATTAAAAAAGAAACAGTTAAAGGGTCTGCGTCTTAAGTAGCAAGGCAATTATAAATGAGGCAAAAGAAGTCAATTAGCAGCAGACACTGGGAACTAATTGAGAAAATGGTTAGAATGAAAGCCATCAGCCACTGTGGCCTTCAGAGTTGGACACCCCTGAGCTAAGCAATGGGCAGAAGTAATTCAAACAATGTTACATGTGTGCGCTTAGGAGGCAGCTTAAGGGCTCTGGTGATGGCGGTTACTCACCGGACCAGGGGTTGGTGCCACTTGCTAAAGACTGACAGCCATTCCACTTCTGACGTCACTTGTGTTGTCCACTCTCCTGGACCTGCCTCTTCCTGCCTGGAAGCAGTATGACTAGCAATTTGGCCATCTTTGAGTTACTTCTGTTTTGAGCTCGCATCTGGAAAGACATTTCTGCAACTTGTGACGTGCTTTTGTTTTTATGAGGTCACCAGGGTGATGCCCCAACACTTTCATATTTACAAAGTAAATGTAATGTTAGGTTGAAAACTGATGAATGTAAATCAAGGGACATTATACAGTATAATATATGAGACAGACCGCATCTGGAGTATGTTGTGCAGTTGTGGTCAGCACACTACAAAAAAGACAAAGCAGCACCTGAAGCCATGCAGGGGACTTGAGGACACGTCGTAATGTGACCAACTCAGGGAATTAAAGGAGACTGCTTGAAGGACTATGCCAGATCTTTAAAATTCTCAAAGACATTGCCAATCCAGCAAATCCAGTATTTCAGCTTAACAGTGAATCATGTACTCAAGGACATCAGTGGATGTGCATTTAAGACTGAAGCCTGGATAAACTTCCTTACACAAAGAGTTGTGGGAATCTGGAACAAACTACCAACATATGAATATCAAACAGAAACCTTGACAACTTTTAAGAAGAATCTGGAAGAGATCTTCGGATGGCTTTGGTATTAGCTAAACAATTGAGACGATGGACTCAATGGCCTCCTCTCCTTTGTCAAATTTCCGACATTCTTATATTGCAGGGCACACTCACTGGTTCAATTTAGAGTCGCCAGTTAAACTTCAAATGGAAAACAACATTCACTCAGTAAAGAGTGAAATAAAACATTGGAAAAAGGAGAACACAGAACAGAAACTCTGCTAGAATGCCAAATACATTTACACTAGGAAGACAGATTGTGGCCCAGTGTGACTGCGGGTGCAGGCGTTAGTGGGCCCTGGTGTCCCCCAATGCTGTTGGACTTACCACAGCCCTCAGCTGAATCAATTTGCAATGACTTTGTAACATGGAAGGAAAAGGGAGATATTATGTAGGGACAAAGGGAGAAGTTGCCCTCTCCACATACTCAGTCCTTTGATTTGAAAGAACCTTGTGGCTACTGCGCTAACCACCATGCTTTTGTGTCCCCCCCTCACATATAGTTAATATTTTTTTTTTCCTCTACGCAGCCGTATGTTTTCTACAGAACTCCCAAGTAGCAGTTTAGTGGAGAGCGGTTTCTCAAACGTCACTTCTAATCACAATGCCACTCGTCTGACTTATTTTCATGCCATATAATTTTCAGCTTTCAGAGCCTATTTTACTTTTTCTTTTGCCAGTAATTGCCACCAGTTCTGGATTAATCTTAAATTATGCCTATTTTCTCTTCTCATCCTGTTTAAAGCCTGCCTTTAGGCCCCAATTAACGAGTAAGTAAAGATGTGCTGCTTGTCACTGTCTCGAAGATGTGCTGACATTTTAGGGTGTGATGATGCATCCCAAGCCGTTGCTTGAAGAAGCATTTGAAGCCATAACTATTTTATAGTGTTGAAATGGTACTCCAGAGATCTCGAAGCTGACTAAACATGTACATCATGTTTTTACGATCGCTCTGGATATAGCCTGTCAGTGTCTTTTTAGTTCTACAAAACAAAGCTGTTGTCAGAGTGCTTCTAGTGGAGGAAGTCAAGTTTAATTATAGTGTGTCACTTGTGCGAGGGGCATGCAGTCATCTGTGTTAGTCTTCACTGGAGACAAGTGCCATCAGGAGGACCGAGACATTAGGGCCAGCGGCTTTGATTCATTTTGAGAAGACTTTAGAATTTTGACTACGTGTCCTTAGTAGGATTCAGCCTGCGTAACAGTGACACAGGATGGCCTGGGGAGTTAATCTGTAGGGACGTTGTTGGGTACTCATTAGTTTATTAAGACTGCAATTAGCTTTGCATTTCAATGTAAGAAGCTAAACAAGGGTCATGGGAAGGCAACGTTTTGGGAGTAAAACTGAACAGGTCAACAGTTCCTTACTGCATACACACACTTGCTCCTGTAAGCCCAATTTAAGTCATTAATCGATCTAAAATGAGTGCCTGTTGGGTAAAACAAATGGGTTAGCTGGAGACAACCTCACACAGGAAAGTGGCAACTCCACGCACACCCCAGTCTGCCACAGTTGTGAGATAAAGGTGCTAGCCAGTGTGCCAACATGCTGCCTTGGCGAGTGCTCTGCCACCGAGTGACAAACTCAGTTCCCCTTATATGTGTGATTGAATACATGGTTAAAGGCAGCTCCCAGCTTAGCAGGGCATCTGCAGCCATTAGTGCTGCCTTTCATTGTTCTGCGGTTCAAATGGAGCCATGTGGCACAGGCTGGAATCTAAGGAATAGAATTAAAGATTCAAAATCGTTAGTAGTCATGCACAGAGCGTCAATGAGCTGCAGTCTGTAGTCAGACTGAATCAAATCAGGATGGTTTATTATAGCACGGTTTATAACAGTCGTCTCATTACATAATCACTGAATACAAGATGTCAGACCCTGCAGTACAAACCTGTTATTTTTATTCCCATAGACAAGTGGAAAATGAAAGAATTGAAAACTGAAACAGAGAAAATAAACTTCAGTTGTTCTAAAGGGCACTGAGCTGTCATTTGATTCTTTTTAAGCAACAGGTCTGGTGTGGTGGTGTGGACCTGACCACCCATACACTTTGTGATTGGATCCTGCTGCTGTCCGGGGTGCTGATGCCAACAAGTACTGCAGGCCCTTCTGCCAAATGGCTATCCTGTGGCATTTTGGATTGGTGTTATCTTTCATCCTGGAATGCACTGGCATGTCTTTTCTGAACATACAGGTACTGTCAAGTTTGGTTTACAGAGTTACACCAGAGACAGGAAGCCGAGGGCGGAGTGGTGGCTCTGAGGCTAAGGATCTGCACTGGTATCCCGAAGGTTGCCGGTTCGAATCCCCGTCAGTGCCAAAAGAGATCCTACTCTGCTGGGCCCTTGAGCAAGGCCCTTAACCTGTAATTGCTCCAGGGGGCGCTGTACAATGGCTGACCCTGCGTTCTGACCCCAAGGGGTATGCGAAAAAAACTAACAAACACTGTTGTAAGTCGCTCTGGATAAGAGCGTCTGCTAAATGATGTAAATGTAAATGCAATAAAATAACTTTATTGTTGAACAGACAGAAGAAGTCACAAAGCTTTATTCAAAATACAAGTTTTTTTAAGTACACAAGCACACTGCACACACAAAGCATCCTGGCAATTGTCCTGCTTTAGTTCACTTCTTCAGGTTGAAAGAGCACAAAGCCTTCCTCGTCGAGCAGGTTCAGTGGCAGGGGAGCATCAGATGGGTCAGACACAGGCTAAAGGAGAGAAAGCAAAGCATAAGTGAAGGCTCAACTTTAAATGTTCTAAGCACCGTGTGACAAGCATGTTACCCAGTAAGGGTGCTGAACAGCAAGCTGCCATCTCAATTCCAGTACATATTGGAATAAATATGCAACAGCCATTGTGGATACACCAGTCCCAGCCTGCCCCAGCTAGCATAGGGCACCAGGCAGGAAGAAACCCTGGACATGATGGCAGTCCATCACTTGGTGACCACACACACACACACACCAAACACCTACATGGGCCAGTTTAGGGTTCATCACTTCACCTCTTGCATGTCTTTGGACAATGGGAGGAAATTGGAGCAAATCCACGTGAGAACAAGCAAACTCCAACCTCACCCTGGATGTGAACCCTGGTCTCCTGACTGCTAAAGAGACTTTGTGATACCGCTCAGTACGCTACCCCAAGATTGGAAAGTCACTGAGTTTTTCCTCATTATTAACATCCCCTGACTACACCCACCACATTCATGCCTTACTCATCATTTTCATTTATTTATTTGCCTGAGCCCTATATCCAAGGTGACTTACAACATTTATGATGCAGTTAGTTACATTTCTTTTGATTATTGATTTGGCGCACAGGCAGGTCAAGTGACTTTCTTATGGTCACACAGGATTTAAAGCCACAATCTCTGGGCTCTACACTACACTGCCTGCTATCACAAGCTGTTTGCTTCTGACCCCTCCTTCCAATTTCAGTTCCAGGACAACTGCAACGATTTCTTCGTATTCTCTTCTTGATGTGTCACTTACTGCCACTTTTACATTTCCGGCAGGTGTGGCTCAAGCCCCACCCCTTTTCTTTCATTGGCCGAATTGCCCTTTTCTCCCAATATTATGGATGTGGTGAGAGAGGACATGCAGGTGATGGGTGTAACAGAACAAGATGCAGAGGACAGAAAGATATGAAAGAAGATGATCTGCTGTGGCGACCCCTAACGGGAGCTGCTGAAAGAAGAAAAAGAAGGACCTAATTTATTGATTCTATGCACAGGTGTGTGTTTCCTATTTTGTTTTTAAGAAACAGAGAAAAAGCAGTGACCAGCAGTATGCCTTGTTAAAGCTACTATACTGACTCTAGTTAAATGGACAAGGAGATAGTTCATCATCAAAAACATGCAAAGTTTGTAGCCCAGAAATCATTCTGCTGTGTCACGATACCCTAATATAAAACCCAACAATGTTCTTTCATAAATGCTGGCAAAAATGCTGTGTCCCAGAGAGAGAATAGAACATAATGGCACGCTAATCTTTTAGAAGTTGTAAATAAAGCATAAGAACACGTCCAAGGTTTGAGGATCCATCCCATATGCTGTTGAAAAGTGGTTGAGGTCTTTACAGACTTGAGTCCAGAACAGAACTGAAAAACAACAAAATGGCGGTCATATATATGGTAGGAAGAAGGAAAATGAGGTCATGGGAAGTAGAATTCTGGAACTGGAAGTGACATCAGCAGGTGGTGGGTTCTTGAGGCTCAAAACCAAAAGAGACATAGTGGGTGTCTTCTGAGGGCCAGAAGTGATCTTTAGTTTGAAGGGTCATCGGTTGTTCTGCAGGAAGAGAGGAGAAAGAGTTAGAGGGCAACAACAACCCCTTGTCCGGCAGTAACGTACACTTTTTTGAGTCGGTAAACTGTCTCCTAATTGTGGGCATGTGACAAGGTTTATCCACCAGCTCGGATAATTGCAGAAGTGAACCAGCTGACCTTCACATGGTCACATCTCTGGCATCAAACACAGTGCTTTTCTCAGAGTAATGCCGACGTTGCACAGAAAAGGTGGGATCTGAGAGTGACAGAGTCACCACTCAGTGTTCAGAAACAGTCTCTACGAGGTGGTCAGCCACAAACCTGCAACGTCTGACTCAGAAGAGGTCTCCTTACAGAATGAGCACCAGTGGACCAGAGGCTGTGGTTCAGATATTAGCTCACACTGCATAGAGACCACTTCTGAACCAGACATTGTGGGTTATTAACTAGCACTATATAGAGTCCCCCTCTGAATCAGATGTGGCAGGTCCACTGGCAGTTCAAAACAGTGCAAATCTGGGAACTGAGATGCTTCATGGTATAAGGTCACGGCAAGACACACGATAACGCTATGGTTACTGGGACATAATAGAAGAGAGGGGTTAGGAGTACACACTGATACAGTGCATTGTCGCACCCACCACATGACAAATCACCTCAAGGTCCCAGATTAGGACCCGAGTGCAGCTATGCAACAGGTGACACCTCAGCACCACACAAGTTCAGATGGAATGGAACCAGTGTGAGGTTTTATATGGTGGCTGCAGTGCCAATTCTGTCACCAACCCCCAGGTGTTTCCCTGCAGGTTGGAGGGCCTACATTCAGGGCTGGATGCAGGTTAACGTCATACCCCGGACGAAGCAATTGCAGGTTAAGGGCCTTGCTCAAGGGCCCAATAAAGTAGAGTCAATGTTGGCGTTTACAGGATTCGAACTGGCAACCTTCCAATTGCCAATGCAAATCCCTAGCCTCAGAGCCACCACTCCGGGACAAAGTAGGGGAGCCCATTAAATGCAACACAGTGTCGTGGGAAGTCATAAAATATTTAAAGCAGTGGTCTCCAGCTCCACTTCCACTGCGTACTACTGTGCACTACTGTGGCTGCAGGTTTTCGTTCTAACCCTTTTCATAAATCTACTGCCCAGCTTTTGCCACTAAATGACTTCTTTTCTCTACATTTTAATTGACTTTTTTTAAGATTCAGTCCTCTGAAGTGCTTCATTTTTTCTTTAAATGGCACTCAAACAAAAAAGAGATGTGAAGTGAGCCAACAGATGACCAGCAAAGTTGGGGCCTCAAACTCCAGCCAGGGAGAGACGATGTGATGATTTTTGAAAGTACAGTATGAAAGGTCCCTTATCTTCATTATCTGACTCGTGGTGCAAGTTAAAGAATGAAGTAGTTCAAAAATACCTTAATCAGTGCTGCGAAAATACTTCATCTTAAATAGCCTTTTTATCAAGTTTGTAAAATGCCTTTGTGTAAATAAGTTTTGAAATAGCTTAACATCCTCCAGTTTTTTGATTTTTAAGGAGAAAAGGGGCAAAATAATTCCAAGAACTGTATGCACCATTTGTATTGTATACAGGATTATAGGATAAATGTTGAATAATTAGGAAAACAGTCCAGCTTGAATTGTTGAACTCCACTAACGGACATTGTGCTGAATGTCTACAGCCTGCCTCACCCTTTTAATAGTTTCTGGCATTCTCCACGTTCTCAGTGGTCTAATAAACACCATCCTTCACACAACCAGCTGATGGCCATTTATTGAACCACTTTAAAATCGTGAATTCTTCCTCAAAAAGGTATGTTGAACTTAATGCAAAATCTTCATTGTCACTGAAACTGCATGTAGTATACAACACTGCTATGTCACCCACTATATGTATATGTATTGCCAGAAAAACGACATCATAAAGGTTTGGGGCAGCCACCCGTATAATATGCCCTGGCTGCAAAAGGTTGAAATTGAAGAGAGTTGTGTACAAGACTGAGTCCAAAACAGAACTGAATATGTGGATGTAAGATGGCGATTTTAAAGGCCAGTGGAGAAAGTGATGCCATCGATGCCGTAACCAGAAGTGACGTCTTCAGAGGCGCCAGAACTCTGCGTGATTTCCTGAGAATGGTCTGCAAGGAACTGAGAGAGACAATCAGCCCACTCCGCCATCCCCTGGTCTGACGTAAAATTACAATTATTCAAGCCTTTTAGCCGCCTCCTACTCACATGTGTGTGACAGTATATATATATATATATATATATATATACAGTGGAACCTCAGTTCACGACCATAATTCGTTCCAAAACTCTGGTCGTAAACCGATTTGGTCGTGAACTGAAGCAATTTCCCCCATAGGATTGTATGTAAATACAATTAATCCGTTCCAGACCATACGAACTGTATGTAAATATACATATTTTTTTAAAGTTTTTAATTACAAATATAGTTAATTAAACCATAGAATGCACAGCGCAATAGTAAACTAAATGTAAAAACATTGAATAACACGGAGAAAACCTTGAACAACAGAGAAAACTAACAACTACCAACCGCTGGCTAAAAACACTTTTTTAAGCACAGGAAAAAAAATGAACATTTTGAAAAAATCTGTAATTTAATAAACCACCAAAAAAAGTAACATTGCAACAATGCAGGCTACGAACCGATCGCTGTAAACAGAAGTGAAAACAAAAACAAGCCCAGTGCATTCTTTAACTGCCTTCTCTACATTATGAGTCCAGCCCTCTCTCTCTCTCGCGCTGCCTGTGTGTGTGTGTGTGTGTGTGTGTCGCGCTCTCTCGCTCTCTCTCTCTTGCTCGCTGCACAGGAAGTGCACAGGGAGAGACTGAACATGTACAAACCGAAAGGGAAACTGGCTTGTTCATATACCAAGTGTGTGGTCGTGAACCGAGACAAAAGTTTGGCAAACTTTTTGGTCGTAAACCAATTTGTACGTGTACCGAGACGTTCATGAACCAAGGTTCCACTGTATATAAATTGTGACGGACGGCCGGGTCCCAGGCCCAGCCGGGATGCCCCTTCGATGTGTATTCAGGGGGAGCAGCTCTGGACGGTGCAGTACCTCCCCCTGGATGCTGGATGGCTGCCCCCCTGGGTTGGAGCGGTGCCTCAGTCTCTCGCAGGGCTTCATGGGAAATGGAGTTCTCCACAGCCCTGTTGGAGTCTGGAGTGGCTGCCAGGGGGCCTGGTAGGGGTCCCTGAGCCCACCTGGACTAATCTTCAGCCCCACCCGGGAGTGCAATTGGAAACAGGTGATCAAGCACCTGGAGCACTTCCGGGTGGGCCATAAAAGGAACCAGCAACCACCACTTAGTGGCCAGAGTCGGGTGGAAGGAGGACAAAGCTGTGGAGGAGTGGTAGGGAAAGAGAAAAGAGGGAGAAGAGTGTTTTGGTGGTGCTAAGTGCTGTACTTGGGACTGTGTATTGCCTTTGGAGTTCACGGGGAAGACATGCCCCACAGGTGAAGAAAATAAAAGTTCTTTGGCTTTTATACATGCCTCTCGTGTCAAGTCTGTGTCGGGTTGGGTGCAATATAGTGCCTTTCTTACAATATATCTATTTATTATAAAAAGAAATCCTGTCCCCTGTCCTGATAGTCTACGATACGTGATCTTTCTCGGAAGATAATTTAAAGACCCGCGAGACGAAAGAGACCTGCCACGGTGCATTTCACGGGAACATAGAACGAGAGTCTTGCAAGACACACCCTACTTACAAGCAATATCAAAAAAAATAAATAAGTAGTGTAAAGGCAGTCATGCAGCACACACAGCTGCAGGGCTCTCAGTGCATATAAAGTGTATAAGGTCAATACGGTAGAAATGAAATGAATAGGGTAGAAATGAAACATCGACGATTAAACAAAGTAGAAAGAAAAGCGCTGAGAAAAGAGACTCAAATGTGTTGGACAGAAAAAGAGCAAAAAACAATAATCGAGGTGCAAATTCAGAAAATAAGGAAAGTAATTATCAGTCCGGAACAAGTGGAAGTGAAAAAAAAGCACGTCCAATCTGGCTCAGAATTAAATGACAGTAAGTAAAAGACAAAGTAGAACTTCATAAAGACGTTTACAAACGTTGGCGCTAAACACATGCAGAGCAGGTTAGAGACTATGAAACCAGGGAAATTAGAAAGGCTCAAAAAAAAAAAAAACGTTGGCGCTATACACATGTGGAGAAAGTTAAAGGATATGAAAGTAGGAGAATTAGAAAATATAAAAAAGTAAAGATCGCAGTAGCGCAAACAAACAAACTGCCTCATTTAACTATGCACCAGTCTAACTTTGGTTTTGCACAATAATTACTACACTATTGCACCTTAACACCTAATTCTACTTTATTCACATAATTGTGCTTATTTATTATGTTCTACTATACTGTTACCTTTCAGTCTATAACTTTTTGTTAATCTAACTGATATTCTTCTAACTTTGCACAGTTTTTGATAAGCGGATCAGGATGCATTTCACTGAATGTTGTCCTGTATAACTATGCATGTGACAAATAAAGAATCTTGAGAATTTCAAAAACGGAGTTTACCGCACATGCATTTATTAGTTACTTTGTTAATGTATATATATTTATCTGTCTGCTTATTTAAAACCTAAATTTATCCCAGGAGTCAAAAATGTTCTGTCTAGCCCTTGTACAAAAACCTAGACAAAAGCTGAGGTATTACTTGGTAACCCCATGTACTTTTGGAACTGTGAGAGGAAAATAGCACGACTTTACAGACAGGAGTCCAATGCAGAACTCTACTTAATTTGTTACTTTGTAAAAAAAAAATTATTAACTGCTGATGATGTCGATCGTTTTGTATATGTTGAAATTCCAAACAGAGAAACCTATCCTGACCTCATTAAAAAGATTCAGCATATTGGGACTTGCAAGATTACAAATATTGCTTTTACAGAAGTTCTGAAATAAAAGTGAAACTAATGAAATAGCAACAATTCAAAGAAAAAACAATCTTAAAAGTGTGTATTGGGAAAACCAAACACAGGGGTTGGTGAGCGAAGCGAGCAGGGGGCGAAGCCCTCTAGTATATATATATTATAAAAAATAATATTGCGACAATACAAGACTTTTTTCCTGCAATGAGACGTGATCTTTTGAAGAAAGACAGAGAGACACTTTCACGTCCCGTGAGATGGTCAAGTCACGTCATACTTTCAACCTTTGGAAGCAAGTCCTGTGATACACATGCAGAGCAGGTTAGAGATAATGGAAGTAGGAAATTTGAAAGTCTCACAAAAATGAGTGTAAGCATCGCATTAGCGCAAACAAATGTAAAATATTACTCAGAGAAATAACGGAACAGCGAAAAGAGATTGAATAGTTTTTGAGGATGTCTTGGGGAGAAGAGAGACAAGGCAGTGAGACAGAAGGACAGCTGCAGTACAGGCTTTTAAACGTCTGAAGTGCCGCACGAAATGCAGATCATGCAGCACAGCAGCAGCAGCAATCCAGCAGCTGATCGAGTACAGAGGAGGTAGAAAAATCAACTGTTATTTGTTTCCCATTGCATCATCATTTAAGAGGAATTTCGGAGGAGACACTGCGTTTCTTTGGGGTGCGTTCAGCCCCGCTCTTCACACCGGCGCGTAGCGCTGGCGGGGGGGGAGGGGTTGGCGAGCAAAGCAAGAAGTATGTGTATATATTTATATATATATATATATATATATATATATATATATATATATATAGTGGAGACCAGCCTCAACACAGACAGGCAGAGACCAATGGTTCAAAACATCACCACACCTTTATTTACAATATTTACGGTCCCACACGCAACCCTGTGCCCCTGCACCACATACCCTCAAGTCTGGGCATCTTACAAATCCTCTTTTCACCACCTCCACTCCTCTCCTCTGAGCTTCATCCTCTTCCACCCGACTCCAGCTGACAAATGGAGGGAGGCGGCCCCTTTTAAGTCCACCCGGACATGCTCCAGGTGCCTCCTGACAAGCTTCCTGCAGCACCTCCGCCACAATATATAATATATATATATATATATATATATATAGTAAAAGCTCACCCGTCCACAGACAGACACGTCAACGCAGTGTCCACAACAAACATATTTATTCCCAGCAATATTTACAATTATTCATAGTTCACAGTCCTTGGTTCTTCTGGCCACCTCCTCTCCTGTCTTGCAAACTCTGTCCTTCTTCCACCCAACTCTGGCTCCCTGATTGGAGTGAGGTGGCCCATTTTATCCTGTCCCGGATGTGCTCCAGGTGACTGGCAATGAACTTCTGGCAGCACTCTCCAGTGTGGCGGAAGTGCTGCCCTTGCACCCAGAAGCACTCTGGGCATAAACCATCCCTGGTCTGTCAGCACTTCCTGGTGTCCCAGAAGTACTGTCCCCCAGGGATCAAGGACCGGCCGGGTGCCCAGGGAAAAGAGTGCCGCTCTCTCAGTTCCTCCGTCCTCCAGGCATCCCGGCGGGGCAGGGTTCCTGGCCGTCTATCACACTGCCCCTCCCCCAGCTGAAACCCAAAGGGCGAAGTGGCCCATCCCGCGAGGGCTGTCCTTTGACAGGTTGGGGTGCCGACCTGTCCTGGGTCACAGTTCCACCCTGAAAAAGATAAACACAACAAGGGCGAGGAGGCGTGTCCACGACGCCACTCCATGGCATCAACCATCAGCGCATACGAACAGCGCCTCCACCATTGACCACTGTTATTGCAATTACAGCACCGGCGCTTCCCTCCGTATCCCCGTGCCCTCCGGACATGGCAACAGGACAGGTTTCTGTGCTCCACCTGGTCCCCAGCCAGGCTTGCGGCTTCCCTCTGCAGCCGCAGAGGGCGGCTCTCGACAGCAGGTGGGCGCACGGGCCTAGCCTGCCCCTTGTCAAGAGGTCCGGACCTCTGTCTCCAGTTCCTCCTCCTTCTACTCTGGGATGCAAGGACAGTCTGGGTCGCCTAATAGGACAAAAAGAGACCTGCGCCATCTGCGTCCCTGTGGACCTCAGCGAGGCTGCCGCCGACTTTTGGAGCAGTATACTTCAGCAACCGGCACTCACCAGTTGGCTCCTCGCACACCCCGCACTAGACTCGCCCGTACAGCACGATCGGCCACTTGCCCCGCGTCCACTGTAGGAGGCCTGGCTACTTGGTGACCGGAACGAAACAATACCGTCCCCACTTTGCTCAGCCGTCCTCTTTCATGTACGGTACAGGTCTCACTTACCTGTACTGCAGCGTCACTCTGCCCACTATCGCAGCGTTCTCAGAGGCACTAGCGCCTTCTCCTCCAGCTTCTGGATGGTTTCTCGGAGGCCGCGGATCACCTGCGAAAATGACCGGATGGGCTGAAGGACCTCCTCCAGCTCACGTACGGCTGCAAGCACAGAAATAAAGTCAGCCAACAGAGGACTCGCATACAGCTTGCCCTTACCTGCCGGGTATGAGACACACCCACACTGCACTACCCGTGCAGACTCAGTTGGGTTCTCTGAGGAGTGGGAAAGGTTCCTGCTTCCTCAGGCCACTCCCCCCGGGGTGGGACTCCAGGCACTCCTTATTCAACCGGGATCTTCTCCGCAACAGCGGGCTCCGGTCCTCCTTGGACTTTGCCCCACAGACACAGGGAGAACATGTAAACTCCACACATGGAGGACCTGGGAAGCAAACCCAGGTCTCCTTACTGTGAGGCAGCAGTGCTACCACTGCGCCACCGTGCTGCCCATTACTTTTGTTATTTTTTAATTATTATTTTCAAGTGTTTTGGTTTTTCATTTAATTTGACTTTGATTTGGGCTATTAATTCATAAGGTGAAATTGTCTTTTTGTTGGACCTTTGGTGGTAAGAGCACAGGGTCATTTATGTAATCTTTGTTAACACTGTTTTATGTAAGTTTTGTTTCATTGTTATGTGTTGTGTGTGTAGGCTTCAAGGCCATATTTCTAATGTTTTGTGGTTGGGACCCCCAAATTGCCAGGCCACCATGATGTCACTCTTTGGGACTGCCCTCTGGCTTTATATTGATGTTGAGGAGACAATCCCAGCAGAGGGTCATTGACTGTTGTGGAGATTGGGGAGTGGGTATTATATTTGATTTTCTTGTTTACTGAATTTTTTCTACTGTTTAATGGATTTGCTATTGGATTGCAGATTTGGATTTTTTATGTTATGGTTAGCTTCGGTTAGGGGTAGGGTTAGGGTTAGGTAGACTTTATAATCCCAGGAATGGAGGAGGAATGTACAAAAACATAAGACATTGTTACACAGATACAAGAAAATACGCAAAAAGACAACAACTAATGACCAGTGTTACCTTAGGTACACACACTCAGGATTAGTACAATAATTATCTTTAACAGGGCACCAAATAATAATTCAGAATTCAATAGCAAGTAGCAGAATTCAAAATTCTTATAGCTCTAAGAAGAAGAGTTCTCAAATCTTTTGCTCTTTACCCTTGGATACTTAAATCTGCAACTGGAAATTGAAGCAATGAGGATGGCGACTGTGTGGCAGAACTGAGTCGGCCTTCTTTCTAACTTGTTTGTGATAAAGCTCAGTAACCAGTCATCTGCTGTGAATCAATAATGTTACTGCTAATCTTTACAATCCTGTTACATCTGATATTTTTCAAGTCAAAGTTATTTCTTCACAATCATGGTATGCATTAATTTGCCAGCAAATTGTGTTCTAAGGTAACATGCTTTTTTCTTTAATTTGAAAAATACCTTCTCTGTTCTTGCACATTACAAAAAAGCTTATAGTTACCTGGGTACAAGCATAGAAAAGATTTACCAAATACATCCACTTTGAAGCAGCAATGATTTCGACTTATCATAATATGACCTCTGTTCATGAGGAATACTTGGGATAATGAGAGGAAACTAGAAACAATTATTTTGTCATAGATTCTTGGAACTATTTTTATTAAGGTAATATATCTCCTGTTTGCTCTCTTGCTCTCAGGTGCCATCATAGACATAAGCAAGTGGATCAGCACAAAAGTAAACACACATGTCTGGAGCTGTTTAGAACAATTTTGTCTTTCAAGAAAATGGTTTCAAAAATATTCATATCAAGGGTGTAAATGCAAACTTAAAACAAAGGCCGTGTTTTAAGGTTTCCACCAAATTTCTCATGGTAGCCACGATACCTTAAGGTTATGGCTTATAGTGCTTAGGGTAGATGTGAGCACTCGCCTCCTCGTGGACGATTACCTGCAACCAAAGAGGAAATAAAAACAAGTTTCTGATCTCTAATTATTGAAGCCAATGGAAGTTCAACCACACTTCAGGTGAATCAGTTCACTGCAGCTCAAGATGAAGAAAATCGAAATGTACAGCCGTATAAGAATTACAGCATCAGTGTCACTTACTGGCAAACTGAATCCTGTGTAGATGAGTAGCTCTCACGTAGGTTGGTGGTCATTAGTGGTGCTGCTTGACAGATTTAGTGTCATGGGTTTGAATTATTAGACTGATTCTCCATACAGTCACTCAGGTCTCACGTGCATCAACATTAAGTAGTGTAAGCTTTTAACAATCCAAAAGCAATATCAATAATCTAATGAATGCTGCCTATTTACAGTAGTCCGTCAGGTTTTGATTGTTTCTTCCAGTTACCCGAACTATTCCAAAGAAACGTTTGCACTGTTTTGTACTTTTTGTATCTCACACCTTCATACACATTTATCTACGATGGAGCATTCAATCAGAAAAAATATGAAGCTGATTTTAAATTAAAAGTCATTGAAGTGGCAAAAGAAATTGGTAACTGCGCTGCTGCAACAAAATTCAATGTGTCTGAAACTGGTACGAGATTGAAGGAATCAAGAAGATATAAAAAAAAATTAAGTGTAGTAGTTTTGAATGGGCGTATAAGTCGGAGTGTGATTTTATGATCGATTTTTCAGGTTTCAAGACCCGACTTATATGCAAGTGTATACGGTATACGCAAATGTAGTAGATACTCAAAATGAAAGTGGTGTGTGGCATTAACAGCACAAGCTAGAGGAAAACAGGCTCCTGGTGTGTGAAAGGGTATAGAGGGTAGAGAGAAATTCACCAAGAAAAGGTGCACAACTTTTATATGGCAGATTTCCATCCATCCATCCATTTTCCAACCCGCTGAATCCGAACACAGGGTCACGGGGGTCCGCTGGAGCCAATCCCAGCCAACACAGGGCACAAGGCAGGAAACAATCCTGGGCAGGGTGCCAACCCACCGCAGGACACACACAAACACACCAAGCACACACTAGGGCCAATTTACAATCGCCAATCCACCTAACCAGCATGTCTTTGGACTGTGGGAGGAAACCCACGTAGACACGGGGAGAACATGCAAACTCCACGCAGGGAGGACCCGGGAAGCGAACCCGGGTCCCCAGGTCTCCCAACTGTGAGGCAGCAGCGCTACCCACTGCGCCACCATGCCGCCATGGCAGATTTTATCTGGCAAATTAATGATTATGGAGAATATGAATTTGACATGAAAAATACCATACTTATCCTTTAAGATGGTTTTTATTCTTATAACTGAGAAGGCCAAAACAACAAATATGACAACAGATCCAATAAAGAAATTATAAAAAAAAGGTGGCATTGTGGTTTTTTAAAATAACTAGGGGGCTTTGCCCCCTGCTTGCTTCGCTCGCTAACTTCCCTGCCTGCGCTAAGTGCCAGCCACTTTGCGTCTCTGCCATTCACATATGTGGATTTTACTTTCACCAAACAACAAATCTTTTAATTCTCGTGGATACGCCTCTTCATTAGGAAGAAACACTACTTTTCCCTGATGGCAACACAAATTAGATGATCTACAAGTCTCTGACTTAAAGTTTAAATCCGAACAATATATTCAATGTCTTTTTGCTGTTCTGTTATTTCTGTTAGAGTAATAATTTCTGTTTGTTAGCGCTAATGCGATCTTTACTATCATTGTTTTGAGACTTTTGAATTTTAGTACTTTCATTATTTCTAACCTGCTCTGCATGTGTATCGTGCAAACATTTTTGAACCTCTTTACGACATTCTACTTTGTCATCTACTCTTTGTCTTTTATTTCCAGCCCAGGGCATGGTTAAATCTCTTGGCACAAAGTCTCGTCTAGTGGGACATGAAATTATCACTCTGAAAAAGTCATGTCTCGTCCCAGGCTAAAAAGTTTTGTCTTGTCCCAGGATTTTTTTATATAATAGAAAGATTTTAAAAACTGAGTTTCTTTAGAAAGAAAAGCAGTGTCTGCCCCTGCTTACAAATGTGATCTATGTTAAGATCAAAGTTTAATCAATGATTTTCCTCAGATATATGCACTGCTCCAACATCTCCATTGTCTTCCATTTAATTGAAGTTAAGACAGTAGAAGGAGGGGGGCACCTGAGATCTACTGCCATACCCTTTGTCTGGGAGATATTTAGATGTAAAAAGGGCAAATCACACCATTAACAGGTCCATGGCTGTCCTCCTTATCTTGTAGAAGACTTACTGTGAGGGTCGTCTGCAGATTTCATGATATGTCTGTCCTTGTGTGAACGCCTACAGACATTTGTGTATAAGATAAACAAAAGAGGAGACAGACAGCGGCCTTGCGGTGTCCCCATGCATATACCGAGGTTCAGAAAACCAACCATTAACATTCACTCTTTGTGTTTTATTAGTTAGTCAGTACAGAATTGCTCCCACCAAGTTATGGCCTAAACAAAACTGATCAAACAGACCAGGTTCAGTGCTGGGAAGTACAGTGTGGAAAGGCACTAGAAAGCCATAATAACTACAACAAAAATAAACAAATCATGAAACAAATGATAATTTCATACTTAGTTTGTATTGACTTTTTAGACTAATCCTTTTGTGCCCGTATCTTGCTTTTTTCTATTTCTATTTTTTTATTTTAACGCATAAATATTTCATTTATAAAGGTTCTTCATTGGCATTGTCCTTTTAAGTCAGGGGTTTCACAGATTTTTCTCCCTTGAAGAGCATTTTTGTGTTTTGGGGATGCTTAAAAGTATTTCTGAACTTTTAAAATAGTGTTCCATTTTGGCCTCTAGAAAGCCTGCCTCTAGAGTTTGGGGTCTGGCTTCATGGGGTAAGTAGCCATTACTTCACATTTTCCACATATGCACCACCAATCGCTACTTGTTTGCTGCATTGCCATCTCTGTTGTCTTCCATTTAACTGAAGCTGAGACAGTGGAAGGAGGGGGGCACCTGAGATATACTGCCATATTCTCTGTATTGGAGATATTTAGGTGTAAAAAGGGCTGATCACACCACTAACAGCTCCATGGTTGTCCTCCTTATCTTGTAGAAGTCTTACAATAAAAGCCATCTGCAGATTTCATGATATGATAGAGGATGCAGACAGTGGCCTTGCAGTGTCCCCATACATATACCGAGGTTCAGAAAACCAGCATTAACATTTACTTTTTGTGTTCTGTTATTTAAAAAGATCAGAATCGCTCCCACCAAGTTAGGGTCCAAACAGAACTGATCAATCAGACTGCATTGCCATTTTAGACTAATCTTTTTTTGCCATTATTTTGTTTTTGTTTTCATTTTAGTGCATACATTCTTCATTTATAAAGATTCTAAATTGGTATTGTTTTACAAATTCATCTCCCTTGAAAAGCATTTTTGTATTTTGGGACATTTGAAAGTATTTCTGAACTTTTAAAATAGTGTTCTAGTTTGGGCCATCAGAAAGCCTGCCTGTAGAGTTTGAAGTCTGGCTGCCTGGGGTGAGGCCTGTGTCTGACACTAGTCAATGAAGGTCCTGGTTTGGTTTTGGTCTTTGTTTTAAGGATTGCACCCTTTTTGCCAATTTTGTGCTGTTCAAACACAACACTTTAAAGTAGACAGTCCAGACCTGGGGCCTCATGTATAAACGGTGCGTACACACAAAAATGTTGCATAAGAATGTTTCTATGTTCAAATCACAATGTATAAAACCTAAACTTGGCATAAAGCCACGCACATTTCCACGGTAGCTCATGCCCTGTCGTTTTCTGCTCGGTTTTGCAGACTGGCGGCACCCAGCGTCAAAGCAGTGCTACTGTTCCTGTGTGGTTATCCTTTCTTTTTCAGATCCACATCCCTGACACGGCTTTATAAATACACTGAAATTAACTGCATATTGTTTATTAGTTTAATGCATCTGATTGTAATTAACCTGTAACAATATAATGGCCCACAGAATGGCCAAACTATTCCAAATACCATAACTGCTTTAGCGTTGTTACTCTCACTGCACCTTCTTCTTCTTCTTCTTTCAGCTGCTTCCATTAGGTGTTGCCACATCGGATCATCTTTTTTCATATTACTCTCACTGCACCACTCGGAGTATTTATATCACTGTATGTGAGTGTGACTCACAGCTGTACAGCAACTGATCGGAAAGAGAATTATCGGTATACAGCATCAAGCACATGCTGCCTCAGCCATTCCCTATTTGAACTGCTCTCATCCGACCAACGCTTCACTCTTTCCTGTACAGACCTCACGGTTCAGAAACAGTTTCATCCCAAGAACTCTAAACACACTCAATTAGCCCATCAAGTGCTCCTTGTAGAACTGTTTGTACTTATAAGTACAATTACCTCACTGTAAACTTGCGATACATTTATAATATTGCACAACCTGAGCCACTTTATAAAGCACGTATTTACATATGATGACAATATCATTTTTAAGATGAAATGCAGCAAAATATGTTTATTATATTATACAGATAAAACTACACGGTGCCACAGCACTAGTGAGGAGCTGGAGCTTCGTTCACGGATTGTTCCTGCCTCGCACTGTATTCTTGCTGTGGCTGGCATGACACTGGAAGGATAGATGGATAGAATAATTAAACATTACAAAGATATTTCAATGTTCCTTAAAAGTTTTGAAGAATCGGCGTTCTAAGCTTACAGATGGCTTAACGTCTATTACAGAGCTGATTGTGTGGTGATTGGGTATTTGGAGAAAGAAAAGTAAGGACAGGAATTGGAGGTTAGTACGTTTGAAAGAGACAGTACTTCTGTAATAAAGTGTTTCATTGAAGGTCGCGCATGGTGCAGCAAGCATCTTGCGTGAGACATTAACAATCACTGCACCACCGTGTTCCCATGTCTTAATAACATGCTTTAACTCCTATCATCATGAAAATGATATCACGTATACTTCTCAGTATTTTAATTATTCAGAGAGCTGTAATATTACGAATGTAATGGATTCTGTGTCCTATCGGAGGAAGAGAAAGCCCGGAAGTACGTAGTGATTCACCCACATAGAAGATCATATACAAAACAAAACATTTAACGTGCTACTTTAGTTACAATGGGATTTGAGAAACTAGTAAGTTAAACGATTTTAAGATGAAATTTATGATGTTCTACTTTAATAACAAAATAAACTACGTGATTAAAGTGGAAATTTTGAGATTACAGTTGACATTTCGTGCTTTTTTTCCCCACTGTGTGCCTTTTTTTTCTGTGTACCCTAATAAGCTTTCATATGACACTTAGACGGTGGGCTATGACTCGTATTTTTCACGGCGACTTTGATATCTGACTACTTCTTTTTTATTTCGGGCACTGTGCGACTTTGTGAACTTGAGCTTTCGAGTTTCTCCAACACGCTATGTCACTCGATCAACTTCCTTTTGTTGTTTATACCACTGTTTAAACCAACAAATAGTACGTTTTTTCTTGCCTCCATTTGGTATTCGCTGAAACTCTTCTATTTTCCCTCGTACTTTTGCCATTGATTTACACAGAAGGCTGATCTTAAGGGCTTGTTATATTGATTTGCATATTCAAAGAGGCGCAATTCTGGGAGGAGTTGGGGTGGGACAGCAGGCGCGTGCACGTGCGTTAATTTTTACGCTGACCGGGATTTATGAAGCAGAAGAACGTGGAAGCTGGCATTCACACAGATTTATGCATCTGGATTTTTCCGCTTTTGTGCTTACGTCATGTTATAGTGTGAAATCTACGCACGCCATTATGCATGAGGCCCCTGATGATTATGGCCTCATAAGGGTGGGGACACCAAAACCCATAAGGGGCATCCTAACCTGTTGTTGTCACAGCGGTTCCAGGGACTTGGCCAGCTGAGTTACCAGTTAAAGCAGACTTGATCCAGAGTTCACTGGATTGGATGGTGAGTTGGGGCCAGGGATCACTGATGGGAGGAAGAAACATGAAAAATGCAAAGGAGAGTAATAAAAGTACGGATAAGGCTGAATTGACAGTGAAAAGAACAACTGTGAAAAGTAAGGGCAAGTGCAGTTAACACTTAAATAAGGAAGTACTTTTTCACACTAAGGGTCTTGGGAATCTTGAGGAGTTATACAGATGAAGAAACAAGCTTGATGGAGTGAATAGTGGCCTCTAGTTTGAAAAATTCTGCTATAGAAACATGGGAAAGCTTTAAGAAACTCTACATGTGCGACTTCTGTGGGGCTTCACTGTAAATAAAAGACAGTACTTTAGCCTGCAAAGCTCACAAGAGGTTCTTATTTTTTTGGTAAGCAGCCAGGATTTGCTACTTTCAGAATGAGAGCAAAGGCTGTATCTTGAAAGGTTAGCATTAATCGCGTGTTGCAGTAATATGCAGGAATTTCAATTTTTAATGGCCCCTCTTCAAAATAAATTATGCTTGCAGGCGCTATTCATCTTTATCTGCAGGCAAAATCATTTCACACATATAGACAATAATTGATGGCTGCCCAAGTAATAACCTCCGCAATCCCCACAGCCATCCCCATTTATGTCGGGATTTTTTTTTGTTTTATAAATCAAACAGAGTAGTTTTAGAAGCTGAAAACTGTTGGCATCATGGGACTCTGGTCCCAAGAGTCAAAATGAAGAACCTAGCTATTTAAATATGTCCTCAGATTAATAGCTTTGTCAGAACAAAGTATTTCCTGGATATACTGAGGCATTGCAGTTTCACTCGGCCGCCTGATGCTCCTTGCTGTCAGGATCAGCTCCTGCACCACATGACCCGAGAGCAGTTTTGAAAGGTTTAGAAAGCGGATGGTTGAATAGATAAAACAGTAGTCAGTTCACCTCATGACGCAGCCAGAGCAGTTGATTAACCTGCAATTACAATCCCAGATGATTACTGAACAACATGTACCCCAAAATAGAAAGGAACCCCCAAATCAGCTCACTTTAATGTTAAAATTTACCCAGTAGACAAATTACACATACAAAATATAGTCGGGTTTAGCTATGGGGGGAATGTCATGTCCAAAGATGGCTGAGTGTGTCCAGAAGGGAGTATCTTCTGGTCAAATAGATCAGGTTCAGTACTGTGAAGTGCACTGTGGAAAGGCAGTTAAAAGCCACAATGGTGAGAAATGACTACAAAAACAATAAACAAATCAAGAAACAAATGATAATTTCATACTTAGCTTGTATTAAAGAATGTGTCACTGTGAAGTTCACAACAGGTTCTGCCAGAAGACCCCTTCGAATAATGACAGGGTGAATGCTGCTGTAGCAGGCTAGACACTCTCTTTCACTTTGTTAGCTGAGATGCCCTCAGTGTTCTGGCTGATGTCTTCTCCAGGTGCTATTGGAGCATACAGAAGACTGGAAGGTGGAAAGTTCCGCAGAGCAGCAATTCAAAAGTCCCAATGTTCAGCACCTCAGTACCTGTGGTGCTCCCACATAACAGGTGCCCAGTGATGGTGGGTTCTCAAGTACTGGGGTGTGCTAACACCTTTTAATAACTTCGAAATAATATTGTTAGTACAATAAACCAATGAGTGTTTAATTAGGAGCTTTGAAGCCCACCCAGATTTTTGGATACAAAGAACCTTCACAACATGGCAGACACAAGAAATACTTTCTTACTGACTATCTTCTTCTTCTTCTTTTGGCTGCTCCCATTAGGGATTGCCACAGTGGATCATCTTCTTCCATATCTTTCTGTCCTCTGCATCTTGTTCTGTTACACCCATCACCTGCATGTCCTTTCTCACCACATCCATAAACCTTCCCTTAGGCCTTCCTCTTTTCCTCTTCCCTGGCAGCTCTATCCTTAGCATCCTTCTCCCAATATACCCAGCATCTCTCATCTGCACATGTCCCAACCAACGCAATCTCGCCTCTCTGACTTTGTCTCCCAACCGTCCAACTTGAGCTGACCCTCTAATGTACTCATTTCTAATCTTGTCCATCCTCGTCACACCCATTGCAAATCTTAGCATCTTTATCTGTGCTATCTCCAGCTCTGTCTCCTGCTTTCTGGTCAGTGCCACCGTCTCCAACCCATATACAGTGCATCCGGAAAGTATTCACAGCACATCACTTTTTCCACATTTTGTTATGTTACAGCCTTATTCCAAAATGGATTAAATTAATTTTTTTCCTCAGAATTCTACACACAACACCCCATAATGACAACGTGAAAAAAGGTTTCTTGAGGTTTTTGCAAATTTATTAAAAATTAAAAAATTGAGAAAGCACATGTACATAAGTATTCATGGCCTTTGCCGTGAAGCTCGAAATTGAGCTCAGGTGCATCCTGTTTCCCCTGATCATCCTTGAGATGTTTCTGCAGCTTAATTGGAGTCCATCTGTGGTAAATTCAGTTGATTGGACATGATTTGGAAAGGCACACACCTGTCTATATAAGGTCCCACAGTTGACAGTTCATGTCAGTGCACAAACCAAGCATGAAGGAATTGTCTGTAGGCTCTTGAGACAGGATTGTCTCGAGGCACATATGTGGGGAAGGTTACAGAAAAATTTCTGCTGCTTTGAAGGTCCAAATGAGCACAGTGGCCTCCATCATCCGTAAGTGGAAGAAGTTCGAAACCACCAGCACTCTTCCTAGAGCTGGCCGGCCGGCCATCTAAACTGAGTGATCAGGGGAGAAGGGCCTTAGTCAGGGAGGTGACCAAGAACCCGATGGTCACTCTGTCCTCTGTGGAGAGAGAAGAACCTTCCAGAAGGACAACCATCTCTGCAGCAATCCACCAATCAGGCCTGTATGGTAGAGTGGCCAGACGGAAGCCACTCCTTAGTAAAAGGCACATAGCAGTCCGCCTGGAGTTTGCCGAAAGGTACCTGAAAGACTTGTCAGGATAAAGGGAAAGATGACTGCAGCAATGTACAGAGACATCCTGGATGAAAACCCGCTCTTGACCTCAGACTGGGGCGACGGTTCATCTTTCAGCAGGGCAACGACCCTGAGCACACAGCCAAGATATCAAAGGAGTGGCTTCAGGACAACTCTGTGAATGTCCTTGAGTGGCCCAGCCAGAGCCCAGACTTGAATCCAATTGAACATCTCTGGACAGATCTTAAAATGGCTGTGCACCGACGCTTCCCATCAAACCTGATGGAGCTTGAGAGGTGCTGCAAAGAGGAATGGGTGAAACTGGCCAAGGATAGGTGTGCCAAGCTTGTGGCATCATATTCAAAAAGACTTGAGGCTGTAATTGCTGCCAAAGGTGCATCGACAAAGTATTGAGCAAAGGCTGTGAATACTTATGTACATGTGATTTCTCAGTTTTTTTGTTTTTAATAAATTTGCAAAAACCTCAAGTAAACTTTTTTCATGTTGTCTTTATGGGGTGTTGTGTGTAAAATTCTAAGGAAAAAAATGAATTTAATCCATTTTGGAATAAGGCTGTAACATAACAAAATGTGGAAAAAGTGATGTGTATATAAAGGCCTGTTCGTGTCTTTTTAGCTCTCCTTGGTGTTTGGATTTCATGTTTGGTTTCTCTTCTGAATTTTTGTTTTGCTCCATCTGAGTTTTGAAGGTTTTGTTTTGTTTTTGAATTTCACTCTTAAATGTTTTATTTTAAACTTTGTTCTCCTGGATATTTATTGGGATTTTTTAATTGTAAAGATTATTACTTTGTTTTTTGTGTTTATTGATTTATTTATTTTTGGTTCTGAAAAACAAAATACCCCTCTCTTCCATTTACAGGCATTGGTCTTTATGATTGTGCAGGCCCAGATTTGCCTTTGGTTTTTAGGGCCAGCCCTATTTGGAGTTTTTATGTCTGTTTGAAGTATCAGACCCTTTTGTGAATGGCAAAAATAAGCAGGCTATTTATATGACTTAATAAGTACAAAGGCTTCAGTAATACACATAATATTAATTGATCTTTACTGCATTCTTCACTAAGTGTTATGATATGTTAAAATTCAAATATACATTTCTCTTCAGACAAGTTTTTCTCTTAGCCTCAGAAGATATTTTGGGGAGTTTGGAATATAGTGACTCGGATTTCAAAGTTATCTCCTTCCTAGAATTTGATTTTAAAAAGTCACTTATTTTATTGAGTTTACCGGGACACCATTTTGTTTTTCTTAGGATGACACCAAGTTGTAGCACTGTTGACAGGATGTAATGGTCAATTGCTGTGTTGGAGTGACCTCAGAAGTCACATCATGCTTGCAAAGGTACGATCTCCTAGTTCTTTCAAAATAAAATTGTGCTTGAGGCCAGCTGTTCTTCTTGAATTATGGTAGAATCTTGAGGAAGTACAGAGAAGATTGCCAAAAGAATTTGCTTCCCATGAAAAGAGAAAGTGTGTATACTTGCTGACATCTTCAGGTCAAACAAAGCTCACTCTAAACTTGCATTCAGGGATGTGCCTTACTCTGAATCCCATGAGATCGATAATCATGTACTGAAATGGACTAGATCAATGAAAACACGAATAAAAGTCCATAACACATGTATTAAAAGCAGACTGACAATGTCTAAAGTATGGTGCAGTTCCAATTATTTCATAATCCATGAAATAGTGAGGTGAAGATAAAAACCAGTATATTGCAAAACAGTTCCATTAAAGTGTTAAAATTAACATCAGGACTGTATCGTCTTTCCCAGTACTCTCTCTCTCTCTGGTCTCCCCTCACTCACACTTCTGCATCTCACAGCAGGGCTCTGTCACCAGTGAATGCAGTCAACCATCTGGCTCTTCTGTTCCAATCACCCCAGTCTCTACCCACTGGGACCTTCCTGCCACCATACTTTGGTGTCTGCAGGTCTTCCTGAGCCTGCAATTGCTCCAGTTTCACAACTTAGCAGGAGCGATCTGTCGCTGGAGGTCTGTTCCTCTTGCTCCACCATGCAGCATTATGACTGCCTCACCTCCTTTCCTCAGTAGTGCAGTAGTTAACCTCATTATAGTCTTTGGATAATTACAACTGCTTTTCTTATTGATTTTTTTTCACTGCGGAGCTTTGATTCATTTTTTACTTTGATTTTGCCTATTGTTGATAATAGGTCAATAATTACGATAAATATTGGGGTACCAACCGGGCTGTCCCCGTTTACTCCCACAAGAAAATAAAAAAGCCCTTAATTGTGTGATTACAAAGCAGAAATGTCTCCATCTGGTGGTCTAATAGAAAACTGCTGCCTATCAAGGCCTCTAGTAAGGCTTGTTATTATGGCTCGAAGGAACTCCAGGAAGGAACTCCATGTCTCCTGCTCTCTCATCAACATGTGATGCCTCCTACCAGCTGGCTGGTCTTTTATGGTCCCGATGTCAAAAGTGACAGAGTTGGCTGCCCTCACTAGGTGGTTTCTTGATACTCCTAAGGCAAAAGAAGATGTCATGGTTAGCGGCAGTGCCTCCTTTAAGCCCACAGTGGTATTACATAACTAGGATGGTGATGGTGGATAAAGGATGGTGACCCTCTGGTTCACATGGGTGATACTAGCTGTTTTCTGGTTTGTTGTTTGGTTGCCTTTTGACTTTTTGATATTATTATCATTTTGGATTACTGACATCCCATTGCGCCTGATGCCTTCATCTCCTTAATCACATTTTAAAGGTATACGGTTTTCAGCTGTCATCAATTTTTCTAACTTTGCTATATAGTGAAAAGTGGTTGTTAAAGTGTCTTTCTAAGTGCAAACTTGCTGATTCCATCTGTGATATAACATACGAGGTCTTAACAAATCAAATTTAAACATTTAAACTCAATACTGTTGTGATTGGGAGTTGCACCTGAAGCAAAATAAGGTGAGGCCTTCAAATGGGATTTGACATGATTCACTCACATGAAATAGCCAAAGAAGTGTAAAACCTTCAGAAAAATCCTGAGACCCAGAGCAGATGAATGCAAAGGTGGCCTAGCTTCTACTAAAGTGGCTGGCTTGGGCCTACATCGGCCTAAGTTGTACTTAATTCTTAAACTTTAAAAATATACTTCGAAATGTCCCAATACATTTGCAACATGCCCCACTAGGAAGTGAAGAACCATCAACCCCTGTCTAGTACAGAGAAAGGTAACATAAATCTTTATAAAAAGACGTGTTCATTTTCTTGCTTACAGCAAATTTTAAGTTTTACTCCTTTTTTTTACAACCTTTCTTCTTCTTCTTCTTCTTCTATTTTTGAATAACTCTATAAATATAAACATCTTGCTTTGCTTTATGTTGGGTGAGAGGTCTCACAGTCTTCCTCTTCTCCACTTATATCAAAGGGACTTAAGCCCCATTTTGGGCCTGGCAGGACTAGAGGCCAGCCTGTCTGTTGAGTATGGAGCCCAGCTATTTGGGATGAGTCCTATTTTGAGATCAGACATGTCCTATGAAGTGGGATTTGGAGGCCTACTCACCCATTTTGCACTTCAACCATGACATCACCACTGAGAGACCACCCTCGGCCCTTGTAGTCAGGTACAGGAGTTGGTCCCAACAGAGGGTTATTGAGAAGTTATGGAGGGTTTTTTCATTGTGTAAGTACATCTTGGATTTTTTGGGTTTTATTTTTTTTATGCTTAATCTTTGGAGTTAATTACTGAATTACACTTTGAATTTGCTAGTCTTAAGTTGCCTTTTTAGACAAATTCCTTTTGCCTCGTTTTTGTGCCCTGTTATACTGTTTTGCACTATTTTTGTACTTTCTTTTGTTATTTAAATGAATTCTTTATTTTATAAAGACTCTTCATTTCACTTGTCTCTCAAGACACAGGTTTGAAGGTTTATCCTCTCCATTCAAAGTATGTTATGAACATGGAGTTCAAAGCACAAGCAAGTTCCAAAACCACTCGGGGGTTTAACCATCAAACCCCAACTAGATTTAAGGGCAAAGGCTGAATCTTTATAAAATAAAAGATTTATTTCACAAAAGGATTTGTTAGGAGCACAAAAGCCATACAATGCCTGCATGTGGCAAGTCTAAACGCAACCAAGTCCTAATACAATAATCCAGAGAACGGACAAAATCCAGAAAATCACAAGCTCAGCCAAACCTCAAGTAAACCCACCGACTCACTAGTACATTCAAATGAACCGTCAGAAACTGTGGGAAATCCTCGCCTTTAAAGTGCTGAGGGCAGGTGGCCCCGCCTCTTGGGGAGCCAACCACGTGACATAAGTCACATAACAAATGCATAGAGAAGAAATCGGAATCAAGGAATCTTCTTCTTTCGGCTGCTCCCATTAGGGGTTGCCACAGCGGATCATCTACGAAAATCGGAATCAAGGAATAATGCAAATAAATAACAACATAAATAAATACCTAAAAAATTAACAAAATGGATATAAAACAAGGAGTTGACGATTTAAAATATATTTTTGAACTGTAAAAGTCTGCCCCCATTTTGAACCTGTGCAGATGAGATTGGGGTCGGGCTGACTGGGGTGAGCTTTATCTCTAGGCAGGTCAGTAAAAATCCTAATCTGATTTGTAAGTCTTTTTAGAGGCTTTTTGATCATGTTTGGGTCACCATTTCTCAAAAAGTACCATGTGCTACATTATGTGTAGTGTCCAATTTTAAGACCTTTGAACTCTGCTCATCTCTAGCCATCTAGCATTCCTGTTATTACTTGTCATGTATCGTCTATCCCCTTAATTTTTTCACAGCACTTTCTCAGATTTTGAGGCACACATTATTCCTCATTTGACTTCCATATCATGTATCACTAGCAGTTGACAAGAGTCACCATGTACAAATTAAAGTTAATTTTATTAAGTGTCTCTTAAATTACCTATTAGACATCTTCCTAGTCTTTAAAACTGGACTGTGGTAAATATATCATTCTATTTTTTACTGTCATTTTTCATTCACATCTTTACTCTCTTCATTCACCATTTAATACTTGTCACTCTTGTTTACCCCTCATTACCTCTTACTTCCCTCATCAACCTGGCATGCATGTCTTTAAGAAACTGAACCTAAAGAAATTCCAGCTGTCATAATTCTGAAGCACTGGGATGAGACTTGAACCATCATCCCTCTGTTCCACCAGTCACTTGCATCCATTCAGCTCTGTTTATTCCAACGTAGGGTCACAGGAGGACTGAGCCTGTTGAGGCAGCATCCTTTATTACAGTAAACATTTCTGAATTCTGAGTGCATTTTCAGTAATGGGCATTTGTCTAATTTGGCATCCTCTGCATGCATGGCTTACTTTTTTATTATGTGTTTGTTTGAATCATTTATCTAAACTATAAAGACGAGTGGTCTGAGGGCTGATCTCCGTAGGACCTCATTGTGATGTCTGTTAGCTCAAAGCAGGACCCTGAAGTCATACTATAGCCCGTTCTTGTCTTTGTTCCAGTATTTTCTGTGTCTGTTTGTATGACATCCTTCGAATCTTTGCCTCTCTCAGTTTAATAATTAGTCTCTCAAGAGGGCTCTGCATCAAGGGCCTTTTGAAAGTCGAGGCAGATGACACCATACACCAAGTGGTGATCATCATCCCAAAGCACTTCACACACATGCTTGACTGTTTAGTCTGTTCAGCAGTGACACCCAGGCAGGAGAGCAGATTGGCTCACAGGACCTTTTTTTGATCGTTTTTTGACATTTTTCGCAATATTTGTCATTTTGGAATTTCATTCCTTAAACATGTACATTAAGAGAACACTGCAACTGCTGCAGTTTATTTGAACTTGCTGCAGGAATCTGTCATGTTGCAAGTTCAAATAAAAGGCACCAGTTGCTGTGTTGTCTTAATAAACATTGTATTTATAATTGTTCAAAGAGTGTATGCATTTTTAGGGACACCCTGTATATATATCCATCCTCTTCCGCTTATCTGAGGTCGGGTCGCGGGGGCAGCAGCTTGAGCAGAGATGCCCAGACTTCCCTCTCCCCGGCCACTTCTTCTAGCTCTTCCGGGAGAATCCCGAGGCGTTCCCAGGCCAGCCGGGAGACATAGTCCCTCCAGCGTGTCCTGGGTCTTCCCCGGGGCCTCCTCCCGGTTGGACGTGCCCGGAACACCTCACCAGGGAGGCGTCCAGGAGGCATCCTGATCAGATGCCCAAGCCACCTCATCTGACTCCTCTCGATGCAGAGGAGCAGCGGCTGTACTCTGAGCCCCTCCCGGATGACTGAGCTTCTCACCCTATCTTTAAGGGAGGGCCCAGACACCCTGCGGAGAAAACTCATTTCAGCCGCTTGTATTCGCAATCTCGTTCTTTCAGTCACTACCCATAGCTCATGACCATAGGTGAGGGTAGGAGCGTAGATCGACTGGTAAATTGAGAGCTTTGCCTTACGGCTCAGCTCCTTTTTCACCACAACAGACCGATGCAGAGCCCGCATCACTGAGGACGCCGCACCAATCCGCCTGTCGATCTCATGCTCCATTCTTCCCTCACTCGTGAACAAGACCCCGAGATACTTGAACTCCTCCACTTGGGGCAGGATCTCGCTCCCAACCCTAAGAGGGCACTCCACCCTTTTCCGGCTGAGGACCATGGTCTCGGATTTGGAGGTGCTGATTCCCATCCCAGCCGCTTCACACTCAGCTGCGAACCGATCCAGAGAGAGCTGAAGATCACGGCCTGATGAAGCAAACAGGACAACATCATCTGCAAAAAGCAGTGACCCAATCCTGAGTCCACCAAGCCAGACCCCCTCAACACCCTGGCTGCGCCTAGAAATTCTGTCCATAAAAGTTATGAACAGAATCGGTGACAAAGGGCAGCCCTGGCGGAGTCCAACTCTCACTGGAAACGGGTTCGACCACACTGTTCCTCCTGAATCCGAGGTTCGACTATCCAACGGACCCTCCTCTCCAGAACCCCCGAATAGATTTTCCAGGGAGGCTGAGGAGTGTGATCCCTCTGTAGTTGGAACACACCCTCCAGTCCCCCTTCTTAAAGAGGGGGACCACCACCCCGGTCTGCCCTGATGCCCAGGCACTGTCCCTGATGTCCATGCGATGTTGCAGAGACGTGTCAACGAAGACAGCCCTACAACATCCAGAGCCTTGAGGAACTCCGGGCGTATCTCATCCACCCCCGGGGCCCTGCCACCAAGAAGTTTTTTGACCACCTCGGTGACCTCAGTCCCAGAGATGGGGGAGCCCACCTCCGAGTCCCCAGGCTCTGTTTCCTATATATAAAATTATTTAAAGTTCAAAAACCTTAAAGTAGACTGTTTAACATCATACACTTGGTTTATTGCTATTTATACTATTACATTATACTGTTACAGTAGGAATTACCATGTTTATCCTAGACTACTTTTTAAAATCATTCCCAGGGTTCATTATTTTTTTGATCTTAATATTTTAATTTTTAAAATTGCTGAAGATTATTTTAAGTTTAGATTGTTAATGATTATATTTTCGGCAGATAGTATTTAGAATTCAGCTGCAATAGATATCTCTTTGTTTTAATTCTCTAACGCCGCTGCAGGGTGGGGTTTGTTTTGTTTTGGACGTGCTCTGTCTCTTCGTATATCAGAGGACCGGGACATCGCGAAGTGGGATCAAGCCTCATGTGGGGAGGCAAAATGGGGGGGTGGGAGGATAAAGGGGGGAGAGAAGGAGAGCAGGTTATATCTAATCTATTCTTCTAATCCCTATAACTATAAGTATCAATGCAACAATAGGCTAAAATGCAATAACTCATGGGGAAATTTTAAACTAAGATTGAAACTGCCTCATTACCAGCTAAGACTATAAAATGACATTAAAAACTTAGAATCAATGTCTCCATGATGGGACAGTTAACTTTGTGAGCTGGAATGTTAAAGGTCTGAATCACGAATTAAAGAGAAAGAAAGTATGCTCTCACCTAACAGGCTTAAATGCTAAAATAGTATTTTTACAAAAGTTCAAAAAAGAACAAATAATGGCAAGAGGTAAACAAAAAGGGCAGTATAATGTAATGCCTAAGTGCCAATCCAAGGCTAACGAGACTGTAATCCAATAAACAAAACCAATAATAGAGTGAAAACCAAGTGGAAAGCAATACTTAGAATATCTCAAACATAAACTAAATGATCAACTGCTGGGTCTCGATTTCTGACTACAACATAAATTGGGGGGTGGGGCCAGATGCAATGACATCAGTGTAGGCCCTCCCCCAGAACCCCGCCCACAAAGTTCAAGGAATGGTAGCACAATTAAAGAGACAGTACATAACTATTAAATAATAAGCAAACACAACAGAAATAACCCAACAACATGAAAAATCATAATACAAAATTAACAAAAATGACAATTAAACAAAAAATATACATAAACCCTGGCTGTAGCAAAATAGATGGCACAACACATACAATGGGAACCAGAAACTCTCAGAATACCCCTATAGGGACGTTTTGGGGGACAGTAAGGCTTACTATTCCAGAGGATGGCCCAAATGTAAGCACTTTAATGGCCTCCGAGTTAAGAGACAAGAGGCCATGTAGGTCTGGAGGGAAGGCATTTGGGATACCCATATCAGCATGTGGCATCAGAGAACCTCACTTGGTACAGGAAAATGGGCACTGCTAGATAAACAGGGCAGGTGGCTTGAAATGTCCTATTTAAGAGAATAAGCTCAGGGAGCAGTGTTTGAAGATCTCTAAGTGATTTCCAGGATAGGGTTGGGAAAACCGATCAGTTGGGGTTTAAAAGCTGTTATCTGTCTGTGTGTCACTAACTTTAAGTCATGAGGTGAACTGGCAGGTAAGGGCTGGCCAGTGAGGAATGGGGAAGTGACACGAAGACTTCTATAGAATTTGAGGATGGGCAAGTCATCTGGGGCCTCATGTATAACGCCGTGCGTAGAACTCACACTATAACATGGCGTAAGCACAAAAGCGGGATTGTGCGTACGCACAGAAAAATCCAGATGCAGGAATCTGTGCGCACGCAAACTTTCATGTTCTTCCACTACATACTGTAAATCCCGATCAGCGTGAAAAGTAACGCACGTGCACGCGCCTTCTGTCCCGCCCCAACTCTTCCCAGAATTACGCCTCTTTGAATATGCAAATCAATATAAATAGCCTTCTGTGAAAAGACAATGGGAAAAGCACAGGGGAAAATATAAGAATTTCAGCGAATACCAAGTGGAGGCAAAGGAAAAACGTACTATTTGTTGGTTTAAACAGTGGTATAATCAACAAAAGAAAGTTGATCAAGTGACAGAGTGTTGGAGAAACTCGAAAGATCCAAGTTCACAAAGTCGCACAGTGCCCAAAATAAAAAAGAAATCACATATCAAAGTCGCCATGAAAAGGCGAGTCGTAGCCCACCGTCTGAGTGTCATATGAAAGCTTATTAGGGTACAGACAAAACAAATAGGCACACAGTGGGAAAAAGGCACAAAATGTCAACTTTAATCTCGAAATTTCCACTTTAATCACATAGTTTATTTTGCCATTAAAGTAGAACATCATAAACTTCATCTTAAAATCGTTTATTTTACTAGTTTCTCAAGTAGCACGTTAAATGCTTTGTTCTGTATTTGATCTTCTATGAGCTCTATGTGTGTGAATCACTACGTGCTTCCGTTCTTTCTCTTTCTCCGACAGGACACAGAATCCATTACATTCGAGATATTACAGCTCTCTGAATAATTAAAATACTGAGCTGTATACGTGATATCATTTTCATGATGATAGGAATGAAAGCTTGTTATTAAACATGGGAACACGGAAACGCAGTGATTGTTCATATCTCACGCAAGAGTCTTGCTGCGCCATGTGCGACCTTTGATGAAATAATTTATCACAGCAGTACTGTCTCTTTCAAACGTACTAACCTCCAATTCCTGTCCTTACTTTTCTTTCTCCAAATGCCCAATCACCACACAATCAGCTCTGTAATAGATGTTAAGCCATCTGTAAGCTTAGAACGCCGATTCTTCAAAACTTTTAAGGAACATTGAAATATCTTCGTAGTACATGTTTAATTATTCTATCCGTCTATCTTTCCAGTGTTGCGTCAGCGCAAGAATACAACGCAATGCAGGAACAATCCCTGCTGCGGCACCGTGTCCTCACATGTTTAATTATTAACAATACAGATTATTTAAATGAAGTTAAAGTTTTATCTGTATAATATAATCAACATATTTTGCTGCATTTCATCTTAAAAATGAATACCGTCATCATATGTAAATACGCGCTTTATAAAGTGGCGCAGGTTGTGCAATATTATAACTGTAGTGCAAGTTTACAGTGAGGTAATTGTACTTATAAGTAAACAGTTCTACAAGGAGCACTTGATGGACTGATTGAGTGCGTTTAGAGTTCTTGGGATGAAACCTTTTCTAAACCGCGAAGTCCGTACTGGGAAGTCTCTAAAGCGTTTTGCCATGGCTCGGGCAGCGTCTGCGTCATGCTGTATACCGATATTTCTCTTTCCGATCAGCTGCTGCTGTGATTCCCCACTCAGATACAGTGATATAAATACTCCGAGTGGTGCAGCGAGAGTAATATGGAAAAAGATGATCTGCTGTGGCAACCGTTAACGGGAGCAGCTGAAAGAAGAAGAAGATGCAGTGAGAGTTACAACGCTAAAGCAGTTATGGTATTTGGAATACTATGGCTGTTCTCTGGACCATTATATTGCTGCAGGTTAATTACAATCAGATGCATTACACTAATAAACAATATGCAGTTAGTTTCAGTGTATTTATAAAGCAGCGTCAGGAATGTGGATCTAAGAAAGAAAGGGTGATCACACAGGAACAGTAGCACTGCTTTGATGCTGGGTGCCGCCAGTCTGCAAAATCGATCGGAGAAATTGCGTACGCCAAGGTATGAGTTACCGTGGAAATGTGTGTGGCTTTACGCCAAGTTTAGGTTTTATACATCGCGATTTGAGCGTGGAAACGGGAGTACGCAACATTTCTGTGCGTACGCACTGTTTATACATGAGGCCCCTGATGTGTGTTACGACAACAGCAGGCAGACATGTTGTGTTGTCCAGGCAAAGTAGAACTGGAAAGCTTTTCTTTGGTATACTTTGAAGTTTTACATTTGTGTTTCCCTCCCTTATTTATTAAAAGAAAACATTGTGTAGCTCAGTGGTTCTCAAACTGTGGGGCGGGCCCCCCTAGGGGGGGCGCGAAGTAACAAAAAGGGGGGCGCGAAGATGTGAAAAAAAGAAAACAAGAAAAAAATCTATTGAAACCAAAACAAATTAACTTAAACTACATTGTGATACTAGAAAAATAAATAGAGAGTTAGATAAATGTTGATAAAAGTTAAGTAGGTATAATAAAATATGCATCTATGATATATCATTAATTTAAAAAGAACAAATTGGTATTAGTGGGCTCCTTTCAAAAAAACTTTAGGGGGACGCGTTTAAAACTGTTATGAAAACTCGGGTCGCAAATACTTAAAGGTTGAGAAATGCTGGTGTAGCTTATTTGTTAGGGATGTGTTTTGTCAGAATATAATGTACATAACATAACATTGTGACACTTGCTTAATCTAATTTAGGGTCATGGGGCGGCTGGAGCCAAATTCAGCAGGACTGGCCACCAGGGATGAAACAACTGAGAACAGGATGCCAGTCTATCACACACACACACACACACGTACACACACACGCACACACACACGCACACACACACACACACACAGGACCAGCACAGCAGGACATACCACCAACACAGCAGAGCAGGTCATCTGCATGAAGCTAAGCATGTTCAGGCCTGGCCAGTCCTTGAATGGGAGACCATCCAGGAAAATTTGGGTTAGTGCAGGAAGAGGTGTTGGAGGGGCCAACAGGGGGCGCTTTCCCTGTGGTCTGAATGTGGATCCCAATGCACCAGTACAGCGACCTGACACTGTCCTGTAAACATGGTGCTGTCTTTCAGATAAGACGTAAAACAAAAGTTGTAGCTTTTTGTAGTCATAAAAGATCTCTGGGCATCTTTCAAAAAGAGTAGTGTGATTCCCATTGTCCTGGCTAAATTGTCTACCATAGCTTGGTCATTCTGGCTCCTAATCATCCTCTGTCCCTTAATGGCTAACTACCTGCTCCTTCACCACCTTTTAGTTAATCTGTGGTGAGCGTACTTTCACAAGAATCGCTGCTGTCATATCATCCAGGTGGATGCTGCACATTTGTGGTGGTTGAAGTGACTCACCACTCTCTGTATAAATGTAATTAATTACACTATCTGTGTCCTGATTTATCGAGGCTCTGCATTATCTGAGACCAACGTGTAAGTGTAATACAGTACTTTTCTTATACAGTAATTCATAAAAGCTTTGCCGTGAATACTGTACAGAGCACATATTGTATCAACACTATCGAGACTTCATGGGAAACAATTTACTGCTTCAGCGTGAGCGCGATTTCATGGCTGTCCAGAGGGAGGCAGCGTATAGCGTGATGTGATGACAGGACGCACCTGAAAGGTGTGCAGTTCTGTGGTACACCAGGGAGGCTGGGGTTACACAATGTGAGTTTCAGTAGCAAGGTCCAAAAGTTGATATCGATATCACAGTCAAATGTTTAGTATCAACCCAAAACTACTAAGGTATGAAAAGAGATTCTAAGGTGATACTGTACCATCTGAATTGGTAAAATATTTACCTGCAATTTTCAATCTAAAATCTAAAACTCTGATAATCACAGTTCTGTATTATTTATTGCTTAGAGTTATCAAATAAACTAACCAGTATGTGTCTGGGCATGCGTAAGGAAAATTGAGTGACCTGGAGGAAAACCCACACAGAGAACATGTGGTGACCAGATATGGAATTGGAAAGCAGGACACTCTGACCATAATGCAGTACCACTTCCACCTTCCATCTTGCTTACTTTGGACTTATAATGAAAGGCACTATACAGCGTGAGCCTCAACTAAGCTGGAGCCTTGAGTTATGCTTTGAACCCTGCTGCATAGTGTGGGCAGACCCCAGGAGTACTTATGGGTTGGAACCAAAAAAGGGACATTCAGCCAGAAGGCCATTGACCTTGGAGTCGGGAGGAAGAGTTCAATTGGCAGATGGCAGACAAGTCAGACACATCTGAGAGAAGGTGTTGGAGGTGAGGAAAGGAAGAGTGGTGCCTCAAGTAAGGTGGGCAAGTGTTAGACAAAGACTTTTCGTTTCAGTCAGGGCCTCGAAGGCCAGCATGCTTACGGTTTTCTTCTATTATTGTTCAAGACATGCAGATTAGATAAATTGGCAATGCTAAATTAGCCCCAGTGTGTGTTTGGTGTTCGTGTGTGTTAACCCTGAGATGAACTGGTGCCCTGTTCAGGGTTTGTTCCTGCCTTGCGTCCTATGCTAGCAGGAATAAGCTCCAATCCCCCCCAAACCGTGGTCTGGATTAAGCAGGTTACAAAATGACATAATTTAAGATCTTCCTTGTGTTACCCCTTCTTGTGTTTTTTTTTATTCATTTAATAATCTACTATTTGTTCCCTAATTACACAAACACAAGAAGATTGCCCCCTACTGTTGAGATAATGGCTGACTGACTGTTAGGTAATTGTAACCTAGGAATTCTAACTTGCTTGTATTTTGTCCTGAGGATGTCACCTGTGATGGTCAATTTTGTACCCTTGTCCTGTAACACTTGTTCCTAAACAGTCCCCCCGACTGATGTTTATTCAATTAAATGTCTGCTAAGCAAGTAAAAGTAAATGTAATGTAAATTACTGTATTTTAGCATTTCTGAAGGAAAATGGGCTTGACAGGTGAGGAGGTGCAGGACCGAGCTGTTTGGAGAAGGTTGAGTGAGCACATAGAAGTGGGAAAAGATGAAGAGGAAGAAGAAGAAGACCATTTTAATGAATGTAGCCTGTCTTACCAGATAATTTCAGCTGCCTGAAAATCACCATCCTTTATCTCCAGAATTCCTTTGCTATGAGTTCTGAAGCCATTTGAAGCCATGGACGTGCACAGCAGTTAGCCGCTCAAAGCTGCTCTGTTCATGTTCTATTCTATCTGCTGGTGTGTTTCACATCTTCAGACCTGAGGGGAGCTGCATGGGGGAGAGCTGGACCGCCAACATGCCGTAGACTCTGATTGGAGCAACTTTACAGATAAGCCGGCACCTGTGCTTCTGCTGACTCCGCTTTGGTAATCTTGATTAATGACTTCACAAGTTCAAAATTAGTTCATTAGTTAGTGGGCTGACACTTGATGGAACTTTACGCTGTGTTAGGTCTTACTGCTTGATGGCTGCTCCTATCCAGAGTGCCTAGGGAGCAGCCCAGCTCAGTCAATCATAACACATACCATAATATTCTCACATGTTCTTATTCCTGTAGTCAATCTTTATAGGGCATACCGTTATAAGGTGCTTTACAAACCAAGCAAGAGTGCAAACTAACAAGACAAAATTCAGGAGCATTCAGGTTATTATGAATTAAAAGAAAACAAACCAAGAGGAGTCTCCGTAAATGAAGATGAAATCAGAGCCCATGAACGTGGCTCAGCACTTCTAGCTGCGTCACGCTTCGCTTCATCTTCTCTCACCAGATCCCCTGGGGGTGACCACTGACAAGAGGGTTGGGAACTCCTGATGCTTCAGAGACTGTCATCCTCTCATGATAGGAAAGCACCAGAAGTGCATACTATTCTGCTAGGAAAAACTAGCAAGACCTTTGAAAAGGATCCTGGAGAAAAAGCATTATGAGAAATCAGAAAAGAAGTCGAAACCAGAAAGAAAGCCGCACTGCTACCAAAGCCAAATTGCAAAAGAAACATCAAAGTCAAGAAATACAAGCATGAGTCGATAACCAGAGAAGAGTTAAAGAGTATTTGAATGGGAAGGCACAAAGGGGCTGTTTTTGTGAAATTGCAAATCTGGATAGAAAGTAAACTGTTTGGTGACTTGTTAAACTCATAGGGTGGTTAACAAAGGTCACGACCTCTGAGGACACACCCCTAACAATATGGGATGTACTGTATTCCTAGTGACAAGAGCACAATATACAAAGATGGTGACTACAAAAACATCCAAAATAAGTGAATGCAATTGGAATCAAGCCACCGATCACCTAATTAACATCAGATTCATAGTCGGGGGGTCTTAGACTTTTTAATCTTAGGACCCCAAATAAGTAAATTGATACCATACTGGGACCCAAGAAGTGGATTTTCATCATAATGACATCGGAGCCATACACAAACTAATAACAATGGCCATATATAAAAAACAGTAAATGTATTTCAAGTATATGTCTCATATGAAAACTACTAAAAGTGGAAAGCAAATGTATTTTTAATGAAACAATAATTATCATTCAACAGAAGACATGCATTGCACCTGGAGGTACAGCTCTATCAGTGTATGCTTGGTGTATGCTTCAGTAAAGCTGGGCTGCACCACAAGGATGTGAGGATTTTTAAAAACACACAGGTAGTCGCTGATGTACGACCATGTTTGGTTTTCACAGACCAGTCTTAAGTCAATCGTAAGATATACTGGGATATGTCTTCAAAGCTGACTGTATGTATAGTGTTTTTCCCTTACATCATATTATTTATTTTATATCCATTTTTATCATCATTAGTACCTTCTGTAGATTTTCTATCTTTTTTTTTGTAAATTACTAGAGGGCTCTGCCCCCTGCTCCCTTCGCACGCCAACCCGCCATGCAGACCCTACGCGCTGGTCATTTCCCAGATCTGCCGAATCGTTCTGTGGTTTTGGATAAACACAAATATCAACTCTGTCTTTGATATCTCCATCTTTCGAAACTATTATTGCTGACAATTTGTCACATGTTGGTTTATTATATATGCGAGCATGATCTTTCGGATTCACATAGAAATGCAAGAAAACTTCTTTGTCCGTGTTTTTCAGATAAATTTTGTGTAAAGTGTGATACTTTTGAACGTATAGATTTGTATCTATTATTGGCTGTAGAATTTCTAATCCGTCCGATCATTTAACTCTTTCGATTCTATGTTGCATCGCTTCTCCGTGATCATAAATATAAACCTGACCGAATTATGGCTTGTTTGCAATTAAACTTGTAGTAGCTCTGTCATATCACCTATGTCCATATATTCATCTGTTTTCACTCCTCCGTTATATCACCGAGTAGTAATTTCTGTTTGTTAGCACTAATGCAATCTTTACTATCAGTTTTTTGACACTTCCGAATTTTTAGTACTTTCATTATCTCTAACATGCTTTGCATGTGTATCATGCCAGTGTTTTTGAACCTCTTTATGACGTTCTACTTTGTCTTCTACTCTTTGTCTTTTCTTCTACTACTGTTTGTCTTTATTTCTATCCCCACTTGGACCTGTTAGGTTTTCAATCCCTCTCTTGGCACAAAGTCTCGTTTTGTGGGACATGAAATTATCTCTCTGAAAAAGTCTTGTCTCGTCCCAAGATTTTTTTATATAATAGAGAGATTTTTTTTTATTTTATTTTGTTTTGTTATTACTGTTGCTCACATGGGTGCAGAACTACTTCACAAATCCTTTCTTTGTCTGTTATGTTACATCTTCAATAGGAGCACCTCCTAGTGTTCATTGTGTTAACTGTGAGAGGAGGAATTGTATTGGCAGTGTTTGAGCACTCTTCTGTTTTCTGTTTTGAACATTTCAACCTGTTAATAATAAATATTAACAGATAAAGGAGTTTAGTGTGGTTTCATTACTCCTTCGTGGTGGTTCACACGAAGCAGTGCATCATGGGTCACAATGCTGAAGCTTTGGAGGTTAACCGGACGCAAAGCCACCGTGTACCAGTATAGAGTGTGCGGTAAACACTGGTTGCAATGGGATAACTTAAAGTCACATGTGACTGCATTCGCTTTCTTTTCTACATCATACTGCTCGATCATCTTCATTGTTGAATCGAGATCAAGTGCCTTTTTTCCTGTGATTGTAAGACAAATGTAACCGTATATAGTCTAAACCGCTGCCAGTAATAAACTGAGATTGAGATGAATAAGTCACGGCATAGTGAGCTGGCATGGTGAAAACTGTCGTGAGACACCGTATTGGTCGTAAGACGCATAGGTCATAAGTCAACGATTATGTGTGGTATTAAAAGTCACTTAACTTAGTCATTTGACTCATGGTACTGGATAAGGAGTGAAGCAGTCAAAAAACTATTAATCCATGCAGTTTATTTACTTTTTTTTAAATACGATTATTTAATTTAATAATTTTTTTGGATGAGTTTGCACATAGTTTATCATACTTCACTTATCATTTAACATTTCAATAAACCAAATAACAAAGTAGCTCAATTATTCATAAAAAATGTATACACAGTTTGTATTTTATACGGTGACAGGATAAATCTTGCTGAATAATTAGTTTGAAATGTTTAATACTACAGCTGACATTGTGCTGAAGGTCTACAGCCTGTCACCTTTTTGATATTTTTCTTGGTATTCTTGTAGTTCTTAGTGTTCCAACAAACATGACCTTCACACTACCAGTAGACTGAAATTTCTCGAACCCCTTTAACTCAGTGTGAAAAGAAGGAATTCTTCTTCACCAAGGTACGTTCAACTATTTGAAGCTATAGACCTGGTTTCAATGTATGAAGTAACAGTGAACACATGGTGAAGGACCAACCAGTTGTCCTTCAACTAAATTCACTCACCTTTCATAACAACCCAAAAACCATGACCTTCTTGTGCCACAGCCATTATTTTAATTTTGACATTTCAAAGCAGCATTTCTTTCCCTTCATTTCACAAGTTCGTCTATCATTCCCTCCTTTCTCCTCCTTTCTTATTCAAGTCTTGTCAGTCATCTCAGTGTGATTCTTTCATTGGTTGACAGAGGTGTAGGTGGTGTCATTGGGAATACTCTTTATATTTTCATGCCATAGAAATGAAAGCTCCCTGTGACGTGTCAACTGCATTGTTTAGCATACTATCACAATAAATAGTACAGAGATTAGAGAGCAGTGTATCACTCATCACAGAATCCGAGCTTGGATGAACTCAACTAATTTCACTACAGAATCATGCGGTGAACAATCATGTCCTCAATCCAAATTGGGTCATAGCCTATAATTTAAGAAACGCAGGTCTAGGATATAATAAAACCCAAAACAAGAACAAAAACTTGTGAAAAGGTGAAGAATTATGTATAACAAAATTAAGTAAAAGTGCAATAATTCATAAAACATACGGCTAAACACATCCTAGTGTGCGAGTCAAAGACTCCAAACGCTTTGAAAGGCACCATGCCACACTAAAGGAGTATCTCTTTAAGAAAGAGATGATGTAAAAATGTTGAACCATAAAGGGCAGGAGTTTCCCAAACTTTACCATCCATGGCAAAAACTCCATGGCTAGATGGGTTGTTCCTGGTACGTCTAGGTGGGGAAGCAAAAGTCACAGATGAAGTATATTTCTTTGATAAATGAACAATCCAGGATTTCTCTTTTGAAAAAAATATTTCAGAATCCTATGTCATGGTTTTATGAGTGCCCCCTAGTGGTCACAACTTTCTATGTTAAAGCCAGTGTTTGCTCCCTGGCTTATGTTTACTTGTTACTTTTATAGTTTTTTTTTTTTTTGTTATTTTTCTAACGGTTTGTGTTATTATGTATTTTTTCTTATTATTGTTATATTCATTTATTATTAAATATTTATTATTTGTGTATCTTATGGCCTTAAGGTTGGCAGGGCCACCTTCACATTACTGCTGCTGAGTCCTTCCTTTGTAACTGAGGTGAGAAAATACAATCCAGCAGTGGTTCATTGATTTTGCTGGAGTTTTCAAATTATGAGTATTGTCCGCTTCTGATCTTCTGGTTATTGTGGTCTTTTCACTTCTGCAATTGGATTTCTGAGTTTAGTTGTTTAGGATTGACTTTTTCATTCATCCGCTTTGCTTTCTATTTTTGCCATTTTCTTGTTTTTTCTTCTTTTTTCAATAAATTCCTCATTTATACAGATAATTTACTGGAGGTTTATGGTTTCCCTCTCCCTTGTGGGGTATTTTTATATACGTTGGGACTTTTATTGTATTTTGAACTTTTAAAGCCAGCTTCTCATTTTTAGGCATATGCAGGCTGAAGCCTTCAGGTGGTAGATGGGATGTAGCCTTATCTGGACAGGCTGGTGAGTGTCCTGGCCTGCTTTGTTGCTCTCATTGGAGGCAGCTTGCTGATGCAAGAATTATTACAAGAACAAGAAAATATGAACACATAACTCCAGTTCTTAAATCCTTACATTGGCTCCCGGTGAAGTTTAGGGCAGATTTTAAAATCCTCCTTTTAACATACAAAGCCTTAAATGGCCAAAGTCCGGCTTACTTGCCTGAACTTATCATGACTTACAAACCAGAGCGCACATTAATATCTCAAGATGCCGGTCTGCTTATGATTCCAAGGATTAATAAAATAACAGTGGGAGGTTGAGCTTTTAGTTACAGAGCCCCTAAACTGTGGAATGCCTGCTACTATAAGAGATGCCCCTTCAGTCTCAGCTTTCAAATCTCAGCTGAAAACTCACTACTTCAGTTTAGCATATCCTGACTAGAGCTGCTGATTATCTGTACAGACTGCATCTCTGTTGTTAGTCATAATTACTAAAACATCAGTAATATGATAGTTATAATTAGTTACTAACCCTCACCTATTCTGTTTCTCTTCTCAGTACTCAAATGTGGCACTTGATGCCATGGCCCACCTGCCCAATTGTTTTGCCTGCCTAAGGTAAAGTCATCCCTGATGGAGGATCGCAGGAATTGTGGGGTAAAGGGGTCCTTTCATCGGATTGGCTGGCCCAGCACTGACTCAACTGTGGAATGGCCAATACGGGGAAGCAGCTTGATGGCCGCGGTCTCCAGGACTCTAAACAAATCCAAATCATAGTATGTGATATCATCTACTGTTGAATTCTGCTCTGTATTTGTAATATTTCTATTGCACTATTATATTGTATTGATGATTACTTTTGTCCTGTTCTGTGTATTGTATTGTATCTACCCCCTTCTTTTTGACACCCACTGCACCCCCAACCTACCTGGAAAGAGGGTCTCTCTTTGAGACCTTTCCCAAGGTTTCTTCCATTCTTTCCCTACAAGGGTTTTTTGGGAGTTTTTCCTTGTCTTCTTAGAGAGTCAAGGCTGGGGGGCTGTCATAAGGCAGGGCCTGTTAAAGCCCATTGCGGCACTTCTTGTGTGATTTTGGGCTTTACAAAAATAAATTGTATTATGGGGCTAGAAAGACCAGACTGATGTGGGTAATTTAGCCACAACATCAGGAAACACTCTACTTTTTATGAAGCATGCCCAAAGATTTTATGACAACAGAGATTCATGAGCTCAGTCTTGCATGTCATCTGAAGGACAGAGCCAATGTTTCCAGTACACTATCTCTGTCGCTGCACTGGGGCATTGGGTTCCACGTCCAGACCAGAGGATAAGTGTCCCCTACTGGCCTCACCAGTACCTCTTCCCACAGTAACCCCAGCTGTCCTGGTTGGTCTCTCATCCAAGTACTGGCCAGACCCAAACACGTTTAGCTTCAGTTGAATGACCTCTTCTTTAGTGGAGGTGGTATGGCAGCTGGGTGTAGCTTATATGGTTGACTTATCTCATTGCCGGTGGCTGGTTTTTGATTGGATTTAAATTCATTCCACCTGAAAGAGACCTAGATTTTTTTTTGCACTAGGGTCCATCAAATTCAGTTATGCTGTTGGTAGTGATTATAACAATCTTACGTCAAAATACCAGTCTTCCTTTCCTGAAAAATTTCAAAACATATTTATTATACTTGATTCTCTTAATATATTAGAAAATCTTTCCAACTTGAGGCACTCCAGATCTTCTGGAAGATCTTATCATAAGTACGTCTATTTGCCATTTTCAAGTTAGGTTAGGCAGGCATTTATTATCCCAGGGAGAATTGTGTCACTTTGTGCACTCTTACAATAAGGATTCCCTATATATTACATTACAATGATGAGTAGGCTGCGGTGGGTTGGCACCCTGCCCAGGATTGGTTCTTGCCCTGTGCCCTGTGTTGGCTGGGATTGGCTCCAGCAGACCCCCGTGACCCTGTGTTCGGATTCAGCGGGTTGGAAAATGGATGGATGGATGGATGATGAGTAGAGAGAAATGAAAGGCAACTAAAGTTAAGCCACATTTGAATGTGACCGACAGACTTAGGGACAGACTTGTTGAGAGCAAAAACAGCAAAGCTAACTAAACACATCACCTTCCTTGTCTGACTTTGCAGCCTTTTGTCTTTTATTACACTGCCATCTGTAGCCCTGTTGGCTCACTGTTTTTTAAGAAAATGTGGTGTTCCACTTAAAGGTGAGCATGTTGGGAACTCGAAATTGGCCCAGTAAAAGTAAAAGAAACTGCAGCACTGATTCCTGGATGTGGAATGTGTGGGCTCCATAATGGATGAGTAAGTGGGGGCATTTTGTTATTCTGACGTTGTGCATGATGACTTTTTGTTGGCCGCATATTCCTTGCAGCGCTGCAAGTGAAATTGCAGTAGCTATCAAGAATTGGCCTCCAAGATTTATTTCCTTCAGTTATTATATGTGAGCTTGATAAATTTGTGCCTAAATTATGTGTAACATAAATATTGGGATATTATTATTCTTTTTATTTCACAGACACATTTATCTTAGGTGACAAAAGCAAACCATAATGCATCATTATTTGTATGAGATATTCTTCCAAACTATGCAGAATTTGTATGGCTGTTTCCACTTACCTTGTATAAAAAAATAGGAGTGTGGACTTCTTGTGCTGCATGGTCATCCAAATATATCCATCTCTTCATTGTCAGAGCCTACTGAAGTAGCTCAAAGCTGCAGAGAGTCTATCTTGACGGCATGCAGTATGTCTATATAACAAAATAATAGTCAAAAAATGAAATCATTTAAGAAAACTGAAAAATATATTTGTGGAAAATGAATAGATTAATTACCAGACACAAAGTATCATTAATAACAGTATAGTAACACTGATCACTTCCGACCCATCACTCCCTGTCTGCCCACTCTCCTCTCAGGTCAATCGAGACCACCTCTGCCAGACTGCATATGTGTACTTATCCACAAGCTGGAAAATTCATTAACATTGCATCTTGATCTTAGGCATTGTCTGTAATAATTTGATGAAGATAGATAGATAGATAGATAGATAGATAGATAGATAGATAGATAGATAGATAGATAGATAGATAGATAGATAGATAGATAGATAGATAGATAGATAGATAGACTTTATTAGCGCTAAAAGGAAATCTAGCTTTTATAGATGCTTAAGAAATAAATATGTCTACAGTGGATTCAAAAAGTATTCAGACCCCTTCACAGACACTTACCATCATGGGGATGTTTCAGCCCCGTATTCATAAAGAATGATGTGATCATCATAGACTACCTGATGTGGCCCGCGGGAGGCACACCAGCTCCCCAAACCCGACACAGACAGACACAGGCACAAGTCTTTTGCACAGCACACAGGATTTTATTTTGTGGGAAACACTTTTCAATCATTTCCCCCAGCACAGTACAAAAGCACAGTAAATAAGCACAAATATACAGCACTCTTTTTCTCTTTCTCTCCCTCCTGAATCTGGCTCTCGGAGCAGTGGCAGCAGGCCCCTTTTTATGTAATCCCTGGGAGTACTTCAGGTGTCCTGTAGGATTGGTCCAGAAGCACTTCCAGGTAAGATGGGAACCCAATGACATAGGACTCAGGAGTCCCTGCAGCACCCCCTGGTGGCACCTCCAGAACCCAACACGGCTGAGCCACGAAACTGCAACTTTCACCTAGTGATTTAGGGGAGATAATGCCCTGAGCATACTCTCTCCTCTGGTCCTTCCACTTTGGAGGAGTCCGCCATACAGATCGATCTGACCGTGCTCATGTATGATAGTTATTCACTGGAGCCAGAGTAATCATAACATGCATCCATGTACATATTTATTGTAATTAGTGCAGTTTTATGCTGAGGCACTTACTGTCTGCGTGTTGCTCCTATTAGAAGGAGTCCCATCAGGGGACTTTGTGGCACTAAGGAATCAACATATATGAGGCCCACCAGTTATATTAATTATTCAACCTCACAGAGACCAAGTAATACAACATAACATTCTCAAATTTGCTTAATCCAAATCATAATCTTGAGAGGCTGTCAGGCACTCATTCTTAGGGGGCGCTTTCAAGGATCTCAAAATTCAGAAAATACTCCCCTAGAGGTGTCACTTGCCTCTTCTTCTCTTTCACCCATGGACCTGATGGCTGTTGGTAGAAGACTACTCACATCACTTCTACCACCAAGCTGGAAGCCCTGCCCCTTCTGTCCTGGGTTATATTTAAATACAAGTGAACCTTGATGTCACCATTCATTTGAAGAACTAGGATAAGGTGGGAGCACTTGAAGCATCCAGAAGCACCTTGCATTTGAAAGAACTTTATTATTATTCGTATTTTATGTTTTCATCATTTAATAGATTTGCCTATTAAACAGGGTTTTACCAGTCTGGTACCCCAACACTTCAACCTGTCTTTGTGTTTTCTTTACTGGGTCCAAGCATATCCTGTTACCATTAGATGTAATATGAGAAGCCCCCCTGGACTTACAGCCAGTCCATCAAGTGCCCAGTCAGTCATACAGGGTCAATTCAGAGCTACTAATATAAATTTAAAACAGTGTTTCTCAATCTTGATGGTCTTGCTACCCAGTTTTCCCTTATTCAGTTCATAAACAAACAACAAGTGAAGGTCTTTCGTGAAACAAGCATAGATGTCATAGCAGGGATGGGCTCCCCCTTGGTGAAATGATCATAAATATCTGAATGGCAGAGTTTCACCCTTAATATGAAGTGAAATGAACAGAAGCAAACAGGGATAAAACTTTGTGTTCTACAGTTGGTCATAGGCAACACAATAGCTACTCGCCCCAACCAGCTCACGTAACAAACGACAATTTATTTCGTATATAGCCCAAAATCACATGAGGAATGCCTAAATGGGCTTTTACAGGTCCTGTTTTTTGACAGCCCCATGGCCCCCATCCCCTGAAAAAAAGAGAGACCCCTTTCCAGATAGGTTGGGCATACAATGTGTGTCAGGAAAATAGGATAAATACAATACACAAAACAGAACACAAGTAATCCTCTTCACAGAGCTCGATGGCCAATCTGTCATGGGCACCACAGAAATACAATACAGCAGTACACACTAGCTCAGAGCTCTCAAGACAAAATGCAAGTACAGATTAAACCACTCACTAAATAAAGAACTATCACACATATAAGGATACAGAATTGTTCAAATAGACCAAAGATAAAGTAGAAACTAATTAACATGAATGAAAAACAATAATATCTGTCCACCAGTTATTTGTAGAACCACAGCCAGATTGTAAGAATGGAGTCAGAGACAAGGCAGACACAGTCAGAGTCCTGGAGACCTCCGCCAACAAGCCATCCCCCCTATTGGCCATTCTACAGCTGAGCCAGTGCTAGGCTGGCCAATCAGATGAAAGGACCCTTCTACAAAATGATTCCAGTGCTTCTTTATCTGAGATGACTTTTCCATAGATGTAATTTGGCATTAGAACAATGGCACCAAGTGCCACATGAGAATACCGAGAAGAGAAACAGAATAGGGAGGGTTCGTATAATTTTTTAAATATTGTATTACTTATATTTTAGTACTATGACTAACAACAGACAATCAGAATGCACAGCTAATCCGCAGCTCTAGTCAGTGTATGCTAAGCTGAAATAGTAAGTCCTCAGCCAGAAATTAAAAGTTGAGACTGAAGGGGCATCTCTTATAGTAGTAGGCAGCTTCGGGGCCCTGTCACTAAAAGCTCAACCTCCCACTGTTATTTTATTCATTCTTGGAATCATAAGCAGACCAGCATCTTGAGATTTTAATGTGCACTCAGGACTGTAGGTAATGATAAGTTCTGGTAAATGAGCAGAGCCTTGAACATTTAAAGCTTCCATGCTTTCTATTTGCCCAGAGGGGGCTGGGTGGTCTCATGGTCTAGAACCCCTACAGATTTTTTTTTTTTCTCTCCAGCCGTCTGGAGTTTTTTTTGTTTTTTCTGTCCTCCCTGACCATCGGACCTTACTCTTACTCTATGTTAATTAATGTTGTCTTATTTTAATTCTTACTTTGTCTTTTATTTTTCTTTTCTACATCATGTAAGGCACTTTGAGCTACATTATTTGTATGAAAATGTGCTATATAAATAAATGTTGTTGTTGATAATGTTAAAATGAGGATTCTGAAATCTGCCCTAAGCTTAACTGGCAGCCAGTGTAATGACATAGGAACTGGAGTTACGTGTTGATATTTTCTTGTGGGTCAAAGCTCACCGACCAGAAAAACTACAGACCAGTAGCTTGATGATGATCTTTAAACGCCTTATTTTAAATTATCTCAAGAATGCTACCAAACACTTCCTGGACCCATTTTAGTTTGCACCCAGAGCCAACTGGTCTGTGAGTGAAGCAGTGACTTCCCCCACTACTCTTCTCACTTTATACAAAAGACTGTACCTCTGGTGATTTGCCTGTTAAACTTCTTAAATTTGTGGATGATATCACACTAATAGGCCTCATTTCAAACAATGATGAGCAGAAATACGGAGAAAAGGTGGGAAATCTGACATTGTGGTGTAGCCATAATACTTTAGACCTTTACATTCAGAAAGCTCAGGGGATGATTATAGGTTTCAGGAGACAGACACCTGATCAATTATCACTTGCTATAAATGGCTCAGCCATTTGTTATGACAGAGTCATTTAAGTTTCTGGGCACTGTGCTGTCACAAAATCTTAAGTGGGACAATAACATCACATGCATTATGAAGAAAGCCCATCCGAGAATGTTCTTTTGTGTCAGCTGAGGAAACTCAATCTCCCTCAAGTAATACTGGTCCAATTCTGCACAGCTATCATTGAGTCCATTCTGACCTCATCTACAGTATCTGTCTGGTTGGGTGCTGCCTCTGTTCAGGCTAAGGCCTATCTGGAGTGCATCATCAAAGTCTGTGAAAGGATCATAGGCCGGGACTTACCACACATTAAAGTTCCATATGTGTCCAAGGTAATTTAGAGGGCTGCAAAGATCATTGCTGATCTGACCCACCCATGGTATCACCTGTTCCAAAGACTTCCCTCCGACTCACATCTTCATGCAGTGAAAGCTAAAACAACATGTCACCTAAACTGTTTAAATCCTACTTTATCTCTTTGCTTTTTGTGTTGCCCATGTATGCTGCCTCATATTTTATTATTTTATATATACTGTATCTTTTGTATTCTGTGTTGTCCTTGTATGTTGCGCCAATACTTCTTCTTCTTCTTCTTCTTTCAGCTGCTCCCGTTAGGGGCTGCCACAGCGGATCATCTTCTTCCATATCCTTCTGTCCTCTGCATCTTGTACTGTCACACCCATCACCTGCATGTCCTCTCTCACCACATCCATAAACCTTCTCTTTTTCTCTTACCTGGCAGCTCTATCCTTAGCATCCTTCTCCCAATATACTCAGCATCTCTCCTCTCCTCTCCTCTCCTAATCCTATCCATCCTTGTCACACCCAATGCAAATCTTAGCATCTTTAACTCTGCCACTTCCACCTCTGCCTCCTGCTTTCTGGTCAGTGCCACCGTCTCCCACCCATATAACATAGCTGGTCTCACTACCATCCTGTAGACCTTCCCTTTCACTCTTGCTGATATCCGTCTGTCACAAATCACTCCTGTTGCGCCAATACTATCAAGACAAATTCCTACTACACATTAGTGTACCTGGCCAATAAAGTGAATTCTGATTCTGAAGCTAATGACCCAGTGCTTGAGAAATACTAATGTAAATGCCTGTATTAAACTCAAGCAGACTTGGAGAGAATGTGCAAAATCTACAATGACGACAGAATTCATCCCTTTAAACACGAGGCGTGTGAGCCAGCAGCAGCACTAACCCATAGTTGAGAGCCAAGTCAGTGTGCGACTTACTGGTCGTCAGAGCAGACAGCACGTGCAGCATACCGAGCATAAGGAGCAGTCCCATTTCTAGTCAATTTCTTACTCCACTGTTCTCATTTAATTATGCTATTAACACAATGAACTGAGAAAATAATTTTGTATATTTTGACAAATATTTTCCATTTTGGTTAATTAAAAAAAACAACAACATTAAAATCACATTCAGACTACTTAGAAATGATTTGAAAAGCCCCGCTATTGAATGTTTGTTGAAATTTCCTGGCATGTTTAATTGAAGGTGGGGAAAAGAAAACAAAATTGGATATTTGTAATAAGGTGTTGTGGTAACATTCACTCGGGAGAGACAATCCATCATCACTTGTGCAACGTTTTTTGTGTTCTTTTAAGTATTCTGTCTGAGAAAGATTTATGTTGCAATCAGGTGCTGGCAGAGATACGCTGATGACATATTAGATATTTGGCTCAGACCCAGATGGATTTACAGATTTTCTTCCAGTAGCACATCTGCAAAAACATCTCCTTAGAGTGCAGCTAATCTGAAAAGAATGTGTCCTCCTTAATCACATGGCATTTAGATTGGCTTGGACATTGGCCTAATGAAACACACTAACAATTTAATTATAAGTTAGGCCAGCTGGGCTTCACCGGTTCTAAACGCACAAGAATAAATTGCCCAATGGCTTCTATAGCGTCTTCCTCGCATTTACATGCAGCAGTACTTAGATTAGTTTGGACCCCTCAACCCACGCGTGGTTGTGTGGCCATCTGCTTGCAGCTACGCTGCTATCCCTATGGCTTTGACAGATTTCTAAAGTTAGACATGACTGCGCCTGATCCGTTCCCAGTTGCTGCCTGAAGTCATGTATGTGACTTGGATTGGCTACCCTCAGAAGAGAGACATGCAGACTTGTCGTTAAACATTTTTTCATTACGGTGCTTAACAAAGCCCCCTTTCGACAGTAACATTAAGCGTTTTATCACTGTTTCCATGTCTAGTAACGTCAGTCAAGTATTCCCTTCTGGCTGAGACTCTTAAGATGATTAATTATTCACCTGTGTGTAGGGCAGGGTTAGACCAGCAACTGTCTGTTTCTACAATACAACAAGACTGTTAGCAGAGTAAACTGCATAAATTAGAGGTGAGGCCATGAGCTCAAAGAGTTTCTACACTCTTACGAATGAAAAACAATAATATCTGTCCACCAGTTATTTGTAGAACCACAGCCAGATTGTAAGAATGGAGTCAGAGACAAGGCAGACACAGTCAGAGTCCTGGAGACCTCCGCCAACAAGCCATCCCCCCTATTGGCCATTCTACAGCTGAGTCAGTGCTAGGCTGGCCAATCAGATGAAAGGACCCTTCTACAAAATGATTCCAGTGCTTCTTTATCTGAGATGACTTTTCCATAGATGTAATTTGGCATTAGAACAATGGCACCAAGTGCCACATGAGAATACCGAGAAGAGAAACAGAATAGGGAGGGTTAATATAATTTTTTATACACTTCCTATAAGAGGTTTTCACCCCCTTGGATGTCAAGCAAAATGACACCTTTTATTGGGTAACTAAAAAAGATTACAATATGCAAGCTTTTGAGACAACTCAGGCCCCTTCTTCAGGCAAGATGTAATCATTTTGCTTGACTTCTCTCTACATCCATAATGGCTGACACCTTACAACACCCTAGTACTACAGACATTTTATTGTTGAATCACAATGGATTTAATTTGTTTTTTTTTTTACACTAATCAACATAAAAAGACCTTTTAATGTCAAATTTAAAACAGATCTCTGGAAAATGATTTAATTTAATTATAAATATAAAGCACAAGGTAAGTGATTGCAAAAGTATTCTTTGCCTTGAATTGACACCCCTGAATCATCCCTGGTTCATCCAGTTCGTTTTAGAAGACACTTAATTTGTTCAATGCAGGTCACCTGTTTGGGATTTCAGTTGACTGTAGTGTTAATGCACCTTATCCACAACGGCCAGCTTGTCAGGAGGCAGATTGGTGGCCTCACCTACTCAATGAAGACAAAAGAACACTGCAAGCAGCTCCATGAAAAGGTGATTAAATAGCATAAGTCAGGGGATGGAGACAAGAAATTATCCAACTCACTGAATATCTTGTAGCGTTCATTTAAATTGATTGTGAAGAAATAGAAGGAGTATGGCACAGCTGGAAATATTAGACAGTAAGAAGACAGTTAGTAAGGAAGACCACCAAGAGACCCAGGCAAACTCTGTAGGAGTTACAATCTAGAATGTTTTAGAATGGAGAAACTGCAAAGATAGCCGTTTGCTTCATCAGTCGCAGGTTTATGGGAGTGTTGCAAAGAGAAAAAAACGGACATGACATCTCGGCTAAGGTTTGCCATGAGAGAATCTGAAGTCAGCTGGAAGAAGGTTCTGTGATCTGCTGAGTCTAAACTTGAGTGTTTTGGCCTTCAGACTATAGGCCATGCTTGTATGCTGCACATTATCAAAAACACACCAACCCAACTGTGAAGCATGGAGGTGGCAGCATCACACTGTGGAAATGCTTCTCTACAGCTGGCTCTGGAAGGCTTGTGAGGGTAAAATGAATACAGCAAAACATGGGGAAATCCTGGAGGAAAACTTGGCACCGTCTACAAGAAATCTGCATCAGCAACACAAAGACCCCAAGTATAAGGCCAAAGCTATACAGGAGTTAAAAACAACATTAATGTCCTGAAGTCACTGAGTCAGAGTCCAGGGGCCTCATGTATAAATGGTGCGTACGTACAAAAATGTTGCGTAAGCCCATTTCCATGCTCACATCGCGATGTATAAAAACTAAACTTGGCGTAAAGCTACGCACATTTTCACGCCAGCTAAATGCTTGGCGTACGCAAGTTCTCCACTCTGTTTTGCAAACTGACGGCACCCAGCATCAAAGAAGTGCTTTTGTTCCAGTGTCCTTTCCCTTTCTTTTTTAGGTCCACATCCCTGACGCGGCTTTATCAAATACACTGAAATTAACCACATATTATTTATTAGTTTAAGACATCTGATTGTAATTAACCTGTAACAATATAACAATCCACGGAATAGCCAAACTATTCCAAATACCATAGCTGCTTTAGCGTTGTTCCTCTCAATGCACCACTGAGTATTTATCCCACTGTATCTTAGTGTGGAATCGCAGCTCTACAGCAGCTGATCGGAAAGAGAATTATCGGTATACAGCATCAAGCACATGCTGCCTCAGCCATGTTGTCTATTGAACTGCTCTCATACGGTAAATGCTTGAGAGCCTTGCCTGTACAGACCTCATGGTTCAGAAACAGTTTCATCCCAAGAACTATAAACACACTCAAATAGTCCATCAAGTGCTCCTTGTAGAACTGTTTGTACTTATAAGTACAATTACCTCACTGTAAACTTGCGATACAGTTATAATATTGCACAACCTGAGACACTTTATAAAGCGCGTATTTACATATGATGACAATATCATTTTTAAGATGAAATGCAGCAAAATATGTTTATTGCATTATACTGATAAAATGTTAACATCATTTTAATAATCTATATTGTTAAATAATTAAACATGTGAGGACACGGTGACACAGCGCTAGCAAGATCTGGTGCCCCATTCAGAGGTTGTTCCTGCCTCGTGCTGTGTGCTTGCTGGGACTGGCATGACCCTGGATGGATAAATGGATGGAATAATGAAACATGTACTACGAAGATATTTCAATGTTCCTTAAAAGTTTTGAAGAATCGGAGTTCTAAGCTTACAAATGGCTTAACGTCTGTTAAAGAGCTGTTTGTGTGGTGATTGGTTACTTGGAGAAAGAAAAGGAAAGACAGGAATTAGAGGTTAGCACATTTGAAAGAGACAGTACTGCTGCAATAAATTATTTCATCGAAGGCCGCGCAGCAAGAATCTTGCGGGTGGCAGGAACAATCTCTAGACGGGGGGCCAGCTCGTCACTATCACTGCACCACCGTGTTCCCATGTTTAATAACATGCTTTAACTTCTATGATCATGAAAATGATATCAAGTATACATCTCAGTATTTTAATTATTCAGAGAGCTGTAATATCACGAATATAATGGATTCTGTGTCCTGTCGGAGGAAGAGAAAGCCCATTTAAGAAGCATGTAGTGATTCACACACATAGAGCACATAGAAGAACAAATACAAAACAAAGCATTTAACGTGCTACTTTAGTTACGATGGTATTTGAGAAACTAGCAAATTAAACGATTTAAAGATGAAGTTTATGATGTTCTACTTCAATGACAAAATAAACTACGTGATTAAAGTGGAAATTTCGAGATTAAAGTTGACATTTTGAGCTTTATTCTCACTGTGTCTCTATTTTTTTCTTTTCTCTGTACCCTAATAAGCTTTCATATGACACTCAGACTGTGGGCTATGACTCGTCTTTTCATGGTGACTTTGATATCTGACAACTTCTTTTTTATTTCGGGCACTGTGCGACTTGTGAACTTGAGCTTTCAAGTTTTTCCGACATGCTATGTCACTCGATCAACTTCCTTTTGTTGTTTATACCACTGTTTAAACCAACAAATGTAAGTTTTTCCTTGCCTCCACTTGGTATTTGCTGAAATTCTTCTATTTTGCCCCGTGTTTTTGCCATTGCCTTTTCACAGAACGCTGAGTTTAAGGGCTATTTATATTGATTTGCATATTCAAAGAGGTGTAATTCTGGGAGGAGTTTGGGAGTGACGACATGCATCTGGATTTTTTTGTGCGTACGCACATTTCCACTTTTGTCCGTACGCCAAGTTTTATAGGAATTCTTCGCACACCATTATGCATGAGACCCCAGATCTCAATCCAAATGAGAGTTTGGACAAGAAAAAAGGCTGTTCACTCATAATCAACATGCAATCTGGCAGAGTTTGAATGGTTTCTGACAGAAGAACGGTGACACGTGACAGCATCCAGATGTAAAAAGTTGATAGAGGCTTGTGCGGAAAGATACTAAGTACTGATATGAAGGAGGTGAATACTTATGCAAGAAATTATTTTGTGTTTGACTTTTGTAATTCGTTTAGACCACTTTGCAGAGATCTGTTTTCACTTTGACACTAAAGAGTCTTTTCTGTTGATTTGTGTCATATAAGCCAAATTAAATCCACTGTGATTCAATCTTGTATAACAATAAAATATTAGAAGTTCCAAGAGAATGAATACTGTATATAATGTGGTTTATAATAAGATGTCTCCCAGCTTGGAGGTCTTAGGCTAAATCAGCACCATGTAAATAGTACCATTTTTTAATGGTGCTGTTAGGAATTGGGCAAGATGGAAGAAAAGCCTTCCCTCTTCATCATGCCAGTCAAACAAAAGCCCTGGAAACATCATTTTGGATGGGTTTAGACAATCTATGGATGGAATATTGTGTGTCTTCCATGCTGTCATTTCTAGATAATGACTTGTTGGTCTATAATGGTGTAAAGTAGCTATCTGTGAGAGTATATTTTAAAGAACTATTATTGTATTTGCATTGTTTCCTGATTTTTTCTGTAAGTAAATAAGTAAATGGATGCTTTGGTTGCAGATGGCTGGAGGTACTTAGAGTTGGCTTGTGGTTCAGGGTTTTGCATCTTCCAGGTCAATTGGTCAGTAGTTAATGAGGATTTTTCGATGATTGTGACCAATGCATGTCATTCTCCAGATAGTTTATTTGCTAATTAAGTGAGCTTAAAATAGAATTCGTTTTTATTCACTTAAATGAAAAAATAAATTATTTAGGAAAAATAATTCTGTCATCTTTGGAGGAGGGGAAGATTAGGAAATCTTGCCAAACCAGAGCAGTCAATTATGAAAGGGCCATACTCCCTACTTTTGGAGAGAAGGGTTATAATCTTAGAAACCAGCTTTTTAAAAAATACTTTGCTGCATTAAAATGATAAAAACACAGCCGTACTATTATTATTTCTAAATATGAAAAACAACTATTGTGATAGTCATATGTGTCTACCTGTCCGTCTGTACTGAAATAAACACCTGTGTATGAATTTTGCTGGAATGTGGCAAACGTATTCTTCAAGTAAAGTCGCTGAATCATTTCAATTTTCATTGAGATATCCTGATTAGATTACTTTATACACAGTTTTTAAGTTTCAAAACCTCCCTTTGAAAATAACTGGCAAATTTGTGAACTCATCTAATTTAAAACAAAGAAATGCTCTGTGCAGCTTCACCTACAAATTAGTTTACTGTGTTCATTCTTACCTTGACAGAGTTACATCAATTTGTATATTTTATTTATTTTCCTCTTTTTTTTTACCTCCAGTAGCGGTTGAAGATGGCAAACAGATCCCCAGTACAAGTTAATGAAACACTAGCAGACTGCATGCGTGGCACACATAGTTCAAGTTCAGTTCAAGTTCAAAGTTTATTGTCATGTTCACAGTAAGGAAACACGTTTCCCTGTACAATTAAATTTTTTCTTTGCTGTCCACACCAAATGACAAAACCAACGTATAAAGATAAACATAAATAATAAGTAGCAGACAGATAAGTAACAGAGGCAGTATAAAGTATAAAAACAGAGTAGAACTATAAAGTGTAATTGTACAGGTAGGTATGTCATGGACAAGTCAAACACAGTAGTGTGAGGCAGATAGAATGAGATGAACGATGGTTATAAACTCCAGTCAGTTAAATAGGAGTCTAATGGCATTGGGAAAGAAAGAGTTCTTTAGCCTGGAAGTCCTGCATTTCGTACTTCTATACCTTCAGCCTAAGGGTAGAAGTGTGAACAGTTCGTGTTGGGGGTAGGTGGGGTCCCTGAGGATTGAGGCAGTTCTCCTGCGGACTCTGCAGTTGTAGATACTGTGCAGAGAGGGCAGTGGGGTCCTGGTGATCTTCTCAGCAGTCTTTACCACTCTCTGTAGGCATTTGAGGTCCATAGCAGTAGTGTTGCCGTACCATACGGTGATGCAGCTGGTCAAGATGTTCTCAACAATGCAGCTGTAAAAGTTGCAGAGGATCTTAGTCGACATACCAAACTTCCTCAGCCTCCTCAGAAAGTACAGCCACTGTTGAGCCCTCTTGAGCAGCTGTGTGGTGTTAAGTGTCCAAGTGAGGTCCTCACTGATGTAGACGCCCAGGTATTTAATGCTGCTCACCCTCTCCACTTCAAGCCCTCGGATGAACAGTGGCCAGTGAGGTCTCCTCTCCTTTCTCAAGTCCACTATCATCTCTTTCATCTTGTCTGTGTTGAGGGTGAGGTTGTTGTCCTCACACAATGATGCCAGACTGTCCACCTCCCTCCGGTAGGCCGCCTCATCCCCACCAGTGATGCTTCCTATCACTGTGGTGTCCTCTGCAAACTTTAGGATGATGTTATCTTTGTGGGAGGCGACACAGTCGTGGGTGAACCAGATGTAGAGGATGGGGCTGAGGACGCATCCCTGTGGTGTGCCTGTGTTTGTGATAATGCTGGTGGAATTCCTATTACCAATCCTGACAGACTGGGGCCTGCCGGTCAGAAAGGCTAGGAGCCAGTCACAGAGGGTGGGGTGCAGGCCAAGTGCAGACAGTTTATGGGTGAGTTTATAACCGTGTTAAAGGCGGAGCTGTAGTCAACAAAAGAGCATCCTGATGTAGGAGTCTTTGTTCTCCAAATGAGAGAGGGAATAATGTAGTGTGGCCGCGATGGCATCTGAGGTGGACTTGTTGGGGTGGTAGGCATACTGCAGGGGCTCCAGAGTGTCCCGTATGCTGCTCTGAATGTGGGCCAGCACCACTCTCTCAAAACACTTCATGATGATTGGAGTGAGTGCTACCGGCCTGTAGTCATTCAGGCAGGTGGGTGGGCTTTTTTTAGCAAGGGAGACGATGATTGTAGTCTTAAAGCAGGACAGAATGATGCTGTGACTGAGGGAATAATAATAATAATAATAATTCATTACAATGGTTAAAGATGGAGCAGAGAACATCAGCCAGCTTCTTGGCACATGCTCTGAGAGCCTGCCCAGACTGGGGTCTTCCTGGGTGTGGTTGTGGTGTTGGCTGCGGGAACGAACAATGAACTGTAGCTCAGATAGTATAAAACCGGTAAATTCCAGGGGACTGTGTGAATTTGCAATGTCCAGCAATGACTGTCTGCTGTATGATAGTAGTGCAAAGTATTTGTGCGCTATAGAGAAGGCAAAAAACAAAAACACAAAACAAAACAAAAAACGGCATGGAGTAGAGCGAGCAAACATGTCTGCCACGGAGGGCACAACATATGCCTATGCCTTTGCAAACTTTAGTTTGTTCACCCCCTAAGAAAGTGGACTGTGGAATTTTTCAAATGCACCCTGTTTGGAAATCTGTGAGCAGTGCAATATAAAGACTTTTATTTGAGAAGGAAAGGTTTTAGGAGGTAAATGTGAACTGGTATTAAAAATCATAAGAAAGGAATTTGCAGTTGGCCTTAAATCACCATTCTACTTTTTTTGTCTATCTAGATTAATTCTATTTATATGGGAGAGAAAAAAACTTTGCTTTTTAGTAGTCTCAGTACCCTGTATCTCATGTTAATCTGAATCCTCATATGTGATAAAATCTACTCCTGCATTTTGCTTTGTAGCTTGTACTATTGCTATTGTACTAATTTATTGTATTCATGAAGTGGCAATGATAGATCGGCCATCTAAATCTGTGAAGAGGATAACTTTGATTCTATTTTGTGTGTTGTATTTACCCCCATTTTATGACACCCATTGCATTCCCAACCTACCTGGAAGGAAGTCTCTCACTCTCTGAATTGCCTCTCCCGAGATCCATTTTTTTCCATACAAGGGTTTTTTTATATCTTCTTAGGGAGTCAAGGCCGGGTATGCTGTCCAAAAACAGGGCTTGTTAAAGCCCATATCAGCACTCCTTTTGTGATTTTGGGCTAACCAAACACATTGTTGTTGTTGTTTATGTACTACGTCTTTTATGTAAATGTATTATTTTTTGCAACTCCTCTAACCTTTTCCTGGATATTGTTGTTACACAAAAATGAGGAATGAGTGTGAGGCCTCCCAAAAAGTCCACAAAGCAGGCCAGGAACTTCATCAACCTGTCTAGATGTAGCCTCACCCCAGGCAGCCATTCCTCAAACTCCACAGGAAGGTTTTAGCCTGGACAGGCCTAAATTGAGGTCTGTTCTACCCAGAGGGCAAGAGAAAATGAGAACAACTGGAAGAAAAGATATAGAAAAAAATATAAATTAAGCAAGGGTCTGAACCAGGAGAATAAAAATTGTGAGACAACAACAAGGACAAAAAGCATTGCAGAATTCAAAATCAGTAAGAAATCAAACACTAATTAATGAAATTAAAGCACAAGAAAAGTTTTGGAATCCAAATGGTGGAGATAAGAAAGTGAACCTAGAATGACCCTTTTATCCTGCTGAGTAATGACTGACAGGTTCACAGCCTCTGAAGCCACAACCCTTACTGGGCACAACTCCTCTCGAGGCACCCTGTCATATGCTTTCTCCAGGTCCACAAAGACGCAATACAACTCCTTCTGGCCTTCTCTACAGTATATTTCTCCATCAACACCATCAGAGCAAACATTGCATCTGTGGTGCTCTTTCTTGGCATGAAACCATACAGCTGCTCATTAATCATCACCTAGCTTCCACTACTCTTTCACATAACTTCATGCTGTGGCTCATCAATTTTATTCCCCTGTAGTTACTACAGTCCTGAACATCCCCCTTATTCTTAAATATCGGCACCAGTACACTTCTTCTCCACTCTTCAGGTATCCTCTCACTTTCCAAGATTCCATTAAACAATCTGGTTAAAAACTCCACTGCCATCTCTCCTAAACACCTCCATGCTTCCATAGGTATGTCATCTGGACCAACGGCCTTTCCATTTTTCATCCTTTTCATAGTTGTCCTTACTTCCTCCTTGCTAATCCATTGCACTTCCTGATTTACTATCTCCACATCATCCAACCTCTTCTCTCTCTCGTTCTCTTCATTCATCAGAAATGTCATCAGTGACAGTTCCTTATGTTCTCAAACATTTCTGGTCATTGACCATCCTACAGCATCTCCCAGGAGACCTAGCTGTGGTTGATCACATTTTGGCACACCTACCAACAGCAACTTCCGACATATCAGTTCTCTTGACCTATTGCTACCCTGTGGTTTTATCCACAGCTGCTAAAGAAACATTTAAAAAACAAAACTTCTACCCATCCAACCCACACGGGTCGGTGCTGTCCTGCTGATTATGTGCAGTGGTCCAACAACATGCTGCTTCCTCTTTCTCACTCTCTCTCATTCTTTTTCTATTGTTTCTTCCACTTGCCATTTGAGTGGTTCTTACTATAAGGTTGTTTTTAATCTCTAGTGGCCAAGTGCTTGAATTTCTTCCACGGTCAGGGGCAGCATTTCTTCTGGACCAGTGACATGATAAATGTGTAATGAGTTTGGCAAACATCAGGAGACCATTCAGTCCATCACACTTGTTTGGTAAGATAATAACCAAGTCCAAGGTGTCATTAGTGCACTTCTATTAAAGTTGTCAAGGTTTCCAATTCAAGTATATGACTCTCTATGATTTCCACTGGTGCCCTTGAGTACCTAATTCATTATTTAACTGAAATAATATCAGCTGGATCAAATTTATGGATGCCTTGGAGAGTTTTGAAGATCTGAGTTAGGTCTCTCGCTACTCAAGACTAAAGCAGTATAATTGCTTCAGGCTGTCAGCATTGGACATGCCATTTAGTTCAAGGGTGCATTTGGTTGCTCTTCTGCACACATTTTCAATTTCTGCTGTGTCTATTTTGTAATGTGGTGCCCAGAACTGCACACAGGACTTGCAAATGTGGCCTTACATTGATTCATATTCAACTCAAATGATGAGAATGTGTTGTCAACACACACTCCTAAATATTCGTGTAAATCAGAATTAATTATCCATATTTAATTTTTTTTATTTGTTCACCTTATGCAATTTCTTGTATTAAGAATTTGTTATTTTTCACATACCCCTTGGGGTCAGAGTGCAGAGCCTAGAGCAACCGCAGGTTAAAGGCCTTGCCCAATGGCCCAATGAAGAAGGACCCCTTTTGGTAGTAATGAGATTTTAACTGGCAATCTTCTGGACATCAGAGCAGATCCTTAGCCTCAAAGCAACCACTCTGCCCTTTGATTTATAATTAACGGTCCCTGCTCTAAACTGTCAATAACTTTGCTATTTTAAACCTATATTTTTCGGGCTGAAGAGGGAGGCCCAATATTTCTTGATGAAGGTCAATAATAAACCAAATTTGTCTCACCCAATAATGAAAACACCAATCTCCAGTAAAACAGTGAAATTTATGCAAAAACTATAGAAGGAATAGAAATAGCAAACAAAATTCACCAAAATAATATACTAGACTACATCACATTTATTATAATAATGCATATAATCAGCCCAGCTCCAGTTCCTTCCAATGTCTTTGTGAAATGTGTGGTTTATGCCACCTGGAATGTCTGTGGATGAAATTAGATGAGGAAACAACACCATCTCTTAAGACAAGAAACACTTTACAACATGCCAGTTTCATCTGAGACAGGACTGGCCCAAGTACAAAAGTAAGTCCAGCACGTTCCTCTGCTTTTGACCCTCTTTGAATGTGATATTCTCCAGATGTTAAGAGCCAGGGCTAAATCCTAATTGGAATTTGAAAGTCAAACACAGTCACAGAAATGCTCCGTTTTTGCCATGATCTCAATGTTGTTGCAGTTTCTCTTGTTCTTCCACACCCTCATATTCCCATCAGAGTTGTCCAAGTCTGCAGACCACCTACAAAGACCCTATTCAGAAAGGTTTCTTAGGGTTATGTTTTTCCTCAAATTCCTATGATTTCACGATTATTATAAAATATTTAAGGCCACCATGATCATCGATGACATCATCATCGGCCTCATTTTGTGCTTTGTTGGTACAGTGCTACATGTTGTTATGGCCTGTATGTACATCATAGAAGCTATGATACTGTATATTAGATCGACTCACGGTTTGTATTGTAACGAACCTTGTGGTAAGTCTTGTGGTGGATGAATGAGCACTTTGCTTTTGCAAAATGCCGTAGCGGATGGACAGGCATCCCGACTGGGATGGAGTGCAACACCTTACCCAGGCCATAATGGATGGAGCTCATGGACAGAAGTGCAGCCTTACAGTTTTAATTCCAGTTGGGGAGAGATCATAATGGAAGGGCCTGGGTAATCTGGATGTCGAGGATGTTCTCTCCCTCAATATGAGAGGTGTCAATGTTCCTCTGGCCTTGTTCTGGTTTGGACTCCCACAGTATTGCCAGGGGGCATTGTCTGGGAAAGACCTCCGTTTTATGGGACTTTGACTTGACCAGGAGGTACTCCTGTGTCCTCTATTATATAAGCCACTCCACCCAAAAAACGCAGTCAGAGTCCGGATGTAGTGCCGGGAGGAGATTGCAGGAAGAGGATTGTCACATTTCTGCTGATTGAAAAGTTCAAGACGAAGCCTGCACAAGGTATTCTGTTTAATAAAAACTGTGGGACTTGTGTCTATATTTATTGTCTCTGGGGTCTGGGACCCCCAAGTAGTCACACTTTACTAGTTCAACTCAGTTCCAACCACAGTTTCCCTGTTACCAGCGTGATGTTATGGTCCAGAGTACACCATAAAACAAGAAAATGACAACCATTTAAGGCCTCACTTACTTATGTAACTACCCCTGTTTTTCACGCTCTGTATCATGCTATGATGTTCCTCTAATTCTCTTACATCTCCCATACTCTTCAGCTACATGTCCCTTTTGTTCTAACTGCTTTTGAATTATCTGAAGGAAAGATTTTCTCATCTTTCCCAAATAAGGTGCCACATGAGAGGTTGGCCATCAAACTAAAGGAAGTGCGCGTTCAGGATGTGATGTGTAGATGGGTGCAGAATTGGGTCACACACAGGAAGCAGAGGGTGATGGTGGGAGGAACCTTATCTGAAATTGAAGATGATAAGAGTGGTATTAACAGGGGTCAGTGTTAGGGCTGCTGCTATTTTTGTATATATATATATATATATATGTATATATATATATATATATATATATATATATATGTAAAGGATTTGGATAGGAATATAAGTAACAAGATGGTTAAGTTTGCAGATGATACCAAGATAGGTGGATCGGCAGATAATCTCAAATCCATTGAATCATTATGGAGGGACTTGGACAGCACACAGGTTTAGGCAGATTTGTGGCAGATGAAGTTTAATGTCAGTAAATGTAAAAAGTATTACACATAGGAAGTAAAAATGTTACGTTTGAATACACAGAGATGGTCGGAAAATCGAGAGTACACCTTATGAGAGGGATTTAGGAGTCATAGTGGACTCTAAGCTATCACGATGTGTGGAGTACAAGTCCAAAGAGGTTCTGCTCAACCTTTATAATGCATTGGTGAGGCCTCATCTGGAGTACTGTGTGCAGTTTTGGTCTCCAGGCTACAAAATGGACACAGCAGCACTAGAAAAGGTCCAGAGAGCTGCAGAGGATGAGTTATGAGGAAAGATTAAAAGAGCTGAGCCTATACAGTTTAAGCAAAAGAAGATCAAGAGGTGACATGACTGAAGTGTTTAAAACTATGAAAGGAATTGGTCCAGTAGGTTGAGACTGTTATTTTAAAATGAGTTCTACAAGAATACGGGGACACAGTTGGAAACTTATTAAGTGTAAATTTGGTACAAATATTAGGAAGTTTTTCTTTACACAGAGAACCACAGACAATTGGAATAAGTCACCAAGTAGCGTTATAAACAGGAGGACTTTAGGAACTTTTAAAACTAGACTTGATATTACTTTGGGGGATTTACGTGGAGCTTTTTTGGGCTGAATAGCCTGTTCTCATCTAAATCTTTCTAATGTTCTAAAAATTAGACAACCTAGCACTGACTCTGCAATAGAATACCCAGTAGAGTTTGGACATCCAGTTTGCTGAGATCTCCAGGGAAAGGGACAGTGTTTGATCTGAAATACGATCAGTACGGCATCATCGGTGCTGACTTTGATAGATGCTCCGCTGGATCAAGGTTTCTGTGTAACCATTGACAATTTTTATACTTCGCCAGAGCTATTTGACATCTTGCTGCAAAGAAAGACTGACACATATGGAACAGTGGGTCCCAACCATCATGGCATGCCTGAAGACTTTGGCAGAGCTAAATTACAGCAAGGAGCGCTGGTAGCTTGGCAAAAGGGTAAAGTGCTTGCTCTGAAATGGAAAGACAAGAAAGATGTTTCTCTTCATAGCACTGTACATAATGCAGCTACAGTCACTGTACAGGCAAAAGGCAACAAGCAGGTTATGAAGCTTTGTGCTGTGGTCAACTACAATAACACGGTGGGCGGTGTAGATCATGCGGATCAAGAATTGACTTTCTATCCTGTTATGTGGAGGCAACAAAAGAAATACTACAAAAAGATATTTCATCATCTGGTGGAGCAGTGCATTTGGAGTGCATTCGTCTTATACAAACAAAAAGCTGTTGAAACTGTGTTTCATGCAAATTTTACATGCCAGCTTGCAGAACAAATCATTGCCGCACATCCACCGTCCACACTACAGTTAAAGAAATGCGGTCGACCCAGCACATCACGGATCAATCCAGAGCATCTTATTGACATTTTGTTGATTATATACCCCAAACAGAAAAAACAAAACAGAATCCAACTCATACCTGTGCAGTGTGCTGTTCAAAAACTGATAAATCTGGAAAGAAAATAAGAAAAGAAACACGCTATTATTGTCCTGACTGTGATGGTGGATTGTGTCTTTTACCGAGCTTTAACATTTACCACACAAAGAACTCATTTTGAGATTATATACTGTTTTGGCATCATTAATAGTATTATTATTACTATTATTATTATTTTTGTTATTATTGTTCATTTCATATTATTATCCATCCATCCATTATCCAGCCCGCTATATCCTAACTACAGGGTCACGGGGGTCTGCTGGAGTCAATCCCAGCCAACACAGGGCACAAGGCAGGAAGCAAACCCCGGGCAGGACACCAGCCCACCGCAGGGTGCGCACACACACACACACACACAAACACACACTAGGGACAATTTAGAATCGCCAATGCACCTAACCTGCATGTCTGTGGACTGTGGGAGGAAACCGGAGCACCTGGGGGAAACCCACGCAGACACGGGGAGAACATGCAAACTCCATGCAGGGAGGACCCGGGAAGCGAACCCGGGTCTCCTAACTGCAAGGCAGCAGCGCTACCCACTGAGATTTAATAAAAATATAATTTTTCATGCCAAAAAAGAAATGCAATGTTTTTTACATGTTTTTTTTGGAAATGAAATACAACTCTAAGGAGGTTAATGGGCAGATATTGTCGGTTTTCATTTATGTTAATCAAACTCTCCCGTATCCTCTGTGTGTTTTAACAGATCTGTGTCTTTATGTGTACTCATTCTGTAAAATCTATACTTTTATTATAGAAATTGAGAATTTGTCACAACACTCTGTGCCTGTGCAGAGCCATCCATCCATCCATTTTCCAACCCGCTGAATCCGAACACAGGGTCACGGGGGTCTGCTGGAGCCAATCCCAGCCAACACAGGGCACAAGGCAGGAACCAATCCCGGGCAGGGTGCCAACCCACCGCAGGCCTGTGTAGAGCACAATAGAAAAATCAAGTGAAATGAAAACTGAATTGAATTTTGTTCCCAGGGTCCTGCCACCCGCTCTTGTGCCACATATTTTGTGCTGTCCCTGGCAGACTCCTGTTCCAGCTGCTCTTTGTTATGCTTCTGATGTGTAGAGGGGGTGCACCAGACAGCCTTACAGTGTATTCAAAATTAAAGAGTCTCTACCACATTAAAATTTGCTTTTTAATCTTGGAACAATACTACTTTGTTTTAGTGTTTTTAAATTCCTATCTGTCTAAAGACTGTGAACTTTACAAGTTGTTTTCATGTTAGTTTCTGTTTAGAGACTGACCCTTCCTGTTTAACACTCATTTGGTGCTCCCTTATAAAAGGAAGGAACTAAAAGAAAACATTCTTTTCCTCACTCAAGAGCATCATGCGTGTCTTTCTTGGTAGTTTTTGCTCTTCCGCAGTTGCTGTCCCTCAAGTTTTGTTGCCACCTGTATAATTCCCAAGTTTTCTAGCTAAATAAAAGGCTCTGTCATGAATATACATTTCAAAGAGAACTGTTTGGAGGACAGACCCCTGAGGAGCTCCACTGATTACCTCACGCACATGTGGCACATTCTCCACTTACCATGCACTCTTCATCTTCAGGCTTTAACCAACCTGAGATCCCGAGCAGCACTTCCTCTAATGGATCCTGCTGTCTCTTTGGGTCTCCAAGGCAGTTTATCTTTCTTATTGTCAGCCTGGTCAGTGTTTTGCGAAATGCAAGGTAAAGTATAAAAAAAAAGTTCATTAACAGGAGGTCCAACTGATGTGTCATCAATACAAAAACCACTATTGAAAAATCAAAGTGGCAGTCCTTAGCCTGTGTGATAGATGACCCAGCCTGGACGCCCTGAGGATGGAAGGATGGGGGGAGGCAGCTACGTTTGGACACTGCCTCCCTCAAAACGCTAGATGGCAGCCCCCCTGCAGTGTAGCGGTGCACTGGATTCCCACAGGGCATCCTGGGACTTGGTGTCCAGCTCCTCAGCCCTGTTGGGTACTGTGGGTGCTGCCAGGAGGAGCTCTGAAAAGACCGGAGGAGCCATTCCTCGTCCATAGCCTGGAAGCACTCACAAGTCATGAGGACGGAAGCCCCAAAGAACTTCCAGGCTGAAGAAAAAGCCAGTTCTCCATCTGAACTGGAAGTGCTAGCAAGTCATATGGACAGAAGGACAGAAGCAAGCGAGCCGGAGTCAGGAGGAGTAGGATAGAGCTTGCTGAGAGGCATGGAGAAGATATTTGTGTTTATTATAATTGTGTGTGGCAGACGGCCAGGTCCCATGCCCGGCCGGGACACCCCTTCTATGTGTATTCAGGGGAAGCAGCCCTGGACGGTGTAGTACCTTTCCCTGGATGCTGGATGGCCACCCCTCCTGGGTTGGAGCGGTGCCTCAGTCTCTCACAGGGCTTCATGGGAGATGGAGTTCTCCACAGCCCTGTTGGGGTCTGGGGTAGCTGCCAGGGGGCCTGGCATGGGTTCCTGAGCCCAGCTGGACTAATCTTCAGCCCCACCCAGAAGTGCAACAAGAAACAGGTGATCAAGCACCTGGACCACTTCCGGGTGGGCCATAAAAGGAGCCAGCAACCACCACTCAAAGGCCAGAGTCAGGTGGAAGGAGGACAGAGCTGTGGAGGAGTGGTGGTGAAAGAGAGAGGAGTGTTTTTGACTTTAGTGTTTAGTGCTTGGGACTGTGTTGTGGCTGGGGGGATCACAGGGAAGACATGCCCTCCAGCTGAAGAAAAAGAAAAGTCTTTTTATTTTATACGTGCCTCCCGTGTCAAGTCTGTGCCGGGTCGGGCACAATATAGCGCCTTTCTTTCATGTGATTATTATTGAATTGCCTGTTAATTGTGGCGGAGGTGCTTCAGGGCACTATTAGAGAAAGAAAAGAATGAAAAGATCTTCTTGTTGCTTTTAACCTGTGTCTAGTACGTCAGTCTGTTGGGTTTAAAGTGGCAACAGCGACCCCTAGCATCTTACACCTGGAATGAACTACCCAAGCACTACCCACTGTTCAGAAAATTTCTTTGATTTATCCTGCAAACTCGAATGACATGGAAGTGCAAAACCCCGACCTTTTATCTCGTTTGAGCAATGACATCAGTGCCACACATCTCTGGGTGACTTTGCCTGGCAACCTTGTGACAACTGTTGCTCAAAATGATGGCATGCATGAAAAAGAAGGTGGCATCAGGAAAAGATGCATATTGTTTGTAACCATATTACAATAGAATTTAAGCTAAATATAATGGTAGAAGCACATTCTGCAACTCAAAGAAATTATAATAGGGTTTCAAGTATTCAAAAAAACATCCAGGAAAACAAAGAAAAATAATCACACCAGTCAGAGAGACAGTCCAGGTTCTGCATGCTCCTATCTGACACCTCTGTGCCTCTTGTGGTCACCGATGTGTGGAGTTGGTTGTTGTAATCAGGCCAGGTTTGTTCATGAAGTTAAACCAGCACTTGACCAAGGGCAGGCTACTGGACTACCTTTGAATTGTAATGCAACTTATTAGTGTGGTGTTATGGGTCCACAGCTCTCCCAGCAAAGGCCAGTTCGTTTTTAAATGAATAATCACCGCGCTCGCAGCTTAGCGAGGGGGCGTGGTGGCTGTAGCGTCTCAGGGCGATCTGCAGTGTGGGCGTTTCTCACCTAAGTGCGCAGGTGAGAGACTGACCACATCCGTGATTGCTCCCGGGGCTAATGTGATGCAGCTGCCATGTCCTCTCTGCTCATATAGAGAAGCCCGAGACGGTTAGGAGAAGAGTAAAAGTAAAAAAAGAAAGAGAGAACGGGAGGTAGAGAGAAGACAGGAAGCAGGTGGAGAGAGCTGGTGTGAGGAAGGAGAACGAGCGAGTTGGAGAAAACAGGCAGCTGGGAGAAGAGCCCATGAGGGGAGTGTTTGGCCGACACTCAGTGGGGCTGAGAAAGTAGTCACTCCAGCTGAGCGATTTAGGAGCTGAAGTGACCAGTGGAGGAGTCGACTGACCGTAGAAGGCAGCGGGAGTCAAAGAGGCTTTGGACTGGTTTAGCCTCAGTGTGAGCGCCTTGGCTGCTGGGGAATGGACAAAAGTCTCGGTCCGGTTGAGCCCGACGAAGCCAAGGATTGGAGGGCTACCGGACCTGATTGAAGGGCAGCTGTTCCTGCAGGTAGGCGACTCTCCTGTAGAGCAGCCCAGATGGGTGTAGCAGGGGAGCCGCCATGGTAACAGAAGACATCGGCTTTTTGGTTTTAACATATTGCTTCCTGTGACATTTTACCTCGGGGTTTTTAGAAGGGTTTGTCTATTGATGTTAACCTCCACGTTTCATTTTATGGATTATTTATTTATTTAATGGAACGTTTGAAAAGCACTGCATTTACTTTGAACATTGTTGCACTTATTTTGTTTTGACTGTTTTAATAAAAGCACTGTTTGCACATTTATACATCATCCCCTTGCTCAAATGTTATTGCCTCAGTGTCTAGCTCATCAGTGACATTACCGACGGTGTTGGGTAATGTCACTGATGGGAGTATGGAGCAGAACACACATCGTCACAATTAGGAGCCTAATGGCAAAGCCCATCATCTTGCTAAACTTGAAATCATGTCAAATGTGTCAGACCCACCTCAGATCTCCTACCCTGACTTTATGGTACTGGTGCCAACTCGGTTCAGTGGGATGAGACATTGTTGATCAACAGTGAAGTGCGTTATTTTAAAACGACCAACACTGTCTGGCAGTATAAACAAAAATGAGGGCAGCAGGCAATTCAAAGCACAAGGATGACATCTGGAGGGTACAGCTTCTCAAAAGTAATACTAATTAAAAAAAAAGAGAGGTGAATTACTGGAAGAGTTTAAGTATCTCGAGGTCTTCTTCACAACAGGAAAAAGGATGGTGAGACTGACAGATGGATCAGGGCGGCAAGTGTAATTATGAGATCACTATACTGATGTGTAGTGGTGAAGAAGGAGCTGAGCCTGAAGGTGAATCCCCCAATTTACCGGTCAATCTACACCCCTACCTTCACCTATCATCATTGACTTTGAGTATTGACCGAAAAGATGAGGTTGCAGGTAGAAGTTGTCAAAATAGCTTTCTTCACAGGGTGACTGGGTTCTCTCTCCCTTACAGATAGAATGAGAAGCACAAACATCCGAGAGAGGCTCAAAGTACAGCTGCTGACCCTTCACGTCAAAGACAGGAGTCTTTTATCAGCCTTTCCAGTAACTGCTGCTTTAATGACCACAGCACCTGAGAGACCTAAATTAATGTGATGCCCCATTCCTTTTAACTAAGAATATTACTGACAATAAGTGACAAGGTAAGGGATTAGATAAAAACAGAAAACACAAAACAATATTTAGACACATTAAACCACAGGACCCGTCTAGACATCTGTTGGTACCTCTATACTCCAACATCTTTGCACACTTCACCACGTCTGCATCTCTTTCTCACTTGTGCTGCCATTCAGTACACACATAGGCTAAGTCCATTTTTCCACCTGGACTTGTAAAACTGAAATCTCCTTGTCCATTAAGCCACTCATACCATACGAATGAAAATGGCCCCCTCCTAAAACATGGTTGTAGTGGCCTGAAGATCATTTAGACATTGAAAAGATTCTCCAATAACAATGTTAAGCTGTCAGGAACACAATAACATTTGGTTTGCTTATATTGTTAATGTGCTATTCATTTCTTAAAGCGTGTTTATATTTGATCTTTATTTTGATTTTTTTTTTATAGTGGGACGATCCCATTTTAAATGATGGTTGTGTACACCAAGTATTCAAGTATTAAGAAATTAAGATTTAAATTAAGACTTCTGTGATAGATGTTTGCTTGAGTAAACACACCACTTAGATTTCAACTTGAGCTTAATGCAGCCGCTTTTATTTTGGGGAAAAATGTTATTGGTTTAATGAACAAAATACTGTACACAATGCCAAATAATTTTTAACAGGAACAGGGAATGTTACAATTTTATGAACAGTAGAAGGTGAAGATGAAATCTAACACCCAAAAGGATTTTTTTTTTCCACAAACATGGTATATATGCATTTTCTGAACTTAAGCATTTTCTATACATTTTTAAAAATATAGTAACACTTCAGTTTAGCTACAGCAAAAATGAATCTATTAATGCCATATAATGAGACCTTAACAAACACTCCTTTGAGTCTTCACAACACTTAAAAAGCATCAGTAAAATGTTTGTTCATCTCTACAATGAGGTCTTACTTATAAAACTTCACTTTTCATCGGTCTGAGGTGGCTTAACTGAGTTACATTTCTCTTCATATTACATATTTAATACAAGAAGTGTGAGTCCATCATATTAACAAGTCATTTTACCACCATGTCAACATGCCACAATGCACAGAGATGAATAACCCATCTACTGATGTTTAATAAGAACAATGAAGACCAACAGAAGCCTTTGTTAAGGACTTGTTACAGAAGAGTAAATGAGTATGAGATACATTTTTGCATTACCTAAACTAACGTGTCACCAAAAATGCAAAGCTTTTCTTGGTATTTTATAATGGAAATCATGGGTATGGGGTCAAATAGAAAACCAACACCTAAAAGCTTACCGAATATGTCCCCTTTGAAGCAGCAAAGTTAAAGTATAAGAAAATATGACTGCCATGTTTCTGACGCATGTTTGTGACAACAAAAGGGATTTGGAAATAATCATTTTATCGCATATACCTGGTACTATTTTCCTTGAGGTAAAAATATGTTCTCTATTCAATTGTGTGATAGCTGTGGACTTTGCGGGTGGAGTTTTCACATAAATACAGAATTACATCAACACAATATCAAGCTTGTGGCAGGAACCATCTCAGCAACACACAATCAATCAGGTGTTAATGGTAGGAGTGACAAGATAGAAGCTACTCTTAAGTAAAAGTCATATTAGAGTTTAATGGACTCTGAGAGCAGGAGGAAAGAGATTGTCTGTTCTTCTCAGTGGCAGGGACATGGAGGCTGCTCAGAATTGTTGGAAGGATCAACACAAAGGTCCTTGATGAAAACCTGCTCAAGAGTGTGTGCAACTTCAGACTGGAGTAACGTCTCACCTTTCAGCATGAAAGTGACCAGAAGCATGCAGCCAAGACAATGCTGGAGTGGCTTCAGGACAAGTCTCTGACTGTCCTTGAGTGACTGAGCCAAAGCCCAGACTTAAATCCCATAGAACATGTGTGGGGAGACCTGACGATGGCTATTTACAGACTCTTCCCATCTAATTTAATGTAGCTTGAGAGGATCTGTCAGGAAGAAAAGAACTACCCAAGCAAACTTGTAATTGTTGCCAAAGGAGCTTCTACCAAGTACTGAGTTAAGGGTCTGAATACAGTACTTATATGAATGAGAGATGTCACTGTTTGATTTTTTAATAATATTTGCAAACTTTTGTGTAAACATGTTTTTATTTTGTCATTATGGATTATATTCTTAAATTTCCTTTGGGATCTATCTATCTATCTATCTATCTATCTATCTATCTATCTATCTATCTATCTATCTATCTATCTATCTATCTATCTATCTATCTATCTATCTATCTATCTATCTATTGTGATGGACAACCGGCTACAGACGCCGGTCGCCACCCCCAGGCCGCTAGGAGGAGCCCTCCGGACCGCATGATGGTGCCCCGAGTTCCAGCAGGGCCTCATGGACTTTGTAGTTTCTATACACAGCCCTGCTGGATACCTTGGGGACCACCGGGAGTCGCTGTAGGGGGGCTAGTGGGCTCTTGTGTGCTCTATAACCCGGGAGTGCGTCAGCATCACGTGTCCGGAAGAAACGACGTGCTCCCGGGGTGAAGAAGAGGACTGTTTACCCTGACCCAGAAGGAAACTGACTTGTGGACTAGTTTTGCCAGGAACCATTTCCGAGTCAGGGGATATAAAAGGACTATGGGAAAGCCCAGACACTGAGCTGAACTGGGAGGTAGGAGGGCGAAGTGTCTGGGCAAGGAGGATTGGTTATTGTAGAAGAGTATTTGTGATTTATATGAGTAGTGTGGTGTGGAGAGTGCTTTGTGCACATAATAGTAAAATAAAGAATATTTATATTTTCACCTGGTCATCAGAGTGGTACCTGAGGGTTCAAGAGGTGGACAAAGGGCTTATCTGTTACACTATCTATCTATCTATCTATCTATCTATCTATCTATCTATCTATCTATCTATCTATCTATCTATCTATCTATCTATCTATCTATCTATCTATCTATCTATCTATTGTAAGAAAGCATAGAGACAAAGGTTCTGAGGCACCCGAAGGCAACCCTGTATATTATAAATAGCGCACAAAGCTCAAAAGAAATGTGTTAACAATGCTGTGAGACTAATCCCAGTGAATCAGTCGAGTCTGCCCCAAGATGGCGGTACTTCCGGTTAAGATGGTTTCTGAGAGATCGGTTGACACCAGAAGTGACGTCATAGATGGCAGGACGTGAATCTTCCCTCTTGCAGAAGGGAAAGAAAAAGAGATACTATTATTTCTTTGCATCCTCAGGTGGCGCAGGGTAATAATGTCATTATCCAAGCCTGTAAATTGTTCCCCAAGCACACACATATGACACATCTATCTATCTATCTATCTATCTATCTATCTATCTATCTATCTATCTATCTATCTATCTATCTATCTATCTATCTACTGAGGGCCAGTTTCTTGGAACACCAGAGCTCATCCCTGGCTTTCAGCCGCACCCGGACGTGCAGCCTGAATTAGGTTAATTACCACCTGAAGCAGTTCCAGGTGGGCTATAAGAGGAGCCTACAGCCACTACTCGAGGCCCCAGAGTCAGGAGGAGGAGGACAAAGCTGCCTGGGAGGGAGTGGAGGAAAAGGAGTGATTTTTGGGGTGTTTTTGATTTCTGTGTGCTTTGGGGACTGTGTAGGGCCTGTGGGACATGGGGAAGACGTGCCCCATGGCTGAAGACTACAAAAATAAATACTTTTGTTTCTTTTGACCTGTGCCTCTGGTGTCAGTCTGTGTTGGGTTGGTGCCAACCAAGCGCTTCTGCCACACTATCTATCTATCTAATGTATATATTGATTTCAAATTTCATCTTCATTTATGTATGACCTTCCTGCAAGTTCCAATCAGAAAACAGAAAGAAAGTGTGTTAGAGTCAGTAATGAATACAGTTTTTAACACCATTGTTTACATTCACACACATGCTCAAAAGTGACACAAGAAGATAAAATAAAAGTTGCAAATAATGACAGCAGAATGTGTTTATTTTAAAAAAGAGCAAAAACAAAAAAACTGAGGTAGCTTTTCCTTGTTTTTCATCTGACAGTTCATTTTTAAACCCAAAATGTACTTCACACCTTCACCAGCTCATATTGCTCAAGCCTGTACTTCTGGCAAATATGGTATAGCACGCCCGGATATTACTAGGCAAGGTCCCACGGCGATTCTCTTGAAACAAGAATGGGCCTGTCCCTTTAACAAAGGCTCCCATTTTATAAATTCTCATTGAGATCCAGGTGCTAATTATCTGGAACTGAACTGGGCAGAAGTTGGATGCCATTCCTTAGGCAACTTATCAAGCAGGATGCCATTTCTTGGTACGTTAGTTAAAGGTAATTACAGCACCTTTGTCTGGTGGAAAGCAAAACCTTCAGCATTACCTCCCCAGTGGAAAGGAGCAGGCTTCTTTTCAAAATACTACAGACATGATATTTAGCTTCCTTTTGTGATAAATTAGTTATATTGCAGGTGTTCAAGGCACAGGTTTATGCAAAAAAATATTCACTTTCAGATATTTTATAAGATAGCAATATGATGTACTGGTATGCACAAAACAAGTTAGAAGCACTAGACAGAAACATACACAGGTGAATCAACAACATATAAGCACTTTGTTTGTATTAAATCAGGAAAAGCATTTTCCAGTACTTACCATAAAATTCATAACGGTATCACAAGCACATTTGTTCTGACACTTTTAACTCTTTCTTTCCATATGCCTGCCATTATTTGTCTAATACACTAAAATGCTAGTGTGTCATAGAAAGAATGTGCAGCATTATTCATCATGACCACCAGTTTTGTCTTCATTTTCTCCTCAGCTACAACCAAACAAGAAAATTAACAGTATGAATACTTTAAGAATGCGTTAGGACAATCTCCACAAGCATGGCCAGATTAAACACAATGGTGACTTGGGTGTGCACCCTTGAGCCCTCCCTGCTCACAAAGGAGCCTTAGTATATATGAGAGAAAAAAAGGCTAATAAGAAATGTCCATATTTACACATATAATACAGGCAACTCACAGCAGTTTGTTAGCCAACACACACCCTGAACCCCATAATTAAAAACATATCCTAAATGAAAAGCTATGAAAATGAAAAACTATGAGTCCTAGAAGGATTGAGAAAGTGCTTCCTTCTGTAATATCACAAGACCAAACTGGATTTATTAAAGATAGAAACATAGCTTCTAATCTTCAAAATGTATTTAATATAATACATTCACCCATTAAATCTACTTCTCAGGATCTTACTATCTCTGTATACAGAAAAAAGACTTAATATGGTTGAATGGCACTAACTGTTCAACAAATTGCACAAATTTGGGTTTGGCCCAAACGTATGTGCCTGGATCAAACTACTCTATACCAGTCCGGAACCCTCAGTTTGTATTAACAACATTATTACAGACTGTTCAAACTAGAACGTGATATTAGACAAGGATGCCCCCTATCACCACTACTCTTTGCAATTGCCATTGAGCCATTATGGCCTATGGCTGACCAACCCCACGCAGGTCTGGTTACGTCAAACGCTGTTACCGGTATGTGTGGACTGTATAAACTTGCATGCAAAGTTAATAAAAATAATATTAACATACACCAGATTTTCTCATTACAGTATTCAGCTAAATTTTTGCAAGATAACACATGGACTTTATTAAAATATAACTGGAGAATATAACTTGACAAATCCGCTCGAACGGGGGGCCCCCTTATGCACAGGGCCTGGGGCGGTAACCCCCAAACGCCACTCTTGCCCCTTGGCACTGCTTGAATGTCCAGCTTCATTCAAGCGTGCACCATCACACTCCTTTTCACTGTCTAAATGACCACAATATTTTCAGTTTATGCTGACAAGTGGATGACAGACATTTACAGTATGTATAGTCCTCAATGTAAACAGAATAACATAGAACAAAAAATTAAAATCTAACGTGCAAAAAAGACATAATTTCTTAATGTAGCCCCTCCAGCTAGTCTGATGACTCTCAGAGAGATCTCTGTGCCATATTAACAATTTCCACACGTCCTTTTGTCTCTGTGCATATCAAACACACCAAAGAAATCCATTTTAGTGTAATGATTCTAAAATGAAGGCTGAATTATATGTCAAGAATGGACTTTCAATGCTGTCACATGCACTCATTGGAGTCTTCTTTGTCAGCTGCTAAAGAGGTAAAAGAATTAAATAGTTAATATACGCCATAAATAAATCATGTGCATTGTGTAAAAGGAATACTACTGACCAGAAAGCTCCCCCTGTTGTGTCAATATTGGTGTCCCTCTCCCTCAACTGTATGGAGCTTTAAGTCGACCAGAGTAGGTTGGGAAATGTGACTGCATCTGGTCATTCCAACAGAAATGCTCAGTATTTGTCCTGTTCCAAAGCAAGAATCCTCTAATTTCACAAATAGATTGGAAAGTATTTTTTTTCCAAATATTTTTTTATCTCAAGAAATCTGCCAGTAGGAAAGGTGGGGGGAAAAATTGTTGAGGTAAAGTATTGCAATATTGTCCTCATAATAAATATATCATTGATACACTGAAAACTAATGTCAGAATTCTTTTAATAGGTTTTGCATTATGTATGAGCAAATCAATAATTGCAGCAGTGTTAGTTCACCACCTCCTGGAATACAGAAGCAATTGTTTTTACTGCACAATATAATAATCCTATTCCAAATGCTCTGGTCGCATTTGAGTCAAGTATTTACGTTCAACTTGGTAATGTTGTGTGATGGAGTCACCAAAATGGCAAAAGGGTTATGAGACCACCATAAAACTGCACAAGCAGGTCCAAACCTGTACAGACTTACCCAGAAATGTCACCATCCAACTACTATCTGCAGGCTTTGGCCTACCCAGGCTCAAAATGAAAACCTTTTTAAATGAAAAAGAGAGAACTTAAAAGTACAGAAAAATACACATGACTTACTGAGACATTTCAAAACAATCTTTTGTGGTGGACCACCAGGGCCCTTACCTGGCCAGGATGCCCCAACCATGGAAGGACCGGGGAAGAGAGTATTTTCAGAACAGTTTCTCCCCTGGGCCAACAGAGGGCAGCCCCCTTGGTTTCCAGCGGGGCCACAGGTCTTGAGCATGGAGTTCAAGCCTACTGGGGCCCATGGCCACCACCAGGGGGCACACAGACTTTTGCAGGGCCGTATTCGGCATCACTCCCACCACGCCTGAAAGTGTTGGCAGAAGAAGCTCGTTGGGCACCTGGAGTCCTTCTGGGTGCCCTATAAAGGGAGCCAGTCCCCACCATTCAAAGGCCAGAGTCGGGAGGAAGAAGACAAAGCTTGAGGAGGAGTGGAGGTGGAAGGACTTGCGGCAGAAGGCCTGTGTTGTACTCTGTGCTTTGACTTGTGAGCTGTGAAGGCAATTTGTATAAATAAACGGTGTGTTGTGTGTGCCAGACCTGTGTCCTGCTTGTTTGTGTCGGGGTTGATTTCATGCTTTATAAACTTAGAAAGTATTAAACATAAAAAGAACAAAAATAGCAAGAAATATTTGCCAAAAAGGAGGTCCAAGGCAAACAAGCCATAAAATGCAATTCGAATATCAGAATCCAAAAACATAAGCAATAATCCCCAAAAACAGAAATGTCAAAAGAAGACAATATTCACAGTAATTTCCAAACAACACTTAATGATCCACTGCTGAGACCCCCTCTCTGATGTCAATGTCTTAGTCTTATTCATGTATAAAGATCAAGGTGACTGTATGCTGTGAACCAATTTGCTGCAATGCCAGCCTGCCACAGACCAGATAAAGTTCTGAAGAGCACAGAAGGCAGCAGCGGACTATTTTGAGGGTAAAGAAGTATCAAATAATAGGAAATATTCTTACAGTGGGCTTTTTATGAAATCGTCCTGTTGCCAAATTTCTTGGAAGTCGAGTAATAGGCAGTATTAACAAAATAACATGTTTTTAAAATTTATTTTCAAGAACATCCAATATTTTTGATATTGAGGCTTTTCAGAAGAAAAAAAGGGCACCAGCTCCTTTAAATGTATTATTTTTAATTAATTCTTTAATTATTAATTGGTTATTTGTAGGTTTTGTCGATTTAGTTTACGAATAAACTTTTTAAAAATTCTACTGCATTTTTTGTAGTTTTAAAGGGTTTTCTCAATTTTTTACCTTTCACTTTATATTGATCCTCTAAATATAATCAGTCTACAGATGCAGCCATTAAAATCATTTGGGCCTACCCAACTACAAAGGTCACTGCTGGATTAAGGCCAATTGATGCCCTAAGCACAGCCTAACAGCGGTGTCCCCTCAGCCTTTCCATTATTTAACTGACAAGACATTAAGACTCAACTAGTGCTGAAAGTGAAATAAGACATAAAAACTTACCTCGTTTATTTGAAAAATCAGAAAAAGAAATAGTAAAATGAAGGAGTTAGTTAAATACTAGCCAGACCTAGTCAACTGAATTTACTCTTAATGGAAGTGAAACTCTTAGAACATGAAACAGAAACAAATGTGATATTTGATAACACTTTCAAAAAAATTTTTAAAGTTTAGTTAATCACCATGCCAAAGAAAACTTTTTAAACAATACAGATTAAAGTCAAACACAGCAGAAAAGAACAATTTGAATAAATTCAAGTGTGGCAGTGAAAGTGTTAAGGGTATTGTTGCATATCGAGTTGAAGTTGTGTGTTTTTTGTTTATTTTGGAGTTATTTCTTATGTCTATATATTATTTCTGTTGTTTCTATATGTGATGTGATGTGATAATTATGTACTGCCCATTTAAATGTAGTTTTGTTCCTTGTGGGTGGAGCCCTGGGAGGTGGGGCCACCATGACATCACTACTCCTGACTCCTCCCTCTAGCTTGATAAGTAGCCCAGAGGAAAGTAGTTAGCAATTGTGCATTCTAGTGTGAAGGAGTTTATAGTGAGTATTATTTTTGATGTGGGCTTTCTGATTACAGTATTTCTGCCCTTGGATTGCCTTTTTTAGGAACATCCTTTTTGATTTTTTGAGCATTTTGTTACATCTCCTGTTTTTGTTAATAAACCTTCAATTCCTAAATATTACAGGTTGTGATTGTCTTTACAAGCCAGAGTTTCTGTAGTTTTTAAGGCTATAGTCTGCAGGTAGATTTCTGGAGCAAGCTGGTGAGCCTTTTCTGCGTTTGCATGTGAAGTGGTCTGGCCTGCATTTTGTGAAGCTTTTTAGAGGCCTTACATCATCTGCCATGTTTGCAACTCCAAATTATAACAAGCACAATACCTACAGGAAAAAAAAAACTCTCCGGTGCCCCCTGTCCTTGGTACCCTTAGCACATGCTTATTTTGCTTAATGGTTAATGAATCCTGGTGCTGACAATGTTGATAAAACAAGTTTGTGTATATGGCATGTCCATTCAAAATTTTTATTTATAAGGAAATGTTTCAGAACTTCTACATAGTTGAGTGTGTCTGTGCATCATGCTATTTTACAACAGAATCATGAAGCAGATGTCTAATGCAAAAAACAGCAATGTGGACTGCTAAAATATTAAATTTGTGGTGCTTGTTGAGCTTTTCAAGAAAATGGAGTGTCCATAATTACAATAACTAAAATGTGATGAAAGCACACACAGCACATGGAATGGGGGCGACTGAGATGATTTCTGCCATTACTAATGCATTCACAAATGACATAATTGCCACAGTTAAGGCTGGCTCCTGGGTTATTCTGGATGAGTCTACAAACATAAGTAGCAGCAAATGTCTGATCACTTTTGTGAGTTACCTAGCAAACAAAACAACTGACTATTTTTACAGCAATTATGTAATAATGCACAGGATGTCAGCAACCGTTTTTTATTAATCAGCTAATGTTCCCTGAACTTACCATTTCAAACACAGCTTCCACAAAGGCAAATGAAAGATACCTGAGATGGTGACTTGGGAACAAACTTGACTAGAAAAGTCTTGTTACAAAAGCTGACTTAAATAGACATTGTAAATCAAAGTATCTTTAGTAAGCCCCATGCTAACTGGTTCATTAAACTTTATAATTATTGTATTTACAGTATAAGAATTACTTACAAATGCTTTGAAATCACTTCAACGTTTTTTTGCTTGATGCTCCGGACTCATTGGTAGAAGCAAACCCACACATACGATATACCGTTCAGCACATCTTCATGTTTAGTTATGGAAGATGTTGAGCTTTTTAAGGTTCCACCCTATTTTTGGCTTTTCAGACATGAAAAACCCTCATTTTTAGACAATTTTATATATTTTGTGTAGAAAGTTATACCTTTATGAGTTAACCAGTAGGTATCTTCAGCAAAAATGAGCAGGAGGGCTTGACGTTGTGCATACCACCTCAACTGACCCCATCTAAGATTAATTGAGAGTCAGAGGAAGGGAACGGTTTTGTATCTTCATTTTTCTCAACCAGACCATACTCCGCAGATGTACAGTATGTCCTTGAACATGCACCGTACTGGAATAAAACTATGAGACCTAGCAAGGAAAAGGAGTGGATAGAGGCTCTAAATATGTACTTTCCATTAGTCCTGAATGAAAAATAAAATTTTAAATTTATTTTTTCATGACAATTGAATAAATGATGTTAAAATTAGTGTTTAATTGTTGGGTCTGTGTGCCAGTGCTTTGTCGCAATCCTTCTATCCCCTACCCTAAGCCTAACCTCAATGGGATATAAGGGGTCACAAAACTTCAAACAAATAGGGATCAGTAATATAGGCAGGTGGAGTGTCATTTTATGCTATTTTGAGGTTGCTGATCATGGATATGATAATTGTTTTGATAGTTGATTCTTTACAAGTGGCCCTAGCCCTCTAGGAGTCACTCTCAGAATGTCACAAATGTCAAACTTCAGACTTAAGCACATGTTGCCTTATTTTAGATAACTTTAAGATCAGCGATTACAAATGTTATTTTTGATTTTTGATCTTTTACTGGGAACCTAGTCCTCTATGGACCTCTTTCAGAGGGTGACAAATTACACATTTCTATTACAATTTATAATACTATAACTTTAAATATTTAAATTGAAGCACATTTTTTAATATTTATTATATATAAAATAGAATGTCTGTCTGTATTTTCCCTATACAATCCTACATACTTTGCCTGATCTGTCCCAAATTTTGCATAGTTACTCTCTAAGACCAAACAGTCAATACAGACTACTTTAGAACCCAAAATGTTGACCCCAGGGGTCCCAGTGGTTTTTTTCCTCTGTGTGACAGTTAGAATACCAGTGCCACCTTGCTCAGAGCAAGTGATACATCCAAACGGACTGAAGCCAAACTAACAAACAAGTTGACCAGAGCCTTAACATTACTTACCACTTCAATGCCATGTGCTGCTTCTGTCTACTGTAATATGAGGGAGAATAAAAAAGTAAAGGCAACTCGCCTTTTAATACCAGTAACTGGGAGCAGATGAACATAACAGTTATATCACTTCTCCATATGCACTTCATATTTTAAATATTTAATGTAACTATTCTCATGTATTATGCATTTCTACCTCATGAAGTAAATGATAACATTTTTTATAAACACCCTGAATTAGGGTGTCTTATGCTAATTCCGACATTTAATGTTTGGATCTCTGATTTGAATGCATGTCCTCGTGAATTTCCTCTCGGTGCTCCAGTATCCTCCCTCAGTCCAAAGACTTGCAGCTTAGGTGGACTGCAAATTAAAAGTACCACCATACATTTCTTGCAGCAGAAACTGAAAATATCACATCAACTGTATTAAAGCAGGTTGTTATTATAAGATAAAATAAAAGAACCAAGTAAAGAGTAAAGTAAAATCAAAGAGGTTCTAATTATAGTCACACTGTTTACATAGAAGAAATAAAATACACTTTCTGATGTCTAGAATCAAAGGAATACACTATCCAACACAAGTACTGCCTAACACACAATTTGATAAGAGCTATATTATAAAGAAATTGAATTAAAAGGTAAAATGAAGAGCGAAAAGAAGATACACTTGTATAATACTAAAGTCCAACCATAATTGAAGATGATAAACAAATACATACATTTATTTTGTAACAGACACTATGGAATCCTAATATTTAATATAACAAAAAAGATAGGGTATTATGAAGGTAAATGAGGCACAATGAATATACAGTAAGTGTATACATATTGTGGCCACTAGGGGGAGCCTTGAGCACCAAACACAAGAGATAACTCAGCCAAACACAGATTCAAAGTTAAATAAAGAGTTATTTAATTATCATAATAATAATAATTCTTTACATTTATAAAGCACTTTTTCACTACTCAGAGAGCTTTAATGAATGGGGAGCCACTTCAGCCACCACCAATGTGCACCATCCACCTGGATGATGTGACAGGCAGCCACATTTGCACCAGTATGCTCAACACACATTAGTTGTTAGGTGGTGAAGTGGTGAAAGAGACAGCCAGTTAGAGACAGTGGATGATTAGGGGGAAAGAATGACTATGCCGTGGTGGGCAATTTAGGCAGGACATCGGGATACACCCTGCTCTTTAAGAAGGATGCCCAGGGATCTTTTATGACCACAAAGAGTCAGGATGTCAGTTTTACATTTCATCCAAAGGTTAGCACCATTTTTGCAGCACTGTGTCCCTGTCACTGCAATCGGGCTTTGGGATCCACTTTCAGACCACAGGGTACCAACACCTCTTGCAGCAGCAGCCACAGCTTTTCCTAGATGGTCTCCCATCCAAGTACTGTTCCGAAATACATGTGGTATTTTACAAAATCACCTTCAGAGGGTTAAAGCTGGCCCAGCACTGTATAACATTCAAAATAGCATCTCTGTCTCCTTCTATAATTCCTCTGTGAGCATTCCCCGCTGACTCCCGACTCTGACTCCACGATACAGAGAAGACCACTTCTTTTATGCCAGACCAAGGAGTAATACCGGTGAGATGCTTCTTTCGGCTTCACTCATGATGACGTCAGCAGAGGACTTAAAAATTTTGAGGTCACTGAGCAGGAAGGCCACTTGTCCAAGGTGTGAAGGAAAGGAGCTAGGAGACCGATAGACTGACACAGGTAGAAAGGAGTACTGGAAGTTAGTAATTGGGTGGTATAACTAACTGGTCAAGATAAAGAGACAGGCGATAAGAGGATGTGGACTAAAATAGTGAAGGGAGAGGGAAACAGGAGGACATTGCTGTACAGCTATTTTAGCAGATTCTCAAGACTGTGAGACTGGAGAGACAGCAGCAGTACATTTGTTGCAGCACGGCACAATGGAGCAGCCCTACTGAGGGTAAGTACCTGAGCTGAGGCTGCTTCTAGCATGCATCCTTTCAATGTAAATAGAAATAAATCATACACAAAATTATCAGAACTAGAGAACTAATACAATATTTTTTTGTTTTTTAACAAGACAAGGCATAATAAAATAAATGAAAACAAAATAAAGGAATAACAAAGAGGAAATAACAAACATAGAAAACAACTTTTTGTTTGGGACATCGATATAAAGTCAGTTCAGTAGCTGGTATTATATTGAATAGTGTATCCGTGTGGAAAAGGAGAAGGCCCAGGGTAAAAAACTGCATTTCAAGGAATCCCACTTTGTCAGGGTTCCAACACTGGAATGTGGTATAAGATACTGAGTGACACCTGCTACTTGAAAAGTGAACTGCATACAGGAACGGAGTATGTTCACACATTCCAGATGCATTCCAATGTTCCATACCCCTGTAACTGTGAATATTGTTGCAGTGCTTTTTTAGTCTACAAAGCTAACACGAGGGGATTTGTCACAGAGAGCACTTGATAATCCATGAAATCCACACCAAATGTTTAGACATATGTAAACTTTTCTATATAACCTGTCTTGGCAGACATTGTTCAGCACAGTTTTAAACTCTAAGGAAATGTGATTCCCTGAAACATGTAGATTTTACACCCTTGGCGTTCTCCTTTTCCCTAATAGTTAATGCAATACTAGCATCTAAAGTGACTTCATATAGGTGGATTGGGAATGTTAAAATGGCTCCTGATGTGTGTATATTGTGTTTATGTGGATTCACCCTATGAGGGGCTGGCACCCTGTCCAGGTATGCGCCCTGCTCTGTGCCTGATGCTTGCTGGGATAGGCTTCAGCATCCCTGTGACCCTTCTCTGGATAAGTGGATTGAAAAATGGAAGGATCGATTATTTTAAGCATTATTTAGTTTTTAATTTCTGTATATCTTAGTAAATAAATTTAACATGGCTGATGATATGATAATGATAATCATATGCCATTCTGCCAGACATCCACATAGACTCTCTCCTATTTGTTGTTACAGATGAATTATAAAATTCTTACCTGGTAAAAAATCAAGCAATCACGAAACTCAAATAATTGATTGTGTTCTTTTCATTAAGTATATTAAGTACAGAGAAGGCCAGAGGGAGTTGCATTGCATCTTTGTGGAGCTGGAGAAAACATATAGCAGGGCACTAGAGAGGAGCTGTAGTATTGTATGAGGAAATTGAGAGTGGCAGAGAAATATGTAAGAGTTGTACAGGATATGTACGAGGGAAGTGTGACTGTGGTGAGGTCTGCAGTAGGAGTGACGGATGCATTCAACGTGGAGGTGGGATTACATCAGGGATCAGCTCTGAGCTCTTTCTTATCTGCAATGGTGATGGACAGGTTGACAGATGAGATTAGGCAGGAGTCCCCATGGAATATGATGTTTGCTGATGACATTGTGATCTGTAGCGATAGTAGGGAGCAGGATGAGGAGACCCTGGAGAGGTGGAGATATGCCCTAGTCAGGAGAGAAATGAAGGTCAGTAGGACCAACACAGAATACATGTGTGTGAATGAGAGGGAGGTCAGAGGAATGGTGAGGATGCAAGGAGTAGAGCTGGTGAAGGTGGATGAGTTTAAATACCTGGGATCAATAGTACAGAGTAATGAGGATTATGGAAGAGAGGTGGAAAAGAGAGTGCAGGCAGGGCGGAACAGGTGGTTAAGAGTGTCAGGAGTAATTTGTGAAAGGGAAGGTCTACAAGATGGTAGTGAGACCAGCTATATTATATGGGTTGGAGATGGTGGCACTGACCAGAAAGCAGGAGATAGAGCTGGAGGTGGCAGAGTTAAAGATGCTAAGATTTGCCCTGGGTGTGACGAGGATGCATAGGATTAGAAATGAGTACATTAGAGGGTCAGCTCAAGTCAGACGGTTGGGAGACAAAGTTAGAGAGGCGAGATTGCATTGGTTTGGACATGTGCAGAGGAGAGATGCTAGGTATATTGGGAGAAGGATGCTAAGGATAGAGCTGCCAGGGAAGAGGAAAAGAGGAAGGCCTAAGAGGAGGTTTATGGATGTGGTGAGATAGGACATGCAGGTGATGGGTGTAGCAAAACAAGATGCAGAGGACAGAAAGATATGGAAAAAGATGATCCGCTGTGGCAACCCCTAATGGGAGCAGCCGAAAGAAGAAGATTCTTTTCATTAAACACTCCTGAAAACATTGTTTCTCAAATTTAGATTATACTGACATTAAAAGTAGACATGTTTGGCTGCCACAGTATACAGTATACTGACTGTCCAATTTGTTAGGTCTACCTGCTCTTTCCAGGGCTGACTTTAGCATGGCACAAGTGGTGCCCCTGCATTCAAATGCCAAAATCGGGACCACCAAACTGCTTTTTTCAATGTATTAACAAGCAAACTTCTACATACTTTTGCCAGAGTGGAGACTCTTCATGGGCCATGCTTCTTTGCTTGGCCTGTGCTGGATGTCATGAAATGGAAGGCCCATTGCTGACTTGAACAGAATGAGAGTGGCAAACGCTTACAATCAGATGTGTTTCCATCTGTTTCTTCATATTTCAAGGAGTCACACACTAACATTAATGGAAACAGTGTCATATGGGACTGCACTGCAAGCTCTGTGAATCCAGGGAGGAGAGCTTGGACAGACTGACGGTCTTATTATGAAATGAGTTACCTTCCTTACTCTGACTTGTGCCAATATAATTTCAACCAAGTAGTGTGCATGGAAATAAGAGGAGGAAAGAAACTGAAGTTTCCTTCCCAAAGTTGTTTAAAGTTTCTTATCCTTAAATAAATCTTTTTCCTTCTCTATAAAATGCAGTATTATATTGTATATTTTAACTTTTTTCCATGTGTCTTCTGTTAATTTAATGCCTAACCATTTCGTTTTTATGGAAACATTAATAAGTACATTAATAAGCTACTGAAAGAGGTGTTGGTGAGGCCAGCAGAGGGTGCTTACCCTAAGGTCTGAATGTGGATCCCACTGGCCCAGTGCAGCGACATGACACTGTGCTGTAAAAATGGCGCCATCCTTTGGATGAGATATAAAACTGACATCCTGACTCTCTGTGGTCAATAAAGATCCCTTTCCCAGGCTAAAATAGACCTCCATGGACAAGTCATTCTGGCCCACTAATCATCCCCTGTCTCTAACTGGCTATCTCTCTCACCACTTCACCACCTAACAGCAAATGTGTGGCACAATAATGGCTGCTGTCGACTTACCAGGTGGTTGAATTGGCTTCCCACTTACTATGAAAAGCACTTTGAGTAGTGAGAAAAGCGCTATATAAATGTAAAGATTATCACACAAGGCAACAAACATTATTTGGTGATCATCAGAGACCACAACACACTTTTCTAAATCAGATTTTCAGCTGATTTCATATCTGCTTTTAGTCTTTTCCAGTCACGTCAACCTTTTGAATTATGAGTAATGTTAGTTTACAGTGTACTTGCATGTAGTTTTTACTAACCTGTAAGCACCAGTGAAGTAAATATGTCAATATCTTCAATGTGAAGTGAAATATGCACACACTGTGGCATAGATATATGGAACGGTGTCAGTCTGCTACCACGGTTTCTTCAAAAACACTTTAGAGTAGGATTTTCCTGTGTACACTGTGTCTGAATTGCCATGGTACAGCATCCAGCAGTAGTCAGCCATCATATTCTCATTCCAGAAGCCTTGGTAGCGACGCTCCATTAACTGAATGTCCTGGTGAAAATGTTCTCCTTGCTCGTCACTCACCATACCGAGACTTTCTGGAAAGAACTTGAGATGTGAGTGCAGGAAGTGTATTTTCAATGACATGTGACAGCCCAGTTTCTAGTATGAATCAAGCAGATCCGAACTCCTTCATTGTATATAGAAGACTTAAGGCTACTCAGGACGTTTTCACAGAGACACTTGAATTCCTCTCAAGCTTCTAGCTCAGCTACTGAGAGAGATTGTTTAAAACCATCATCCTGCAAAACGGACTTGATCTTTGGACCTTGTCACACACGTGCGCATGGGAGGCAGCTAAAGGGCTTGAGGGACGGCAGTTCTGAGACATACCAGGAGGTGGCAGAGTGCACTGACTCTTTTTCTCTCTTGCCTGCAGACCGTTCCCGGGAGATTCCACCTGGCTCTCGTGACATCATTTCCGGGACCGAGCCAATGGAAGGGGACCTGAATGGCTCCGACCCCCCTGACGTCATGTCCGGGCTCGGTCCAATGGAGAACGAACACATCCCTGATCCTTATGACCTCACTTCCTGTCTTCCCCTTTAAAACCCTGCCCTCTTTCCTAATTCCTCAGTCTGGTTTTGGACTCATTTGTATGCACTTCCGTGCTATTATTATTCACTTCAGCTTTGCAGCCAAGGATTTCGAGATTATACGGGTGGCTGCCCCAAACCTTTATCAGAGTATGTCTGATTCTTTTACATCTGGCGTAGTCGGCAGGATGAAGACATCCTGGACGAGAAGGGGACAGGACCTGCAACATATCCAGGTGGGAGCGTACCGGGACCGAGTTTCCAGGCGGGGAGGGTGTCCCGTGGTTCGGGGTGACCCGGTGCAGGCTCTGCCTCCGGCAGACTCTATTAGGCAACCTAGGAGGGCCGGGGAGTATGCGGGAGGGGCTCACAGAATTGGGCTGCTTCGGAAGCGGGAGGCCGGGAGGGCTGTTTGTGCTCTCTCGGGGGAGAGTGCCCGTCTCCCTGTAAAGCCAGAGCCCCGAATTCCACCTGGGGGTGCCCCAGACCGGCAGGTGAGTAGAGTGAAAGCCTGGCGGTTTGACCCAGAGAGGCCAACCCCTCAACAGGCCTTGAGCCTATGGACGAAGGTAGGGCTGTGGCTACGGCCACATGAAAGTACGCCCTACCACATGCTTGAAAAGGTGGCTTGCTACCTGTTGTTAAATTCACTACCCCAGCGCTTCACCCAGCCGGTTTGGGGTAAAGATTTCATAAATATGGCAGAGCTCATTGAGCTCGTAGAACAACAAAGGGGGGCCTCCCGACCTGGGAGAGCTGAGCTGCCCCTGGGCCAACCTCGACCGGAGTACGTCCCAAACCCTAGCCTCCCTCTGTACAACCCAGAGCTTGCACCGATGTCCCCGGCGCCGTGGGCGCACGAACCGTTTGGGAATAAGGTGGGATGCAGGTGGAGGGGGAGGAGGGGTTGGTGTGCTCTGTCAAACCCGTTGACGGTCCCACATACAGACAGGCTGATCGTTAACGGGTATAAAACATCTGTGTTGTTAGATACCGGCAGCAACATATCCATTGTTGCCCGCCGTTTTGTGCTACCGCAACAGTGGGTAAAACATAAGACTGGTATAACCTGTGTCCACGGAGACATCTGCTGGTACAGGACCGCCATTTGTGTCATCAGCTACGGAGGTTCAGTTCGTAAGTTAACCATGGCTGTCCATCCTGGGCCTCCCCACCCGGTGATACTAGGGCGGGACTGGTCTGAAATAAACAGCAGTGAGTCACATACCACTCCTGGGGATAACTTGGGCCTAGTTATAGACGGGGATGAGCCGTCTCAAGCTGCCTCCACGCCGTGTAATCAGCCGGCAGAGAGAGATGAAGCAGTCGGCCTGAGTGGCGTGGCTACTCCCGGGCCGTCGCGTGCCAATACGTCATCCACCAGGGCCGCGGCGGAGCGGGAGGTCACCACGCCCCTTGAGGTCGGCACCGACCCTCTCTCCCTTTTAAGGTTTCAATTTAGAGAGACGCCGGCTTCCTTTAAAAGGGAGCAGTGGAGTGACGACTCCCTGAAACATGCAAAAAATGCAGTAGTCCTTGTTAACGGCCAACGCACCAACCAGTCCATGCCACAGGGTCCTCACTTTGTGTTGGAAAATGACCTTATATATCGGGTAGCATTGCATGATGGGCAGGAGAGAAAGCAACTGCTAATCCCACGGACCTACCAGCGGCAGGTCTGTGAGTTAGCACACGCCCATCTCCTAGGTGGCCACTTGGGCACCGAAAAAACCCTGGAGCGGATTAAGCTCCGTTTTTACTGGCCGGGAGTCAATGAGGAGGTTCGTCGCTTTTGCACTTCCTGTCCGGAGTGTCAACTGCGACAAATTCCAAGAAGGGACCGTGCTCCTCTCATTCCCATTCCCCTGATTGATGTTCCCTTCCAGAGAATTGGGGTCGATATAGTCGGACCTCTAGAGCCCTCAGCCCGAGGACACAAGTACATCCTAGTCCTCGTGGACTATGCTACGAAATACCCCGAAGCTGTTCCCTTGCGCTCAGCTAATTCTAAAGCAATCGCACGGGAGTTACTAGGGGTCTTTTCGCGCATAGGTATCCCCAAGGAAGTCTTGACAGACCAGGGGACACCTTTCACCTCGGAGACGTTCAAGGAGACTGCCAAGTTACTGAGAATAAAGCATTTAAAGACCGCGGTGTACCATCCTCAAACCGACGGTTTAGTCGAGAGGTTTAATCAGACTCTCAAACAGATGCTACGTAAGGTGGTCAGCGAGGATGGACGGAACTGGGATCAGCTCCTCCCCCTCGTCCTTTTTGCCTATCGGGAAGTCCCTCAAGCCTCCACGGGGTTCTCCCCTTTTGAATTACTGTATTGGCGACAACCCCGGGGCATATTGGATATTTTAAAAGAAGGATGGGAATAAGAGGCTCTTCCCTCGACAAACATATTAGAGTATATCGCGCAGTTACGCGATAGATTTGGAAAGATACGGCCCCTCCTTAAAAGTCACGTGGAAGAGGCTCAGACAGCACAGGCCCGTTATTATAACCGTGGCACGTCATTCCGGGAGTTCCGCCCGGGGGATCGAGTCATGGTCCTAGTGCCTACCTCTCACTCGAAGTTGCTCGCCCATTGGCAAGGCCCCTATGAAGTTAAGGAGAGGAAGGGACTGGTCGACTATTTGGTGAGTCAGCCGAATCGTCGGCCAAAGGAGCGGGTTTATCATGTGAATCTGCTGAAACCGTGGAAGGACAGGGATCCCGATCCCTCCTCCGGCCAGCCCCGCTCGCTCTTCGCTCACAGCCCCAGCCTTAACTTCGGGGTGGACTTGAGTCCCCGACAACGGCTGGAGCTGGATGCAGTTATCCGGGCTGTTCAGGAGGTAGTCAGTGAACACCCCGGACGGACCTCTCTGGTTGAGCATAATATTGTGACAGAGCCCGGGGTTGTTGTCCGAGAACGCCCGTATCGTCTTCCCGAGGCAAAAAGGGCTGAAGTGGAGCTTGAAATCAAGCGCATGCTGGAACTAGGAGTAATTGAGGAAAGTTATAGTCCCTGGTCCAGTCCCATTGTGCTCGTCGGTAAGCCGGACGGGAGTTGGAGGTTTTGCAATGACTTCCGCCGGCTTAATCAAGTCTCCCAATTTGATGCCTATCCAATGCCACGAGTGGATGATCTCCTCGAGAGACTTGGGCAGGCTCGATATTTGACCACGCTTGACATGACGAAAGGGTACTGGCAGGTTCCTTTAACGGCCTCCGCGAAGGAAAAAACGGCGTTTAGTACCCCTAGCGGACACTGGCAGTATCGTGTCCTTCCATTTGGGTTACACGGGGCCCCTGCAACCTTCCAGCGTCTGGTGGACAAAGTGCTCCGACCTCATAACTCGTACAGTGCTGCCTACCTGGATGACGTGGTCATCTATTCCGGCACATGGAAGGAACACCTACAGCAGGTCCAAGCGGTATTGCGGACACTCGGTGAGGCCGGGCTCAGGATTAATCCCAAGAAATGTTTCTTCGGATTAACCGAAGCCAAGTATTTAGGCTACCTGGTGGGTCGGGGTACCGTGAGGCCACAGTGCTCCAAAGTAGACGCCATTTTGAAATGGCCCCGTCCGCGAACCAAGCGGCAGGTCGGGTTAGCGGGGTACTACCGCCGGTTTGTACCTCGGTTCTCAGAGAGAGTGGCGCCCTTGACTGATTTAACAAGGAAGAGGGCCCCGAACATTGTGGTATGGACTGAGAAAACAGGCGCTGCATTTAGTGACTTGAAACAGGCCCTTACGTCTGCACCTATCTTGATGGCAACCAACTTTTCCTTGCCTTTCATTCTCCAGACGGACGCTTCGGACACAGGCTTGGGAGCAGTGCTGAGCCAAAGCGTCGATGGTGTGGAACACCCCATCATGTACCTGAGCCGGAAACTGTTGGACCGGGAGACTAGGTATGCAGCGGTGGAAAGGGAAGCCTTGGCGATTAAGTGGGCGATAACTCAGCTGAGGTACTACCTGTTGGGCCGGGAGTTCACCCTTGTCACGGACCATGCACCCCTACAGTGGATGGCCCTGCACAAGGAGTCGAATCCGCGGGTCACCAGGTGGTTTCTTGACCTACAGCCGTACAAGTTTTCGCTCATTCATCGTCGTGGCTCTCTCCATGCCAACGCTGATGCTCTTTCCCGGGTTCACGACCTCTCGGTTAGGGTCGCCCGACCCGACGGGTCTGGGCTAAGGGGGGGGCCTTGTCACACACGTGCGCATGGGAGGCAGCTAAAGGGCTTGAGGGACGGCAGTTCTGAGACATACCGGGAGGTGGCAGAGTGCACTGACTCTTTTTCTCTCTTGCCTGCAGACCGTTCCCGGGAGATTCCACCTGGCTCTCGTGACATCATTTCCGGGACCGAGCCAATGGAAGGGGACCTGAATGGCTCCGACCCCCCTGACGTCATGTCCGGGCTCGGTCCAATGGAGAACGAACACATCCCTGATCCTTATGACCTCACTTCCTGTCTTCCCCTTTAAAACCCTGCCCTCTTTCCTAATTCCTCAGTCTGGTTTTGGACTCGTTTGTATGCACTTCCGTGCTATTATTATTCACTTCAGCTTTGCAGCCAAGGATTTCGAGATTATACAGGTGGCTGCCCCAAACCTTTATCAGAGTATGTCTGATTCTTTTACAACCTATAAATATCCCTTCCTGCAGATGACATGTGGAGCCCAAAATTTATCCTGGTCATCAAGAGGACAGCCGAAGTACAATTTGTAAATCTTCTTAAGATCAGCGGGAATTGGGCAATGTTGTGCTTTCTTTGTGAATGAACTGCAAACATAACAGAAACTGTCTGGATGATTAATATAATTTCTAGGCATGATGACAACTGAAATCAATTGCATTTAATACCGTCTGTAACATAAAAATACAGACAACTGTCGTTAAGTCTTGTGATACACTTAGGCTAATTATAACAAATATCATGCAATATATAATTAGCTTCATCACAAAAACAATACGTGCTAGAGATAAAATAAACACAGACATTTAAATCAGCATGAGAAACACTACAAAACCACATAACATTATCTCTGATGAAAATGACCTGCTGGCCTGTGTTATTGTTATTATTTTTAGTTATTCTATATCTCTTATAAATTTGTGTAGTTTTATTATACACAATAGTTCAAAAGTCAACACATTAATTAATTAAATCATAAGAAAATAGGAAAATATCAATTTGAAAATAAAAATAATTAGTCAGCTGTGCTATTTAATTAAGCCCTGTATTTATGAAATTATCATTACAGCTCATTTAAAATCCCATCTATTTATTATAAAAAGAAATCCTGTCCTGGAAAGCAAAAAGCAAGTCTACGATACGCGATCTTCTCGGAAGACATTTTAAAGACCCGCGAGACCAAAGACACGCCCTACTTACAATCTATCAAATAGGACAATAGGCAGCAAAACATTCAGTCTTGTGAAGGATTTGAGCACACACAGATCCAGGGCTCTCAGCGCATATAAAGCATATAAGGACAGTACGTTATAAATTAAATGTCGACATATAAGCGAAGAAGAGAGCAGTACAGAGAAAAGAGACTCAAATGCGTTGGACAGAAAAAAGAGAATAAAAGAATAATCGAGGTGCAAATTCAGAAAATAAGGAAAGTAATTATCATCCCAGAACAAGTGGAATTGAAAAAAAAGCATGTCCAATCCAGCTCAGAATTAAAAGACAAAGTAGAACTTCATAAAGACGTTTACAAACGTTGGCGCTAAACACATGCAGAGCAGGTTAGAGACTATGAAACCAGGGAAATTAGAAAGGCTCAAAAAAAAACAAAAAAAAAAACTGCACTATACACATGTGGAGAAAGTTAAAGGATATGAAAGTAGGAAAATTAGAAAATATAAAAAAAGAAAGTAAAGATCACAGTAGCGCAAACAAACAAACTGCCTCATTATGAACAATAATTACTACACTATTGCACCTTAACACTTAATTCTACTTTATTCACCTAATTTTACTTATTTATTATGTTCTACTATACTGTTATCTTTCAATCTATGACTTTTTGTTAATCTAACTGATATTCTTCTAACTTTGCACAGTTTTTGATAAGCAGATCAGGATGCATTTCACTGAATGTTGTCCTGTATAACTATGCATGTGACAAATAAAGAATCTTGAGAATTTCAAAAACGGAGTTTACCGCACATGCATTTATTGGTTACTTTGTTAATGTATATATATTTATCTGTCTGCTTATTTAAAAAGCTTCATTTACCCCAGGAGTCAAAAAAGTTCTGTCTAGCCCTTGTACAAAAACCTAGACAAAAGCTGGGGTATCAACTTGGTAACCCCATGTACTTTTGGAACTGTGAGAGGAAAACAGCACGACTTTACAGACAGGAGTCCAATGCAGAACTCTACTTACTTTGTTACTTTGTAAAAAAAAAATGATTAACTGCTGATGATGTCGATCGTTTTGTATATGCTGAAATTCCAAACAGAGAAACCTATCCTGACCTCATTAAAAAGATTCAGGATATTGGGACTTGCAAGATTACAAATATTGTTTTTACAGAAGTTCTGAAATAAAAGTGAAACTAATGAAATAGCAAGAATTCAAAGAAAAAAAAATCTTAAAAGTGTGTATCCAGAAAACCAAACACGGGGGTTGGCGAGCGAAGCAAGCAGGGGCAAAGCCCCCTAGTTTTTAACAGTTTCAAGTACTTTTCCCTTATGTTGATATATTATGATACTATTATGTTAATAGTTACAGAATTAAAAAAATTCAGGAGTGGTCTCCTCTAGACTTTCTCGTATACTCAGGTATGGGGATGGATATTTGAGGAGTAAATCGCAGGACAATGATTATATTTTTATATTATGTACATTAAAGAACCATCAACAACAAATCAAATGAAATTAATAATATATTGAACCATTATTATAAAAGTAAAGTTGAATAAATTTGACTCTGCAGCAGCATGAATAAAAGGTAAAGTACCACTTCCGGATAATGGAAATACCCCAAAAGTTGATAGAAATCTATGTTTTGTACCTAATATTTGAATGCAAAATTTGGTTTACCAAAGTGAAAGCATATGCAGGTTATCGTGTTTACACACACACACACACACGCACACACACACACACAGACATACATAATTCCAAAAAATGGTATTTTCAGACTCAGGGAGGTCTAAAATGTCAAGATTCATCAACATCTCGAGGTAGCATTTTTGGACGATTACAATACTTTCCCTATACTTCGTATACAAGAAAGTAATAATTACAGTAGACCATAGATTACCCCAAGTAATGTGAAAGTGGGAATAGATAAAAATAAATGAAAATTTCTGATAGACAATAACATGAAGCATGTATAATAGTCAACTTTACTTGACATTTATCCTATTTTGTCTTTTGTCGCTAATTACAAAAATGATCCTCCATTGTACCTTAGTATCCTCCAACTGGGTGCTTCCAACAGTAAGGACAGCCATGACACTTCCTGTATAATATGCATAAACAATGTAATTTACAGCATTAGCAAACAAGTTCAAGGCTATGCGTCTTGATGTCACCTCAGTCTCCTGAATCATGGCCTGCCTGACTGACAGACAGCAGTTTGTGGAGCTCAAGAACTGTGTGACACAGATTGTGGTGTGCAATGCTGGGGCAAAGCAGGGAACTGTCCTGTGTCCCTTCCTGTTTATTCCTCTACATGATGGACTTCCAGTACAATACCAGCGCTTGTCACAGAAAGAAATGCTCAGATGTCTCCTGCACCATAGGCTGCATTAAAAATGGAGATGAGTCGGAGGACAGGAAGCTTGTGGAGTACTTCATCTTGTGGTGCAAGAAGAACTACCTGGAGCTCAACATCAGCAAGACAAAGTAGTTGGTAGTGGACTTTTGGACTGTTAATGAGTCCCCGAGACCAGCCATCATTCAGAGGGAGTTTGTGGAAGTGGTTCAGAGCTACAATTAACAGTGAACTAGACTGGTCTGACAAGAAATTGTATAAGAAGGGCCAGAGCAGACTGTACTTCCTGAGGACACTCAAGTCTTCTTATCATACAGCGAGCTGCTGGAGATGTTTTATCAGTCTGTGGCAGCCAGTATGTTGCTTTATGCTGTAATCTCCTGAGGAAGCAACTTCAGTTAAAAAGACACACAATGCTTGAATAAATTTATCAGGAAAGCCTGCCCCATCACAGGACGAACCCTGGACATGAAAACTCTCCTCCATCTCTTCCAGGAGGCGTTCTCTTGAAGCACATTTAGCCACAGGTTCATTCCTCCATGGTATGTTAAGAATCACCTCTGTGGTTCATTTCAGTCCACATCTATTAGGCAATTCAGTGCTTCCTCCCAATGTCCAAGACTTAATGCTTATACCCTTTAATTTTTCTATTCCTGCATGATATATACTGTATTTATTATTAATTTATTAATTTATCTATCTAGCTATCTATTGATTGATTGTATTATTTGTCCTGTGAGCCTGTATCTTTGTTTTTTTATGGTTCTGCCACTGTGTACATCTAAATTTCCCATTGGGATAAATAAAGTACTGTACATCTAGTCTAATCTAAACAGTTAAGAGGGAAAAAGGATAACATTTAAGATGTAAGTCTAGTCAAGTCAATTATATTTATAAAGCACATTTAAAAACAACAGAAGTTGACCAAAGTGCTGTACATACTATTATACAGTCATAAGAAAAAGTTTGGGAACCCCTCTTAATCCTTTGGATTTTTGTTTATCATTGGCTGAGCTTTCAAAGTAGCAACTTCCTTTTAATATATGACATGCCTTATGGAAGCAGTAGTATTTCAGCAGTGACATTAAATTTATTGGATTAACAGAAAATATGCAATATGCATCATAACAAAATTAGACAGGTGCATAAATTTTGGCATCCCAACAGAGATATTACATCATACTTAGTTGAGCCTCGTTTTGCAAATATAACAGCCTCTAGACGCCTCCTATAGCCTTTGATGAGTGTCTGGATTCTGGATGGAGGAATTTTTGACCATTCTTCCAAACAAAATCTCTACAGTTAAGTTAAATTTAATGGCTGCTGAACATGGACAACCTGCTTCAAATCATCCCATAGATTTTCGATGATATTCAAGTCAGGGGTCTGTGACGGCCATTCCAGAACATTGTACTTCTCCCTCTGCATGAATGCCTTTATAGATTTCGAACTGTGTTTTGGGTCATTGTCTTGTTGGAATATCCAATCCCTGCGTAACTTCAACTTTGTGACTGATGCTTGAACATTATTCTGAAGAAATTGTTGATATTGGGTTGAATTCATCTGATCCTCAACTTTAACAAGAGCCCCAGTCCCTGAACTAGCCACGCAGCCCCACAGCATGATGGAACCTCCACCAAATTTGACAATAGGTAGCAGGTGTTTTTCTTGAAATGCGGTGTTCTTCTTCAGCAATGCAAAGCACTTTTTGTTTTGACCAAATAAGTCAGCTTTTGTCTCATCAGTCCAAAGCACTTTGTTCCAAAATGAATCTGGCTTGTCTAAATGAGCATTTGCATACAACAAGTGACTCTGTTTGTTGCGTGAGTGCAGAAAGGGCTTCTTTCTCATCACCCTGCCATACAGATGTTCTTTGTGCAAATTGCACTGAATTGTAAAACGATGTACAGATATATGCTGCTCCTGTATTTTTCTTGGCCTGCCAGACCTGGGTTTAACAACAACTGTGCCTGTGGCCTTCCGTTTCCTGATTACATTCCTTACAGTTGAAACCTCTGAGATAGCTTTTTGTAGCCTTCCCATAAACCATGATAAAGAACAATCTTTGTTTTCAGATCTTTTGAGAGTTGCTTTGAGGATCCAATGCTGTCACTCATCAGAGGAGAGTCAAAGGGAAGCACAACTTGCAATTGACCACCTTAAATACCTTTTCTCATGATTGGACACACCTGTTTATGAAGTTCAAGGCTTAATGAGCTAATCCAACCAATTTGGCATTGCAAGTAATCAGTATTGAGCAGTGAAATGCATTCAAATCAGCAAAATTACAAGGGGACCCACATTTTTGCACAGCCAGTTTTTCACATTTGATTTAATTTCATACAACTAAATACTGCTTCACTAAAACTCTTTGTTCAGAAAACACCCCAGTACTCAGATGTTCCTAGGAAATGAAAGACATACCACTGTTATCTTTTTTGTTGAAAGTAGAGTAAATTATTATGCAGGCTGAGAGGGGTTCCCAAACTTTTTCATATGACTGTATATACTTATATATGTTATATACTTTATATATAGTGTATATGCTGTTTGTATTAGTGTATTTATGGAAGCTGTATATATATATATATATATATATATATATATATATATATATATATATATATATATATATATATATATACAGTGGTGTGAAAAACTATTTGCCCCCTTCCTGATTTCTTATTCTTTTGCATGTTTGTCACACAAAATGTTTCTGATCATCAAACACATTTAACTATTAGTCAAATATAACACAAGTAAACACAAAATGCAGTTTGTAAATGGTGGTTTTTATTATTTAGGGAGAAAAAAAATCCAAACCTACATGGCCCTTTTTGAAAACGTAATTGCCCCCTGAACCTAATAACTGGTTGGGCCACCCTTAGCAGCAATAACTGCAATCAAGCGTTTGCGATAACTTGCAATGAGTCTTTTACAGCACTCTGGAGGAATTTTGGCCCACTCATCTTTGCAAAATTGTTGTAATTCAGCTTTATTTGAGGATTTTCTAGCATGAACCGCCTTTTTAAGGTCATGCCATAGCATCTCAATTGGATTCAGGTCAGGACTTTGACTAGGCCACTCCAAAGTCTTCATTTTGTTTTTCTTCAGCCATTCAGAGGTGGATTTGCTGGTGTGTTTTGGGTCATTGTCCTGTTGCAGCACCCAAGATCGCTTCAGCTTGAGTTGACGAACAGATGGCCGGACATTCTCCTTCAGGATTTTTTGGTAGACAGTAGAATTCATGGTTCCATCTATCATAGCAAGCCTTCCAGGTCCTGAAGCAGCAAAACAACCCCAGACCATCACACTACCACCACCATATTTTACTGTTGGTATGATGTTCTTTTTCTGAAATGCTGTGTTCCTTTTACGCCAGATGTAACGGGACATTTGCCTTCCAAAAAGTTCAACTTTTGACTCATCAGTCCACAAGGTATTTTCCCAAAAGTCTTGGCAATCATTGAGATGTTTCTTAGCAAAATTGAGACGAGCCCTAATGTTCTTTTTGCTTAACAGTGGTTTGCGTCTTGGAAATCTGCCATGCAGGCCGTTTTTGCCCAGTCTCTTTCTTATGGTGGAGTCGTGAACACTGACCTTAAGTGAGGCAAGTGAGGCCTGCGGTTCTTTAGACGTTGTCCTGGGGTCTTTTGTGACCTCTCGGATGAGTCGTCTCTGCGCTCTTGGGGTAATTTTGGTCGGCTGGCCACTCCTGGGAAGGTTCACCACTGTTCCATGTTTTTGCCATTTGTGGATAATGGCTCTCACTGTGATTCGCTGGAGTCCCAAAGCTTTAGAAATGGCTTTATAACCTTTACCAGACTGATAGATCTCAATTACTTCTGTTCTCATTTGTTCCTGAATTTCTTTGGATCTTGGCATGATGTCTAGCTTTTGAGGTGCTTTTGGTCTACTTCTCTGTGTCAGGCAGCTCCTATTTAAGTGATTTCTTGATTGAAACAGGTGTGGCAGTAATCAGGCCTGGGGGTGGCTACGGAAATTGAACTCAGGTGTGATACACCACAGTTAGGTTATTTTTTAACAAGGGGGCAATTACTTTTTCACACAGGGCCATGTAGGTTTGGATTTTTTTTCTCCCTAAATAATAAACACCATCATTTAAAAACTGCATTTTGTGTTTACTTGTGTTATATTTGACTAATGGTTAAATGTGTTTGATGATCAGAAACATTTTATGTGACAAACATGCAAAAGAATAAGAAATCAGGAAGGGGGCAAATAGTTTTTCACACCACTGTATATATATATATATTGTCACACACTTGTGTTTAGGAGGCAGCTAAAGGGCATAAATACAGGTAGTCCCATGCCAGACCAGGGGTGGCGGAGTGCACTAATTTTCCCTCTCGATCTTTTACAGACCATTCTAGGGAAATCCCACCCGGCTCTGGGACAGCCACTGACGTCACTTCTGGTTCCGGTCGGGATGACATCACTTCCGCTACTGGCCTTTAAAGCTGCCATCTTGCTACCTGGAGATCAGTTCTGTTTTGGACTCAGTTGAATGAGCATGTCTCTGTTTTTTGATAACTTTTGCAGCCGTAATCGATTAAATGGGTGGCTGCCCCAAACCTTCTCGATGTCTTTTGGTCGTTTTTCTGACTGTATATATATATATATATATATATATATATATATATATATATATATATATATATATATATATATATATATATCTGTGGTATGGTTATATTTATAGCTGGAAATCCACAAAGGGTAGAAAGTGCATCATGTGTGAATTTCCCCTTGGGATTAATAAAGTATCTATCTATCTATCTATCTATCTATCTATCTATCTATCTATCTATCTATCTATCTATCTATCTATCTATCTATCTATCTATCTATCTATCTATCTATCTATCTTAAAACAATTTTTTTTATTCCTAAGCTTTCTACTCCTATCAGTAGTGTTACATGTGGAGTGCTGGTGGGTGCCAAGACATACGAGTATATCAGAAACAGCCATACTGCTTAAATTTTCCTTCAGGGGTATATTGTGGGTAAGCCACCACCCCAAACCATCCCGTTGAATGTGATGATATGGTTAGGAACAGACTATTTAGGGAAAGGCAACACTGACTTCAGCAGTGGAGTCAGTTAAACTATATTAGAACGTACTCTTCATACCCTGACAATGCTACTGGGCTCAAGAGACTTAGAAAAACATAGTCTCGTTTGATGAATCCCAGTAACCAATTATTTATGTTAACATGGAAACCAGGAGATGCCAGGTGTAGTTAACATTAAATCTGAAATGCCATCCAACAACCATTTTGAATGGAGGAGAGCCAGGAGGAGAGGTCATCAGGTGGTTACCAACTATGATGGAATGTTTCAACCCTCTTAAACAAGGGCCAACAAGAGGGCTCTTTCCATTGCTTCTCCAGAACTAACATTGTTCTCTTTTGGTTTCTCACTCAAATACTGGTCAACAGATTCCAAGCAGACTGAGCTGGGAATCCCTGACATCTCACCAACACTGTGAGCATCCATGTTGTCCAACCTTTATCCTGACAACCCTGGGCAAGTTGCACGCTTTCCTTCCAGGGTACTGCTAGTTCAACTAGGATGATCTTGTCACCATTGCAGACACTGATTTATAAGTATGGGGCAGATATTATGTCTGTCATCTCTCTACTGCAAATTATCCATCCATCCATTTACCAACCCGCTGAATCCGAACACAGGGTCACGGGGGTCTGCTGGAGCCAATCCCAGCCAACACAGGGCCCAAGGCAGGAACCAATCCCGGGCAGGGTGCCAACCCACCGCAGGACACACACAAACACACCCACACACCAAGCACACACTAGGGCCAATTTAGAATCGGCAATCCACCTAACCAGCATGTCTTTGGACTGTGGGAGGAAACCGGAGTGCCCGGAGGAAACCCACGCAGACACGGGGAGAATATGTAAACTCCACGCAGGGAGGGCCCGGGAAGCGAACCCGGGTCCCCAGGTCACTGCAAATTTTACTGGTTTATTTTGTTTCAAATAAGTGTTACAATTAATGAGCAGGATGCCTCTATAATTTAGTTTTACCGTTTACTGTTTTATTTTCATTGATCTATATTACTAACAATAGATTTAGGATCAATGTCTATGTTTATTTAAAATGGCATATCTTTTTTAGTTTGTTGATTTTGTGAAATACATTATAGTGAATAAGACGCACAAGAAGAATGCAATCAATCATTGTCAGCAATCAGTAAATATTCTAAACTGGCGGTAACTTGCAAGAGTGTGCATCTGTTACCGTGTCATACCCGGTACGACTGTTTTTTAAGTGGGCGTGTCGTTTTTGCGAAGTCGCAGAAGAGCTGAATATCAACGCTCCTTTCACGATTGGCAATTCCGGGACTCCAGTTCTTTTGGATATTAACGTGTTGATTATTCTGAACCACACAACTTTTGCCTAGTAGTTAACATCATATGTCTGTAGTTGAGACCGTGATATCAATAGCATCATAATGGTGAATATCCTCCTTAAATCATACGTTAATGCTGTAGCGGAGTATCTGATAGATTTGCTTTACATAAAGGTTCAACTCAGTTTATTACTGTTTCAATCTACCAGCGTTCAGAAGCAATCTGACACTCCTAACAGATGAGATGAGTGCTAGCAAGGAAGCTCGTCGTCAATTTAAATCTTTAAAAAG